>NC_140946.1:88810880-89410880 GCF_014529385.1 Adiantum capillus-veneris | reverse complement strand
TAGAATCTGAACTACACTCAATTTTCAAAGGCTCTTTAATGTGTCTATGGTAGGGAGAATGACCCAACAGGGACTCAACAACTCAATTTTGGTCTCTCTCTCTCTCTCTCTCTCTCTCTCTCTCTCTAGGAAGGCGACACACTCATAAGATTTAATTTGAATGTTAGGACACTCACAACGATTGGAGGAAAAAACTTAGGTTTATTATAATCTCATCTAAAATTTTGAGATTTATCTCTAATTGCGAATGGCTTTTATCAAGCAAGAGGAAGTGTCTTGCCGAAAAGCAGAAGATAAGTCCTTGATAGAAATATGGTGTATTTGCAAAAATGTCCAATTATGTTTTGGGTCACAGTGTGCATATGTTGTATTGGTTGGAGACCCCTATACAAAGGATATGCCAAGGACTGCATATTTTCAAATCAAGCTCTTAAGAGCATTTTTTTATTTAAAAAAAACTACAAAGGTTAGAGAACATAAATTAAGGTGTAGAGAATGTACAAAGTGCAAAGAAATTTAGTGTAAAACCCTTCAAATATAGTGAATTTTCCTCTAAAATGTTTGAAAAAAGGTATGGTATAGCCAAATATTTACAAAATCCCCAATTTCGTGTAATCCCACCTGCAAATTTTGAAATTTATCTCTAAATTATAGATTTGAAGGTGAGAAAACCTACAAAGTATATAGAAATTGAGTGTAAAAGCCTTCCCATATAATCAAATTGCCCCTAAAATTTCTCATATGCAAGCTTTCTAAGTTTTTTAGGAGAAAGCACTATACCTCAACTCGATTTAGTGTAGCCCCCCTTACAAAATTTTGAGATTTACCTCAAAAATTCTAATTTACCTTCAAACCCTCAAGAAAGGGCCTAGATTTAGTGCAATCCCACTTACAAATTTTGAGATTCACCTTTGAATTCCAAGTCAACCTAAGGGCGAAAGCACTGACAAAGCTCAAAGAAATCTAGCGTAAAAACGTTCAAAAATACCCGAGAATTCTCGTCATCCACCTTTTCCGTTTGTTGAGGTCCGATCCTACCTTGGGCTTGCACATCTTCTGCTTTGGATTTGTTCGATTGAACTTTCCAAATTGTGTTAACTCTCAATTTTTTCAAGTCTCAATTTTGTAGATGTCGATGTCAATTTTTTATTTTTTATTCTCGATTATGAATTTTATCGATTGTCGCTTTTTTTATTGCTAGTTGTAAAGCCGATGCCTATTCTCCATGTCCTCTCTCTAGTGCCAATGTGAGAGCCCTCTCACCCTCTCTCTCTCTCTCTCTCTCTCTCTCTCTCACATACATAGACATAGACACAATTACTCACGCAGGTTGTAGTGAATGGTCCTCTCTCTCTCACTTACACATTCTCTCTCTCTCTCTCTCTCTCTCTCTCTCTCTCTCACACACACACACACACACACACACACACACAATGCATGCATGACATCCATAACAAATTGTTGGACTCCTATCGTTGAATTGTTGAGCTTAATGTACTTCATTAATGCAATGCAAATGTGGAAAACCTTCGAGCAATGTGTCAACACCTCAGAGAATGGCACGTCGACTTCGTCTCTTATATTTACACACATCGAGATATGGGGTCCTCACCCTCTCTCTCCCTCTCTCTCTCTCTCTCACTCACACACACACACACACACACACACACACACACACACAAACACACGAATACATACATCTAGCTTTTGAACTTCGAGCATCGAAGTCAAAGATCATTTACGACATAGAAGGTCCGTGCAAACCTTCAAAGAGAGGTTCATTGAGCAACACATGGAGAAAAATTCTTTATGACCTTCAAAATGTAAAAGAAAGTCACCCTTCAAATGATTTTCAAAAAATAAAAGTAGGTAGTGATTAACCTAGAAATTGAGACCACAAAACTGTAGGCTTAAGTATTATAAATTTATATAGAGTACTAAGCTTTTTTTAACTTTCCATTACTAAGACTCCCTCTCAAGTCTTTTCATTTTCTACCATCCTAGTAGCTAGTTCTTACCCTTCACTTTTACATTTTCATTTAAATGTTTTTTAGAGGTTCTTTTCGAAATGAAGCAAAATGCAACACATGGAGAACCTATAGAGATGCTTGAAAGTTGACAAAGAATATACCAAAAAAGACACAACCAATGTTGTCTATGAAGAAGTATTGAAATTAACAAATAAACGAAACTAAAAGAGGTATATATTTTTTTGATGTCCATTTAAAATTAAAAATATTAAACATATTAAACAATAAACTAGCAAAATAAAAATTGAACATAAAAAGCCTTGAAAAATATTTCTTGAATTGCATGCTAATTTCAATCAATGCTAATTTCAACCAATGTTCATAGGTAAGAAACTATATATTGTCAAGCTCATATTTCAAGGAATTGTGAATTGAGATGAGAAGCATAAAGCAATCATTTGCCTCAAAAAAATTCTATACTTGCAAGTAGAACGCATGGCGTTATGTAGAGTTTGAATATAAAAGCAATTCATCTTGATACATATACCCTAAAATTGTTCAAAATTTATTTAGTTTTGTAGTGCTATATATATATAAAATTTTGATACTTTTGAAAGCACAGCATAAATCATTATAAAACAAACATTGTATACATTATCTCCTATTAATGTTTATATTTCCATGGCGTCTAGAAGACGGTTTTTCACACTAGTGTTAATAATCGCACAGGCATAGTGGCTAGAGCACATGGGTTGCAAGGACGAGGTCGTAAATTGTGCAACCTCCACACTAAGTGGCACGTGCCACCAATTATCTCAAGTGATGGGATCAAGGGCTGAGCTTTTACGCGCAAGAATTTTGAGGGCATTAAGAGCTACGACAAATTGAATCCACCTTGATTCAAACTCAAGAAGACGAAGAAGCAGCTTGAGTCCAACTTTGATGTGTATCCCACTATTCTTGCTCTGAGAGAGAGATTGAGATCAAGAGAGCTTAAAGACATGGGAATACCCGTTACCATCAACATTTCTTGCGCTGCCGCATTTTTCATCATGACAACCCACAGAACACAGACTTAACAAGGCATACACCCAGCCCCAATATGCACAGGGTCTTCAGGCTAGATCATAACATTGTTGTCGGGTTGATCCTGGATAGCTCCCCGTACTAGACCACTTGAAAGCACTCTCATCATCGACCCAATCCGTGCTTGTACAACCTCGGTCTTCACCTACCAAGTAAATACCCTCCATACAATACTTATGCCATACACAACAACCAAAATGATGAAGAGGCCCCCAAAGCTGCTCAACTTCATGTGAGATGATACCTGGGCATTCACATTGCATTGGCTCAGTCCCACCCATTTATCTCTCAATCTCTGCAGTGTGCCATCTTGTGCTAGTGACAATATTGCCATAGACATCTCGTTCGTCAAAGTCGAATTCTTTGGAAATGTCTGCATTCACATGTCAATGCATGTCAATTCCTACTATATAAAGCTCTCTGCTTCATGGCATGGGTCAAGCTTCTGATGATCATAGCAGGGGAATAATTTGAAGGGGATCGGGGAGCACCACAGACGAAGAGTGAGAGAGAGAGAGAAGGAGACACACACATGATGTGGGTGGGGAGACTCAAAGAGTGGCAGCCCCCTATACACTTATGCTATGTATAAGGTATACAAGTTAGTGGATGCCCAGACTCTGTGCGATCGGGCAAGGCACATACGCCTATACCCCAACAACCTCCCACTTAAAGGCGGCTGTGCCTTTAAGCAAGAGAACCTAGTCTAAAGACTACAAAAGGCGAGAAAAAATCGCTCTCAATCGATGTCCACTCGCTGGCTGTGATCGTGTGTATCCGGCTATTATGCTCCCGTGTAAGTCCATACACCATTAGTACCGCACACGTACTGCAAGTATGTACACAATACCTGTATATCTCCCTCGTGCACTATGCCATCATCAGTCAACAAACAACTGACAACCCCAACTGCAAATGCTCGCACTGCAGCTGCGATATCCGGTCTCAAGATCAACATCTCATACATGAGACCACCGAATGCCGATGCAATGCTAGCGGGCCCTTCTAGCTCTATAGAGCATCCATCAACATATATATCCCTGACAATAAGCATCTCTGACTGACAAGGCGTGTCAGACACATGCATCTCCTGACTGTCCACAAAAGACGCATCAACCTGTCGTGCAACCTCATAGCAAACCAGCTGCTCTAGGTGTCTGCTAGAATACATATCCTGCACAACTATATCCCCATGCTCACTGTTGAGCATAGAAAGGAATGACTACATAATCGCTGACATCTCAAGTCTCCTCTGCAATCATCCACTGCAAACATGACCACTCAATCTGCTGTGACTCACTAGAGCTCTCATGCTCTAACTCCGTATGCATAGACTCTTACACAACGATCTCCTATCGTGACTCACTAGAGTAAGACCGCTCTACCTGTCTATCCTGCATAGAAGTATCTCACACAACTGACTCTCTGCTTTGCTCAGTCACTAGCAAAGCATGCATGTCTGACTCTGTCACCTCTCTGTGTGACTGCTCAAGTCGTGCCCCAACTGTGTGCACAACGGGCTCACTACTCTGTACTCTATGCAAAGTACCCTGCAACCCATGAGCAAAAGAGACTCGCCTGCTCTCTCGCTCTCTACCTGGCTGCATGATCACAGAGACAACACCGTCTCTCTCGTGATCCACATGCAATGGGTAACCTGTACCACTCCTGGCACCTCTCGCAATCACTAGCGAACCCAAATGCAACGCAAAAGATCGCTCAAGCAGCGATACCCGACATCCACTATCCCGTAACTGTCTGACTGAAATCAAATCCCGTCTCAAATCTGACACATAACGCACATGATGCAGGGTAAATCTCATACCACTAGGCAAGGACAAACATACGTCTCCTGCACCCTCAATGTCATACACAGCACCATCAGCCATGTGCACACAACCAAGTCTCCCACTAGAAAACGTGCTAAACCACTCACGATGCGACGTAACATGGAAAGTAGCATCTGAATCTAGTAACCAATGTTAAGGCAATGTACAATCCGATATGCACTCCGTAGACATAAGATCGTCTGAAGACAAGCTAGATGTAAATGTGGCATCGCCATCATAAGCATACTCGATAACCACCGTACTGATCTCACTAGCATCGACTGTCGTGTCCAAATCTGCATCACGCATCTGTCGCGTCCGTTGTCTTAAACGCCTAAAACATTGACGCCTAATGTACCCTCTATGTCCACAATGCCAACATGTCAAGTCTCTATGCCGTCGAGACTTGCGTGTGGGACCAATCTCTCCCATGGACATAGAAGTGAGACTAGACTCCCCTGTAGACATAGATGTCGCGTACATAGCATGCAAACTCTGCCATAAAGCATGAGTTGTAGTCTCCCTCGAGACCTGCCAGTCAACAGACTCAACCAGATGCAAACGAATCGTAGACATTGCTAACTCATCAAGATCCTGTCAATCATCATCACGCATAGACTTGGGCTTCGCCGATAAACCACGCAAGGGTTTATCTTGCCCCAAATCCGCCAATGCAACAAGCATATACTCCTTCCAAGCAACAAAATCTGCACCATCAAACTGTATCAGATCATAATGTTGGAAGTCAAATGAAAAATCAGCCATAATGCTCGCAAAAGAGCAACCAACAGTGAGTAGCAAATGTCAACCAAATCAGCCCTAAACTGGCTCGAATCGCATCAACAAAAGTCTGCAAATATGGCTGTAAATCAGTCCCAAATCAGCCCCAAAATTCAGTTCTTAAACAACTGCATAAACAAGTCACAAACGTGTCCCATATCAGCCTACAACTGAGCCATACATGGACACCTGCAAAGAGGAAACAATGATAGAAAATTCAGCGTCCAAATAAGCCCTCAAACCTGCCTGTAAACTTGTAAACCTGTAGCTGAATCCTGCTGAAAAACCTCAAGCCATTAGTGCTCGAATCCGGCTACCTAGCTCGTAGCCACACAAGCATACATCACAATACTCACTACTGTGAGTGTACCAAGATAACTGTACGCCTGTCAAACCGTGAGCGAATCACCAAGCCCACAATGTGCGTTATCGATGCATGCACACGCACAAATCTCCCACCTGCAAAGAACACCGCACGCAAATGCTGAGTGCAACCCGCAATCTCTACCTAGATCGCATAAATGATGCGTATAAAACTCCTGGGAAAATTTCGCCAGAGTTTCGTCAGTAAAACGACCACAAAACCAGTAACCAAACTGACTGTACGCTCAAAACCATGAGCAACCAAAGAGCGTCAAACCGCACTCCAAATGCATGCACCAATCTCCACACATTACATACATCATTGCAAACACCTGCAAATCTAGTACACAAATATCTGCTCTACCTGTGACTGTCAAAAAACATGCTCGAGGCATACATTGCTGAGCTCAAAATGCAATCACATTAGTCTCCCTGAGCATCAAACCACATAAGGCATACATCGTATCCTCCCACCTGTGAGGAAACTTGCAGCAAATATCACTCTCACAAACCATGTGTGGAATCTTCGACACACAATAAACAACTGCTGCTACAGAAAATTTAGCGTTCAAAATTTTAAAATTCTAATATGACGAGCGCGTCCGGAGCGTGCCAAAACCCCAAGGTAGACTCCTGGATCACATGTATCCGAGTCCGGATGTGAAAGCTATGCCAAAAACCTCCGTTTCGATCCAAAAACGCAGCATAAACTGCCAAAAGAGGGTTGAAAAATACAACTCCTCAACCGTAGCTCGAATGAGGTTTTTGATGGCTCGAATGGCTTCGAAAGGGAGATAAAACACCAAGACACCTGGTGAAAACGCTCTCGAAAAGCTGAATTTGTCGATGCCGAAGTCGAAATCCTGTTTGCACTCCTGAAAGTGCACGCGCGCGCGGACGCGATTTCAGGAATGAAACTGGCTTTCCGCTATCGTCGTGACTGTGCACACGCGCGCTCCCTCCGCACCTACGCTCTGATACCAATTGAAGGGGATCGGGGAGCACCACAGACGGAGAGTGAGAGAGAGAGAAGGAGACACACACACGATGTGGGTGGGGAGACTCAAAGAGTGGCAGCCCCCTATACACTTATGCTATGTATAAGGTATACAAGTTAGTGGGCGCTCAGACTCTGGGCGATCGGGCAAGGCACATGCGTCTATACCCCAACATAATTCATGAACATAATCAACACATACAAAGCCGAATCCACCAAAGAAGGCGATTTGATCTCCAGCTATGGTGAAGTCACATTCCGTGCTAAGAAAGCTTTCGACATACGGCTGCTCATCCACAATTGCAGCCACCCCACCCATTTTTGGGCCAAGCCTCAGAGCCTCCGCATATTTCTCCGCACTGTCTAAAGACTTCAGCCTGCTCGATTTGACACCCAACATTGTTAGGTAGTTGTGTATAAAAGACCCTCCATGATATCCAATGGGAGCAGTGCTTTTCAACAGGAATTCAAACCCTTGAATTGAGGGATATGGCTGCTGAGCTGAAAGTGTCGAGGCCAAGCTTGCGGTGTAGCTTGATGTGAAGATTAGCACTCCGAGAATCCACACTACTGTCACAAAACGTCCTGCATGTGTCATAACTGACTCTTCTGCACAAACAACTTGCAAGTATAAGGACAATATTCTTCGTATGATGTGCACTGGCATACCAAGGATTGAATCTACAAAAATTAGACTAAAAGCAAACACAAAATGTACACTATTGCACAACATTGAAAAGATTTCAAACACTATATAACATTTGCAGGCAGTCCCTCACATTTTACATATTCAAATGACATACTTGTCTAAGCATGCATGCTGATCAGAAAGCCAGTAGAAAACAACTTACTTTGCGAAAAGAACAACGTTAGCGAAGTGAACCTGTGTCACGCAACACCACAAGCATGAGACAAAGACCCAAAACTCACAAGATGACAGAAATGAAGGGTTTAGTAGTTGCAGAGATACCAACCAGTAGAAGTTCACAAGTTTGCCAGCCCATCTTTTGAATCCGTTTGGAGAGTCAGATGCGCTTGCCGGTGGAGGAAGATCATTGCTCGCATCAGTGGTTGGTTTTGGAAAGCCTTGGTGAAAATCAGGGTTCTTGTGCTCAAGGGTGAACATAACAAGACCAGTACCAACAAATGCAAACAAGATAGCAACCCAGAGCTCCATTGAGAAAGGCTGCAGAAAATCCCACATAGTTCCCACCCTGCCATATCTGTAAGGAGTGATCATCAAAAGCACGGACGGCATGTAAGGTTGCGTGAAGTCCACCAGTTTCAATCTGCCAATGTTGATGGTAATATCTGCCACAATCGCATCAGCTTTCTGCAAAATAAGAAAATTTTAGCATTCTATATCTGACCTCCAAATAGTCGCTATCATTTTTCCCAGGCGAGTGGCCAGTGCAGACGTATGTATTCGGTCCAGGTATGTGATGGATGAAGGCTTCACTTACTGTACATCAATGTGCCAATGTCATATGTCTGCAAGTAGTCCGCAAACACTCCCGCTCGCATGGCAGCCCCTCAGTTCCAACAAGTGCAAGATAAAAGCTTGCAATGGCCATACCAAATAGGAGGAATTATGGCCATTTGTAATGGCATACTTGTCAGATTGGTGCTTGTCTCCATTCACTGATTCAGAGTGCCTTTCTACAGAGGCTTTCTGCTTTTCACAGTGTCCAATGCCTCATTCCTCAAGTTAATGGGACATCATCAATATCAGAGGGTGGCACACAAAATCCTAGGTCCAGTAGGAACAGGAGCTCTCTCTCCCTCTCTCTCTCTCTCTCTCTCTCTCTCTCTGAAGATCTGTTGCTGAATATTCCTTACTCCTGAGGATGCCCAAATGACGGGAATGGCAGCACAAGTCTGGGGGGTGGTCGAAGCAAACCCCATCGAAATTGCAGGGGCTGCGCCAGCAATTCAATGAGCTGATGAGAGCGGATGGCCCTAGGGCCCTCACGCCCATGTCCACACTCGTCCGCCCGAAGGTTAGCGACCTTAGAGCGCCTTCACATTTCCAATGAAGCTGGTGCAAAACAGTGTTCGGGAAAGGTGTGCCTCAGCTTCAGTTGAAAATCAAGATTAGCAGGTTGTACTAGTAGTATGTCTCGTAACTTTTGAAAAAATAGGGAGGAGAAGAATCTCTCCGAGATGCTTGGATCTCTCTCTCTCTCCACGTGTGTGTGTCTCTTCGCCTCCACAATTTTCTCTCTCAGGATCTCTCTCTCTCTCTCTCTTCGCACGTCCTCGGGATTAGGTGGAGAATCGACTCTCTGTTGCCCATGCGTAGAGTTGCCAATTGCAGGCCTTCTTGCCGCCCCCTAATTGTGTGCTCTTTCTACTTCACAGCCAACTTCCATGCCTTACACGAGCCATGAGCTCAATTGCTCTGTCTGTTCTACATTCATTGCTTCTATACCTGCGGTCCCAGGGTGCTTTGCCTTAGCAATCAGTTGTCCCATGGATAAGCTAATCTGCAAAGCATGCTTTAGAAGCCACAGGAAGGAAGCCGACACTCGTTTCCTACAGTTGGCCGAGAGAGAGAGAGAGAGAGAGAGAGAGAGAGAGAGAGAGAGGACACGAAGGGGGTGGGCGGCTAGACTGTCATGGGACGAGCAGGTAGGGCTGACGGATCTAGCAGAGGCGGAGGCTGGGGAAGCAAGAGCACGGATGGCACTGGCGCCACTGGAGGGCACAGAGATGCGTGAGCGCTCTCTCTCTCTCTCTCTCTCTGTCGACGTGAGGTTCTGACGTGGAAAGGAGGGTGGAATATTCGCGAGCATCCTAGTTAGTAATTAGATTTATATTTACTTTGAGCCAGTATGTATGGGCCTACGATTTGAGAAAATGTTAATTAATACGGAATCCAGGGAGATGCTTTGCAACAAATACACTCCGATGCTTGGCAACTAGCACTCCCATGTAAATCTCTCTCTCTCTCTCTCTCTCTCTCTCTCTCTCTCAACCCTTGTTGCTCTACTGTTGTTGCGGACCTTTACACTTCTTTGTCATGGTCTTTGTCTCATAGCCCTTGATGTTTAGGTTATTTGCAGTCAGGGCTATCATTGCCAGGGGTAGCTGCTTTAAGAAAGCATGGATAGTTGGAGCAACAGAAAGCTTTGGGGAGGGAGGAGTAGAGCAAGGGGAAGATGGGGACGAGGACAGAGGCAGAGGGTGAGGGGACGACAGTGCAAAGTTTGAGTGAGTGGCAGATTATAAAGCATCTTCGAAAAAAGTCTTTTTCTTTTTAAAGTTGCCAATATACTAGAAAATAGTTGAAAAATCTTGCAAATTTGGAATTTTCTACTTGTATGTCAGGTTTGAATCTGTACAAGGAGGAAACTTGGCCGATTAGGAAAAAGGACTTTGAAACACTCGTGCAAAATGCTTTATATGCAGATTCTCGCTCGGAATAATGCCCCTCATACAAACTGAGCGGTTTGTAGACACTCCCTTTTAGGAACGCACAAAAATCAATGGTTAGTTTTGAACCGCATTTTGTCTTGATTGGTCACTTTCATCACTCAGCCAATGAACTACATTATCGCCTGTGATTACAGAGACGAACTAGTGTGTAAAGGCTTCCCTGCCCATCCCAACAAGGGTTGGGCATGCATCTTTGAATGTGTAAAGAGCTTAGGTAGCAATGTGAACTCAATGTGAACTAAAACCATCTCATGCTCATGGACACTTTCAGAAGGGCAAACTCCATCGTCACATTAAAACCACGCACACTATTGTGATGGAAGAGTGCCAATGTCAGAGCCCACAATTTTTTTCCCTCTTTAAGGACACGGACATTGATAAGTGTTGATGAGCTCTTGCCGTTGATCCCTCTTGGGATGTTAGTGACGTGGGATAACCATATGTAACCTAGAGATCATGAGGTGGGCACCTATTTTTGAACAAGAACAAGTGTCCGCACACCCTGTGAATTGAGGCCTATGAGTGGTCCAACAACATAGGCCCCATTTGAGAACTCTCTCTCTCTCTCTCTCTCGACATTATACATATATGTGTCTGAGTGGTCCAACAACACAGACCACCAAACTCATCTCGTAGGGGCCTAAATCTCTCTCTCTCTCTCTCTCTCTCTCTCTCTCTCTCTCTCTCTACATTATACATATAAATGTGTGTATTGTTTGTTTGTTTGTGTGTGTGTGTGTGTGTGTGTGTGTGTGTGTGTGTGTGTGTGTGATGTACAGAAAGTTGAACCGTGTCCCTCTCCTTCAAAGAATAGGTGCTACTAAAGCTAAAGTAGAGAAGATGCTTGAAGGTGGGAGCCTCCAAGTTTGTGTAGCTTAGTTTGCCGCCCATCCTTTGCACACTGACAACCTTCCCTTGCCTTCTAAATGGATGGGTACTTTGGTCTTTGGAAGGGTTTGAAGACAATTTTCCTTTCACCTAAGAGGATTTTTTTCTAAAGGACAAGATAGGAAAATGGAGGTCCAAAATAAGTTCCTCTTTTGAAGTAGTATAGTTCGCTTTTTGTTGAACTTGGGAAGACTTAATAGTCTTAACACTATTTTGGTTTCACAATTGGACATCCCAATGTCATTTTTAGAACAATCCTGGCTAGGGATTCTTTTTTCCATATGGAATATTCCATAGGTATACTATGGAGCTATTTTGCAATCAATGAAGTCAAAAGGCAAAGCTACTATTACTATTGAAACCTTATCAGAGAATGGATACATCTCTCCATACATATGCAATAAATCTCAAGGCAAAAAAATTATGTTCTATTGCACTTACATGAAAATATGGTGCGTGTGCACACCATATTTTCTATTGCACTTACAAAAAATATGGTGTGTGTGCACATGGTATATCAAACAAGTTTTTATGCCGAACAAAATTCATTCAACCACGACAATAGGTTGATAAATAAAAAGGAGTAAGAGAAAATAGAAACATTTCAATGTCTATATTAAAAAAAGTCAAAAATCTACATGTTTCACTCAATCAAAAAACTACTTGATGGTTTTTATTGTTATCCATGTTTGTGAATGGAACACTTGCTTGCACACGGCTGATTGTGCATGCAAAATTTTCTAATGCCACAGGGGGATACAATTCTCTGACGGACACTATTGTCACCTATTTGAGGTGTTGCCAACTGTAGCCTCCTAGTTACACTCACAATTCCTACTTCCGGCTTGTGCAATTTTGAGCACACAAAGCTCCTCAATCTACCATTGCACACAGTCTCGATCAGAAGCATGGTTTCTACTGAGTGCCTTGATAGAGCACAGCTTGAATACACACAGTCTCGATCAGAAGCATGGCTTCTACTGAGTGCCTTGATAGAGCACGCCCATCAACGGTTCAAGTTTTCTTCAAAGACAAGGTATGAATATTTGTTGCGCTTTTCTTGTTTAATTCGTTCTCAGTATGCAATTATCAATTGTTATACTGGAGCACGGCTCACTTGGTCTCCAAGGTGTTGTTCTAATCGTTGAGCAAGGCTCATTAAGTGCATACAAAACTGTTGTGTTACATACAACACTCCAGTGTTAACCCTTGCAACTTCTTATCATGCATGGCATGTACATATCTACAAGGGAAATGTTCCAAGCAAGGCTTTCATTTTTGTATTGCTCGAATCTGGAGTAGGCTAGGAAACTATCCATTGGAGACATTTCCATAACTGTATGGTATGACCATTTCCTAGCTATGCCTAGGACGAGTTCTATCTACAGTAAGGCAAGTGTAGGCAAGGCCTGTAGTTTGTCATGCAAATTTCTTTCTCGCTTATTTTCCATTGGCAAAGTAGGAAAAAGTGCTCGGCATGGCCGACCATTTGTCATAGCCTGCAAAACTGCAAAACAATCAAAAGTATCTTTGCTTGAGTTTTTAGAGTTGAATTTTTGAAGACATGATCTCGTTTCACAGCAAGGCTTCTGTCCATGTTTGGCAAAGGTTAGGGCATGGTAGTTCTGGAGAATCTCATGGAGATCGGCACAGCCTGTTGCTAATCTTGATGAAGGAGGCAGCAAGTGCTCGATAGGACCAACCATTAACGACCATTTCAAGAAGCTGTCAAGCAAATTGTTAGGGCTTGTTTTCACTGGAGCAAGGATTCGTCTCCGTAATCAAGCCAAGCAGGTATGAGGTACATATTTTTCAAGAATTTTTTTATGTTTTGTTTTTCAATACATTGTACAATTCGACAAGGTAGATTATTTGTGACTGCTCGACAAGGTCGACTTTCTTTTACTATCACATTTGTCTATAAGCAAGAGTATCTGTAGCTCTGCCGCATGGTAGTATCCAAAGTGAGTCTACCGAGGAGTATCATGCAAAGACAAGATTCCCGCAATTGGACTATGCTATGAGCATACAAAATTGGCACAGAAATTGGCAATATGTTTGCAGGTTATTCTTCCTTGACATCTCCAGACAATTGGTTACAGCAGGACAACCAGTTTCACATGAAGCACGGCTTCGTCTTCATGCTAAGATAATGCCCATTGACTGGGCATGGGCACACAAGTTTGGAAAACTGGTACGATCAAAAATTTGTTTCCATTTTAGTCGTAGTGACATCGTGTTATGATGTATCACTACCAAATGTGCCAGCCACTTATGGTTTTGGCTCTCACGCTTCAAACCGTCACAGTAGCCAAGAGATTACAACATTACATGCAAGGCATACTAGCCAAGTGGACTGAATTCCACCACATCATGGATTATGCTTCCGCTCTAACACGAGACACTTTGTCAAGGACGAGATAAGTTTTGGATTGTTTCACATACTTTTGGTTGTTGTCAACGGACAACAACACTACGAAGAACCTAGAAAACATGACCCTTGTAGGGTAGGTGGGTCAGGATATGTTCTGTGTTTTTCTGTTACCTCTCTCGATAAGAGCGTTATACCAAAAAACTATGGTATGCTTAAAGGATAAAGTGCAAGTCAGGCATACGATGCCTAAGAGCACACATTCTGGGCACACACTCTCGAAATTTAGGAAAGTTCCTCAGCCCAGCATGCTCTTCTTCTCTCTCTTTCTTTTTTCTCTCTAAGAATAATGAAAACTTTCTAAGAAGCTTTTGATACATGTTCCGTTGATGTGGCGGCTTGAGCCAAGGTGCTCTAACTCTCAGCTAGAAATTGGGCAAGATGCCATCCAAATTAGTCTTCATCGGTTGCACAATTGAACACTAATTTCCATAATGGCTATGAGCCACACACGTTGTCTAAGATTCATTGTTAGATTTTGGGTGAGACCCAACTGTTGGCATTCCTTGGGGGCTTGTTCTTAAGATCGAATAGCTATCTGCCCAGTGGAGTACACGTCGATCACATTGACGTTAATGGACACGCAAGAGTCTTGTCATTACGGATGTTTAGGGTGTCATTTTTGCACTACATGCTTTTAGTGCGACGCTCAAGTTGAGACAGCACGGCTGTTGATACGAACTAGGCATCTCACTTGTGTGGATTTCTGCTCTCTCTATAGCACTACGAGTGTATATGGACGCATTGTTTTGGGGTAAGACCCCGCGGGTGCTTACTAAATCACCCATATACTTTCAAGGAAAGAATTCCGCAATCTATCAAGCGATAGCGGAAAAATTCAACTTTTCAAGTTGATTCTCATCATTCTGTACACGGTTAACTATGTTGGTTACCATTACCTGCTAGTTAAGCAGTTCCTACAAAGGATCTGACCAAGGGGTTTGACTACCTAGATTCTACCCAACGGGTTTGGATTGCGAAGGCAACACCCAAGGTTTCCACTGCAAGGTTGCTTGGTTTTTTCACAAGTGTGAGACGTGCTCCTGTGCATTTGAACACGGGTAACTGAACTTTCAGTTCAATCCCCAGGGCCAAGTATTTTGGGCCGTAGTGTCCAATGTACATTATGTTGTATGAATCCACTTGTCGGATTCGATTTGGCACATGTTGTCACATGAGATACAACGTGGGCTAGGGACTCAAGGAGTTCGGTTTAGCCAGTGTGGAGCAAGGCTAATGAGGGTCCCTCTTACTCCCGTCATAGAGTGTTTGTAGTTACCTCCACACACAAGTACATCTTGTACTTGTAGGATGTTCTTTTTTCAGACATCCTTAGTTGAGACATATTCCACATGTGGCAAATATGAGTCTCTGTGACTGACACTGGCGCCACTAATTCAAGTATGTGGCACGACAAGGTCCCTAGGTGGTGGTCAAATGTAACATTTAATGGCCTAATAACTTATGTGTAGCGGAAATTAGCATGAACATAGTGGGCATTTTATTAGAATAGATTCCTAATGAGAATTACAAGAGTGCTTGGGTGGAGAGAGAGAGAGCAACAAAAAGCATAACACCTAGTTAGATAGCATCAACAATACTTTCAAAAGAGAGAGAAATTAAGCTATCGACAACAGTTGAGGACCGGATTTGCATGGAGCCGGTCCCCCATCCAAACGGCTTTGTATTATGGTTTCTCCCATCAAGAGAGACATTGTACAATACAATTCTTTGTGTTCCTTCAAGACTAGCTAGTGCAATGAAGATGGAAGCTTCATGCACTAAGCAAAACACTTAATCAAACACAACTTGAATTATCCCCGTTCTCAGACCCAAGACCTCACACACCTTCGAAGATGGTGAGAGCTAGCAGGGTATGAGAGTAGATTGAGAGGAAGAAGGAGTATCTTACGAGAAAGATGTACATCTCCTCACATAATCACTCATATTAGCATAGCTTAGCTTGGTAGAGAAGATGAGCATGCATTGAAGCTTGGCTCTTGGTTGGATTTGCATCCACATGCCAAGAGAGTCTTGATGTAGGCTTCTATCTCACAAGCTTGGAGTAGGTGATGAGCTCTCCATTAAAGCTTGGGAGGAGATAGAGTATTCTTTCTTCACACATGGTCAAGTGTGAGTGTGTGTGTGTGTGTGTGTGTGTGTGTGTGTGTGTGTGTGTGTGTGTGTCCATACCAAGCAAAAATCAGCCCCCTCTCTCTCTTGGGCGAGCCCTTGTTGCTAATTTGGTCTGGCTTTTGCCTCATTGGACCTCCCCAAGTCAAGCCAATGGGTATTAAGCAGCATAAGTGATAGCCTTCTGACATGTGTCCCCCTTTCCCCTTTTGTGAGAGCTTTAGGTAATTAAATAATTAAACTAAACTCTCATTGGACCCCTTTGCCTCCTGGCCAATAGGAATCAGGCAAGCCATGGGGCTTCTGAAAGCTCATTGGACCCTTTGGGAGACTGCCCAATAGTCTTCTAGGAGACTTAATTCTCATTGGTTTCTTTTATTAAATGTTTTTAAATTAATTAAACTACATTTACTCTAGCTTAATTCTCATTGGACCCCTTCAAGGGTCTTCCAATAGGAATTGGGCACACCTTGTGGGCATCTGGGCTAGGGAGCTGACATGTGTCCCTCATTCCCTTTGCGTAAAGGGAGCCTGTGTGTGTGTGTGTGTGGCTTTCTCTCTCATCCCCTACCTTTGGGGCTCGCCCCCTCCCATGTAGGGACGTGCAAAGACTTTTAGGGCACACACAAAGCATCCAATTTTCCCTAGGGTTGACCTTTGGACACAACCTTTGAATTTTGGAACCTTAGCATTTTGGAAGTCTTAATGGGCTGAACCTTAGGGTCTTTTTAGCCCATTGTTGCACATGGCTCTTTTGCAGATGGCCCCCCCTTTTGGATCCCTATTTTCCCTCCTTTGGATCCCTACTGTGGCCGGTCTGCTAGCTTAACCAATATTCTAGCTTTTTCTCCCCTGGCACTTCCCCACATTAAATGATCAGTTTAATATGAGAAAATCATTTAGGAGAATTAGATATTGATTATTATGACATTACCTCTCTCTTGAAATCATAGTCGTCCTCGACTATGGTGTAGAGAAGATAAAGCATATTCATGAGTCCTTTTCTTAGCGGGTAGAGGATCCCTATGTTACCCTACGACATCATTCCATAATGGATGACTAGTCCATTTGGCGCTTGAGAGCCTGAGGCTGCCGCAAGCATGTCTGCACATCAGTCCTATCAGTCTTCCATAGTAGAGTGACAAGCTCTACTTGGTGTTTGGGGGACGTCGTCTCCACAAACTTGATCTAAGCATGCATACTACTTCATTTTTGTGCACAAATAAAGAAAAAGAGAGTCTTATAAGACAAAAATTTTGTTCATTTTTAACATTTTGTACATTTGCTTACTCTTGGGAAGCATTGTAAGCATTGACAAGGTTTAGGTTATCCTTTAATTGTATGCCTTGCATCCATCTAGCATCTTCAAAAGTATAATTCTTAAATTTAATAAGATATCGTCGGATAGTCTTACCGCCTCTTAATACCTTGTCTTCATGTCGGAGAATGGACTCGGGCTGCAGCACGTCCTCTTGGTCCTCGATCTCCGGTGGGTCTTCAATAGTTGGTTCTTGAGGTGGCTCTCCTTTGTAAGGCTTTAATAGGCTCACATGAAAAGCATTGTGTATGAGCCAATGATTGGGCAACTTAAGTTGATAGGCCATGTCATTGATTGGCCTAAGAATCTGGAAGGGACCATAGTACCTTTTTGCTAGTTTAGCATAGTACTTTTGGTGGCCCGTATGATTCTTGATCGTCGTGTGCCTTAATCGAGCCTTGGGAAACTTTAACAAGACCCAATCGTTTTCTTTAAAGGCTTGGGCTCTTCTGTGCTTGTCAGCAGCAGCCTTTTACCTTTGTTGTGAGATAGAGATAGCATCTTTAATCTTTTGAAAAGATTCTTGTAGGTCTCAGCTATACTCATCTGCAGCAAAGATCTTCCCATGTACCTAAAGTAGCAAGGGATTTTTTGATCTTCCCTCAATTACCTCGAAAGGTGCTTTTTCCGTGGAAGTATGTATAGTGTTATTGTAAGCATACTCCACTAAGGGTAAGTACTTCTCCCATTGGGATCTTTGATCTACTTCCGTTACATAGGCTTTTAGTAGATCGAGAATTGTTAGGTTAGCTATTTCACTTTGGCCATCCGTTTGTGGATGATAGGCCGAAGAGAAATTTAGCCTTGTCCCTAAATTCTCAAAGAGACCCTTCCAGAAATTACTGGTCATTCTAGGATCTCTATCCGACACTATGGACATTGGCAAGCCATGGTATTTGAAAATTTGTGAAATAAAGAGGGTTGCCATTTGATGGGCTTTGATAGTCTTTTTGACAAGTATAAAATGAGCTTGTTTACTGAACCTGTCTACTATCGTCCATATTCCCGTATTCCCATGGATAGACTTAGGCAATCCAAAGATAAAATCCATGGATATGCTCTCCCATGGTGAATTAGGGATTGGCAAGGGTTGAAGCAATCCAGGTTGCTTCCCTCTATCAAATTTTGTCTTTTGACATACCACACATTTGGAAACATACTCTTGTATGTTCACTTTCATGGTAGGCCAATAGAAATATATTTCAATTCCCTTTAAGGTAGACTGAATCCCTCTATGCCCCGCATACGGGGGAGCATGAGATTCATACATTACTTTCTCACGCAGGGAGTTAGTAATGCATAGTCTATTGCCATAGAGAAGATAACCATCTTGTAAAGTAAATGGTTCTTCTTTCTTCCCTAATGCAAGGGCTGAAATCACATCTCTAAAATCAAGATCAATAGCATACTCATCTATCATTGAAGATAGATCATTGTGAGTTGCTATGGAAACCGCATTCACTCTCGGCCGTCTTGAGAGTGCATCAGCTACTTGATTATGCTTGCCAGCAATGTGAGCAATATGAAAATGAAATTGCGAAAGGAAATTTGCCCACCTCATTTGTTTGTCGGAGAGCTTGGTCTGTGTCATGAAGTACTTAAGACTTTGGTGATCGGTTCGCAGAATGAAAGGAGTCCCCAATAAATAGTGCTTCCATGAGTCTAAGGCATGTAGAACTGCAAGGAGTTCCTTTTCGTATATGCCTAGAGCTTGCTCAACAGGGTCGAGCCTTCGACTCTCATAGCCTATGGCGTGCCCTTCTTGGAGCAAAGTAGCTCCAAGGCAATCACCACAAGCATCACATTGGACCTCAAATGGTTTTGAGAGATCCGGTAGTGTAAGCACAGGTTGAGAGATAAGCTTTTCTTTAAGCTTTTCAAAAGCATTGTTCTCCTTAGCATACCATGTATATCTAACGCTTTTCTTTGTTAGGTCATGTAATGGTCCCGCAATTTGTGAGAACTTTTCTATGAAGCGTCTATAGTATGCACACATACCTATGAAGCTTCTTAGTTCATGCAGATTCCTTGGTTTAGGCCATCCTTTTATTACCTCTAACTTGGATGGATCCATTTGGATGCCATCTTGAGAGATAATGTGACCTAAATATTGAATCTCTTGCAAGAAAAATTCACTTTTCTTTCGATTAACATTAATCTCTTTTCTTTCATTATGTCAGCAAGTTACTTTCATGGAAAGCGACAAGAGGTACTCTTTTTGGTACATCTTTGTTGTGATAAACTCGTTTACCATCCTCATGAGCGTTCTAAATGGAGTTTACACACTATGTTTCGATAGGAACCAGTACCATCAAATGGTTGCAAATAGACAACACTGTAGAAAATCAAGATGTTATTCTTGGTTTCATTGAACCTCCTACTTAACCGGGTTCCGCTCAAATGAACCGTTGGATCCATGAGGGATGTCACGATGGAAAACATTAGTGTTCTTATGAAGATACCATCACTTGTGTTTTTGCAAACGAAAACGCTTCTCCAAGGGGGGAGTAATGTCAGGACAATGGTAGGACCGGGCAGCAGGCCAAGGGCTAGGGACTGAATAGCTCAGTATGGCTAGGAGCCGAGGGCCAGGCATGAGTAAAGGGAACCTACTTGCAAGGGCCAAGGGCTATAAGTAGGGAGGTTGGGAGGAGAACCACATGCCAATCTACCCTTTGTCCTCTCAGAACGAGTGTCCGCACACCCTGTGAAATGAGGCCTATGAGTGGTCCAACAACATAGGCATTCCATCTGAAAACTCTCTCTCTCTCTCTCTCTCTCTCTCTTTATATTATACATATATGTGTCTAAGTGGTCCAACAACATAGACCACCAAACTCATCTAGTAGGGGCCTAAATCAATCTCTCTCTCTCTCTCTCTCTCTCTCTCTCTCCCCCTACATTATACATATAACTGTGTGTATTATTTGTTTGTTTTTGTGTGTGTGTGTGTGTGTGTGTGTGTGTGTGTGTGTGTGTGCAATGTAGAGAAAGTTGAACCGTGTCCCTCTCCTTCAAAGAATAGGTGCTACTAAAGCTAAAGTAGAGAAGATGCTTGATGGTGGGAGCCTCCAAGTTTGTGTACCTTAGTTTTCCACCCATCCTTTGCACATTGACAACCTTCCCTTGGATTCTAAATGGATGGGTACTTTGGTCTTTGAAAGGCTTTGAAGACAATTTTCCCTTCACCTAAGAGGATTTTTTTCTAAAGAACAACAGGAAAATGGCGGTCCAAAATCAGTTCCTCTTTTGAAGTAGTATAGTTCGCTTTTTGTTGAACTTGGGAAGACTCAATAGGCACTATTTTGGTTTCACAATTGGACATCCCAATGTCATTTTTAGAACAATCTTGGCTAGGGATTCTTTTTGCCATATGGAATATTCCATAGGTATACTATGGAGCTATTTTGCAATCAATGAAGTCAAAAGGCAAAGGTACTATTACTATTGAAACCTTATCAGAGAATAGATACATCTCTCCATACATGTGTAATAAATCTCAAGGCAAAAAAATCATCTTCTATTGCACTTACATAAAAATATGGTGTGTGTGCACATGGTATATCAAACTCAAGGCAAAAAAATCATCTTCTATTGCACTTACATGAAAATATGGTGTGTGTGCACATGGTATATCAAACAAGTTTTTATGCCGAACAAAATTCATTCAACCACAACAATAGGCTGCTAAATAAAAAGTACTACAAAAAATAGAAACGTTTCAATGTCTATATTAAAAAAAGTCAAAAATCTACATGTTTCACTCTATCAAAAAACTACTTGATGGTTTTTATTGTTATCCATGTTTATGAATGGAACACTTGCTTGCACAAGGCTGATTGTGCATGCAAAATTTTCTAATGCCATAGGGGGATACAATTCTCTGACTGACACTATTGTCACCTATTTGAGGTGTTGCCAAGTGTAGCCTCCTACTTACACTCACAATTCCTACTTCCGGCTTGTGCAATTTTGAGCACACAAAGCTCCTCAATCTACCATTGCAATCACTTGTGGAAACTCATGTGCACTTGCACTCCCTTCTACATACATGTGCACTTCGTCGTGCAAAAGAGCTCCTCAATTAACCATGGACACCTAGGTATTTAAGGGTGATAAGAGTCACTACTTAGCAAGGCAATGTGAGGGAAACTAGGGTACTCACCAAAAACCATGTAGAGAGAGAGAGAGTTATAAAATGACAACTCCAATTTCCATCCTAATTTCCTATACTTTGCACTTAAAAATTACCAAACTAATCTAAAAGCACCAAGACCACATGTGAGTGTGACAATTGTGTTTTAGAGCCGAGTCCCACTTTGTGCTAACAATATTAGTGGTATTAAACAAAAACTCCAAAAAATTTTAGTCACACAATATTTAGTTGAATTCTAGTCACTCAATGTGAAGGAGACATGGGTCATAGTCATTAATACTACCATTCTTTCAAGGATTAGGAGCCTTGCTTTGCGATAACGAATCAAAATTTGAGTACATGCATTACCTTTTCCTATTTTTAAAGCTATTCTTTGGATTATATTAGTACGAGTTAGGTCACTAAATCTATCGTTCTCTCAAGGATTAGGAGCCTTGCTTTGGGACTAACAAATCAAAATTTGAGTGCATGCATTTGGATTGTTTTAGTAAGAGACGGATCGCACCAAGGTGTAGTGGGATTACTAAGGGTTACTTGTAATATAGAGTCCCACCCATTAGAGGAAAAAAGATTGTCTTCAATGTAGGAGATCATGGATTTACTGTTCTCCTTTTTTATTGGTTTACCTTTTTTAAACAAGGGGAGCTTTTCCTCACGTAAACTTAGCTTAATACCCCCCTTTCTCGAATTGGTTTTGGGGTTATCTTTCCCACTCTATAATGGTGGCTAGGTAATACTCTACACCCACTCCCCTCATTTCACCCCGGGTGAGAACCAACTCCCTCTATCCGGGTGAGACCCAACTCTAATAGAGGGAGGGAGACTCTGAGACGATGCGTGTGCGAAAGCCTGTATGCGTGTGCGCGCTGAGAGAGAGAGAGAGAGAGAGAGAGAGAGAGAGAGAGAGAGAGAGAGAGAGAGAGAGAGAGAGAGAGAGAGAGAGAGAGAGAGAGAGAGAGAGAGAGAGAGAGAGAGAGAGAGAAGGTTGGTTACCCCTTGCTCCAGCAGGACGAGCATGTCGTCGTAGAAGGGTTCGTAGATGCCATCGCCGAAAGGGATGAGGGAGAAGGAGAGGCCAGGCAAGGACTGCGACATGCGCAGAGCAGCGTTGCGAAAGACGTTGATGGAGAAGCCATTGAAGGTGGCGTTGCGGGGCGTACTGGACTCGGTGAAGCTGTACTTCAAGGGGACCAGGGCCCTCAGCTCAGGGGCTGCACTGGAACACTTATTAGCAGCAGCTAATACCGTCACAATGATTAAGCCTATCAACATTCTGATTACTGCATAAGCATTACCCTTCCTACTCCATAATATCATAAATATTAATAAAATCCCTGCAACCTGCCACCCCAATCATAAGCACGCCTCTGCTTCATAGCCACGGCCCGCATCTCTAGCAATGGCCCATGGGATACCCTACCACCGCCCACTCAATCCCCCATGCATTTCTTCGTTCGTTGTCCTTTTGGCCAGCTTGGCCAAACCTCTCCCAGCTCACAGCAAATTCTAAATGGCCCACCTACCCGCCTGTTTTTAGTGACCTGAGACGTGCTTTAATCATTAAATTTTCTGTAGCAACACAGTTTTGACTTTGACCAAAACATCTTTTTGTTGGAATGCTAGATGTTCACGTCCACTATTCCAGAAAAATAGAAATAATTATCTTCACGGTAACAATTTTTATTTATGCTCTTTTAAATAGGATTTTTTATTTATTTACCATTAGCGTGAGGAATTGAATTAGAAGAGCAAAAATATTACAAGACAGCACTTATTGAGACTCCATGATGACCAACAGACCATAGGTTCTGAGGGGAGATACACAAATCGGACAAAATGTTGAACACAAAACAGAGCACCAAATAGGGGGACCTAAACATAAGTTGAACCTCACTAGCTTGCGCGAGCCGCCTACCGGCGGGTCTCGCTCACTCTTACTATGACACAAATTAAATCAATTTAATGATACTTTTTTACATGATGTCAAATGTCCATTTATTCCACTCCATGTTGGGTGCGAGAGTGTGAGAGAGGGGGAAGATTATCGTGCAAGTTATTGTGCATTTTCACTTATGCTTGCAAACATTTCATACGGATTGTCCTTTCTCTCTCTATCTTCAATGAGAGAGAGAGGATCACGAACATGGACCCTGTAAGTGTGTACACGTGTCTATAGTCATGACTTGTTGCGTTTAGTGGCACTCACTGTGTGTGTGTGTGTGTGTGTGTGTGTGTGTGTGTGTGTCGCTCTCGCTGTTTGATTTGGTTTCACCCACGTGGCCCAGGAGGGTGCTTGGATCCCTCCCCCTAGTATCTATAGTATAGATATGTATATCAACTTCTCTATCTCTCTTAACTGGTCCTCCCTCTCTCTCTCTCTCTCTCTCTCTCTCTCTCTCTCTCTCTCTCTCTCTCTCTCTCTCTGTGTATCGTGTGCTTCTCTCACTTTTGGCATTTAGCCTTCATCTCACTAGAATCTAAAAACCTCGCTCCTAAAGCGTCTTTGGGCAGAAACTTAGCTAAGCATAGCAAAATTCTAAACCGATGGGTGATTGCATCGGCTAAAGTATGATTGAGCAAGTGGAATTATTCAACTCTTCGGAGCTTTGCAACAGTTGGGTCCTCATCTGCATCAAGAAAAGAAATTTTATATGTTTGGAAAAATAGTTTTTGCGATAGCAATTTCATCATCAATTCCTCTCCATGGGGAACACAATCTCTCTCTCTCTCTCTCTCTCTCTCTCTCTCTCTCTCTCTCTCTCTCTCTCTCTGTGACAATGTCATTGTCATTGAAAGTGTAGAGGAAAAGTGTGCCTCAACTTATCTCTCTTTTTGTGACAATGTCATTGTCATTCACAGTGTAGAGGAGAAGTATGCCTCAACTTAGCCTTAAGCCGGTTGAAAAATCAAAACAACCTATTAAAGGGACTCGCAGGGATTTCATTAACGTAATCACGATCGAAGACCATATTAGGTATTTTGGTAAAAATCTCACATTATGGGAATCTCCAAATCGACTAAATTCATGTAATTTGGGAATTTTCCACTTAAAGTGGGAAAAATTGAGATGTGTGGTTAGTAAATAAAGTGAAAATCTCATAGGATTGTGGTGTTGATAAACACCAAAATTCAAGAGGATGTACAACACATGGATTTGAATAATAACTATAAATTACATAAAACAAAGGAAGATACAAAGAAGATTTTGTTTACAAACTGACTAGTACAATCACAATAGAAGCTCCACATAATTCTACTCCACATTTGATACCATATCTGAACTTTGATCCAAGTGTGGTTGATGTGCACGAGTGAGGCCTTCTTTGTCTTTTATAGCATGCCTTTCTGGAATCTTTATTCTAGAAAATGGTCCTTCTTTGTTGGGTCTCCAGGACCAAACAATTGCATCTACAGTTTCCCACACTTGTGGGTCCTTATAGTTGACAGCCCAATAACCCTTCCAACAATTACTGTAAGCTTGAGTATCTGTCATCCCACTTTTTCTCGCGCAAGGTGCCCAATATTGAATCAAGAGTTTTCTGTAGTTTGGTGATGTAGGCTCATTATCAATGTCAGATAAAGCCATTGCAAGCCACACTGGATAGATTTCTGTGTCACTCGGAACAAGCATAAGAAAGTCACCTTGGTGCACATCAGACATAGGGTCAAACTCTTCCCTTGGCCTATCTCATTGAGGCCCACAAAAATGATCGTTCAACTCTTCAAGGCCTAGGAATCTTTCTGCTCCTTGTTGCAAATTCATTGTAGTGCTTTGTAGGTGAGAATATTCTTGAGTTTTTGGCCAAAACATTTCATACAAGACTCCCTCTGATATGATTGCTTTTCCAATCTCTTCAATTACCTTACTCCAATAATCTATCACGGGTCTATAATATCGCGGAATACTTGAACCATTCCCTAAATTTTTCCAAAATTTTATATAGTTCTTTAGCCCCAAAATGACTTCTTCGTGGGCCTTGACATACTCCGCCATTTGTACTAGAGGTGGATCTCCATGTGGTAACATTGGCTTGCCTTCTGTGTCTGTTTTCCAAAGGCGAATACTTCCACTCCAACTTGATACACCTACATGTGCCTTATATTGCATCATTGGTGTCTCATCCTGCATAAAGAACCTGAACTGAAGCGGTTTGGAATGTCCAACAAGTATGTCTTGTCCATCACAAAGATAGCCATCACAATATTGCTTGAAATCGGGGATCTTTGTGAGAAAAAATGGAGCTAGAGATGAAGATGAGCTGTTTCGTAATGTATCCATCAAATGTGGCAAAGTATAGGTTTGTGTAACTCTCAGCTTCTCTGAAAACCTACTAAACATGGCGTCTATGTCCTCATGTGTATGCCCAACCATTAAAAATCCCAGCTGGATGGTTTTGAAAACACCCCTTGCAACAAGCATTGACAAATAGTCAAATAAGTATCGATTTTTGTTTTCCCCTGCACAATTATCCGATTGTAACAACAAGTTCTCTGGCAATCTGCGAAATGTTGACCCCAATTCCTCTTCTGCAATTTCTGACGACTGCACAATGGGCTCTTTTCCATCACTCAAGTTATAGTAGTCCAAAGCATCCCTTGAGTTCAAAGCATGTAGTAGTGAAATATTGCTCCTTGGAAGTCCATTTGTTACTAGATCACCAAGAGGATGCTTATCTATCCTCTCTAGGTTATGTAAACAATTAGCAATTGAGCCAATTGTAAGATTTGGATCAGCTGGCCACAAACCATTCAAGACAAAGTGTCCGTAATGACCTTCTCCATGTCCATGAGTGATCATGCCAATCAATGCCACCTTCAGATTATATCCTGAATCCGCACCCTTGGGAACAATGCGTAATCTAGGAATGGCAGTCTTCTTTTGATCCATCTTATCATGGATTATGCATACATATTTTTGTGGTTGAGTTTCTGAATACGTGTGCCATGCATAATATAGGCTTCTGCAACTCTTTTGTTGTGCCATGTGAACTTCTCTCTCCCTCAAGAGAAGAGCTCTCTCTTCAAGAGAAGGTTTAGCTTCTAACCTTGCCTTGATCGAGCTACAAATATTGCACTTAGAGAACTCACTCGTCTTTGTTAAAGTGACATGTGGGTACTCTTTGTTCCAAATTCTACCAAAAGAAGATTGGGATAGCTTCTTCTCATAGCCCATTTGGTCAAGTGTCGTGTTGATTTCACATAAAATATCCACTTGTTTGTATGTTGATAGAATCACCAATTGAGTCTCTCTTGAGCCATCTAGCAGTGTTCTACTTCTATGTGGCATCTTCTCAGAGTTGTTTTCCACAAACTCATTTAGTAGTGCTCTTGCTAAACTAGTATGTTGAACTCCCCTTCTCAATGTACATGTGTTCCCATGTACATATTGGCGCACACCATTTTCAAAGTTCTCCTTGTATCGATAAAATGATGTCTTTGGTATTCCATGTAGCTCATACCATGCTCTACAACAAACAATAGAGCCATTTAGCCTGAATTGGTATCGTGACTTCTCATCTTTCTGATAACATATAGAAAGAACATCATAAACATAATTAGTGCGTGATTTTTGAGACTCTCCCCAAAACTGTTGTCGTAACCTTGTCACCATATCACGATCTGCAAACTGGCAACATTTTTGTGCACAACAATCAATGCATGATACCCTTTGAATTGATTTGTTTGAAAGGTAAAAAGTCGAAGCTGGTGCTGCTTTTGATTTTTGAGTCCTGTTCATGAAAGTGTATCGTCTCTTCCTTGACAACTGGACAACATTACTCCCATCAAGTTTTTTTCCAACATTGTCATCATTGGATACATCCTCATATGTAGCATGCATGCCATCAACAGGAACAAATCGTTGTAATGGGCTCCCATTCAACATTTTTGTCTGCTTGATGGGCCACTTTAGCAAAGTGATGCTACCCACTTCAACCACATCATCAATGCTTGCATTTTCTCTTTCAATACCCACACCCACACAATCAGGACCAAGTTCCTGAAAGTTGACATAATCATGTGGAAATACATATAAGATGGTCCCTTCATTCATGGTTTACATCATTGTGTCATCTTTTAAAAGGACCCTCTGATTTCTCCAAGACTCTCGAATCATTGCTTCAAATTATGGGCTTGTCATAGGTATTGCATCTGTAACTAGAGGGAATCAGAATGATCATGTTCTTCATCACCATTGTAGCTTTCCTGTGGATCAATTAAGTTCCCATTTAATACAAAAGATTGCAAAAGAAGCTTTGACCATCGAACATCACTCCATAATGAGCCTTGGAGAGATGAAGTATCCATTGTAGGAAAAGGTAGGACCACATCCTTCAAGCATTCCTCCACTAGTATGGAGACATTTCCTTGCCCTATCTTTGTACCACCACAAGTAGAATCTGGATCTGTTCTACACACACAGCCAATACCAACAATTTCATTGTCAAGTATCATATGTACTTTCTCCCCAGATTCAAAGTCCATCCTATAAGTGAAAAAGATTACATTGTTAAATCCATAGTTATAGAAAAATACTCTTCAAACAAAAAATCATGCTAGAACATGGAAAAGGTTTGCATAGGTTGGACAAGTGGCGAACCTTGAGACCAAATCCTCCTTGCTATATTAATGGAAGCAAGGTTGGAAATTATGGTGGATCTTGAAGCCAAAGCATCCTTGCTATATTAGAGCATAGGTTGGACAAGTGGTGGACCTAGTTGTAATACCCACTGCCACCTATCAACTACTATAGGACTATGCTTTCCAATGTCCAAGTATCCCTTGAGGCTTTCAAGGTTGAACACGTGGTGGACCTTGAAACGAAAATCCCCTTTCTATATCAGGGCATAGCTTGGACAAGTGGTGGACCTAGTTATAATGCCCAATATCCAAGGTGAAATACCTTAGGACCTTGCTACCTTGCTTGCCAATGTTTACGTAGCCCCTCATTTCTTTAATGGAAGCAAGGTTAGACAAGTGGTGGACCTTGAAACCAAAGCCTCTTTGCTATATGAGAGCATAGGTTGGACCTAGTTGTAATACCCACTGCCACCTATCAACTACTATAGGACTATGCTTTCCAATGTCCAAGTATCCCTTGAGTCTTGCAAGGTTGAACACGTGGTGGACCTTGAAACGAAAATTCCCTTTCTATATCAGAGCATAGCTTTGACAAGTGGTGGACCTAGTTATAATGCCCAATATCCAAGGTGAAATACCTTAGGACCTTTCTACCTTGCTTGCCAATGTTTACGTAGCCCCTCATTTCTTTAATGGAAGCAAGGTTGGACAAGTGGTGGACCTTGAAACCAAAGCCTCTTTGCTATATGAGAGCATAGGTTGGACCTAGTTGTTATACCCACTGCCACCTATCAACTACTATAGGACTATGCTTTCCAATGTCCAAGTATCCCTTGAGTCTTGCAAGGTTGAACACGTGGTGTACCTTGAAACGAAAATGCCCTTTCTATATCAGAGCATAGCTTTGACAAGTGGTGGACCTAGTTATAATGGCCAATATCCAAGGTGAAATACCTTAGGACCTTTCTACCTTGCTTGCCAATGTTTACGTAGCCCCTCATTTCTTTAATGGAAGCAAGGTTGGACAAGTGGTGGACCTTGAAACCAAAGCCTCTTTGCTATATGAGAGCATAGGTTGGACCTAGTTGTTATACCCACTGCCACCTATCAACTACTATAGGACTATGCTTTCCAATGTCCAAGTATCCCTTGAGTCTTACAAGGTTGAACACGTGGTGGATTATTGAAACCAAAATCCCCTTTCTATATCAGAGCATATCTTGGACAATTGGTGGACCTAGTTATAATGCCCCTCCTTTCTTTAATGGAAGAAAGGTTGGAAAAGTGGTGAATCTTGAAACCCAAACCCTTTGGCTATATATAGAGGATAGCTTGGACAAGTGGTGGGCTTAGTTGTAGTATCCAATGTCCAAGGTCCAAGGTGAACTATGTAAAGACCTTACTTCCAAAAACAAAGTCGTACAAGTGGTTCTCCTTCAAACCAAAACCTCCTTAGTGTATTAGAACATAGCTTGGAGAAGTGGTGGACTTAGTTGTAATGGTGAATGTCCAAAGCAAACTATTATAGGACCTTGCTTCCCAAATCAAGTTTGGACAAGTGGTGGATCTTGAAACCAAAACCCCCTTACTGTATTAGAGCATAGCTTAGATAAGTGGTGGACCTAGCTGCCATGGAAAATGTTCAATGTGAACTGCTACAGGACCTTGCTATTAAATGTCTAAGTAGAGCTAGCTTCTTTAATGGAATCAAGGTTGGGAAAGTGGTGCATCTTGAAACCAAAAGCCCTTTATTGTATTAGAGCATAGCTTGGACAAGTGAGGGACCTAGTTTTAATGTGTGAAGTCCAAAGAAAAGTATTACAAGACCTTGCTTTCCAATATTTGAATTGGTCAAGTGGTTAAAACAAAGTATAAAACTTTGACCATTTTCTTCTCGAATTGCCAAAAAGCTAGTTTTAGACACCCCTAAATGAAAATGGTTTAGGGTGGCCTTAAACAACGTTTTTTCAAAGACTTGAACAAAAGGGTTCCTGAAGAGTAATGAAAATTTATTATGGCTTGAAGTGCCTGAGTATGTGAAAACAAGCCTAGGTTTTCCACGAGGCAAAAGGTGACATAATAAGAACATTGGAAACTTAGGATTGACCATGTGGCCTAAACTTTGGCAAGTGAAGTGGTGATCAAATTTTGTGGCACAGTGTGCACTTGGTCCTATATGTGTTGACCACTTGGCTAAATCTAGGACCATAAGGCCAAACCTTTGGCACCTTAAATATAGTATGGGACATAATCTAGAACTGCTATAGTAAATTAGTAGTATAGTTAATATGTTAATATTTGTATTATATTTAAGTATATGCTAAATATAATTTATGTTCAAAATTTCACTAATGAAGAATGTTCCCATTTAGCACTCCAGATGCGGGGTCTTAGGGCAATGCCACAATGGGGTGACAAGGCAACGCTTCCACGTGAGGTTTGGGGGTAGCGCTCTTGATGGGGATGTGGAACATAGCGCTCTTGATGGCGGGGCTTGGGAGGCTGATTTTGGGATATTGTTCCGGGCGGGGTCCTAGGGAAGCGGCCCAGGCTTTATACGTGGCATTCTAATAAACCCTATCAAGATTAGGCACAGAGAGAGCGCACGAGGAACGCACACAGAGAAAGCAGGCGAGCAGCAAACACAAAGAAAGCGCACACGGATCGCACACAATTGGAGTATACGCGCACGTAGAGGAGCAAGCCCGGCATCGTACACAACACACAGGTGGAGCGCACAGGATTGAAAGTTCGCGCACAAGATAAAGAAACAGCAGCGTACGCAACGCTTTCCAGAAGGGCAAGATCGGGCATAGCTTCTTCTCAGGAGACATTGCACACCTCACGAATAGAGAAAAAACAGGTATTTCTCTCTCTCTCACTCTCTGTCTTTCTCCATATAGAGAAGATGGTTCTCTGTAACTCTTCTTGCACACACACTCTCTCGTCAAAAGACAGAGATACGTAGTTTAAAAATATCCCCGCACACATACACATATTCCCACACATCGTCTTCCTCTCTTCCACATAAATAACCACAATGAAATCTGTTATCTTGTTGTCTCTCTCTTGAAAATACATGCACATATTCCCACACATCGTCTTCCTCACTTCCACATACATAACCACAGTGAAATCTGTTATCTTGTTGTCTCTCTCTTGAAAATACGTGCACATATTCCCATACATCGTCTTCCTCTCTTCCACATACATAAACACAGTGAAATCTGTTATCTTTCTCTCTCTCCTCTCTCTAGAAAACAGGTATTTCTCTCTCTCTATCTATCTATCTATCTCTGTATCTTGCTATCTCTCTCTTGAAAATACATGCTCATGTATGTGTGCTTCTGTGTTATCTATGTGTATGTATGTATATTTGTGTTATTTCATTGTAATACTCATACATAATGCAGATACACAATTACACTTAATTACGATATGCACACATAGTATATATACATACATAAATATCACAAATAACTAACACATTGTAATACTAGTAAACTTGAATGGAAGACTTACTTGCATGATCTGTTAAAGTCGATTCTTGTAGCGAGTTCTGGATGTATGCTGAGCTGATTTTCCTCTAATCCATTTGTAGATATGATTGTAACTTATGTTTCTAAAAAATAGTAGTGTTGTTTAGTGATACACCTAATGGACATAAATGGTTGAAACTAGGACATGTAGACCAAAAATACGTGTATTTCTTTGGATGAATATATACACTTTTTGGTGACCCTTACCACAAGTGGTGGACCTTGAGACCAGTGGACTATAAGGACCTCCAAACAATACCTTGTACACTCAATCCTTCTTGGTATCTAGGTTGGACAAGTGGTGGACCTTGTTCAAATTCTCTAACCACTCTCTCTAACATGGTGACATAATTCAGGTGTGATAAATTCATATCTATGCAAACTAATATCAGTTTAGGCTTGTTAATTTGAATTTGTTTGAATTTATGTACAATATAATGATTTGAGGTTTGCATATTTGAATTTAGGTGGTATAATGATATCTTTTTGTGGTAAACTTGAATTTAAAATCAATTTCGCGTGGAATATTTTAAATTTAAATTTTTATAAAAAATTTTGAATTTTAAAATTTAGGCGGGATGTTTAAAATTTGGGAGGGATATTTTAAATTTAGGCGATCAGATTTTGAATTTAAAATTTAGGCGGGAAGGTTTTGAATTTATAGCGAGATCTCCCTTACATAAGAGAGTATAGGTTGGACAAGTGGTGGACCTTAAAGGTAGAGCATCCATGCTACTGGACATGAATATAGGTAGGAAATCTAGTTGAATATTATATGTATAATATATATGTAATAGATCTAGCTTGGACAAGTGGTGGACCTTGGAACAAAACCCCATGTAAAACATATCATGCACATTCCAAGTGGTGAGAAAAAATATCATTTAAGATATAGCCTTATAGGTTGGACAAGTAGTGGACCTTAACACCAAGATATTCTTAATGTAATGACATAGAGTGGAAAACTGGTGAATCTTGAGACCAAACCATGCTACTAGCGATAATAGCTTGGACAAGTGGTGGACCTTGAAAGTAATCCCCCCATCTACGAAATATCGTGGGTTTAAGGTATTTTGATAGAGCCTAGTATCTTGGAGACATGGTGCAGCTTGCTTCTCTTCATGTTTCAATGGAGCCTATCTTGGACAAATGGTGGAGCATCCTTCTCTCCATGTCTCAATGGAGCCTAGCTTGGACAAGTGGTGGACCTTTGCTTCTCTCTATGATTCAAGTGGTGGACCTTTGAACCAAACCCCCATGTAAAACTTATCATGGTCACTCCAAGTGGTGAGAAAGAATAACCTTTAAGATATAGCCTTATAGGTTGGACAAGTGGTGGACCTTAACACCCAAATATTCTTAATATAATGATATGCAGTGAAAAAGTGATGAATCTTGAGACAAAACCACTCATGCTACTAGCGAGAATAGCTTGGACAACTGGTGGACCTTGAACGTAAACCCCCCATGTTTCAATAGACTTAGCTTCGACAAATGGTGGAGCATCGTTCTCTCCATGTTTCAATGGAGCCTAGCTTGGACAAGTGGTGGACCTTTGTTTCTCTCTATGTTTCAATAGAGTTAGCTTGGAAAAGTGGTGGACCTTGGAACCAAACCCCATGTAAAACCTATCATGGTCACTCCAAGTGGTGAGAAAGAAAAACCTTAATGATATATCCTTATAGGTTGGACAAGTGGTGGACCTTAACACCCAGATATTCTTAATATAATGGCATAGAGTGGAAAAGTGGTGAATCTTGAGATCAAACCACTCAGGCTACTACCAATAATAGCTTGGACAAGTGTTGGACCTTGAATGTAAAGCCCTCATCTACGACATATCGTGGGTTTAATGTTTTTCGATGGAGCTTAGCATCTTGGAGACATGGTGCAGCTTACTTCTCGTCATGTTTCAATGGAGTCTATCTTGGACAAATGGTGGAGCATCCTTCTCTCCATGTTTCAATGGAGCCTAATTTGGACAAGTGGTGGACCTTGGAACCAAATCCCCATGTAAAACCTATCATGGTCACTCCAAGTGGTAAGAAAGAATAATTTTTAAGATATAGACTTATAAGTTGGACAAGTGGTGGACCTTAACACCCACATATTCTTAATATAAAGACATAGAGTGGAAAGTGGTGAATCTTGAGACAAAACCACTCATGCTACTAGCGATAATAGCTTGGACAAGTGGTGGCCCTTGAATGTAAACCCCCCATGTACAAAATATCGTGGGTTTAAGGTATTTCGATGAAGCCTAGCATCTTGTAGACATGCTGCAGCTTGCTTCTCTTCATGTTTCAATGGAGTCTATCTTGGACAAATAGTGGAGCATCCTTCTCTCCATGTTTCAATGGACCCTAGCTTGGACAAGTGGTGGACCTTTGCTGATCTCTATGATTCAATAGAGTTAGCTTGGACAAGTGGTGGACCTTGGAACCAAACCCCCATGTAAAACCTATCATGGTCACTCCAAGTGGTGAGAAAGAATAACCTTTAAGATATAGCATTATAGGTTGGACAAGTGGTGGACCTTAACACCCAAATATTCTTAATATAATGACATAGAGTGATAAAGTGGTGAATCTTGAGATAAAACCACTCATGCTACTAGCGATAATAGCTTGGATGAGTGGTGGACCTTGAACGTAAACCCCCCATGTTTCAATAGACTTAGCTTCGACAAATGGTGGAGCATCGTTCTCTCCATGTTTCAATGGAGCCTAGCTTGGACAAGTGGTGGACCTTTGTTTCTCTCTATGTTTCAATAGAGTTAGCTTGGACAAGTGGTGGACCTTGGAACCAAACCCCCATGTAAAACCTATCATAGTCACTCCAAGTGGGAAAAAAGAATAACCTTTAAGATGTAGCCTTATAGGTTGGACAAGTGGTGGACCTTAACACCCACATATTCTTAATAAAAGTGGTGAATCTTAAGACCAAACCACTCAGGCTACTAGCAATAATAGCTTAGACAAGTGGTGGACCTTGAATGTAAACCCCTCATCTACGAAATATCGTGGGTTTATTGTATTTCGATGGAGCCTAGCATCTTGGAGACATGGTGCAGCTTGCTTCTCGTCATGTTTCAATGGAGCCTATCTTGGACAAATGGTGGAGCATCCTTCTCTCCATGTTTCAATGGACCCTAGCTTGGACAAGTGGTGGACCTTTGTTTCTCTCTATGTTTCAATAGAGTTAGCTTGGACAAGTAGTGGAGCTTGGAACCAAACCCCCATGTAAAACCTATCATGGTCACTCCAAGTAGTAAGAAAGAATAACCTTTAAGATGTAGCCTTATAGGTTGGACAAGTGGTGGACTTTAACACCCACAGTTTCTTAATAAAAGTGGTGAATCTTGAGACCAAACCACTCAGGCTACTACCAATAATAGGTTGGACAAGTGGTGGACCTTGAATGTAAACCCCTCATCTACAAAATATCGTGGGTTTAATGTATTTCGATGGAGCCTAGCATCTTGGAGACATGGTGCAGCTTGCTTCTGATCATGTTTCAATGGAGCCTATCTTGGACAAATGGTGGAGCATCCTTCTCTCCATGTTTCAATGGAGCCTAGCTTGGACAAGTGGTGGATCTTTGTTTCTCTCTATGTTTCAATAGAGTTAGCTTGGACAAGTGGTGGACCTTGGAACCAAACCCCCATGTAAAACCTATCATGGTCACTCCAAGTGGTAAGAAAGAATAACCTTGAAGATGTAGCCTTATAGGCTGGACAAGAGGTGGACCTTAACACCCACATATTCTTAATATAATGACATAGAGTGGAAAAGTGGTCAATCTTGAGACCAAAACACTCAGGCTACTACCAATAATAGCTTGGACAAGTGTTGGACCTTGAATGTAAACCCCTTATCTACGACATATCGTGGGTTTAATGTCTTTCGATGGAGCCTAGCATCTTGGACACATGGTGCAGCTTGCTTCTCTTCATGTTTCAATGGAGCCTATCTTTGACAAATGGTGGAGCATCCTTCTCTCCATGTTTCAATGGAGCCTAGCTTGGACAAGTGGTGGACCTTTGCTTCTCTCTCTGTTTCAATAGATTTAGCTTGGACAAGTGGTGGAGCTTGGAACCAAACCCCCATATAAAACCTATCATGGTCACTCCAAGTGGTAAGAAAGAATAACCTTTAAGATATAGACTTATAGGTTGGACATGTGGTGGACCTTAACACCCACATATTCTTAATATAATGACAAAGAGTGGAAAAGTGGTGAATCTTGAGACAAAGCCACTCATGCTACTAGCCATAATAGCTTGGACAAGTATTGGCCCTTGAATGTAAACCCCCCATGTACAAAATATCCTGGGTTTAAGGTATTTCGATGAAGCCTAGCATCTTTGAGACATGGTGTAGCTTGCTTCTCTTCATTTTTCGATGGAGCGTATCTTGGACAAATGGTGGAGCATCCTTCTCTCCATGTTTCAATGGACCCTAGCTTGGACAAGTGGTGGACCTTTGCTTCTCTCTATGATTCAATAAAGTTTGCTTGGACAAGTGGTGGACCTTGGAACCAAACCCCCATGTAAAACCTATCATGGTCACTCCAAGTGGTGAGAAAGAATAACCTTTAAGATATAGCCTTATAGGTTGGACAAGTGGTGGACCTTAACACCCAAATATTCTTAATATAATGATATGCAGTGAAAAAGTGATGAATCTTGAGACAAAACCACTCATGCTACTAGCGAGAATAGCTTGGACAACTGGTGGACCTTGAACGTAAACCCCCCATGTTTCAATAGACTTAGCTTCGACAAATGGTGGAGCATAGTTCTCTCCATGTTTCAATGGAGCTTAGCTTGGACAAGTGGTGGACCTTTGTTTCTCTCTATGTTTAATAGAGTTAGTTTGGACAAGTGGTGGACCTTGGAACCAAACCCCCATGTAAAACCTATGATGGTCACTCCAAGTGGTGAGAAAGAATAACCTTAATGATATATCCTTATAGGTTGGACAAGTGGTGGACCTTCACACCCAGATATTCCTAATATAATGGCATAAAGTGGAAAAGTGGTGAATCTTAAGAGCAAACCACTCATGCTACTAGCGATAATAGATTGGACAAGTGGTGGACCTTGAATGTAAACCCCCCATCTACGAAATATCGTGGGTTTAAGGTATTTAGATGGAGCCTAGCATCTTGGAGACATGGTGCACCTTGCTTCTCTTCATGTTTCAATGGATCCTATCTTGGACAAATGGTGGAGCATCCTTCTCTCCATGTTTCAAAGGACCCTAGCTTGGACAAGTGGTGGACCTTTGCTTCTCTCTATGTTTCAATAGAGTTAGCTTGGACAAGTGGTGGACCTTCAAACCAAACCCCAATGTAAAACCTATCATGGTCACTCCAAGTCGTGAGAAAGAATAACCTTTAAGATATAGTCTTATAGGTTGGACAAGTGGTGGACCTTAACACCCAAATATTCTTAACATAATGACATAGAGTGAAAACGTGGTGAATCTTGAGACAAAACCACTCATGCTACTAGCGGTAATAGCTTGGAAAAGTGGTGGACGTTGAACGTAAACCCCCCATGTTTCAATAGAGTTAGCTTCGACAAATGGTGGAGCATCCTTCTCTACATGTTTCAATGGAGCCTAGCTTGGACAAGTGGTGGACCTTTGCTCTTCTCTATGATTCAATAGAGTTAGCTTGGACAAGTGGTGGACCTTGGAACCAAACCCCCATGTAAAACCTATCATGGTCACTCCATGTGGTACGAAAGAATAACCTTTAAGATGTAGCCTTATAGGTTGGACAAGTGGTGGAACTTAACACCCACATATTCTTAATATAATGACAAAGAGTGGAAAAGCGGTGAATCTTGAGACCAAACCACTCGGGCTACTACCAATAATAGCTTTGACAAGTGTTGAACCTTGAATGTAAACCCCTTATCTACGACATATCGTGGGTTTAATGTCTTTCGATGGAGCCTAGCATCTTGAACACATGGTGCAGCTTGCTTCTCTTCATGTTTCAATGGAGCCTATCTTTGACAAATGGTGGAGCATCCTTCTCTCCATGTTTCAATGGAGCCTAGCTTGGACAAGTGGTGGACCTTTGCTTCTCTCTCTGTTTCAATAGATTTAGCTTGGACAAGTGGTGGAGCTTGGAACCAAACCCCCATATAAAACCTATCATGGTCACTCCAAGTGGTAAGAAAGAATAACCTTTAAGATATAGACTTATAGGTTGGACATGTGGTGGACCTTAACACCCACATATTCTTAATATAATGACATAGAGTGGAAAGTGGTGAATCTTGAGACAAAGCCACTCATGCTACTAGCCATAATAGCTTGGACAAGTATTGGCCCTTGAATGTAAACCCCCCATGTAAAAAATATCCTGGGTTTAAGGTATTTCGATGAAGCCTAGCATCTTTGAGACATGGTGCAGCTTGCTTCTCTTCATTTTTCGATGGAGCGTATCTTGGACAAATGGTGGAGCATCCTTCTCTCCATGTTTCAATGGACCCTAGCTTGGACAAGTGGTGGACCTTTGCTTCTCTCTATGATTCAATAAAGTTTGCTTGGACAAGTGGTGGACCTTGGAACCAAACCCCCATGTAAAACCTATCATGGTCACTCCAAGTGGTGAGAAAGAATAACCTTTAAGATATAGCCTTATAGGTTGGACAAGTGGTGGACCTTAACACCCAAATATTCTTAATATAATGATATGCAGTGAAAAAGTGATGAATCTTGAGACAAAACCACTCATGCTACTAGCGAGAATAGCTTGGACAACTGGTGGACCTTGAACGTAAACCCCCCATGTTTCAATAGACTTAGCTTCGACAAATGGTGGAGCATAGTTCTCTCCATGTTTCAATGGAGCTTAGCTTGGACAAGTGGTGGACCTTTGTTTCTCTCTATGTTTAATAGAGTTAGTTTGGACAAGTGGTGGACCTTGGAACCAAACCCCCATGTAAAACCTATGATGGTCACTCCAAGTGGTGAGAAAGAATAACCTTAATGATATATCCTTATAGGTTGGACAAGTGGTGGACCTTCACACCCAGATATTCCTAATATAATGGCATAAAGTGGAAAAGTGGTGAATCTTAAGAGCAAACCACTCATGCTACTAGCGATAATAGGTTGGACAAGTGGTGGACCTTGAATGTAAACCCCCCATCTACGAAATATCGTGGGTTTAAGGTATTTAGATGGAGCCTAGCATCTTGGAGACATGGTGCACCTTGCTTCTCTTCATGTTTCAATGGATCCTATCTTGGACAAATGGTGGAGCATCCTTCTCTCCATGTTTCAAAGGACCCTAGCTTGGACAAGTGGTGGACCTTTGCTTCTCTCTATGTTTCAATAGAGTTAGCTTGGACAAGTGGTGGACCTTCAAACCAAACCCCAATGTAAAACCTATCATGGTCACTCCAAGTCGTGAGAAAGAATAACCTTTAAGATATAGTCTTATAGGTTGGACAAGTGGTGGACCTTAACACCCAAATATTCTTAACATAATGACATAGAGTGAAAACGTGGTGAATCTTGAGACAAAACCACTCATGCTACTAGCGGTAATAGCTTGGAAAAGTGGTGGACGTTGAACGTAAACCCCCCATGTTTCAATAGAGTTAGCTTCGACAAATGGTGGAGCATCCTTCTCTACATGTTTCAATGGAGCCTAGCTTGGACAAGTGGTGGACCTTTGCTCTTCTCTATGATTCAATAGAGTTAGCTTGGACAAGTGGTGGACCTTGGAACCAAACCCCCATGTAAAACCTATCATGGTCACTCCATGTGGTACGAAAGAATAACCTTTAAGATGTAGCCTTATAGGTTGGACAAGTGGTGGAACTTAACACCCACATATTCTTAATATAATGACAAAGAGTGGAAAAGCGGTGAATCTTGAGACCAAACCACTCGGGCTACTACCAATAATAGCTTTGACAAGTGTTGAACCTTGAATGTAAACCCCTTATCTACGACATATCGTGGGTTTAATGTCTTTCGATGGAGCCTAGCATCTTGAACACATGGTGCAGCTTGCTTCTCTTCATGTTTCAATGGAGCCTATCTTTGACAAATGGTGGAGCATCCTTCTCTCCATGTTTCAATGGAGCCTAGCTTGGACAAGTGGTGGACCTTTGCTTCTCTCTCTGTTTCAATAGATTTAGCTTGGACAAGTGGTGGAGCTTGGAACCAAACCCCCATATAAAACCTATCATGGTCACTCCAAGTGGTAAGAAAGAATAACCTTTAAGATATAGACTTATAGGTTGGACATGTGGTGGACCTTAACACCCACATATTCTTAATATAATGACATAGAGTGGAAAGTGGTGAATCTTGAGACAAAGCCACTCATGCTACTAGCCATAATAGCTTGGACAAGTATTGGCCCTTGAATGTAAACCCCCCATGTAAAAAATATCCTGGGTTTAAGGTATTTCGATGAAGCCTAGCATCTTTGAGACATGGTGCAGCTTGCTTCTCTTCATTTTTCGATGGAGCCTATCTTGGACAAATGGTGGAGCATCCTTCTCTCCATGTTTCAATGGACCGTAGCTTGGACAAGTGGTGGACCTTTGCTTCTCTCTATGATTCAATAGAGTTAGCTTGGACAAGTGGTGGACCTTGGAACCAAACCCCCATGTAAAACTTATCATGGTCACTCCAAGTGGTGAGAAGGAATAACCTTTAAGATATAGCCTTATAGGTTGGACAAGTGGCGGACCTTAACACCCAAATAGTCTTAATATAATGACATAGAGTGAAAAAGTGGTGAATCTTGAGACAAAACCACTCATGCTACTAGCGATAATAGCTTGGACAAGTGGTGGACCTTGAATGTAAATCCCCCATGTTTGAATAGACTTAGCTTCGACAAATGGTGGAGCATCGTTGTCTCCATGTTTCAATGGAGCCTAGCTTGGACAAGTGGTGGACCTTTGTTTCTCTCTATGTTTCAATAGAGTTAGCTTGGACAAGTGGTGGACCTTGGAACCAAACCCCAATGTAAAACCTATCATGGTCACTCCAAGTCGTGAGAAAGAATAAACTTTAAGATATAGCCTTATAGGCTGGACAAGTGGTGGACCTTAACACCCACATATACTTAATATAATGACATAGAGTGATAAAGTGGTGAATCTTGAGACAAAATCACTCATGCTACTAGCGGTAATAGCTTGGACAAGTGGTGGACCTTGAACGTAAACCCCCCATGTTTCAATAGAGTTAGCTTCGACAAATGATGGAGCATTCTTCTCTCCATGTTTCAATGGAGCCTAGCTTAGACAAGTGGTGGACCTTTGCTTCTTTCTATAATTCAATAGAGTTAGCTTGGATAAGTGGTGGACCTTGGAACCAAACCCCCATGTAAAACCTATCATGGTCACTCCAAGTGGTACGAAAGAATAACCTTTAAGATGTAGCCTTATAGGTTGTACAAGTGGTGGACCTTAACACCCACATATTCTTAATATAATGACATAGAGTGGAAAAGTGGTGAATCTTGAGACCAAACCACTCAGGCTACTACCAATAATAGCTTGGACAAGTGTTGGACCTTGAATGTAAACCCCTCATCTACGACATATCATGGGTTTAATGTTTTTCGATAGAGCGTAGCATCTTGGAGACATGGTGCAACTTGCTTCTCGTCATGTTTCAATGGAGCCTATCTTGGACAAATGGTGGAGCATCCTTCTCTCCATGTTTCAATGGAGCCTAGCTTGAACAAGTGGTGGACCTTTGCTTCTCTCTCTGTTTCAATAGAGTTAGCTTGGACAAGTGGTGGAGCTTGGAACCAAACCCCCATATAAAACCTATCATGGTCACTCCAAGTGGTAAGAAAGAATAATCTTTAAGATATGGACTTATAGGTTGGACAAGTGGTGGACCTTAACAACCACATATTCTTAATATAATGACATAGAGTGGAAAAGTGGTGAATCTTGAGACAAAACCACTCATGCTACTAGCGATAATAACTTGGACAAGTGGTGGCCCTTGAATGTAAACCCCCCATGTACAAAATATCCTGGGTTTAAGGTATTTCGATGAAGCCTAACATCTTGGAGACATGGTGCAGCTTGCTTCTCTTCATGTTTCGATGGAGCCTATCTTCCACCAATGGGGGATCATCCTTCTCTAAATGTCTCAATGGAGCCTAGCTTGGATAAGTTGTGGACCTTTGCTTCTCTCTATGTTTCCATAGAGTTAGCTTGAACAAGTGGTGGACCTTGGAACCAAACCCCCATGTAAAACATATCATGGTCATTCCAAGTGGTGAGAAATAATACCCTTAAAGATCTAGCCTTATAGGTTGGACAAGTGGTCGACCTTAAAACCTAGATCTTCTTAACATAATGACATAGAGTGGAAAAGTGGTGAATCTTGAGGCCAAACCACTCATGCTACTAAGGATAATAGGTTGGACAAGTGGTGGACCTTGAATGTATACCCCCTATGTACGAAATATCATGGGTTTAAGGTATTTCAATGGAGCCTAGCATCTTGGAGACATGGTGCAGCTTGATTCTCTTCATGTTTCAATGGAGCCTATCTTTGACAAATGGTGGAGCATCCTTCTCTCCATGTTTCAATGGAGCCTAGCTTGGACAAGTGGTGGACCTTTGCTTCTCTCTATGTTTCAATAGAGTTAGCTTGGACAAGTGGTGGGCCTTGTAACCAAACTCCCATGTAAAACCTATCATGGTAACTCCAAGTGGTGAGAAAGAATAAAGTTTAAGATATATCTTTATAGGTTGGACAAGTGGTGGACCTTAGCACCCAGATATTCTTAATATAATGACATAGAGTGGAAAAGTGGTGAATCTTGAGACCAAATCACTCATGCTACTATAAATAATAGGTTGGACAAGTGGTGGACCTTGAATGTAAACCCCCCATGTACGAAATATCATGGGTTTAAGGTATTTCAATGGAGCTTAGCATCTTGGAGACATGGTGTAGCTTGCTTCTCTTCATTTTTCAATGAAGCGTATCTTGTACAAATGGTGGAGCATCCTTCTCTCCATGTTTCAATGGACCCTAGCTTGGACAAGTGGTGGACCTTTGCGTCTCTCTGTGTTTCAATAGAGTTATCTTGGACAAGTGGTGGACCTTGGAACCAAACCCCCATGTAAAACCTATCATGGTCACTCCAAGTGGTGAGAAAGAATAACCCTTAAGATATAGCCTTATAGGTTGGACAAGTGGTGGACCTTAACACCCAGATATTCTTAATATAATGACATAGAGTGAAAAAGTGGTGAATCTTGAGACCAAACCACTCATGCTACTAACGTTAATAGGTTGGACAAGTGGTGGACCTTGAATGTAAACCCCCCATGTTTCAATAGAGTTAGCTTCGACAAATGGTAGAGCATCCTTCTCTCCATGTTTCAATGGAGCCTAGCTTGACATGTGGTGGACCTTTGTTTCTCTCTATGTTTCAATAGAGTTAGCTTGGAAAAGTGGTGGACCTTGGAACCAAACCCCCATGTAAAACATATCATGGACATTTCAAGTGGTGAGAAATAATACCCTTTAAGATATACCCTTATAGGTTGGACAAGTTGTCGACCTTAACACCCAGATCTTCTTAACGTAATGACATAGAGTGGAAAAGTGGTGAATCTTGAGACCAAACCACCCATGCTACTAGAGATAATAAGTTGGACAAGTGGTGGACCTTGAATGTAAACTCCCCATGTACAAAATATCGTGGGTTTAAGGTATTTCAATGGATCTTAGCATCTTGGAGACATGGTGCAGCTTGCTTCTCTTCATGTTTCAATAGAGCCTATCTTGGACAAATGGTGGAGCATCCTTCTCTCCATGTTTCAATGGACCCTAGCTTGGACAAGTGGTGGACCTTTGCTTCTGTCTATGTTTCAATAGTGTTATCTTAGACAAGTGGTGGACCTTGGAACCAAACCCCCATGTAAAACCTATCATGGTCATTCCAAGTGGTCAGAAAGAATACCCTTTAAGATATAGCCTTATAGGTTGGACAAGTGGTGGACCTTAACACCCAGATCTTCTTAATATAATGACATAAAGTGGAAAAGTGGTGAATCTTGAGACCAAACCACTCATGCTACTAGTGATAATAGGTTGGACAAGTGGTGGACCTTGAATGTAAACCCCCCATGTACGAAATATCATGGGTTTAAGATATTTCAATGGAGCCTAGCATTTTGGAGACATGGTGCAGCTTGATTCTCTTCATGTTTCAATCGAACCTGGCTTGGACAAATGGTGGAGCATCCTTCTCTCCATGTTTCAATGGAGCCTAGCTTGGACAAGGTGTGGACCTTTGATTCTCTCTATGTTTCAATAGAGTTAGCTTGGACAAGTGGTGGACCTTGGAACCAGACTTCTATGTAAAACCTATCATGTGCATTCCAAGTGGTGGTAAATAATACCATTTTAGATATAGCCTTATAGGTTGGACAAGTGGTGGACCTTAACACCTATATCTTCTTAATATAATGACATAGAGTGGAAAAGTGGTGAATCTTGAGACCAAACCACTCATGCTACTAGGGAGAATAGGTTGGACAAGTGGTGGCCCTTGAATTTAAACCCCACATATACAAAAGATCGTGGGTTTAAGGTATTTCAATGGAGCGTAGCATCTCGAAGACATGGTGCATATTGCTTCTCTTCATGTTTCAATGGAGCCTATTTTGGACAAATGGTGGAGCATCCTTCTCTCCATGTTTCAATGGACCCTAGATTGGACAAGTGGTGGACCTTTGCTTCTCTCTATGTTTCAATATAGTTAGCCTATATTAGACAATTAGTAGACCTCGAATCTCTCCATGTTGTCTAGAGCTGAGCTTGGACAAGTGGTGGACCTTACTTCTCCCTTCCCTTAGTTTACTAGCTTAAAAGATTACTATGTATACTTGCTTAGATCTAACTTGAACAAGTGGTGGACCTTGTATTCACACAAACTTAATTCATTACAAAAAAGTATATGCTAAAATAACATTTGGTTTTTTTTGTTTCAGGAAAGATGGCTCCAAAAAAACAGGTTGCAAGGGTTGCTGTCTCAGTTGACTATACTTGCAATGATCTTAGGAAATGGTATTTGGACATACATGGTATAGAGGGTGAACAATTTCATAAGGTGCATCTATTTATTGCCAAAAAGGAGAATGACAGCTTGTTTGAAGATGTTGGACAAGTTGTGGAAGCATCTGTCTCTGTAGTTGATAGTCATGCGGATGTGGAATGCATTGACATTCTAGTTGTGGAAGCATCTGTCTCTGTAGTTGATAGTCATGCGGATGTGGAATGCATTGACATTCTAGTTCCAATGAATCTAGAATTTCAACTATCTCCAGGAGCATATGCATTGGAGCGCATGTCTAGAAACAAAGAAGAGACAATGTTTTCTCGAGGATGGAAGCAGAATCAAATCCAAACATCACAGCAGATCAACTTCAAAGCTCCATCATTGCCACACTTCAACGAAAAAAGGTGAAAGCTTCACGACCACCATCCACAAAGAAGCAAGCAAAAGTGCAAAAAGTAGCAGCTAAGCGAACTAGTTCCATTTTGGATGTAGACAAGGCATCTTTGGCATCCTCATCAACAAAGGGTTCAATGTCAAAGATGAGAATTGTGGATCCAGATGTTTTAGAAGCTGAGGCCATGAAAGGACAAGGAAAAGATACAGGTGGAATGAATAAGTACATAAATTATTTTCCTTTCCAATATAGGGAATTTGATATCCCTATTCAAAATTGTTGGCTTGCTCCTGATCACTATAATGCACGTATTATGGATAAAAAACACGCTGAAAGTGTGTTATTTGGATTTTCACGGAGTACGACCAAGCCTGCAGCATGTGCATATTTGATGCCTGTTCGAAATGCAAAATCAAAGAAGGGGACTCCTTTGGTAGTAGAAGAGGTAGAGGAGCAAAAAATTAAAGATTATCATTATTGGATTCTTGATGGGCAACATTCAATCTATGCTGCAAAATTTTTGCTTCACAATGAACAAAACAACAAAGAGATATTTGAAAGACTGATTAGCGTGTATAAATTTAGAAAGGCTCGCATTGTTGTGAATGCTCCTCCATTTGTTGCAACTGCTATATCTGCCATTGCAAATGAGGAGGCTCAGGCATTGTATGTCAAGCAACCTTACAGCCAAATATTGAGACATTTACGGAGTCAATGGATCTTCTCAGGACGACCACCAAAGGCAGCAAGTGGAATTGCAGAGGGACATGCATCTCGTGCCGGATGGGATGTAAGTTATTTTCTTTGTCTTTTTGATAGTGTTTAATTAACAAATCTTGCTCAATAGTTTAATTATTTCTCTATTTATTTCTAGGCTTTTCTTTGATTGGCAAGAATGAGTGCAGCAGCAAGTTGGATTGCTAAACAAGCACACATGGTCACGTACTCTGATTTAGTTTATGATTGCTGGATAGAAATCATTGAAAAGCTAGAAGAGGAGAATAAGAAACCCCCAACAACTGTATTTAGATACCTTTATGGCCTTGAGGAATCAGAGGTAAAGACTATTCAAGAAGAGATTAGAGATGAGAAGATTTTACTATCAAAGAGTGCAAAGGATGGTGATGCAACTGACATGTATGATCGAATCAAGCAGTTGAAGCAAGACAAATTGATTCAAGATGCACTTCTTGAAGGCTTCAACAATTTGAATGAGTCTTCACCATGTAAAGACTGCGAGGAGGTGGTCTGTAACATTTAATGGCCTAGAATCTTATTTGTAGCGGAAATTAGCATGAACATAGTGGGCATTTCATTAGAATAGATTCCTAATGATAATTACAAGAGTGCTTGGGTGGAGAGAGCAACAAAAAGCATAACACCTAGTTAGATAGCATCGACAATACTTTCAAAAGAGAGAGCAATTAAACTATTGACAACAGTTGAGGACCGGATTTGCATGGAGCCGGTCCCCCCTCCAAAAGGCTTTGTATTATGGTTTCTCCCATCAAGAGAGACATTGTACAATACAATTCTTTGTGTTCCTTCAAGACTAGCTAGTGCAATGAAGATGGAAGCTTCATACACCAAGCAAAACACTTAATCAAACACAACTTGAATTATCCCCGTTCTCAGACCCAAGACCTCACACACCTTCGAAGATGGTGAGAGCTAGCAGGGTATGAGAGTAGATTGAGAGGAAAAAGAAGTATCTTACGAGAAAGAAGTACATCTCCTCACATAATTACTCATATTAGCATAGCTTAGCTTAGTAACTAGCTTGGTAGAGAAGATGAGCATGCATTGAAGCTTGGCTCTTGGTTGGATTTGCATCCACATGCCAAGAGAGTGTTGATGTAGGCTTCTATCTCACAAGCTTGGAGTAGGTGATGAGCTCTCCATTAAAGCTTGGGAGGAGATAGAGTGTTTTTTCCTTCACACATGGTCAAGTGTGAGAGTGTGAGAGTGAATGCCCAGCAAAAATCAGCCCCCCCTCTCTCTTGGGCGAGCCCTAGCTGCTAAGTTAGGTTGGCTTTTTCCTCATTGGACCTCCCCAGGTCAAGCCAATAGGAATTAAGCAGCATAAGTGATAGCCTTCTGACATGTGTCCCCCTTTCCCCTTTTGTGAGAGCTTTAGATAATTAAATAATTAAACTAAACTCTCATTGGACCCCTTTGCCTCCTGGCCAATAGGAATCAGGCAAGCCATGGGGCTTCTGAATGCTCATTGGACCCCTTGGGAGACTGCCCAATAGTCTTCTAGGACACTTAATTCTTATTGGTTTCTTTTATTAAATGTTTTTAAATTAATTAAACTAGATTTACTCTAGCTTAATTCTCATTGGTCCACTTCAAGGGTCTTCCAATAGGAATTGGGCACACCTTGTGGGCATCTGGCCTAGGGAGCTGACATGTGTCCCTCATTCCCTTTGTGTAAAGGGAGCCTGTGTGTGTGTGTGTGGTTTTCTCTCTCATCCCCTAGCTTTGGGGCTCGCCCCCTCCCATGTAGGGATGCAGAAAGGCTTTTTGGGCACACACACTAAGCATCCAATTTTCCCTAAGGTTGACCTTTGGACACAACCTTTGAATTTTGGAACCTTAGCATTTTGGAAGTCTTAATGGGCTGAACCTTAGGGTCTTTTTAGCCCATTGTTTCACATGGCTCTTTTGCAGATGGCCCCCCCTTTGGATCCCTACTGTGGCCTGCTAACTTAACCAATATTCTAGCTTTTTCTCCCTTGGCACTTCCCCACATTAAATGATCAGTTTAATATGAGAAAATCATTTAGAAGAATTAGATATTGATTATTATGACATTACCTCTCTCTTGAAATCATAGTCGTCCTCGACTATGGTGTAGAGAAGATAAAGCATATGCATGAGTCCTTTTCTTAGCGGGTAGAGGATCCCTATGTTACCCTACGACATCATTCCATAATGGATGACTAGTCCATTTGGCGCTTGAGAGCCTGAGGCTGCCGCAAGCATGTCTGCACATTAGTCCTATCAGTCTTCCATAGTAGAGTGACAAGCTCTACTTGGTGTTTGGGAGACGTCGTCTCCACAAACTTGATCTAAGCATGCATACTACTTTATTTTTGTGCACAAATAAAAAAAAAGAGAGTCTTATAAGACAAAAATTTTTGTTCATTTTTTTAACATTTTGTACATTTGCTTACTCTTGGGAAGCATTGTAAGCATTGACAAGGTTTAGGTTATCCTTTAATTGTATGCCTTGCATCCATCTAGCATCTTCAAAAGGATAATTCTTAAACTTAATAAGATATCGTCGGATAGTCTTACCGCCTCTTAATACCTTGTCTTCATGTCGGAGAATGGACTCGGGCTGCAGCACCTCCTCGTGGTCCTCGATCTCCGGTGGGTCTTCAATAGTTGGTTCTTGAGGTGGCTCTCCTTTGTAAGGCTTTAAGAGGCTCACATGAAAAGCATTGTGTATGAGCCAATGATTGGGCAACTTAAGTTGATAGGCCATCTCATTGATTGGCCTAAGAATCTGGAAGGGACCATAGTACCTTTTTGCTAGTTTAGCATAGTACTTTTGGTGGCCCGTAGGATTCTTGCCCGTCGTGTGCCTTAAGCGAGCCTTGGGAAACTTTAACAAGACCCAATCGTTTTCTTTAAAGGCTTGGGCTCTTCTGTGCTTGTCAGCAGCAGCCTTTTGCCTTTGCTGTGAGATAGAGATAGCATCCTTAATCTTTTGGAAAGATTCTTGTAGGTCTCGGCTATACTCATCTGCAGCGAAGATCTTCCCATGTACCTTAAGTAGCAAGGGACTTTTTGATCTTCCCTCAATTACCTCGAAAGGTGCTTTTCCTGTAGAAGTATGTACAGTGTTATTGTAAGCATACTCTACTAAGGGTAAGTACTTCTCCCATTGGGATCTTTGATCTACTTCCGTTACATAGGCTTTTAGTAGATCGAGAATAGTTAGGTTAGCTATTTCACTTTGGCCATCAGTTTGTGGATGATAGGCCGAAGAGAAGTTTAGCCTTGTTCCTAAATTCTCAAAGAGACCCTTCCAGAAATTACTGGTCATTCTAGGATCTCTATCCGACACTATGGACATTGGCAAGCCATGGTACTTGAAAATTTGTGAAATGAAGAGGGTTGCCATTTGATGGGCTTTGATAGTCTTTTTGACAGGTATAAAATGAGCTTGTTTACTGAACCTGTCTACTATCGTCCATATTCCCGTATTCCCATGGATAGACTTAGGCAATCCAAAGATAAAATCCATGGATATGCTCTCCCACGGTGAATTAGGAATTGGCAAGGGTTGAAGCAATCCAAGTTGCTTCCCTCTATCAAATTTTGTCTTTTGACATACCACACATTTGGAAACATACTCATGTATGTTCACTTTCATGGTAGGCCAATAGAAATATGTTTCAATTCCCTTTAGGGTAGACTGAATCCCTCTATGCCCCGCATATGGGGGAGCATGAGATTCATACATTACTTTCTCACGTAGTGAGTTAGTAACGCATAGTCTATTGCCATAGAGAAGATAGCCATCTTGTAAAGTAAATGGTTCTTCTTTCTTCCCTAAGGCAAGGGCTGAAATCACATCTCTAAAATCGGGATCAATAGCATACTCATCTATCATTAAAGATAGATCATTGTGAGTTGCTATGGAAACCGCATTCACTCTCGGTCGTCTTGAGAGTGCATCGGCTACTTGATTATGCTTGCCAGCAATGTGAGCAATATGAAAATGAAATTGCGAAAGGAAATTTGCCCACCTCATTTGTTTGTCGGAGAGCTTGGTCTGCGTCATGAAGTACTTAAGACTTTGGTGATCCGTTCGCAGAATAAAAGGAGTCCCCAATAAATAGTGCTTCCATGAGTCTAAGGCATGTAGAACTGCAAGGAGTTCTTTTTCGTATATGCCTAGAGCTTGCTCAACAGGGTCGAGCCTTCGACTCTCATAGCCTATGGCGTGCCCTTCTTGGAGCAAAACAGCCCCAAGGCAATCACCACAAGCATCACATTGGACCTCAAATGGTTTTGAGAGATCCGGTAGTGTAAGCACAGGTTGAGAGATAAGCTTTTCTTTAAGCTTTTCGAAAGCATTGTTCTCCTTAGCAGACCACGTATACCTAACATTTTTCTTTGTTAGGTCATGTAATGGTCCCGCAATTTGTGAGAACTTTTCTATGAAGCGTCTATAGTATGCACACATACCTATAAAGCTTCTTAGTTCATGAAGATTCCTTGGTTTAGGCCATCCTTTTATTACCTCTAACTTGGATGGATCCATTTGGATTCCATCTTGAGAGATAATGTGACCTAAATATTGAATCTCTTGCAAGAAAAATTCACTTTTCTTTCGATTAACATAAAGTTTATTCTCTCTTAAAACTTGAAATATTACCTGGAGGTGTTGCTTATGTTCCTCTAATGAATTAGAGTAGATGATAATATCATCAAAGAACACTCCAGTGAAGGTTCGATGAGGTCTGAACAGCTTCTCCATCAAGCGGTTAAATGTGGCTGGTGCATTAGTCAAGCCAAAAGGCATGACAATGTATTCGTAAAGACCAAATGTAGTACGAAATGCGGTCTTTACAATGTCTTGATCAACTATCCTTATTTGATGATAGCCACTTTTTAGGTCAATCCTACTGAAGTAGGTCGATCCTTGTAGCTTATCAAATAGGTCTTCTACCCGTGGAACGGGAAACCTATTCTTGATAGTGATCCTATTTAGTGCTCTATAGTCGACACACATACGATATGTGCCGTCTTTCTTTTGCACTAATAGCACAGGTGAGCAAAATGGAGATGAGCTAGGCCTAACCATGCCCTTCTCAATTAACTCATGCACTTGCCGCATAATCTCCTCTTGTTGAGCTTGAGAAACTCTATAAGGAGGTTTGTTAGGCGGTGAACTTCCTGGAAGAAGTTCAATTGCATGGTCGTCATTACCTCGTTTAGGAGGTAGCTCACAGGGATGTCGTCAATAAAGACATCTTGAAACCCCTTGAGAAAATTGGATAACTCTAATTCCTTTTGGTTGCTTTTATTTTCTTTTACTAAAGCATTAGGTTCATTTTGAGAATCTTTAACAAAAATCATGTACACGGAAATAGAGCTCTTTATTGACTTGTTGAAAGCTGGTGTATGTACAATGGGGATGGTGTTACCCATCTCCCTAGCATCTATATACATGTCCTTTTCCCTGAACTTAAAGGAGATTCTCCTTTCAGGAAATTTAACATGGGCAGCCAAACGGTCAAACCATGGTGCCCCTAGGATTACATCCTCATGCTTGAGAGGAGAGATAAAGAAATCCTCTTTGTCCACATAGCCTTGGACATGAAGCCTCAATTTCCCGATTAAGGGAGTGACTGAAGCTTCTTGCCCCTTGAAGGCACTGTCTGCGGGTAGGATATCTCCCATCTCGTAGGATTGTATGCCTAGCTTGGTGGCTAACTCCATAGATATGAAATTGTGAGTAGAACCAGGGTCAAAGAGAATAAAAGCATCATGTTCTCTTACCTTTCCCCAAGCATGGCATAGAGGAGATCCTTTGTGGTGAGTTTGGTGAATCTCCTCCTCTTGGATTTCAACCAAAGAAGCTCTAGGAGGATCTTGGCGGTTGTTCTTTTGGGGACAAGCGCGGTACGCATGCCCTTGTTCGCCGCACTTGAAACACCGGTTATCTTTACGATAACGCTCAAGCTCTTCAGGAGAGAGTTTATTCTTTCCTTTGTAAACTCCCTTCTCTTTAGCTTTGTTGGAATTGCCCTTAGGAGACTTTTGGACATTGTCCTTCCCCTTAGGCTCATTGGTACCTTTGTTTTCCGGGGGCTTATTATTTCTTTTACCCCCCGTTTGGAAATTGATTCGCGAGGCCACCATAGTATGGTGTATTACCGCCGATATGGTACGTGGCCTTTGGGAGTTGACATACTCCGCCATTTCTTCGGTTAAGCCCGCACAAAATTGTTGCTTTTGCTCTCCAAAATCCAACTTTTTGAAGACAGTGGCTTTGAGTTGTAGGTCCCAAAACTTGTCTACATATTTGTGGATGGATTCATTGGGAGAGAGCTTTAAGCTTCGCCATTCGGTGAGTACTTTGTCTTTGGCATCGGTGGCCAAAAACTGCTTCATAATGGAAGCTCTTAAAGCCTTCCATGTTCGTGGAGCTTCACCGTTGGCTCGTAGGCTAGACCACCATTGTCTGGCGGACTTTTGAAAGTGCATAGCTACATGGCGTAGCTTAGAGGATTCCGTGAAGCCCTCATCTCCAAACGCCGCATCGAATTGCTGGATAAAGGCCAAAACTTTGTCTGTAGCACCGAAGGTACCATCATAGGTAAGGAAAGAGATGCTCTTCCCTCCCTCTTTGAATTTCTTCAGCTTGGACGACCTCTTCCATGCGGCATAGGATTTCCTATGGCCTCTTCTTTTTGATGGTTCAAAAGTTGCACCATCACTTTCTTCAGAAGATGAAGAATTTGAAGAAGGTGGAGAAGAGGGTGACCTCTTTCTCGCCTTTTTCTTGTCTTGATCTTTGTCGTCTTCACCATAGCTTTCATAAGAGGAAGAGGATAAAGAAGATGGAGAAGAGGGTGTCCTCTTTCTCGCCTTTTTCTTCTCTTGCTTTTTATCATCCCTCTTTGAATTATGGCGTGGAGAAGAGTGTGATGGTCTTCTCCGCTTTGGTGGTGATGGAGAGCGTTTAGCCCGCCGTCTTCGTGGAGCCATCTCCGCCGAGGTGGCGGGAGACTCGCTTCTTTCTCGTTCCTTCGGTGGAGGCTCTTGAGTTCTCCTTTGGGAAGGAGATGCATCATCAAGAAGTAAGTTCTTGAGCCCTTCATATGGATTCTCTTCTTCTTCCCGAATCGGAGAGAGACCTCTTTTGGTAGTCTCACAAGGAGGCTTCCTAGGTGTTCTCTCGTCATGGTGATGAGCTTGGAGAATCCCGTGAGCACGGAGCTGCCGTTGCACTTCACTTTGGAGAGATGGATTGCCCATGGCTTGTTGAAGCCTAGAAACAAGATAATTAACAAGCATTGAAGCATCATTAGTAGCTTGCTCATGAGCAAAATCAAAGTTATCAACATTAATTTCACTCTCTTTAATATTGTCAGCCATTCTAACAATTTTTAGGTGTAAACTTTTTAGGTGTACTTTGGCACTTCAAGCCCTAGTTGCTACTCCTCTTTACCCCTTTAGAAAAAGCACTCAAGCTACTGTACCCGCGGCTCGAATACCATTAATTGCAAGGAATAGAAGAGAGGGTCTTTCGACACCAAAACAGCACCGGCTCCTGTCAAGCTTCTAATAGCTCAATAGTGGTTAAGCCGTAGGCAAGCCCCGTAGGACTCCACTATTAAAACCATAGCTCTCGACGGTGATGCCCCGTTAACTGCACAAAGGCAGGCGCACTGCAAGGCTGAAAAATCCCTATTCTACTTACTCACAGGCAATTAATAATACCAACCATTTGTAGCTAGCTTGAGGACCTCCCTTCTTGAGCAAGAAAAGAGAAACCTTGAGCTCTGATACCAATGTAACATTTAATGGCCTAGAATCTTATTTGTAGCGGAAATTAGCATGAACATAGTGGGCATTTCATTAGAATAGATTCCTAATGATAATTACAAGAGTGCTTGGGTGGAGAGAGCAACAAAAAGCATAACACCTAGTTAGATAGCATCGACAATACTTTCAAAAGAGAGAGCAATTAAACTATTGACAACAGTTGAGGACCGGATTTGCATGGAGCCGGTCCCCCCTCCAAAAGGCTTTGTATTATGGTTTCTCCCATCAAGAGAGACATTGTACAATACAATTCTTTGTGTTCCTTCAAGACTAGCTAGTGCAATGAAGATGGAAGCTTCATACACCAAGCAAAACACTTAATCAAACACAACTTGAATTATCCCCGTTCTCAGACCCAAGACCTCACACACCTTCGAAGATGGTGAGAGCTGGCAGGGTATGAGAGTAGATTGAGAGGAAAAAGAAGTATCTTACGAGAAAGAAGTACATCTCCTCACATAATTACTCATATTAGCATAGCTTAGCTTAGTAATTAGCTTGGTAGAGAAGATGAGCATGCATTGAAGCTTGGCTCTTGGTTGGATTTGCATCCACATGCCAAGAGAGTGTTGATGTAGGCTTCTATCTCACAAGCTTGGAGTAGGTGATGAGCTCTCCATTAAAGCTTGGGAGGAGATAGAGTGTTTTTTCCTTCACACATGGTCAAGTGTGAGAGTGTGAGAGTGAATGCCCAGCAAAAATCAGCCCCCCCTCTCTCTTGGGCGAGCCCTAGCTGCTAAGTTAGGCTGGCTTTTTCCTCATTGGACCTCCCCAGGTCAAGCCAATAGGAATTAAGCAGCATAAGTGATAGCCTTCTGACATGTGTCCCCCTTTCCCCTTTTGTGAGAGCTTTAGATAATTAAATAATTAAACTAAACTCTCATTGGACCCCTTTGCCTCCTGGCCAATAGGAATCAGGCAAGCCATGGGGCTTCTGAATGCTCATTGGACCCCTTGGGAGACTGCCCAATAGTCTTCTAGGACACTTAATTCTTATTGGTTTCTTTTATTAAATGTTTTTAAATTAATTAAACTAGATTTACTCTAGCTTAATTCTCATTGGTCCACTTCAAGGGTCTTCCAATAGGAATTGGGCACACCTTATGGGCATCTGGCCTAGGGAGCTGACATGTGTCCCTCATTCCCTTTGTGTAAAGGGAGCCTGTGTGTGTGTGTGTGGTTTTTTCTCTCATCCCCTAGCTTTGGGGCTCGCCCCCTCCCATGTAGGGATGCAGAAAGACTTTTTGGGCACACACACTAAGCATCCAATTTTCCCTAAGGTTGACCTTTGGACACAACCTTTGAATTTTGGAACCTTAGCATTTTGGAAGTCTTAATGGGCTGAACCTTAGGGTCTTTTTAGCCCATTGTTTCACATGGCTCTTTTGCAGATGGCCCCCCCTTTGGATCCCTATTTTCCCTCCTTTGGATCCCTACTGTGGCCGGTCTGCTAACTTAACCAATATTCTAGCTTTTTCTCCCTTGGCACTTCCCCACATTAAATGATCAGTTTAATATGAGAAAATCATTTAGGAGAATTAGATATTGATTATTATGACATGGTCAAAATGTATAACATCAATGATGTTGTTTATAAAACAATTTTAATGCTATGCGAGGAATGGATCAAATCTAGTTTGACGCGTGGAACAAAGAAAATGACTTTTCCAGATGGAGCAATAAAATACATGCAATGGGCAATTCACCTTCAAAAGGAGAAAACTGAGCCTAGAGATTTGCCATGGTCAATCTATGTGGTGAGCCTACAAATGGAAGGCAATCTCTACTTGATGCGCCACTTCAATAATAGAGTGCCTATTGGCTTATGTGTTTTAGATATGAAAAAAAACGTTGGAGGCAATTTGAAGTAGAGTGAGGAGACATTGAACAATGCTTTGGATGGGATCTTGGCTATTGCTGGAGGGTCAACAGATCCTGGATTTGTCTTTCTTGCATTTGTGGATTTCACTAACTTCACAAAATTACAATGTGCCTTTCACGCCATGGGAGATAATCTGAGCTACCATTGTTGTGGTGCATTGCATCACTTTCCATCAGCTCCTTGCAAAGGAGCAATTCAATTCCTAACAGTTATTGCCTTCTTGGGACAAGGCAATGCATTTGAAGACATGAGAAGAAGATCAGAGGAACATCCCATGCCAATTGATTGTTCTCTTCTTCAAGTAGCAGATAACGATATGTGAGATTTGCAATATTTGGAGGCCAAAAAAAGAGCTTTGGTCAAGCACTACATTCGTACATATTGTTTTGAAGACCGCAAGCTTGTTGATGTTTTTGGTGATGGCTCCTTGGTTGCACAAGAAGGAATACAACAGAAAAAAGAAGTTATATGCTTAATTGATAGTGTGGAGGAGGCAAAAAACGTGGAGACCATGCTGCTAGACTTTGCTAAGTCTCATGAAGATATAGAAAAATGGGCTGGACTTCAACAATCCACTTCGCAATCAGATGAAATTGTGCCTGTTACAGAGGAGTGCTCTCCACAAAGAGAAGAAGAATAACAACAACAACATCCTCTGTCAATGGAGGACTTTTTGGAAATGGAGACACGTATGTTTTGAGTTTCTTGTGTATGTTAGTGTTTCTTGTTACTGATTTGATACTCTTAATGTTAGATTTTGCTTTATATAGTATTGATTGAGTTTGTATTTTTTATCTCAAGCATTCAAGGTTTGAATGTAAATAATAAATTACTTGAGTTTTTGAATGGTGGATCTTTAGACTAAAACTATAACATTTAATACTCACAAAGACTTAATTACTTAAGAGCTTGAACTCAATAAGTTTTGGAACTTTTATCAATACCCCCTTGATATGATACATTAGATCATAGCATGGTTAAATGGTGATGCTTCATAAATTTAACCTAGCTTAGACAGGTGCTGGAGCCTAAATTTAAACTAACCTTGCTAGAAGGGAGTTTATGTTTGGACTTTGAGAACTAGCATAAGTAATCAATTAGAGCATAGATTAGACATATGGTGGTGGCCTTAGAGACCAAAATCTTAATGAGCTTGGAAAGGTATTTAAGTACTGCAATTTACTTAGTTTTAGTACTCACTAAAGGCATAGCTTGACAAAAGGTGGACCTTACATGGATCCTAATTTCAAGAGGTGTGGTAGACCTTCAAACCAAGATCATATAGCTTGGACATGTGGTGGACCTTGCATGGAGACTAGTTTAGACAAGTGTCATGGTACACCTTGTAACCAACACCCATTTGTTATATTAGCTTGGACAAGTGGTGGACCTTGCTTTTATGTTTCAATGGAGCATATTTTGGACAGGTGGTAGACCTTGTTTCTCTCCATGCTTCAATGGAGAGAAACATTAGCTTGGACAAGTGGTGGACCTTGCTTTTATGTTTTAAAGGAGCATATTTCGGACAAGTGGTAGACATTGTTTCTCTCCATGGTTCAATGGAACCCACCTTAGACAAGTGAAGTACCTTGAAACCAAACCCCCATAATACAACCTACTAAATAGGTTGGAAAATTGGTGGTATATGAAACCATCCATGATAGAGCATAGTATAGGTGAAAATGTAGTGGTCCTTATATCAATTACCCATGCATAGCTTGGACAAGTGGTGGACCTTGATTCTCTCTATGTTTCAATGGATCCTATCTTGGACTATAGATATATCTTACTTATTTCCATGCTTCAATGGATTGTAGCTTGGATAAGGAGTGGACCTTCAAACAAAACTCCACAGCATAGCATATATTAACAATTCATGGGTTTTATAGAGATTTTCTTGCCTATTTTGGAGAGTTGGTACACCTTTATTCTCCATTCTTCAATGGATCTGAGGTTGGACAAGCGGAGCTGGAGAAGTGGTCAACCTTAAAATGAAACCTCCCATGCTACAACCCATCATAGATCGTATATGTAGCGGACCTTGAAACTCTTTTATGTCCCTAGCTTAGAGAAGCATTGCACTCTTTATTATCTCCATACATGAAGGCAAGGTTGGACAAGTGGTGGACCTTCAAACCAGAATCTCTATGCAATAATAGGCAAGTGGTGGAGCTTGTTTTCTCCATGTTCCAATGGAGCCTAGCTTAGACAAACAATGGAGCTTGCTTCTCTCCATGTTTCAATGGATCCTAGCTTAGAAAAGTGGTGGAGCTTTGATTCTCTCCATTTTCCAATGGACCATAGCTTAGACAAGTGGTAGACCGTGAAAAAACCCCCCGAATACAACATATTATGGGGTTTTCATGTTTCAATGGCACCTAGCTTGGACATATGGTAGAGCTTGCTTCTCTTTATGTTTCAATGGATCCAACCTTAGCCAAGTGGTGGACCTTGAAACAAGAATCCCCCCCCCATGTACAACGTATTATGGGTTTTGAAAGCACTGGGAGAAAATAATAGCTTTGATAAGTGGTGGACCTTGCTTCTCTCTATGCTTCAATGGAGCCGAGGTTGGACACATGTTGGAGAGAAGATGGTTGCCCATGAAATAAGACCATGCATGCTATAATCAATCATATGTTGTACACATGGTGGACCTTGCAATTGTTTTATATGCCTAACTTGGACAAGTGGAGGACCCTTGATTACCTCCAGATATCAACAACAAGCCAAGTTTGGACAAGTGTAGTACCACCAAACCAGAATCTCTATGCTACAATAGAGTATAGGTAGGACACACAGTGAACCTTGATATCAAACCATCCATGCTACTAGAGATGATAGGTTTCACATGTGGTGGAACCTTGTATCAATGTTCTATGTGTAGTTTTTGACTAGTGATAGACCTTGAAACTAATCCCTCTAGGCTACGAGAAAAAAGAGATGGATGAGGAGGCTAGACTACTTTTTTTGCATCAATGCATCCCATGTTACCACATATACTATAGGGTTCTTGGATAAGTGTTGGATCTTGTGTCAATGCTCCATGTCTAGCTTGGACAAGTGGTGGACCTTGGTTCTCTCTATGCTTCAAATGGGCAATAGATTGGAGACACAGTGGCCTTTTTTTTCCAATGATTTTATTTTTTGGAAACCCTGGAGGCACCATGTAAGAGGCACTCTAATTCTTCCATACAATGGACCTATTGGACTATAAAATAATGATATCTTTCTTTGATATTGTCATTATTTTATGCATAATATTTTCTTTTTTTTGCAGACACAAAGGAGTTAAGTGATATAAAAACTAGATGTATTTCACACTATGATTGGCATGAAGATCCTTTTGGGACACCAACTTTTCCTATTCCCAAAGATGTAATTTTCCATATTAACGGTGTGGATTTTGAAGTGCGACTTTCATGTATTGAAGGAGCTGGTTATGGGCTATTTGTGCATACTACCCTGGAAAGTGGTTTGACTATTCTAAACTATGGAGGGCATAAGTATAGATTTCAAGACTGGAAAAAGATATGCAAAATATTTCCAAGAGCTTATAAATATTCTCTTCTAGAGGATCCAAACATAGAAGAAGAGGAAGATCAATCATACATTATTGGTTGTGTAGAAGAAGGAAACGTGTCGGGCTATATAAATAGTTCTCATAGTACAAATGTCTGTCCCAACGTACGCTATACATTTGATCCAAATTTGCCACCTTGGCATAAATGCACCTGTTCACACATCAAGTCAGAAGAATATGGCCATGTATGCATTGAGACTATTTGTCAAGTTGAAGCAGGAGAAGAGTTGTTTGTTGACTATAACTTTACTTGACATTGTAAAGTATTGTACATGGATGGAAATCTCAAGTACATGCATCATTTTCATTTTTCATGGATGAAATCTCAAGTGAATATAACATTTGATTATTGTTTAGTTTATGCTCAACGAGAATCTAGAGTGCTCTTATGCTTTGTGTGTTGTCTAACTTATTTGACTACCTTGGCCATAGAATCTTGATTCTACTCTAGATTTGTGATAAATCTTACCAAAATTTAATCAATGTCTAGGTTGGACAAGTGGTGGGGCTTCAAACATTACTGTCTTAAACAAGTGGAGTTATCTTACTTGAATAAGTGGTGGCCTTTGAATCCAAATCTAAGCCAAATCTCTAATTGTTTTCTTGTAGTCTAGGTTGGACATTTGGTGGACCTTGTATCCATGTTTCCTCAACAAGGGTGGCTTTTAGTTTTCACTTTAAGTACTCATCTTTAATAAAGTGTAGGATGGAAAATGTTGAGTTAGTAGATTGTATTTTAGACAAGTGGTGTTTGGTGTACGAATGCTGAAAATGGTTGCAAGGATTCTAACAACGACTTTACCTTAAATAAATTTCTTACTAGGAGTTCTACATATAAATATGGTGAATAAAATTCTAGTGGTTTTGAGATACCATTTGTGTGTGTGTTTTCTTAGATTCACAAACTGGGATGGATAATGCTCCTATGGTTCAGTCAACAACTATAGAATCCATAGATTCTATGGTTTCTAAAGTGCCCAAGATGGATGATATTTCTATACTAGAGTCTAGTGTTGTGCAACTTGAGCAAGCTTCCAATAATGAGAACCAAGAAATCGATGCTTCAAAAATGCAACATACATCAAAAGAGACTGAAAAGTCCACTCACGAGCTATTGCCAATTGGTACTACGTCATGTAGCGTAGATGTTGAGAAATCCATGCTTACAATTATATTGGATTTAAATGGTCTATTGTTGAAACGTTCCCCTCAACCATCCTCACACCACAACTCAGTGCAAATGGATTCAAAAAGATATATTATACTCAGGCCAGGTTGCATCCAATTCTTGAAGACTATTTTACAGAGGTTTAATGTTGCAATTTGGTCGACAGCTACTAGGAATAATGTGTATCAAATCCTTGCAGCACTAAACAACTTAGCTGAGGATACATTGCCTTTCTTTGCAATTTGTTCGCAAGATGTTTGCTACACCGCTCAAACTCAAAAATTGTTTAGACCCGACAATCCAAACGTTGAGGCAATGTTCAAGCCTCTAGCCAAAATTGCCATGGGGTTTGAATGTGATCCACAAAGAACAGTGCTTATTGATGACTCTCCTTACAAGGGATGTATTTCACCAGCAAACAATTGCATTTTTCCACCACAATTTGATGCTGAGAAGATGGTTGACAATATGCTCTTGGAGGAGCTACTGCCATACTTGATTCAGCTTGATGAGAGAAGGGATGTGCGTGATTTAATTTCTTCTAATCGTTATGGACAACCTATAGTGACAAATGATAGTGAATACAAACAAATCATGGAGTATTGGAAGCAAAAAAATGATGTTTGGTCAGCTAAGGTGTTCTTTACAAGAAGAATACCACCTGCAAAAGGTGACAGGGATGAAACTATCATTGAAAATGCAAGTGACACAAGCCACCGCAATGAAATGAGAAGAGCCCAAATACAAGAGATCTTAGCAAAGGAGCGTACACCCATTGAAAGCATGAAGGCGTCACAATTGACCACTTTAGCTAGGCAATTGGGTTGTAACACAAAAGGAGTTTTGAAGGCAACCACAGCAAAGGCTTATATAAATAAGGTGAAAGCTGAGAACAATCTTCTAAGGCTGGATAGAAAGCAACCCTAAGGTACTAGTGACATGTCATATATTCTTGATACACATACTTGAACACTCATGTGCATGGTATCTAACAAATCTTTCTTTTTATTCCTTCCTGCAGGATCTTACAAAGGATACTACTAGATGGAGCTCAATCAATAGAGATTTTGATATGTTTGCTCAAAATAATGAAGCAGTCACCTACATTTTTTGTTTATCAATTTCTTGAGAGACTTTCTTTTAGTTTGTAATCATCAAATGAAATGAAAAGTATCCTTCTTATAAGATTGCTGATCTTTTTCTCGTTCAAAACTTTCAATTGTGATTTATAGTTTTGTTAGCATGAGATTGTGCTTTTTTAGTTTGAAAAAAACTGTCAAAGATCCAAGTCTTTTTGACTTTACTTAAGTTATTAATTGTGAAAGATCCAAGTCTTTTTGCTTTACTTAAGTTATTGATTGTCTATGTAATAGTCCTTAAAACAATATCGAATGGCTTTCTTGCTCCCATGTCTCACATTGGTCTTTAGGTAAGACAAGTGGTGACCTTGAAAGTATGGTCTCATATCTCGATCAAGTGAAGAGACATGAAGCTTAAATATCACTACTATGTATCTAGTGTTAAACTCCATCAAGAAAAAGATACTAGAGTGCCAAATTGCAGTCTAGTTTAAGTGAAAATCCATTTGAGCTAAGGTAAAACTTATAGTGCCTCATTTTTCTAGGATTCTACCCCATCAAGGAAGTTAGAATCTAGCACAAACCAATTAAGACTCTTTTGGAGCCTAGATAGGACAATTCGTGGAACTTAAGAGATTTATTGTTGAGTTAGAGTGTAGTTTAGATAAGCAAAAGATCTTCAAACTAGCACTTGACTTTCTTACTATTCAATATTCAAAGTCCCTTGAGGCTAACAAATTACATACCTACTTGTAACCTAACTAATGAGTAATTATATAGATCTAAGCAAGTATATATAATGAGTCTTCAAACTAGTAAACCAAGGGAAGAGAGTAGCAAGGTCCACTACTTGTCCAAGCTCAGCTCTAGACAACATAGAAAGATGCTAGTTCTACTAATTGTCTAATTATAGGCATGGAGAAATGATAGAAGGTTGACCACTTGTCCAACCTATCATCTCTAGTAATATGGGAGGTTTGGCCGTAAGATTCATCATGTAACCAACCTATACATCATTGTATTATGAAGAGTAGAAAAGAAAAGCTCCACCACTTGTCCAAGCTAGTTCTAAAATCCACATGGAGATAAGCAAGCTCCACCATTTGTCGAATCTCTCTTCCATTAAAACATGAAAAAACTCAGCTATGTTGTACAGGGGGGACTTTTTTCCAAGGTCCACCACTTGTCCAAGCTAGGATCCATTAAAACATGGAAATAAACAAATCTCCACCACTCGTCCAACCTTTAGAGTTGCAAAGTGTATGGGTTGTCTAAACTAGGTATGGAAAAATAATTGAAGGTCCACCACTTGAAACATGGAGCGAAGCAAGCTCCACCATGTCTCCAATATGCTAGACTCCATCGAAACACCCTAAACCCATGATATTTTGTACATAGGGGATGTACATTCAAGATCCACCACTTGTCCAACCTAGTATCCCTAGTAGCTTGATAGCTTTGGTCTCAAGATTCACCACCTGTCCACTCTATGTCATTGTATTAATAAGGATTGGGTGTTAAGGTCCACCACTTGTCCAACCTATAAGGTTATATTTTAAATGGTTTTTTTTCTCACAACTTGAACTACCCATGATATGTTTTACATGGGAGTTTTGTTTCAATGTCCACCACTTGTCCAAGCTAACTCTATTGAAACATAGAGAGAACCAAAGATCCACCACTTGTCCAAGCTAAGCTATATTGAAACATGGAGAGAAGGATGCTCCACCATTTCTCCAAGATAGGCTTCATTGAAACATGGAGAGAAGAAAGCTCCACCATGTCTCCAAGCTAGGATCCATTTAAATGCCCTAAACCCATTTTATTTTGTACATGGGGGGTTTTATTTCAAGGCCCACCACTTGTCTAACCTATTATCCCTAGTAGCACGAGTGGTTTGGTCTCAAGATACACCACTTGTACACTCTATGTCATTATATTAGGAAGAACTATGTATTAAGGTCCACCACTTGTCCAACCTATAAGGTTATATCTTAAATGGTATCTTTTCTCACCACTTGAAATGCCCATGATATGTTTTACATGGGGGTTTCATTCCAAGGTCCACCACTTGTCCAAGCTAACTCTATTCAAACATAGAGAGAAGCAAAGGTCCACCACTTGTCCAAGCGAACTCTATTCAAACATAGAGAGAAGTAAAGGTTCACCACTTGTCAAAGCTAGGCTCCATTGAAGCATGGAGAGAAGTAACCTCCATCATTTTTCCAAGATAGGTGCCATTCAAACATGGAAAAAATCAAGATCTACCATGTCTCCAAGATTCTAGGCTCCATTGAAACACCCTAAAACCATGATATTTTGTACATGGGGTGTTTACATTCAAGGTCTACCACTTCTCTAACGTATTATACCTAGTAGAATGAGTGGTTTGGTCTTAAGATTCACCACTTATCCACTCTATGTCATTATATTAAGAATAACTGGGTGTTAAGGTCCACCACTTGTCCAACCTATAAGGGTATATCTTAAATGGTATCCTTCACCACTTGTCAAGGTCCATCACCACTTTTCCAACGTGTAAGGTTATATCTTGAATGATATTTTTCCTTATCACTTGTAATGTCCATGCTATGTTTTACAAAGGGGTTTTGTTCCAAGACCCACCACTTGTCCAAGCTTATAACTCTATTGAAACATAGAGAGAAGCAAAGGTCCACCACTTGTCCAAGGTATGCTCCATTGAAACATGGAGAGAAGGATGATCCACCATTTCTCCAAGATAGGTTCCATTGAAACATTGAGAGAAGCAATCTCCACCATGTCTCCAAGCTAAGATCCATTGAAATACCCTAAACCCATAATTTTGTACATGAGGGGTTTACATTCAAGGTCCACCACTTGTCCAACCTATTATCCCTAGTAGCACGAGTGGTTTGGTCTCAAGATTCACCACTTGTACACTCTATGTCATTATATTAAGAAGAACTATGTGTTAAGGTCCACCACTTGTCCAACCTATAAGGTTATATTTTAAATGGTATCCTTTCTCACCACTTGAAATGCCCATGATATGCTTTACATGGGGGTTTCATTCCAAGGTCCACCACTTGTCCAAGATAACACTATTAAAATATATAGAGAAAGAAAGGTCCACCACTTGTCCAAGCTAGGCTCATTGAAACATGGAGAGAAGGAACCTCCAATGTTTCTCCTAGATAGGCTCCATTGAAACATGGAGAGAAATAAGCTCCACCATGTCTCCAAGTTGCTAGGCTCCATTGAAATACCCAATACCCATAATATTTTGTACATGGGGGGTTTACATTCAAGGTTCACCACTTGTCCAATCTATTATCCCTAGTAGGTTTGGTCTCATGATTCACCACTTGTCCACTCTATGTCATTATATTAAGAGGAATTGGGTGTTAAGGTCCACCACTTGTCCAACCTATAATGTTATAGCTTGAATGGTATTTTTTCTCACCACTTGTAATGCCCATGACATGATTTACATGGGGGTTTTGTTCCAAGGTCCACCACTTGTCCAAGCTAAATCTATTGAAACATAGAGAGAAACAAAGGCCCACCACTTTTCCAAGCTAGGTTGCATTGAAACATGGACCTTAATACCAAATTATTTCTAGTAGCATGAGTGATATTTTGTACATGGGGGGTTTACATTCAAGGTCCACCACTTGTCCAACCTATTGCCCTAGTAAGTTTGATCCCAAGTTCACCACTTATCCACTCTATGTCATTATATTAAGAATAATTGGGTGTTAAGGTCCACCACTTGTCCAACCTATAAGGTTATATATTAAATGGTATTTTTTTCTCACCACTTGTAATGCCCATGATATGTTTTACATGGGGGTTTTGTTCCAAGGTCCACCAATTTTCCAAGATAACTCTATTCAAACATAGAGAGAAATAAAGGTCCACCACTTGTCCAAGCTAGGCTCCATTGAAACATGGAGAGAATGATGCTCCACCATTTATCCAAGATAGGCTGCATTGAAACATGGAGAGAAGCAAGCTTTACCATGTTTCCAAGCTAGGCTCCATTGAAACACTCTAGGGGGTTTTATTTCAAGGCCCCCCACTTGTTTAACCTATTATCCCTAGTAGCATGAGTGGTTTGGTTTCAAGATTCACCACTTGTACACTCTATGTCATTATATTGTGTTAAGGTCCACCACTTGTCCAACCTATAAGGTTATATCTTAAATGGTATCCTTTCTCGCCACTTGAAATGCCCATGATATGTTTTACATGGGAGTTTCAGTCCAAGATCCACCAATTGTCCAAGCTAACCATATTTAAACATAGAGAGAAACAAAGGTCCACGACTTATCCAAGCTAGGCTCCATTGAAACATGGAGAGAAGGAACCTTCACCATTTCTCCTAGATAGGCTCCATTAAAACATGGACATAAGTAAGTTCCACCATGTCTCCTAGATGCTAGGCTCCATTGAAATACGCAAAACCCATGATATTTTGTACATGGATGATTTACATTCAAGGTCAACCATTTGTCCACCCTATTATCCCTAGTAGGTTTGGTCTCACAATTCACCACTTTTCCACTCTATCATTATAATAAGAGGAATTGGGTGCTAAGGTCCACCACTTGTCCAGCCTATAAGGTTATACCTTGAATGGTATTTTTTCTCACCACTTGTAATGCCCATGACATGCTTTACATGGGGGTTTTGTTCCAAGGTTCACCACTTGTCCAAGCTAATTCTATTGAAACATAGAGAGAAACAAAGGTCCACCACTTTTCCAAGCTAGGCTCCATTGAAACATGGACCTTAATACCAAATTATTCCTAGTAGCATGAGTGATATTTTGTACATGGGGGGTTTGCATTCAAGGTCCACCACTTGTCCAACCTACTTTTCCTAGTAGGTTTGGTCGCAAGATTCACCACTTGTCCACTCTATGTCATTATATTAATAATAATTGGGTGTTAAGGTCCACCACTTGTCCAACCTATAAGGTTATATATTGAATGGTATTTTTTCTCACCACTTGTAATGTCCATGATATGTTTTACATGGGGATTTTGTTCCAAGGTCCACCACTTGTCCAAGCTAAATCTGTTCAAACATAGAGAGAAACAAACGTCCCCCACTTGTCTAAGCTAGGATCCATTGAAACATGGAGAGAATGATGCTCCACCATTTATCCAAGATAGACTCCATTGAAACATGGAGAGAAGTAAGCTCCACCATGTCTCGAAGATGCTAGAGTCGATTGAAATACCCAAAACCCCTGATACTTTGTACATGGGGGGTTTACATTCAAGGTCCACCACTTGTCCAACCTATTATCCCTAGTAGCATGATTGGTTTGGTCTCAGGATTCACCACTTGTCCACTCTATATCATTATATTAAGAAAAATTGGGTTTCCATATCTAAATGGATCTTTGCTCGGATAAGTGGTAGACCTTGAGACCTAAATACCCATTCTACACTAGAGCATTGGTTAAGCCTTATGCACTTCAAGCATACCTTTAACAACAAGTAGTAGTTATTAGTTGACTTAAGTCTAGTTGAACTCCATGGTATTGAGACTAAGAGAGAGTGTAGCATAAAAAAGAGTCAGGATTTTAATTTGACTTTCTTTCTATTAATGAGTAGATCATAGATGGATTTTGGTATCTAATAAAACCTTAGGGTAGACAATGTAAAACTCATGTCTATTGTTGTGTTTGCATTAAGTGTTCTTGTTCTTTAATTTCAGAACCATTACAGAAAAATGGATTGGCTATATGCTGGCATAAATTGAAGAAAACTATTGATTCACCCATCCAACCTCCTCCAGGACCTTGTCCAAGGAATGAATCACCTCCTTATCACCTACCACTTGCTTTCAAGGACATCAAAAGAGTACTTATCTTGGATCTAGAGGGGTTACTTCTCAAGACAATTGAAATGAAACATGGAGATTCTATGCCATCTTGGGCTCAACACATGCGACTTGTGGAGGATAAAGATGAAGTTTATCATGTGGTGCGACCAGATGCACAAAGTTTTTTGGATTTTTGTGCTGATTACTTTGAGCTATGGATATGGAGTTGCTATAACTTAACAAGGGTGCAACGCATCACACAAAAATGTTTTTCTGAGCAGTATACCAAGTTCAAGGTGTTTATAAGTAACAAAAATTGCCAAAATCCAAATATCATGTTGGGATTTACAAGGGTTTATCACAAAAAATTGAGTGATATTTGGAAGATATTTGAGGATTTGGATGCAAACAATACCTTAATTTTTGATGACACTCCATATAGGGTGATGTGGAACATGCCAGGGACATATCTTATATTTCCAAAGATGTGGAGGCAAACTTCCGAGCAACTTCAAAACTTCTTGCAGAGAACCATAATTCCATGGTTGGTAGGATGGTTGTATGCAAGAGATAAGAGAGTCTATACATACAACACAATTGTAAATCAGTATAGTGATTCTGAGACAAATTATGTCCTTGGTGTGTACTTGTCAACACGAAAGCATTGAATAAATATGGCCATAAGATGCTTTTTTTATTCTAGTGTGTATCTTTCAACATTTGTATAATTTGATATAGTCTTTTTTAGAAAAAAACAAAGGTGTGTCAATTTTATGAACACTTGAATGGAGTGCACCCTACTCTAAGGGGACTTCAATGTACTATTGGTGTGCATCCTATTGTAAGGGGACTTTGATGTATTGCTAGAGTGCACCCAAATTTTTGGGGACTCATTTTTTATTTGATTGGGGCCTATGTTGGGTCATATAGTAAAAGAAAATCATTTTTTGTCAATTCATATCGAGGTTGCATTTATTTGTAACTATGAGAGAATTGATGTTTGATGTCAAAATAAAACTTGTAAGTATGGATCAGAGAATTCATGGACTTTAAATATGTGAGAGGGATCTTTTTCTTGGGCACAAATGTTTGCTTCAAGAATTTTGTCATTACATACTTTATGTGAAAGAGATTTAGAACCTAAAAGACTTTGAAAACAAAACTATGGAATCTAAGTGCATGTATTCTTGAATGGCTTGAAAGTTGATGTATACATGCATGTCGCCTTGATGAAGATTTAGATCTGACAAGATGCAAAGCTAGAATTCTTGGACGTTACCTTTGTCAATTTGGTAATAAAATATTTAACTTTCTTTTATTATGGGTGGAAAATATATTATTATGTGCATTTGGAACCTAATTGCTTGACCTTCAAACCAAGATTCCTATGTTATTTTTTCATATACTTTTTTGTAATGAATTAAGATTGTGGATACAAGGTCCACCACTTGTTCAAGCTAGATCTAAGAAAGTATATATACTGAGTCTTCAAAGTAGTAAACCAAGGGAAGAGAGAAGCAGGGTCCATCACTTGTCCAAGCTTATCTCTAGACAACATAGAGAGATGTTAGATCTACTAATTGTCCAATATAGTCATGGAGAAATGATAGAAGGTTGGTCCACTTGTCCAACCTATCATCTTTAGTAAAATGGGAGGTTTGGCCTTAAGATTCACCATGTAACCAACCTATACTTCATTGTATTATGAAGAGTAGAAAAGAAAAGCTCCACCACTTGTCTAAGGTAATTCCAAAATCAACATGGAGAGAAGCAAGCTTCACCATTTGTCCAAGATAGGTTCCATTAAAACATGGAAAACCTCATATATGTTGTACATGGAAGCTTTTTTCCAAGGTCCACTACTTGTCCAAGCTAGGATCCATTAAAACATGGATAGAAACAAGGCTCCACAACTCGTCCAACCTTTATAGCTGCAAAGTGTACCGGTAGTCTAAACTAGGCATGGGAAAATAATAGAAGGTCCACCACTTATCCAATATATTATCTCTAATAGCATGGGAGGTTTGGTCTCAAGATTTAGGAATTGGCTAACCTGTATTTCATTGTATTATGATGAATTTGGTTTTTAAGTCAACTACTTATCCAAGCTATAAGTTTATATCTTGAATGGTATTTCTTCCCATCACTTAGAAAACCAATGATATGTTGTACATGGGGGGGTTTGTTACAAGGTCCACCACTTGTCCAAGCTAGTATCATTGAAACATGGATGAAGACAAGCTCCACCATTTGTTAAATCTAGACTCCATTGAAATCTAGAAAATCCATTCTATGTTGTACATGGGGTTTTTGTTTTAAGGTCCAACACTTGTCCAAGCTAAGATCCATTGAAACATGGAGTAGAGAAACACTCCACCACTTGTCCAAGCTAGAAAACATTGATAGTAGTTGGCTTAGTTTGAAGATCCACCACGTGTCTAAGCTAACTCTATTGAAACATAGAGAGAAGCAAAGGTCACCAACTGTTCAAGCTAGGCTCCATTGAAACATGGACAGAAGCAAGTTCCACCATTTCTCCAAGATAGGCTCCATTGAAACATGGAGAGAATCAAAGGTCCACCATTTCTCCAAGCCAAGCTCCATTTGTCCAACCTATAAGGTTATATCTTAAATGGTAATCTTTCTAATCACTTGGAATACCCATGATATGTTTTACATGGTGGGGGGTTTTGTTCCAAGATCACCACTTGTCCAAGCTAACTCTATTGAAACATAGAGAGAAGCAAAGGTCCACCACTTGTCCAAGCTAGTCTCCATTGAAACAAGGAGAGAAGCAAGCTCCATCATTTCTCCAAGATAGGCTAGCATGGATAAGTGCACCTTGAAACCAACCTTCCTATGAGGCAATAGAGCATATGCTACATATTTTATGTATGCCCCATGCCTCAAATTAAGAAGTTATAGATTAGAAGTGGACCTTGCTTGAATGTCACATGCAATAAATTAAGAAAAAATAGCCAAGTGAATTGTATTTCTCAATGGATCCTCGCTTTCACAAGTTGTGAACCTTGAGTCACTTTTACATTAACTTGGACAAGTGGTGGACCTAGAAACCAAGATCTCCATGTTGAGATAACTTGTAGGTAGGACAGTAGAACATAGACAACGATAATGGATGCAATATACTCGTCTCCTAATAATCCAATTGATTGAAACCATGGTATTTTAGTTGTTTTCATTGTGTATTGTATGTGCATAAAGTGGAATGAGACCTTAAGAAAACTCAATTTTTTGACAAAATCTCTATATTTTGTACATGATATATTGAAAGTTGTCCAACCTGGGAATTGGGATTTTCCCACTTTACCTAATATGGTCTTATCGGCTGATTACGTAAATAACTCTAGTATTTACACACAAAAAATCACGTGATCACGTTAATTGTTAACGTGACTTTGATTTTGACTTGCAAAAATCTATAGAGCCGGTTCGCCCTCCGGGTTTTCATAATTTCCCTACGGGACCGGCCGAACTCTTTCTTTTTTCCGGCGGGTGCGTCGGGTATATGCAGTAGCCGGCGGACCCGTCGGGAAATTGGAAAAGCCCGACGGGCGTAATTATGTATAGCAAATAGTGTGCTAACCCCGGTCTTTTAGCTAAGCAAATCCTTGGGGAGTGTATCCGAGTGCCGGGTATTGTCATCTCATTGTGAATTGACCTAAGGTTACAGAGTCACAGGTCCTTTTTTGGACCGAACGTGATTCTTATTCAGTAACCACTTCTAAAAAAATTTAATTCGTTTATCGACATAAAGGTACGAAACCAAAACAACTGAAAACTTGGGGAATCATGCTCATTGCGAATAAGCTATTGGTCCAAATGAGGGCTGTAATTGGTTTTAGAAGATGAGCATATGTAAATGACGAGTCGATAGTCAAGGGTCGGATGTCCTCTACTAGTGTACCGGGCATATAAAGATCCTTGAAGTCTTATATTTGAGTTGATTTACAATATAAGAGCTATAATCCTTGATTGGGTTAAAATAGCTTTTATATATTGAATTGGTTGCATGGGTGGGCTACAATCCTTCACTGGGTACAAGTAGTCCCCAATTGGGTGATTATATAGAAGATTTATTTACATTAGTTCATGCATTGGTTTATACAGAGAGTGCATTATTTATTACGATAGATTATTAGTGCATGAAATGACCAATTATATATTTTATTGCTTTCGTTTGTTTTTTTGTAGCAAATGAATTAGATGTGTCTTATTGTTTGCAAATCAAAGTGGACATATAAATAATCATTATAATAATAATTGTATAGAGAGATTCATAGCATTGTTATGGTTATTACGCCATGTATAGATTACATTGCAATGTGTATGGTTGCTCACAATATAGGTGATCGATATGTGGATTGACTAGCGTGCATTGAAAATCTCATATTGCACATCATGGTTACTTTCATAATGAATGGTTTTTAAGTTATAATATATATTGAAAATAAAAAAATTGTTTCCAGTTTGTAACATCTTGTTCTTTTCTCTTCAGTTTTAATTTAAAAGCAATGGAGCAAAATGTGGGCACAAGTGGTACGAAGAAGCCAAAGAATAAAAAAGCTCACGACAAAGAGTGGGATTATGCTCACAACATATGCGGCCGATATATGGGGTGGCAATGTAAATTTTGTCACACAACAAATTCTGGCGGTGCACCACTATTAGGGATCATTTTCTGGGTAGCGCTAAAAACAATTGTAGAAAATGTGAACATTCTCAGGCACCTATAGTTGCAAAGTGTTTGAGAGAAGAGCTCGCCAAAAAGGGTGGCAAGAAACGACAGATATATAGCTATGTGCCTTTGAATCAAGAGTTCCCAGAGCCAAATATTACCTCCGCAGATCATGTAGTGATGCTAACTAACCTTGGAGAACAACCTGCGCAAGGAGAGGAAATTCCAGGGAGTGTTCCTTTTAAACGTCACAATGAAGGTGGACTTTGTCAAATGCGTCAAAAATCATTACATCAAAGTTTTCGAGTGTAGTCTCTAGAAGAAGCACAAACAGCACTCGCCAAAGCAATATTCTTTACTGGAAGTGCTTTGGTCATGGTAGACAGCAATCATTGGAAGGCTGCTTGGAAGAAAATCGGTGAGTTTGGTTCAGGATTTTCAGCTCTTTCTTATCACACGATAAGAAATGTTTTCTTGGACAAATGTTACATCGAAGTCAAAGAGCGTGTTGGCAAAATAATACTTGGAAATATTTCGCTTTCAGGATGTACGATTGTGAGTGATGGCTGGTCAAATGTTCAGAGAAGACAGTTGATCAATGTAATGCTGGTTTGTCCAAGGGGAGAAACGTTAATAAAGGCGGTTGATAGTTCTGGTGCAATTAAAAGTGGCAAATACATTTCTGAGGTCTTGATTGATGTAATTAAAGAAATTGGTGCTGAACATGTCGTTCAAGTTGTGATGGACAACGCAAAGAATTGTAAAAACGCCAGTAAATTAATAAAGAAGTACTTTTCACACATTTTGTCAATGGTTGTAATACGCATAGCTTGAACTTGGTGCTGAAAGATTGGTACACTAGCGAAGAAACTACATGGTTCGCCAAAATAGTTGATATAGCACATCAGGTTGTAAAATTTATCTTGAAACGACAGAGAGTGCTCGATTTGTATAGGATGCGCATGTCAGTGATGCTGAAACTTCCTACTGAAACTCGGTTCTGCACACACTTTTATATCTTGGAATCATTTCTCCATAATAAATGTGATGTGATTGACACATTCAATTGCGCGGCCTTTGATGAATGGCAGCTTGAGCAGAAAGAAACAATGAAAGATAAAATTACATGTCTACGTGGCAATGTAAACAAAGTTGCTTGGTGGAGGAGTGTAATAGATGCATACCATGTAATGATGCCCGTTATGTTCGCGATTCGCAATCTTGATCAAAGGGTGCCAAACTTGGGCAAAGTGTGGATGACATGGTGGTCAGTCCAACAGAGCCTTGAAAATCCTGAAGAGTTGAAAGAGTCTGTAGTAGATAAGCTGTAGTGATTACCATTCTCTGGCAAACAACGGAAAATTTTGGCTAAGTATTTTCATGCAAGGTAGAAGAGTGCTCATGGTCCACTCCATAGTGTGGCTTACATGCTCGATCCAGAGTATTGGAATTTAGATCTGATGTCCAATACAGAGGTGGTAGGCGATTTCTATCACGTGGTCAACACATTCTCCTCCAATATTCAAGACCGAACTGATTGCATCAAAGAAATGAGTGCATTTAGATTAAAAGAAGGTCCTTTTGCGAATGATTTTGTACAGGTAATGGCAAAAGAGCAACCTGCATGGAAGTGGTGGATGATGAATGGTGGAGAGCATTACTCTACCTTACGTCCTCTTGCAATGAAAGTACTCGCACAATGTGCAGCAAATTCATGTTCAGAGAGAAATTGGAGTATGTACAAGTATGTTCACAACACTATTCGCAACAGACTATTAGCAGACATAGCAAAGAAATTAGTGTATGTATTGCAACGAAAAGATATTGAATCACATCGAAAGTGCTGGCTACGAGGAGTAAATGCCAACCTGGTTGTATGATTATCAAAACGAAAATGAAGAAGATTTCAATATTGGTGTATCTCAATGCACTGTAGATGAAATAGAAGAGAATTTGATAATAGATGTGGAGGTTGAATTACAAGGAGAACCACAACACTCAGAATTAGAATCAGATAACAACTCAACTGATTCAATATAGCTTGAGAGTAGAATGAGTAAATGTCAAAAACCATTGTAAAAGACCTTGTATTCAAATGTGTTTTGAGTAATTACAATGCTTCATATTCTCGATAGTACATAGGTTGTCGCGATATTACATAGTTTGTCGATTTCAATTGTGTTGCCTTGAAGCAGCATCTTGCTCATCAAATAGATTTCTAATTGTGCTAGGGGTATCTGGGCATGCTTGCTTGAATTTATATTCGTTTGCCATGCCAAACATAATCTATATTTCTTGTGGAATATCTTGTGAACATATTGCGCATCGACTATTGTTTTGCATCAAACGAATAAGACAAAGTAAATGATAATAGTGACCACATGTCAATGTATAGTACCCACTCCATCCATCAAAATTCTTGTAGCAAATTGGACATTGGGAAGATGAGGATGCATCTGAAGTAGACGAGGGGACCAACTCCGGATGCAAGACAAGTTGGCTGATGTGTATCCCTTGTACACGTGTTGGATTCACTCACCGTGTTAGGGTTTGAACGTCCTGACTTAAGCAGTGAATTCTTTTCTCCATCCGGACTTGTGAGGGTTACGGTGTCTCGGTGGCTATAGAAAGACATGTTATTTTTGCATCTTTCTCTACCAACTGTGTCGTGTAAATATCCTTCTCTCTCTTTAATTGTAGGTCAGCGCCTTCCACTATCAATGCCACCTGATCTCGGGTGAAAGTGACACAACTCTCCCTTAAATCATGAGTGGCAACAGTTGTCTCCTTTGACGAGAAGTCTACTGGTCGTTGTTGCACAAAGTGAACATACAATATTTTGGCAAAATATAGCGCACAATCTGTATTGTGTAGGGGATGGCCATAAACCTTCAAATAAATCCTCTCAGTGTTATCTTTGATACCATCATGGGTGCACTTCGAAACCTTCCACCTTCCTTTCTTGATCTCTGCATCCTCACATGGCCATATTGTCTTGATCATGTCCTTTGTCACTTCTTTATTGATCTCTTTCCATTGCATATGGTTTGGTGTTGCCCACTTTGAGAGTCGGCGAGCAGTACACGTCGCTTGTTGTGCTGACATGCCGTGTGCCAGAGACTTCATGCGTTAAAATGCATTAACAGCCGCTTGTTGTTGATCATCAGGCAATGATTTGGTGCCAATATCTTGTTCTTGATCGGCCATTTTCTCTTAGAGTTGCAGTCAACAGAGTGGCAAATATTCAATATCATTGGCAAATATATATTCTCACTCATTGGGACACTGCGCAGAATCCACTAAATCAAACCACTTCAAATGCGACTAATTGAACCACAAGGCAAATTTGAAATATTGACAGTTAGATGAAAAATTTGAAATGATTAAAGATAATTGACTCAATTAGGTGAACCACTTCAAACCACATAATACACTTCAATAAAAAAAAGAATACACTTGACAAGACATGTATATTATAGAAATGTTTAAATCAAATAAAATGATGGTGCAAGTTCAACAAGTGGACGTTGCACAGGGTTAGGGTCTGTCTTTAAATGTTCTTTGAAAAATATCAACACGTCAGAAGCATTCCTTTTTTGGTCCCGCTCTTTTAACTTCATCCAACAATCTACTTTAATTCGAATAGCCCTCATAACATCTTCATCCGGGTGGTGAAAAACTTCGTCTAGAAAATAAAATTTTCTGGCTGCACTCCAAAAATATGACAGCATGTCGAACAAGTAGCCCAATGCATAAATGTCGCTAGCTTTTGTGTATGCATCTGCACACCATGGATCGTATATTTCGGGAGCAATCCATGGTCGCTTAGCCATCTCGGCGTTCCCTGCTTTGTGTGCATTCAAAATTGCTTCGTCCGACTGTGCACTTGGAGACAAATAATTATTTGCTATGCGCTTAGCAGGTGTTCTCAGCATCATACCCCAATCAATGATATCGATGCGGGGTTTATTGGCACGAGTAAAGTCCAACATTACGTTGAACGGGTGCAGGTCATTGTACACTATACCGACCGAGTGGGTAGCCGCAACGCCGTCGATTAAGGCATGACAAATTGCCGGCATCTGCTCGACCACTACTTTGATCCGCACCGTGTCTATCTTGCTTACAGGGTTGTTTTCTACAAGCAATGACCTCCAACCGTGTTGTAGCCTTTGCATGTGTCGTCTGAACAATCCATGAGCGAACGGTAAGCGACACATCATGTCGCCCATGGTACCCCCATTGTAGTATGGGAATATCGTGATCCAAGGAGCTTATGTAGTAAACCCATGCACCTTACAATGGAGGGGTGAAGCGTTTGCATTCCTTGCTCTGTGTGAAAGTTGTCAAATTTTGCCTCACTCCCTCCCTTGTAACATTTTCCCACATATGTAATGTGGTCTGGAAAAAATGAGATGCCTTTGATAGTGTACAATGTGCACACACCGAAGGAGCCTGCTCCAATCCTCATACCTTCTACTAAGGCTTCGTGAGGGTTGTCGATAAGATGAGCGCACTTTGCATTCAAAGCAGTGCGCATGATTGTGTCGGTGCCGCTGGTATCGGATCGACCTCCCAAAGCTGCTTGCGCATCTTGGGACATCTTCAATCTCTTGGGTAAAGCTGCTTGGTCCTGCGCTTTCACACGCTTCATCTTTACCTTTCGTTCTTCCCACAATTTATCCCAGAGCTTTAATTTTGACATGTCGCAAGCAGATGGGATATCTTCTTTTAAGTCTCTGCAACATACTTTCATATTGCCCAATACTGTCTTGACCTTGTGGTGGGGGTCAAATTCTCATATCCCAGTTGGACTCAACAACTCGTATTGGCCTTCAAGTCGCAACCTGTGCTCTATGTTCTCCCATATAGCGCTAGTGATGTCTTTGATGTAGACATCGCTTTCACTAACCTGCTGTATGCGATCAGCTGCACATGATGAGATTGCCAAAATACATTCTTTACAAATGGCATGCATAATACATTTCTTTTGATCTGGCGTCATATTTGCACTGGACAATACAAAAACAGCATATCAAATACAAATTCATGGTTGCGAATGACACTACCACTCTCACACTATCTCAGGTAAACTCTTAACCACCACTTGAAGACTTTAACAAATGTTATGGAAATATTGATAAAAATTGAATATAATCTTCACTTAAAATTACAATCTGTTACACGTGTAAAAAGCAGTTCAAACAAATGGTTTATAAGAACTTAATTTAGATCAAACAATGCATGTTAACGGTCTTTAACATTTCAGCATATATTGAAATTTTAACTTATATTTTTCTCAGTGTGCACATACTAATTCAAACAAAGCACACACCGACTTAAAATCTTCAAAAACATTTAAAACATTGGAAGTATACAAATTGGACTAGCAAATTGTGTTCACACACTTTTTTACATAGAATTTATGTAAATGTAGCAATCAAAAAGCGATGATAATTGATGCTCTTTAAAAGATAAAAAGAATATTTAACATGCAAATTGTATGTACTTAGATTTTTTGCAAAGAATTTATGTAAATGAAACATTAAAACTAGCGATAACGCTTGAGAGTCCTTTAAAAAGATTAAAAACGAATATTAAACATGCAATTTGTGTGCAAATATTTTTTTACATGTAATTTATATAAATGGAACATTTAAAATAGCGATGATTGATAAATAAAACATTTAAAATAACGATGATTGATGAATAAAGTATTCTATATAAATGAAACATTTAAAATAGTGATGATTGATGAATAAAGTATTCTATATAAATGGAACATTTAAAATAGAGATGATTGATGAATAAAGTATTTGTGCGCTCCTTGCCGCACTGTCGAAGCAAGGGACTTGCCGATACACCGTGTGCGAGCCACAAATGGCTCCAAGCACACAACAAGACTAATCTAGCAAGCTCAAGAGAGCAAAGGGTGTGTCACTCACCGCTCTACGCTCGCCTTCGTGGTGGATTCCTCGCCGCGATGAAGAAGAAGCTGCAGTCGTACCGTGCTCAACCGCTTCGCCGCCGTCGTGCCTTCGTAATGCTCGATCGCACACACACTCTCCCTCTCTCTCTCTCTCTCTCTCTCTCTCTCTCTCACATACACACACACACAAGGAGGTGAAGAAGAAGAAGATGGAGATGGAGATGGAGATGGAGATGGAGCAAGGGCACTCTTCTATTGCACAAATGAGAGAATGAGTGAATTTTAGGTTTAGTTGGCTTTTATATGAGCTCACCCCATTCACACTTGGGCGCCCATGCTTAGCCAACTAATCCCTTGAATGTCCCAGTTAGAGTGCGCCTCTCATCGGCGATCACTCTTACCCTTTTCCTATTGGACCGACAAACCCGGTACCTGACTCTACCAAATACATAATACACGTCCGTCGTAGGTGATGGGGTGTCCGTGAGCCGTGAGGATTAACATGCCCCCCTTCCTGATGTAGATTCCGTCCTCGGAAGCTATTGAGTTGAAGCTCGTTCGTCTAGGTGGAAGAGCATTTGAGATGAATGTCCTTAGCCTTCTTCAGTCACTGCAAAATCAAACAACATTGGCACAGTAATTGCATTCTCATAAGTGATTAAAAAGCATATGCAGTTTTAGGTAGACAAATTGATTGGTAAAAGAATTTCAAACAATTTGTCAGCAATGAACATTAAATTGCAATGTAATCAAATGCATAAACAGATGTAAAGGTAAAAAATTAAACAAGTCTGGGGTCGCTAATTTGACGGTCGAAAGGCACTAGAGATTGAATATTAATACCATGGGTAAGCTTCTTAATTTTCTCTGGTCAATTAAGTTGTTTAATCGCGAGAGCCAAGTATTTCATGTTCGAGGGCTGACTAGAGGCTATACTTAGAGGACCTTGTAGTTAAGCTACGATAAAAGGAATTTCTCATGAAATCATCGCCTGACTGATTACCTTTTCTTTGACCCCCCAAAGTGTTTTCACAGTGATTCAATTTGATGTGTGTGCTTATTTTGTATGCCTTGGGTTTTTTGCTTTTCAAGGAAAAGCGCCCATACTGGGAACCTCTAGGGCTCTAGTACCATAGGCAATACATGTGAGTGAAGTACCAAATCAAGCTGAGATTTCTCTTCCAGCTTAAGATTTTACAGTGTGGCACTTTGATTTTTTGTTTGTTCATTTTTAGCATTTTAATTTTGTAACTTTGGGGGGTCATATAACACTGATACACCTCCCCAGGCTCATCACACTAGTAAACTCCCTTTATAATACTTAAGCAAAAGGTCAATAGGGTCAAGCCCACTAGAAATCCCTAGTACATTTCACACAACGCTGCCTAAATCGGATTAAAAACCTAAGTAACCATTGATTATTAGGAAGGCATTCCCCATGGTATTAAGAGAAGATTTCTAACACCTAACTTGGTCAAACTAGCTTAGTCGGACTGCTTGATTTTTAAACCTAGTCAAGTGATTATGACAAAAAATTACATTGAATTAAATGTTTGATACTAAGCAAATGCGGTGAATATTAGGCTACCAATCACAATTAAAGTAGACAATCATAGATGCAAAAAAGATAAGGGGCAATGCTAATGGACAAGAAACACCTGTTTGTGTCGATGGTCGCGCTTGATTTGAAGAGTGAGTCGAGATAAAGATTCCATGAAGGTCCAAATCCTATCAATAGCAACACGCTCTTGTACACACTAGGAAACAAAAGGAATACCTCCAGGAGGCACATTAGTGGGAAAAGGTACCAACACTTATTGAACACAACAAAAAAAATAAGGAACCCTAACCTAATTATTTGCACTCCTCCTAGAGAGTCAAGGGAATAGGATATTGTAGAGGTTGGGGGGAAACCCTAAGGCTAAACCCCTATCCTCGTCGTCGAGATAAACAAAGTCATCATCCATGACACCATATGTGCCATCCGTGTAGTCCTATAAATTTTCTTCTTCATCATAGGTGCCCATGTTTACTAAGAAGGTCACTAGACGCCTATGGTCATCTTGGTCAAAAGGGTAGGCTTGTGCAATGGGAGAAACACTCTCTACTAAGTATGGATCAGACGTGGTCAAGAGACGTACCAGCCATTCTAACTCCTCAAAATTCCTCTCACATGCTAGCGTACCTATCAAATCCCATTCACATGCAAGCACTGGAAAGACCATGTGAAATATTTGTGAAAAGTAACGAGGGTACCTCTCACCCAAGGCAGGAGTGGATGACTCTAGCGTACTAGCCATATCTGTACACGCAAATAGATGATTGTTAGAGTGCAAATATTACAAGGGTCGTGTTCTTGTGCATAATTTGGTTTTATGATTTTATGTTATGGCTCTTGCTCTTTTACTTTTTTATTTTGTTTTTGTGAGTATAAGGCTTTATATATACATTCCCTAAGATTGGAGATTAAGGGGTCAGGGGGAAAGGTTGAGAGGGAAGCAAGTGAATAATGGATGTCCACAAACACTCCCCCCTTCCTTGGGTAGATCATACCGTTTGAAATGATGTCGTTACCCTTTGAAACCAATTGTTCCAGTTGGTAATAGGTGAGTTTTTTGCCAGTAGTTTTATATTACCCTAGGTGCCTCGTCAAGTTGCAAGGGTGGTAAGGTACTCTCCCAGGATCGAACTTGAAGTGGTTCATCAGGTGATTCTTGAACACTGGGAGGTGTGGATTCTTTTGTAGCTTCATGGAGGTCCACTACTATAGATGGAGGTTGTGTAGAATCTTTTACCTCTATGGATGTATTACATGAGGAGCTAGAAGCTTCAGGGAACTCCCCCCTTCCTGAGCTAGGTGGAATAAATTGGTTTTGCCTTGGAGCCCAAACTAGCTCTAGACTAGGTGTGTAGCATTCTGTGATCTTTCCCTTCCCACGGTCTGCCATTGGCTTTAGCGTTACACTGTTTGACTCATATGGGTTTGTTGTCGATAGGGAAGGACACATTTTACGTTTAGGTACCCAAATTTGCTCATTTTCATCATAGTAGCCTTGGGCTTCTAATAGTCATTTTGGAATCCATCGTGATTTGGTCTTGAATCTCCTAGAGCGCGCTCTTGGTTCTCCAGGGAAATTTTTTCTTGAAATGGATGGGAGGGTTGAGATAGTTGGAAGTAAGGCCTTGGGGACCCATTGATATGTACTCTTAGGTCGTGCAGGTTGAGTACTTGCAATATTACTGCTTGTTGCAACTACAAGTGTTGAAGTGCTAGGTTCATGGGTAGCCGGCAAAGACGAGTTAACCACCTTGGCTTGTGAATGTTGGCTATCCTTCAAATTTGCTAGAGTTTGCAACGTAGGTGACTTTGCTTGAATGATAGAGGTAAGAGTCGGTGGTCGCGTCGTGGCACTACCAGTATCCCAATCAATAGTGCATTTGGTTGCCAACATCCACGTGCGTCCCAGGTTTACGTTGCCTTCCATAGCTCCCGCGGGCATGACTAGAAACCTCTGCACTATGCTTCCATTGTCATAGACAATAGGGGTCTGAAGGACTCCAAGAATAGCAGTTTTCTTTTTATTAATGCCCTTGACTTGCATCGTACTCGGGGATAGGGTCAGTTTCCCTAATTGACACCAAACTCCATAGGATAACAAATTGTGTTTAGCTCCCGTATCTAATAAGGCATTGTATAGTACTTTCCCATAGGGGCTATTTAGCTCAATTGGGTATTGTAGGGGTGGCTCACATTCTAATGAGTCGTCATCTGTGTCCTCGAAAAATGCTTGCGTGATTCTCAGATTAGCCTCTCGTTGGCGTCTAAGACGTTGTTGTCGTTCTCGAGCCTCAAATCTTGCTTGGATTTTTTAAAGCTCTGCTTGTTCCTTGGCAGCCTTCTTTTGATGGATGGCTTGCAACTCTTCTTGGATTAGAGGATCATAATATCTTTTGAATTTACTCCCATTAAGGAATCCAATGGTTTCAACTCCATCTAGAGTCTCCACACGAATGGTACCTTGTGTTGGGATTAAAGCCCAAGTGGCCTCTTATGCGGATATGGCCGCCCGCCCGCCTAACTCACTTACCTCTAACTCTTTGTATATACTAACATATTCTTTGTGAATACTAAGGATTTGGGAGATAACCCTTCTAACAGTTCTCTGCGTACTGTACTGTGTAAGCTCACTGTGTGTGTGTGTGAGAGAGTCGACCCACGCTCCGCTCCGCGACTTCAATTGGTATCAGAGCCTTGGTTTAGTGCGGATTTGCGCAATCGCGCGCGCGCGCACTTTTTCGGCAGATTCTGGATCCGGAGTTCGAAAATTCTGGATCCGGCGACCTGGGGTTTTACCCCCCTTTCGAAGCCGTTTATGCCCTCAGAATTTCGTTCTGAGCACTACAGCAGAAGATAGATTTCAGCCGCAAAGAAATCCGTCTTGTGTAGATTGGCAAGCAGGAGCAGGTCGACATCAATATCGACATCGACATACATCACTTATTCGTCTTCAGAGCATCATCTATAGACCAGGTACACATATATATCATCAGATATATATATTGCAGTCTGCATTGCTACTTTTTGTGCTTGCCAGGTTCCAGGGGAGGTGTGGCCATACGACGGCTTGACACCACTGGCATGTATTGCAGATTGATGTACTGTGATTGTGGGTCTGCTAGTTGTGAGTCACACTAGCAGACAGACCGCCGCAGCGGTCATAGGACAGTGATTGGTCTATTATAGGATGTATGCTAGTTCTGGGCAGTTTGCTGAGCCATCTGAGAGGGTCGTGTGTGAGGTTTTTTGAAGCCAAGCACTGGGGGCTGGGTTACCCAGTGTGAGGTGGATTAGGTTGCTGGAGTTCCCCTCTACACGCATCCTCTTCGGCGACTTTTATCCATTAGGATGTATGACTTTGTGTAGACACTGGATTGCATCTTATGCGTCAGGCCGTTGAGGCATTGCTCAGGGTTCAGTCTTGAGACAGATACAGGTTCTGTCATCGCCCAGAGAGGAGACAGTGTATGCTTACAGGATTTGTCACTGGTCAGCTATTTATGATTGTTTTTTGAGCTATCTTTTGGTTCCCAGAGCTCAGTTTACAGGGGAGACTCTGTCAAAAATTTTCAAAATACTGACAGTTCCTGAGGAGAGGTGTTCAGCTTATTGATTACAGCTTGTTTACTGTGTACAGAGGCCAGTTTACAGGGGAAACTCTGCCGGATTTTTCTCAGGAGTAAACAGTTTGGCAGATATGGCATCTTCTCAAAGTGAGACTCTTTACAACATAAAGAAGCTAGATGGCACAAACTTTCCATTCTGGAAGAAGCAGATTTGGCAGGTTTTGGTGCAGAAAAAACAAGTGAAGCCACTGAAGCTCAAAGGGGAGAGACCAGAAGGTATGGCTGAAGATGAGTGGGAAGAGCTTGACGAGTTAGCTTGTTCCACAATCGCTGACACTGGCAGAAAATGTTTACTTCAACGTAGCAGAAGAGACTACAGCGTATGGCGTATGGCAAAAGCTATGTGGTATGTACGAGAAACAAAGTGCTGCTTCTCAGATTTACTGGCTCAAGAAATTGGTGGATTTGAAGATGAAGGAAGGGACAGCCATGTCAAATCATCTGAATGAATTTCACACAATTTTCAGCCAGTTAACAGCACAGGAGATAGTCTTTCCAGATTCAGTGAAGGCTATGTTTCTCTTAATCACTTTGCCAGACAGTTGGGATACTTTTCGTACAGCGTTAAGTAATTCTATCGCGCCAGAAGGTCTTACAAGTGCCAATGTAGAAGGCAGCTTGCTCACAGAGGAAGTGAACAGGAAGAACATTGACAAAGGCAAAGGCAATAGCGCTTTGGTCGTTCGAGGGAGACAACAGTTTAAAGAAAAGAAGGGTAAGAAGGCACAAAACCGAAGTAAGTCTCGTGATTCAAAGTCAAAGGATGACATAGAATGCTACCATTGTGGCAAGAAGGGTCACATGAAGCGAGACTGTACGAAGTGGAAACAAGAAAAAGGCAAAACAAAGAGTTCTGAGCAAGATGAAAAGAAGAGTTCAGTGAAGATTGAAGAGGTGAATGTCACAGGATCTGGTTCAGACAGTGATTCTGGTATAGCAGCTGGTGACATCTTCCTTACAAGCAATCTTGATTCTGTTTTCTTGACTGCAGAGGATGGACATGCTATGAGTGATTGGATTATCGACTCAGGGGCATCTTTACATGTTTCTCCGCACAAAGAGTGGTTTACATCATATGTGGCTACTAAAGATTATGTCAGACTTGGCAATGAGAAGGTTTGTGACATACTTGGAGTGGGAGATGTGCAGTTGAAGTTTCAGAATGGCTCTTATTTATGGCTCAAGAATGTCAGACATGTTCCAGCAATCCGAAAGAGCTTGATTAGTACAGGGAAGTTGGATGATGCGGGTTATGTGACAGTTTTTGGGAACAGCGCTTGGAAGATCTCCAAAGGTTCGATGACTGTAGCACATGGCAGCAAGTCAGGAACTCTGTACACTTTACATGTTTCAGAGGTTAAAAACCATGTAATTAATGTGATTGAGCAGCCAAGTGTGTCACTGTGGCATCGTAGGTTGGGACATATGTCAAAAAGAGGAATGGAAATACTTTCTCATTATGGTTATTTGCCTGGCTTTTCATTTCAAGATTTCGCGTTTTGTGAGCATTGTGTTTATGGTAAGCAAACACAGGAACCGCACAGATCAAAGAGGAATCGTAGGGACGAACGGTTAGCTCTTGTACACAATGATCTATGCGGACCAATGCCTAGTTTGTCACTAGGGGGAGCAACGTACTTTTGTACATTCATAGATGACTATTCTCGCAAAGTATGGGTTTACTTCTTGAAGCACAAGGATGAGGTGCTCAAGGTCTTTAAGACATTCTTGCAGCTGGTGGAGAATCAGAGTGGTCAGAAGCTGAAGTGCTTGAGAACTGACAATGGTGGAGAGTACGTTTCCAAAGCTTTTCAAGACTTTTGTGAAGCAAAAGGGATTAAGCGGGAACTTACTGCACCATATAATCCTTCACAGAATGGGGTTGCAGAACGTATGAATAGGACCATACAAGAGAAGGTCAGAAGCATGTTGTCAAATGCTGAGTTGCCTGATGGATTTTGGGCGGAAGCAGTGGCTACAGCAGTCCATTTGATCAACAGGTCTCCTAGTAGGGTTCAGGATAAGAGTGCAGTGGCCGAGATGCTATGGACAGGCAAGGCACCTTCGTATAAGCATCTCAGAGTCTTTGGTTGTGAAGCTTATAGCCATATTCCTAAGGAGTTCAGAAATAAGTTAGAACCAAAGAGCAAGAAGTGTATATTTCTTGGCTACGGAGAATCGGGCAAGATGGGTTACCGGCTTTGGGATCCTGAGTCCAGAAAGCTTATTCGTAGCAATGATGTGCATTTCAATGAAGCCAAGTTTCACGCTAAGCCAGAGAAGACAGAGGAGATCAGAAGAGTTGTCTTCAGGGAAGATGGACCTAGTGCTAGCACATCAAGACAGCATGGTCAGGCTCAGGAACAGCCTATAGTGGCTAGAGAGGCAGAATCAGTTGTGGTGAGACGTTCTGAGCGTGTCTCCAAACCACCTGATCGTTATGTGCCATCTCTAAATTATGTCATGCTCACAGATTGCGGAGAACCATCTTGTTACAAGGAAGCATTACAAGTGGTTGACTCTAAAAAATGGCAGTTGGCCATGCAGTCAGAGATGACAGCTCTGCATAAAAACCAGACATGGAAGTTGGTTAAATTACCACAGGGCAAAAAGGCTCTACCTTGTAAATGGGTTTACAGGTATAAGATCACCGCTCATGATAGTCAGCCAAAGTACAAAGCAAGGCTTGTTGCCAAGGGCTTTAAGCAAGAACAAGGCATTGACTTTGATGAAGTCTTCTCTCCAGTGGTCAAGATGACTACATTGAGATGCTTTCTTGCATTGGTTGCTATATTGGATTTGGTGTTGCACCAAATGGATGTCAAGACAGCGTTCTTGCATGGTGATTTAGATGTGGAAATTTACATGCAGCAGCCAGAAGGGTTTGTTGAGAAAGGCATGGAACATTTGGTATGCCAGTTGTTAAAGAGTCTTTATGGCTTAAAACAATCACCGAGAGCATGGTACCATAAGTTCCACCAGTTTATGCTTTCTCAAGGCTACAAACGTAGTGAGTTCGATCACTGTCTATATACAAAGAAGGCTAAGGATGGCAGTTGGCTGATCCTTATTTTGTATGTGGATGACATGTTGATTGCTGGCAAACACTTGGAAGAAATTTCAGCTTTGAAGTCAAAGATGGCAAAATCGTTTGACATGAAAGACATGGGTGAGGCAAGTCATATACTTGGTATGCGCATTGAGAGAGACAGATCAAAGAAGTTGATTTGGTTATCTCAAACACAATATATTGACAAGGTTTTGCAACGTTTCAATATGGAGAAGGGAAAGGCATTGAGTGTTCCATTGCCACCATATGTGAAACTTAGCAAACAAGATTGTCCTGTGTCTGAGGAAGAAAAGGCTGAAATGGATAAGATTCCATATGCGTCTGCAGTGGGTAGTTTGATGTATGCAATGATTGCTACACGTCCGGATATTGCATTTGCAGTGGGAGTGGTTAGCAGATATATGTCAAATCCCGGCAAGAAACATTGGGAGGCAGTGAAAGGTATCATGAGATACTTAAAACATACAAAGAGTATGCGCATATGCTATGGTAGTCAGGATTTGAGTGTCAGAGGATACACTGACTCAGATTATGCAGGAGACTTGGATAAGAGGAGATCTACATCAGGCTATGTCTTTACATTGGCTGGAGGTGCCATATCATGGCGATCTCGATTACAAGATTGTGTTACGCAGTCTACTACAGAAGCTGAGTATGTTGCAGCAAATGAGGCATGCAAAGAAGCTATTTGGCTTGGTAGATTGGTTGCAGACTTGGGAATCAATGCAGATATGCCAGAGTTATATTGTGATAGTCAAAGTGCTATACAATTGGCAAAGAATCCAGTGTTCCATTCGAAGACTAAGCATATTGATGTGAAATATCACTTCATTAGGGAAGTATTTGAAGACAAGCAGATACAACTGCTGAAGATCCACACCAAGGACAATCCTGTTGATCTACTCACAAAGGGACTTCCAGGAGAGGGCTTTGTGCATTGTCGTGAGTTATTGGGCATTGGATAGATGGCAGCCATGTAAATCTTTGTACATTTATGTTCATAGATTTACAGTTACTTAAAGTGCCACATTGGACTTTAAGTGGGAGGTTGTTGGGATTAAAGCCCAAGTGGCCTCTTATGCGGATATGGCCGGCCGCCCGCCTAACTCACTTACCTCTAACTCTTTGTATATACTAACATATTCTTTGTGAATACTAAGGATTTGGGAGATAACCCTTCTAACAGTTCTCTGCGTACTGTACTGTGTAAGCTCACTGTGTGTGTGTGTGTGTGTGTGTGTGTGTGAGAGAGAGTCGACCCACGCTCCGCTCCGCGACTTCACCTTGCGGGGTAATTTCACACACTCGATATGGTCCCTTACCAGCGTATTTCAATTTCTTCTTTTCATTACGTACCCCGTACATAAGAACTTTATCACCAACCTTGATGTCTTTATCCTTTAAATGGCTATCAAACCACTTCTTTCTCCTATTCTTCTCCACTAGAGCATTTCGCACAGCTAATTGCCTTTCTTCATCTAGCCTTTCCAGGATATATAATCGCTCCACTAAGGGGTTACCATCCCAACCTTCTTGAGAAGCTACTCGAAGACTAGGAATGACAAACTCCCATGGCATAACTTCTTCTTGACCATACACCATCTTAAACGGTGTGCAATTAATAGCAACTTTATACGCAGTACGATAAGCCCATAAAGCTAATGTAAGCTTTAGGTCCCAATCAGTGCGATGAGCCTCAACTGTCTTTGTCAAAATGGAGATGAGAGTTTTGTTGGTACTCTCAGCTTGGCCATTTGCTTGGGGATAATAGGGTGTAGACTTGTGGTGAGATATCATGAAGTTTGATGTGAGTTCTTTTATTACTTCATTTATAAAATGAGTTCCATTGTCACTCACAAGTTCAAAGGGGCATCCAAAACGTGTGATAATGTTCTCAAAGAGGAACTTAGCTGTTGTTTTTGCATCCTCCTTTCGTGTTGCTTTTGCTTCAGCCCATTTGGTTACATAGTCGGTAGCCACAATGATATATCGTGATTGCGTGTTACGTGCAGCCGGACTAATCGGTCCTACAAAGTCTAAGCCCCACTTTTCAAATGGTTGGGTTACCTTGATGGGATGTAGAGGCATCCTATCCCTTCTTTGTGGCTTGTTGAAGCGTTGGCATTCATCACATCCCTTTGCAAAAAGTGATGTATCCTTAAACAGAGTGGGCCACCAATAGCCTGACTGTAAGATCTTTCGGGCAGTCAATTTTCCTGAAAAGTGACCACCAGCTACGCTCATGTGTGCCTCTTGTAGAATATATAAATACTCATCCTCGCGGGCACATCGTCTAAGAACATCATCTTTTCCTCTCTTATAGAGATTTCCAGCCAGTAAGCAATAGGGTTCGCATTCCTTGATTAATTTTTGAGCTATATCTTTTCGCAGTTCTTTGGGTGGAAAACCATTAAGTAAGAAGTTAACAATCTTTTCACTCCATTCAGGCATTGTTTCAACAATGAACAAAGGAGTATCAGGCAATTCATCTCAACCCCCGTAGGAGCTTCGCCATTAGGGATACGAGATAAATGATCCGCCATGACATGTTTCCTCCCAGGCCTCACAACAACGGTGAAGTCAAACTCAAGAAGAATTAACAACCATCGTGTAATTCGACCTGTGGAACACGGCTTGTTTACCAAATATAGCAATGCTTGATGATCAACATAAAACACAAACTTGGTAGCAAGAAGGTAATAGCGAAATTTCTTTACTGTGTAAATCATAGCTAGACCTTCGCGCTCTGTAGTAGTGTAGTTCATCTCGGCATCATTTAATTGGCGACTTGCAAAGCTAATAGGGTAGTCCAATTTATGTTCTCTTGGTCGAGTTAGAACACACCCAATAGCAAAATTTGATGCATCAATATGCACATGAAAAGGTACATTCCAATCGGGTGTTCGCAGGATTGGAGCACTTGTTAGGGCCTTCTTTAATAACTATAAGATTGATGACATTCTTCCGTCCAGTGAAACTCGATAAGAATCTTGTACAATGGACGCGCTATCTCGGCAAAGTTTAAAATAAATCTTCGATAATAACCAACATGGACCATAAATCTTTGAACTCCTTTATAGTTCGTAGGTGGTGGCAAATCGGCAATGGCTTTAATCTTACTCTCATCTGTGGATATCCCATTCTTGGACACTATATGCCCTAGAATGACTCCATGCTTAACCCAAAATTGGCATTTGAAAGGGTTCAATGAGATGCGATAAAATCTGCACCTTTCAAATATTTTTCGTAGATATAACAAATGCTTCTCCCAAGAAGAATAAACACAAAGGTCGTCTAGGAAAGCTTCACAAAACTCCCTTAGAAATTCTTTAAACGCAGTGTTTATTAATCGTTGGAATGTAGCAGGGGCATTTGTTAAGCCAAAAGCCATAACACGAAATGCAAACACTCCAAACTCTGTGATAAAAGCAGTTTTAGCTTGTTTCTCTAATGCAATTGTGATTTGATTGTAACCAGAGTACCCATCTAAAAAGCTATAAGTTTCCTTGCCCGCAACTCTTTCAAGCACATGTTCTGAATATGGCAAGGGATAATGATCTCTCCTAGTGGCTGCATTAACTTTCTTGAGGTCCACGCACACTCTTAGTTTCCCATTCTTTTTTGGCACAATGACTATTGGAGAAACCCATTCTGAGTGCTCAATAGGGTATATGAATCCACATTGGATAAGTTTTTCAATCTCCTCTTGTACAATTTTGGCATACTTAGGATTCATTGGATAGGGTCGTTGCTGGACGGGTTTAGCAGTGTTGATCATGGGAATTGTATGTTGCACCACAGAAGGTGGAACGCCCTTCATGTCATGATATGTCCAAGCAAAGATATCCTTGTATTCCTTGAGGAGCTCCTTAAGTACAGCCTCTTCAGTTTTGGTAAGGTCTTGAGCAATAAAGACTGGTTTAGACTCCTCACCTGGTTCTGCTAATTCTATCTCTTTAATTACCGTTGGACCATCATAGACTCCACTGCTTCCATTGGTAGGTATTTGTTGGGCTTTGGCATACACAACTTTTCGCTCCCCCGTGGTATAAGATTTAAAATGTTCAGGAGCCGTATGTAAGTCAGCAGGCTCTTGTCCTGACGGAGACCTTTCTTTTAGTTCTGCCTCCTTTTGTTGTTGTGCTAACTCTCAGTTTTGACGTCTTCTTATAGTTCGACTCAATTTCGGCTTTGTAACCTCCAATTGAGCGAGGTCAACGGGTCGCGGGCTGCACCACATGACACTCTGAAGATGTTCACCCCAATTGTCTACTAGCTTTCGATGAGCATCACATGCCCCTAGATAGCTAAGCCATTCTGCAGTAGATCTTTTCTTGTTTATCCTAGCTCTCACATTTGCTCAATATCGTCGTCTCTTATATGACCTTTGTTTCTTGTTAAGTTTTTGATTTTGGTAAATGTTTGAACTCGACTCGCCTAATAGGTCTTCGCTTGTATCTTCTTCACTCTCATATGAATTACCATAGATGGTCGTACTAGGCCTTGAGTGTTCAGTTTCTATACTTGGTTCACTCGAGAATTCCGTTTCTTTCTGAGATTCCTCTTCTAATGTGTATTGGCCTGAAGCCTTTGAGGAATCATCGGTTTCACTCTCACGTAGGTGTGCCTCTTTCTTATCATCGGATGTTACATGCGCTACACCTAACATGTTTACTGGTGCAATGTGTGGTATCTCTTCCCCATTTGGTGTTACCCATGTTGTTCCTCTAGCTCCCCATGTATCTATAGTTGCCGCTAGGTGTACCCAATCGACATTGTCTGACTCAGCCATTCCGGGTAGGATATCCATATAAGGAGAGTTCTCCCCAATATCCCTGTCTTCGTCACATGTGTCTTCGTTACACGTGTAACAATACTATAATGGAGCTGAGTGAATTGTTGTGTCTGATCGATTATCAATGATGAATTTATTTCCTAGAGGATGCGTTCGACCACTTAAAAGATCAACTCGAATGACAGAGTCTTGGAACTGTAAGTAGACGTGGTTTTTGGACCAGTCATGCACCATTTTTGCTTCCCTCATGAATGGACGCCCTAAGATCATCTCAAATGACATAGGATGCTTGGAAAAATCCATGACAATGAAAGTCTGCCTTACCTTGTGTCCCAAGACCTTGATCCTGAGATCCTTTAGCATTCCAATAGGCGTAACAATAGATCCATTAGCCATTTTTACCACTGCGCTTGTGGCTTCAAGGTGAGCTCGCCCCATAGACTCCCAACAACTCTTTGTCACCATGCTGACTCCCGCACCACTGTCAAGGACTCCCTTTACAGTTAATCCTTTAGTAGTGATTGGTAGAGTAGCATTAGATTCATCACCTTCAAAGTATTGCCCCAACTTGTTAACGGGTACTTCAATTATAGATTCATGTCCCGCTAGGTCAGATGGTGGTGCTAAATGTTCCTCATCATTCATTACCGAGTCAGGTTTGTTCATATGTGTAAACTGTGGTAATCCGGCCTGTAATTCTCCATTGAGGAAGGCTCGAAGAGCTGAGACTAGCTCGGGGTCTTTATATAGTTTGGACATGATGGTGGTTCTAACTTTTGAAGACATGAAATACATCAATTTGGCAACATTTAATGGCATCTTGTGGGACGTAGGACCCTGACAAGAGAATGGTGAAGATAGAATCTCCACTTCCTCAAGGGGGTCGGGCATTCCCTCATTGAACATTCTCTCTAGTAGGAAAGGTATGTGTCCACTTTCAGATGTCCTACCCTCACTCTCTTCCCGAATGATACTGGGTATAGCTAACGGCATGTAGTTCTTGTGAGGTTGAACTTGTGTGGGAAACATTGTGTTCGACATCTGGATATTTTTGGGTTCAGGTTCTAATGTTCGTTGAGTTTCTTCCACCAAACCCCTCAGTTGTTGGACTCGTTCAATTTCCACTGTTGGGTTTGGATAGGTTCCAATCTTTCTCTTGCAATCCTCATTTTTTGCCTCTCGTGGCTTATCTTGGGGGTTCGCAACTGGGTGGTTTAACTTTGAATACTCTTTTGGTGTTCGTCGTAAGTCCCTCTCGTGATCCTCCTCACTGGCTTTTTCCTTTGTAGTAAGAGTTTTGGTCTCCGTGGTCTCTATCGAATCTGAGTCATCCTCAGGATCATTCATATACACGGGATCCTCTCCTGCCCCTATGTTAGTCTTTGAACTAGGTTTTGAGCTAGAAGCATTAAGGGATTTCTTTCTTCGTGTTTTCTTCTTTCTCGCTCGGCCAATGGATGCATCATCTCTCTCTTCAAGGATGTAATTTTGCTTTTGGAGCATCGACCGTGTGAGTGCATTCATTGGTGCTATGTTTATAGTTGGTGGTGTCCCATCAACAATCTCTATTATGTTCAATGGTATGATTTTCGGTGTGTTTGGATTGTTAGGACACTGTGCGATCAAATTATCTATGCCACAACGATTACAAGTGAGTATTGGCATTGCCAATGCATTCCCTTGACTTTTTTGCATTAGTGCAACATTCTTTTGCATTCTAATGGGGCACTCAGCTACTCGATGTGGTCCACCACATTCATAGCACTGAAGAGGTGGTCTCCTGGCAAAACTATTAATGTTTTGGCCTCTTGCTGCTAGCGCAGTAGCTTGATATACCGGTTTGATTTGTCCCCAATGGTCTTCCATATAGTACATGGGACACTCCTCAATCATGTCGACTCCATAGGTTACTAGATTCTATGTCCTCTTCGCAATCTACATAAGTACTAGATGACTCGCAACCTATTTGGTTCATAGGTGTAACTCTTGGATGAGGGGGTTGCGGTCCTAGCACTGGAGGTGGCAACGGCGTGGTTTGGACCACATTTTGGGTTCTAGGGACCATGTGCTGTAATGGCAACTGTTGCTCCATGGGTGGGGTAGGCATCAATGCAGGAACTCGAGGTGAGTCTGCCCAAGCTATAGGCGGTCTATTTTCCATGATGCGTTTAAGCATTAGGCAATCCTTCGCTTGATGGCCATACCTACCACACGCGTTACAAGTCCCGTTAAACTTTACTCTGAAAGTAGGGCATTCACTCGTAGTATGTGGGCCCAAGAAAATTGAGCACCATTGTTCTCCCTTCTTGGATACATATGAGTGTTTTGTGGAGCACGATTATCCCTAAGGCTTTCTTGGATGGCCTTGGTGAGATCTGCCAAAGTCATCTCAGATATCGCTTGCTCTTTCACGATTGGCTTTATCTTCATTGGCTCATGCCCTGACGCTTGCGAGCTACTAGACTTCGGCTCGGCAGACACTCTTTCTCCTGCAATCATTAAATTATCCTCCAATTGGATTGCATTCATGGTGACTGCTTCCCAAGTAGTGATACCTCTAATGACTAGGCCATTATAGATACTTTCATGTCGTAGTCCCCTAATGAATCTATCGAGCAATTGGTTGTTGTTGAATCGCTCGTTTGGATTGCATCGAGAATTCAAATTCTTTAGGCGACTAATGAATTCTCTCACGGATTCACCTTCTTCTCGTTGGGCTTTCTGGAGCTGAGAGGCTACACCCCGAAGTACTCCCTCTCGTATGTGCTCTTTCAAGAACAATCTCCTAAGAGTAGAGTAGATCGTTTTCTCTTCTACTCTTAAGGTTCTATACCAATCTCCAGCCTTTCCGCTTAGGGTCAAACTCAAAGCCTTACACTTATGTAGCTCATTGTGCTCTTCCAAGGAATCGTACACATGTTCAAAGACTTCCATATGCTTTCTAGCATCTCCGTCTCCACTGAATTTCTGTGTGAGCTTAGCTACTTGAACTACCTTGCTCCTAGGCTCTCTATCGGGTGCACTACGCATGTTTTCCGCAATAGAGCGATCAATAGTTTGAGCAAATGCTGCCAAATCTCCTATTTGAGCAGGTATAATGGGTGTATGTGCTCCTGGAACCACATGTGAGATGGGAGTTGGCCTTGGCCTTGGCATACGCACGGCTCTTGGGTCCCATATTTCGTATGGTGGTGTACCAGACGGTGATCCAAAGTTTACAGGCGTGGCCCTAGGCATAGGGGGTGCCTGATATGGCATGTTATTATTAAATGGCATGGCTCCACTTGTATAAGAGCTTGGATAATGCCATTGTGGATTGTAAGCTCTTGGAATAATCGGAGGTGTAGGAGCTACATGAGGCTGAGGTACGACAGGTGCACATGATTGATACATACATGTAGGTATAGTTGGGGGCACTGTGCTACTAGGCATCGGCGCAGTGTTAACAAATGAACTCCATGGTGTATTTCTTGTCATGCTCACCACTGGGATATGCATGGTAGCCGTAGTGTCATTAAGAGAAAGATGAGCTATATTTGGGAAGGTAAAGCTGCTACTTGTGGGCTCAGATTGTACTAAGGCTCCCGGCGAAACAACATATGGAGGATCAATGGGGCTCACTGAGGGAGTCTCCATTTGTGATAGGGTTGGTTGGTTGGCCTTTCCCATATCCAAGAATCTCATTAGGCCTGTTGAAGGCATGTTGATCCCTGTGTTCTGTCTTTCTAACTCGACAATCCTATGGAGGACATCACAGACTTTCTGTTGTTGTTCATCTATGCTAGTAGCACCCGATGTGGATTGTAGAACATCTAACCAACCCACATGATAGGTGTGTCCTGTGTACCAATCAGTTAAAGCTTCTGCTTGTAGGTCATACTCCCAATTTTTGTTTAGGAATATCCCATCTAGGCCTGGCGTGCTGGAGGTTTCCCTTGAAGTGGAAGCATTATTGCTCCCCATAGCTTGCCCCTCCGTGACTGCTACCTTGGGAGCACTCGGTTGCTCGGCTGGCATGATTTTTGTCATAGGAGCCTTTGCTTTCAGGGCTCGACTTTGTTCTAGCCTTCGTAGGTTCTCAATTTCCCTCTCCCTTGTTGCTTGCATATAACGTTCGATCTCTTGTACTTCGGCAAGACTCCTACCATCGGGTAGTAAAACCTCAGAGGGAGATAGTCCTAAAGGATCAGGAGGTGCAGTGGATGGAACATTCACATGTACACTCTCAAGAAGCATAGGGTCTATTTTAGGTATGAATGACGAATTTACTTCCCCACTCCCTTCATTTATTTCATTAACTGCATGTTTGGAGCGAGTAACTCTACTAAGGGTCTCTTTTAAGCGGCTAAACACGCTGGACCCGGGCCGTGGGCCCATGGCATGCATGTCTTGACTTGAACTATAAGGGTTTGGTGTAGGATATCCCTCCATGACTTCGTAGTCAGAGGAAGAATCACTAGACGCGATATGAGGATCTTGGGTCGCGCTACCTTGAGTCCCGTCCGAAGGTCCAGAACCTAGGGTGGAGGAATAATGGGTGCCCGCGTAAATGGAGGCACTACCAATATGCTCGTGCTCTAACACTTATCCAGAGTGTAGGTTCATATGACTTGGATCCCCTAGAAGTGTCAGTGAGGGCCCGTGAAGGCTGCTCACCTAGTAATTTTGGGTGTTTTGCAACCCAAGTCTTTTCTTATTTATTTATTTTTTGATTTTTTGGTCCTTTTTTTCTGACCCAGCTATAGAATAGAACGTATGATAGCTCAAAACGAGCGTCTCGGTTAGAGGGACATGCCGTGCTTTACAACCCTCCGTTTGGTCACTTTATGCTCTCGGAATCCCTAAAACCGTCAATTTCTAGTAGGGAACTCATTCCCTCTTGAGGGGGTAGGGTATATATATAAGAGTGAGTCTAGTATATATCATAAGACTGAGGACTGAGGCCTGGGCTTGGGCTTGGGATTTCTTTTATTTTTATTTTTTTTTAATAGGCGATAACCGCGGTTTAGGTGACCCTTTCTTGGCCACACACACTGTCACATACCTAACCTCCCAGTCAACAACTCACAGACAGACAACTCACTACCTTACCTACTTACTAACAGTGCTGCTAACCACGGACTAATCTGTTGACTGCTTGCTGACAGTGAGCTAACTGTCCACCTACTTCCTCTCTCACTACCTTACTGTGCAAAGACTGTGTGCAGGCAAACCTTGACAGAAAATTGTGTACAGACTATGTGCAAGCAGAAATTGCTAGCTGCCTTCCTACTTATTCATTCACTGCAAACAAGCTAACGACTACTAATTGTGCAAAGACTGTGTGCAAACAAAAAACACAACATTATGTAGAAATCACAGAACTTGCAGACAACACAGAAATTAACAACTTGCAGAAAAACAACTCATTCCTCTTCCTCTTCCTCTTCTTTCCTTCTACAAACAACTCATAGGAGAAGCACAAAGTGCCTCTTGGGCTTAGTGCAGGGCAATTCCCCGGCAATGGCGCCAAAAATGTGCGCTCCTTGCCGCACTATCGAAGCAAGGGACTTGCCGATACACCGTGTGCAAGCCACAAATGGCTCCAAGCACACAACAAGACTAATCTAGCAAGCTCAAGAGAGCAAAGGGTGTGTCACTCACCGCTCTACGCTCGCCTTCGTGGTGGATTCCTCACCGCGATGAAGAAGAAGCTGCAGTCGTGCCGCGCTCAACCGCTTCGCCGCCGTCGTGCCTTCTTAATGCTCGATCGCACACACACTCTCCCTCTCTCTCTCTCTCTCTCTCTCACACACACACACACACACACACACACACACATACACACACACACACACACACACACACAAGGAGGTGAAGAAGAAGAAGATGGAGATGGAGATGGAGATGGAGCAAGAGCACTCTTCTATTGCACAAATGAGAGAATGAGTGAATTTTAGGTTTAGTTGGCTTTTATATGAGCTCACCCCATTCACACTTGGGCGCCCATGCTTAGCCAACTAATCCCTTGAATGTCCCAGTTAGAGTGTGCCTCTCATCGGCGATCACTCTTACCCTTTTCCTATTGGACCGACAAGCCGGGTACCTGACTCTACCAAATACATAATACACGTCCGTCGTAGGTGATGGGGTGTCCGTGAGCCATGAGGATTAACAGTATTCTTTTGAATATGATTAGCTAGTATATAATTTCAAATGGACAGTTAAAAACAAAAAAATCAAACAATTTATACATTTTGTATATGAAATACTCTTCACAGCCGCGTTACCGACCAAGTATTTCATATACTTAATACTTAAAAAATTAACTGCACATGCACATACAAATTATATGACGTTCGTACGGTCGGGTTAACGACCTGAACGCCACATTTATGCAAAAACATATGCTTCTAACAAAAGACACTCTATTAGCCGCGTTACCGACCGAGTGGCGTCTGAATCTAAGGAAAAACAATGGCCTACATACGTACATCATATAGCCGTGTTATCAACCGATGCCCATATGTTTTTTGGGAAAGGGGAAGGGAAGTTGACTTACCATAAGGATACTAGATTCGCCGCATTACCGACATAGTACCTAGACAGTAACCCAATACTTACCACAAGGACACCATCTTCCCCACGTCACCGAGGTGATGCCCCCGTGATAAGCACTATTCCGTATAACAGCTTACACACACACTCCCATTGTGTGGTAAGGTACCTTATTACTGCCGCGCACTATGACAAAAGGCATGCTACCACAAACGCATACACACACACACAACACATAACCGGATTGTGTGGTTAGGTACTCTGCTGCTGCCGTGCACTGCGACGCAGAGCACGCTCCCACACGACCCCCTCTCTCCTCTCTCCTCTCAACGTACCTACAAAGGTGGCACAAGCGCTCTCTCTCTCTCTCTCTCTCTCTCTCTCTCTCTCTCTCTCTCTCTCTCTCTCTCTCTCTCTCTCTCTCTCTCTCTCTCTCTCTCTCTCTCTCTCTCTCTCTCTCTCTCTCTCTCTCTCAGAAGACTAAAGCGCTAATACACCCAGCGGGTCCGATCGGGCCCGCGTATATATAACTCTAATAGCCCGCCGGGTTTTCCTGTTTTCCTGGCGGGCCCGCAGGGAAAATAATAAACCCCGGCGGGCCCGCCGAGGAAACAGAAAAGACCGGCGGGAATTTTGTGGGTTTGAAAGTCACCCTAAACCGGTTTCTGTGTGATCATGTAAATGTGTCAATAAGACCTTGTGATCACACAAAATTTGACGTAATTACGTAAATATTAAATCCCTGAAAGGGAGGCAACGTTCGAGAAAAAATGTGTCTCAACTTAATATTGTGTCATTCTCAATTTCAAGAATGACGGTGGAGGGCAAGCTAGAAAGGAGAAACTCCGCTCCAAAATACAGAAAAATACTGTAAAACCTCAAAAAACAATGTAATTTTTAAAAACTTCATCTTGGCAAATTGAAGGAAAGAAATTCTGTATGTCTGGAAAAATTCAAAGAGAAAGGAATTCTACGCATAGCTCTCTCTCTCTCTCTCTCTCTCTCTCTCTCTCTCCACGTCAAAGCACTGGCCTGAGGCTCTCTCTCTCCACATCAAAACATTGTCACAATTCTCTCTCTCTCTCTCTCTCTCTCTCTCTCTCTCTCTCTCTCTCTCTCTCTCTCTCTCTCTCTCTCTCTCTCTCATATGCACACAGACGACACTGGTAGGGTTCTCTCTCTTCGCGCAGGGACTTGAAAATTGCAATCCACTTCAATGAGCGAACCTGATTGTCGTCGGCCTTGGGGCCTACTTCATCATCATCGCCCTCGTCATCAGGTTCCACACTTTTGTGCTGAAGCTGAGGCTCTCACTGTCACAATTCTCTCTCTCTCTCTCTCTCTCTCTCTCTCTCTCTCTCTCTCTCTCTCGATTTAAAATCAAACATATAATAGCAAAAGAATTCTCGGCTCTCTCTTTGGGCCTTTGATAACCCACTTTTAGAATGCAAGCTTGCTTTCCATCTTCATATCTTAGTTGCAAGCTCTACGACATCTTTCTAAGATGGATGACTAATCCATTTGGTGCTTGGGAGACAGAGTTTCCGCAAGCATGTCTGCTCTTTAGTCCATTTCATTCTCCCAAAGTAAAGTGACAAATTCTACATGGTGTTTGAGAGACGTTGTCATCACAAACATGATTCTAAGCATGCATACTAGTTAAATTTGTGCACAATTAAAAAGAGGACTAGTCTTATAAGACAAACGTCATTTAAAAGAAATTTGTACATTTGCTTACTCTAATGTAGCATTGTAAGCATTAACAAGGTTCATACTATCCTTAAGTTGTATTCCTTGCATCCATCTAGCATCTTCAAAAGGATAATTTTTGAGCTTAATAAGAAATCGTCGGATAATCTTACCATGTCATAGTACCTTGTCTTCATGTCGAAGGATAGCTTCGGGTTGTACCACCTCTTCTTGGTCTTCAACTTCGGGAGGGTCTTCAATAATTGGTTTAGTTGGTGGCTCTCCTTTGTAGGGCTTAAGTAGGCTTACATGAAAGGCATTGTGTATGAGCCAATGGTTGGGCAACTTGAGTTGATAAGCCGTCTCATTGATGGACTTCAAGATTTGGAAAGGACCATAGTATCTTTTTCCTAGTTTAGCATAATACTTTTGATGGCCCGTAGGATTTTTGCCGGTAGTTTGCCTTAATAAAGCCTTAGAAAACTTGAGTAAGACCCAATCATTTTCTTTGAACATTAAGTCTCTTCTGTGCTTATCAGGAGCAGCTTTTTGTCTTTGTTGAGACATGGATATAGCCTCCTTAATCTTTTGAAAAGATTCTTGTAGGTCACGGCTATACTCATCGGCGGTGAAGATCTTCCCATGTACTTTGAGTAGCAAGGGACTCTTAGGTCTTCCCTCAATGATCTCAAAAGGTGCCTTTCCCGTAGAAGTATGTACAGTATTATTGTAGGCATACTCTACAAGAGGTAATTACTTTTCCCATTGTGGTCGTTGATCTACTTCGGTAACATAAGTCTTGAGTAGATTGAGTATCGTAAGATTGGCTATCTCACTTTGGCCGTCCTTTTGTGGGTAATAGGCCAAAGAGAAATTCAATCTTGTTCCTAGATTTTTAAAGAGACCTTTCTAGAAATTATTGGTCATTCTAGGATCTCTATCTGACACGATGGATGTGGGTAATCCATGGTGCTTGAAAATCTGAGATATGAAGAGAGTTGCCATTTGATGTGTCTTAATAGTCTTTTTGACAGGAATAAAATGTGCTTGCTTGCTAAACCTATCGACTATTGTCCATATTCCTATATTCCCATGGATAGACTTGGGTAATCCAAAGATGAAATCCATGGATATACTCTCCCATGGCGAATTTGGAATAGGCAATGGATGGAGTAATCCAGGTTGCTTCCCTCTATCATACTTGGTCTTTTGGCATACTACACATTTTGAAACATACTCTTGTATGTCCACTTTCATGGTAGGCCAATAAAAATACGTCTCTACTCCTCGGAGAGTAGGTTGAACACCTCTATGCCTTGCATATGGAGGAGCATGGGATTCATACATAACCTTCTCACGAAGGGAATGGGTAACACATAGCCTATTGCCGTGGAGAAGATAACCATCCTGCAAGGTGAATGGTTCCTCTTTCTTCCCCAAAGCAAGGGCTGACATTATGTCTCTAAAGTCAGGGTCAGTAGCAAACTCATCTATCATAGAGGATAGATCATTGTGAGTAGCTATAGACACCGCATTAACTTTTGGTCGTCGTGAAAGTGCATCGGCAACTTGATTGTGCTTACCAGCTATGTGAGCAATATGGAAATTAAATTGCGAAAGAAAATTTGCCCACCTCATTTGTTTGTCGGAAAGTTTGGTTTGCGTCATGAAATACTTGAGACTTTGGTGGTCGGTTCGTAGGATAAATGGAGTCCCCAATAGGTAGTGCTTCCATGTGTCTAGGGCATGTAGAGCAACTAAAAGCTCTTTCTCATAAATGCCCAAAACTCGTTCATCAGTATTGAGCCTTCAGCTCTCATATGCCATGGCATGTGTAATGGAATTTGCCTATTCAATTTGAGAGTAGCGGAATTTAATGAGAGTACTTTCAAGAAATGATTTTGTGAGCATAGCGGGTAGACATAATTGAAGATAGCAACATAATTATAGCAATTAGTTAACTTGGCATGGACAATACTTTTGCAAGAGAGAGAATTTAGAGAACATGACAACAGTTGAGGACCGGATTTATGTGGAGCCGGTCCCCCCTCCAATAGGCATTTGTATTATGATTTCTCCCATAAAGAGAGACTTGTTACAATACATTCTTTGTGTTCCTTGTGACCTAGGTGAAGCAATGAAGATGGAAAGCTTCATGCATCACCATCATAGCATAACCTAAACTTGAAGAAAGCTTTAACTATACCAAGCCTCAGTCCCAAGACCTCAAACACCTTCGAAGGTGGAGAGAGCTAGCAGGGAATGAGGGTAGGGAAGAGGAAGAAGAAACATTTCATACGAGAAAGAGCTAGTTCCTCACTTATCATAACTCTTGTGCTAGCATACATAATAGCATAGTAATGAAGAAGAAATAGATGGCAAGCTCAAGCATTGAAGCATGGCTCTTGGATGGATTTGCACTCCATAGCCAAGAGTGTTGGTGTAGGCTCTCAACCTCTACTTGTTTGAAGAAAGAGAGGGAGCTCTTGCACTTTGCATAGTACACAATGAGAGTGTTTGTGAGTGTGTGTGGGTGAGTATACCCCCTAAGCACCCCCCTAGCTTGCTTGGGTCGACCCCCCCTTGTAGCTCATGCTTGAAGCTCATTGGACCCCTCCAGGCCTAGCCAATCACAAGCAGGAGCCATTACAAGCAACATGGGTAGCCTTGGGACAAGTGTCCCCCTTTCCCCTTTGAGAGAGAGGACTTGATAAATTCAAAATCAATTAATTAAATATCCTAAATTATCATTGGACCCCTTGGGTGGCCAACCAATAGGTTTCAGGCACACCATGAGGGCAACATGAGGAGGAACTTGACAAGTGTCCTTGCTGCCTCTTCAAGATGGGGCTTCCCTTGTGTGTGTGTGTGTGTGTTCTCTCTCATCCCCCCCCTTTGTAGGCTCACCCCCCTCCTTGTAGGGATCTTTTTGACTTTGGATGAGCAAGCCCCTTAGTCATCAAGCATGACTAAGCACTTGAAGTAGGGGGTGTTTCCACAAGCATCTCAGGCAAGCTTCTCAAGGCACTTCAAGCACCTTAATCATGCACCAAGTCAAGCACCTCAAGCATGGAGCCAGTCAAGCACCTCAAGCATCTTAATCAAGCACCTCAAGCATGACAAGCACCTCAAGCACGACAAGCACCTTGGGCTTGGGCCGGGTTCCCACCTCAAGCTCAGCCCTAGCTTACCTAAGGTCAAAGGACTTTTACAGACATTATTGGAGGTCTTCAATGAAGCTAACCGTAAGGTCTTATGCTCCATTGGTTAGCTTTGCTCTTGATAGACCATCTCCCATTTGGGCCCCTTTACTATTGGCCCCATGTTGAGATAGATCTATAAGCACATATCTATATCTTAACACTTGTTCCCATTTATTCTCCCACATTAAGTGATCAATTTAATATGAGAAAATCTTTTGGGTTGGTTAGATATTAGATTTTATGAAATTACCTCTCTCTTGAAATCATAGTCGTCCTTGACTATGAGGTAGAAGAGATAAAGCCTTAGTCATTAGTCAATCGTACTTAGCAGGTAGAGGATCCCTTTTTTACCCTACGACATCTTTCCAAGATGGATGACTAATCCACTTGGTGCTTGGGAGACATAGCTGCCGCAAGCATGTCTGCTCTTTAGTCCATTTCATTCTCCCCAAGTAGAGTGACAAATTCTACTTGGTGTTTGAGAGACGTCGTCATCACAAACATGATTCTAAGCATGCATACTAGTTAAATTCGTGCATAATTAAAAAGAGGATTAGTATTATAAGACAAAAACATGAGTCATTTAAAAAAGAGTTGTACATTTGCTTACTCTAATGTAGCATTGTAAGCATTGACAAGGTTCATACTATCCTTAAGTTGTACTCCTTGCATCCATTTAGCATCTTCAAAAGGATAATTTTTGAACTTAATAAAATACCATCGGATTATCTTACCATGTCGTAGTAGCTTGTCTTCATGCCAAAGGACAGCTTCGGGTTGTAGCACCTCTTCTTGGTCTTCAACTTCGGGAGGGTCTTCAATAATTGGTTCAGATGGTGGCTCTCCTTTGTAGGGCTTAAGTAGGCTTACATGAAAGGCATTGTGTATAAGCCAATGGTTGGGCAACTTGAGTTGATAAGCCGTCTCATTGATGGGCTTCAAGTTTTGGAAAGGACCATAGTATCTTTTTGCTAGTTTAGCATAATACTTTTGATGGCCCGTAGGATTTTTGCCCGTCGTTTGCCTTAATCGAGCCTTAGGAAACATGAGTAAGACCCAATCATTTTCTTTGAACATTAAGACTCTTCTGTGCTTATCAGCAGCAGCTTTTTGCCTTTGTTGAGAGATGGCTATAGCCTCCCTAATCTTTTGAAAAGATTCTTGTAGGTCACGGCTATACTCATCGGCGGCGAAGATCTTCCCATGTACTTTGAGTAGCAAGGGACTTTTAGGTCTTCCCTCTATGATCTCGAAAGGTGCTTTTCCCGTAGAAGTATGGACAGTATTATTGTAGGCATACTCTACTAGAGGTAAATACTTTTCCCATTATGAGCGTTGATCTACTTCGGTAACATAAGTCTTGAGTAGATCGAGTATCGTAAGATTGGCTATCTCACTTCGGCCATCCGTTTGTGGGTGATAAGCCGAAGAGAAATTCAATCTTGTTCCTAGATTTTCAAAGAGACCTTTCCAGAAATTACTGGTCATTCTAGGATCTCTATCTGACACGATGGATGTGGGTAATCCATGGTGCTTGAAAATCTGAGATATGAAGAGAGTTGCCATTTGATGTGTCTTAATAGTCTTTTTGACAGGAATAAAATGTGCTTGCTTGCTAAACCTATCGACTATTGTCCATATTCCTATATTCCCATGGATAGACTTGGGTAATCCAAAGATGAAATCCATGGATATACTCTCCCATGGCGAATTTGGAATAGGCAATGGATGGAGTAATCCAGGTTGCTTCCCTCTATCATACTTGGTCTTTTGGCATACTACACATTTTGAAACATACTCTTGTATGTCCACTTTCATGGTAGGCCAATAAAAATACGTCTCTACTCCTCGGAGAGTAGGTTGAACACCTCTATGCCTTGCATATGGAGGAGCATGGGATTCATACATAACCTTCTCACGAAGGGAATGGGTAACACATAGCCTATTGCCGTGGAGAAGATAACCATCCTGCAAGGTGAATGGTTCCTCTTTCTTCCCCAAAGCAAGGGCTGACATTATGTCTCTAAAGTCAGGGTCAGTAGCAAACTCATCTATCATAGAGGATAGATCATTGTGAGTAGCTATAGACACCGCATTAACTTTTGGTTGTCGTGAAAGTGCATCGGCAACTTGATTGTGCTTACCAGCTATGTGAGCAATATGGAAATTAAATTGCGAAAGAAAATTTGCCCACCTCATTTGTTTGTCGGAAAGTTTGGTTTGCGTCATGAAATACTTGAGACTTTGGTGGTCGGTTCGTAGGATAAATGGAGTCCCCAATAGGTAGTGCTTCCATGTATCTAGGGCATGTAGAACAGCTAAAAGCTCTTTCTCATAAATGCCCAAGACTCGTTCATCACTATTGAGCCTTCGGCTCTCATATGCTATGGCATGCCCTTCTTGAAGCAAAACCGCTCCAAGGCAATCACCACACGCATCACATTGGACCTCAAATGGCTTTGAGAGATCCGGAAGCACGAGGACTGGTTGGGAAGTAAGCTTCTCTTTGAGTTTTTCAAAAGCATTTTTCTCCTTAGCGGTCCATACAAACTTAACGTTCTTCTTTGTTAAGTCGTGTAGTGGTCCTGCTACTTGAGAGAATTTTGCTATGAAGCGTCTATAGTATGCACACATACCAATAAAGTTTCTTAGGTCATGTAGATTCCTTGGGTTAGGCCATGATTTTATTACCTCTAACTTTGATGGATCCATACGAATACCATCGTGAGAGATAATATGACCTAGATATTGAATCTCTTGAAGGAAGAATTCACTTTTCTTTTGGTTGAGAAAAAGTTTGTTTTCCCTCAAGGCTTGAAAAATCACTTGGAGATGTTGCTTATGTTCCTCCAAAGATTTGGAGTAGATGATGATATCATCAAAGAACACTCCAGTGAATTTACGATATGGTCTAAAAATTTTCTCCATGAGACGATTGAAAGTAGCTGGTGCATTAGTCAAGCCAAAAGGCATGACTAGATATTCATAAAGACCAAATGTTGTGCAAAACGCGGTCTTTAGGATATCTTCATCCACTATCCTTATTTGATGATAGACACTCTTAAGGTCAATCCTACTGAAGTAGATAGAGCCTTGTAGCTTATCAAACAGATCTTCTACCCGAGGCACGGGAAATCTGTTTTTGATAGTGATATGGTTTAGTGCTCGATAGTCCACACACATACGGTATGTACCATCTTTCTTTTGCACTAAAAGGACTGGAGAACAAAAGGGAGAGAAACTAGGCCTCACCATCCCTTTGTCTACCAATTCCTGTACTTGCCTCATAATCTCCTCTTGTTGAGCTTGTGAGACTCGAGAAGGAGGTTTGTTAGGTGGTGAGCTTCCTGGAAGGAGCTCAATACGATGGTCATCATCCCCTCGTTTTGGAGGTAGGTCCATAGGGATATCATCGATGAACACATCTTGGAATCCTTTTAGAAAAGTACACAAGTCTAACTCTTCTTGATTCCTATCATTTTCATTTGATGAAACATTATTAGCTTTTAGAGACTCTTTGACATAAATCATGTATGCAGAAACTGAGCTCTTCATTGATTTATCAAAAGAAAGAGGATTTACAAGTGGAATAGTGCGACCACGCTCACTAGCATCTATATACATGTTCTTTCCCCTGTAGGTGAAGTAAATTCTCCTTTCAGGGAACTTCATGTTGGCAGCCATGCGATCAAACCATGGTGCCCCTAGGATAACATCCTGATATTGGAGAGGAGAGATGAGGAAGTCTTCTCTGTCGACATAGCTTTGGACATGAAGCCTCAACTTCCCAATCAAGGGAGTAACGGAGGCTTGTTGTCCCTTGAAAGCTGCATCAGCTGTTACTATATCTCCCATCTCAAAAGCTTGAATGCCCAGCTTGGTGGCCAACTCTATTGATATGAAGTTGAGAGTAGAGCCTGGGTCAAACAAGATGAAGGCATCATGCTCTCTTACCTTTCCCCACGCATAGGAAAGTGATGATCCTTTGCAATGAGCATCCTCTTTTGGAGCTTCGATGGTGGAAGCCCTAGGAGTCTCATTGCGAGTATTCTTCTTGGGGCAAGAACGATAGCCATGTCCTTGCTCCCCACACTTGAAACACTTATGGTCCTTGCGAAAAGCTTCAAGCTCTGCAGGAGAGAGTTTTTTTTTACCTTTGTAAACTCCCTTCTCCTTGGACCGATTGTTGTTGTTGTTATTGTTGTTGTTGGAAGTGCCTTGGGAATTATTTTGAGAATTGGATTTCCCCTTTGTATCATTTTTATCTTTGTTTTCCATGGGCTTGACATTACGTCTAGCCCCTTGATGGAAATTGATGCGTGAAGCAACCATGGTGTGGTGGATTACTTCGGTAATAGTACCGGGCCGTTGAGAGTTGATGTATTCGGCCATCTCTTCAGGTAATCCCGCACAGAATTGCTGTCTTTGCTCGGCAAAGTCTATCTTTTGAAAGACAGAAGCTTTGAGATGTAAATCCCAAAACTTGTCTACATACTTGTTGATAGACTCATGAGAGAGAAGCTTCAATCCGCGCCATTCGGTAAGAACTTTATCTTTAGTATCACTTGGAAGAAATTGCTTCATGATGGAAACTCGTAGAGTTTTCCATGTCTTTGGGGCTTCTCCATTGCCACGAAGGCTAGCCCACCATTGACGAGCTGATTTTTGGAAGTGCATAGCTACATGGCGTAGCTTGGAGGACTCTGTGAAGCCCTCGTCCCCAAAGGCCGCATCAAATTGCTGGATGAAGGCCAACACTTTGTCGGTAGCACCAAAGGTGCCATCGTAGGTGAGAAAAGAGATACTCTTTCCTCCCTCCTTGAACTTCTTTAGCTTTTGTGACCTTCGCCATGGAGGAAATGATTTGCGATGTCCTCCCCTCTTGTATTCTCTAGGAGAATAGCCATAACTTTCATCGGAAGAGGAGGAAGGTGAAGAAGAAGGAGAAGAGGGTGACCTCTTCCTAGCCCTTTTCTTCCTTTGTTTCCTCTCTTGCCTTTCAGAGTGATGAGGAGAAGGACTATAGGTTGCTCCTTTCCTCTTGGGAGGAGTAGGCGATCGTCTAGACCGCCGTCTTCGTGGAGCCACCTCTTCAGAAGAACTTAGACTTTCATTGCTTTCTTTCTCTTTGGATTCCTCCTCTTGAATGGGAGAGAGTCTTCTTTTGGGGGTCTCTTCAAGAGGCCTCCTAAGCTCTCTCTCCTCTGGGAGAGGAAGGGAAATTCCATAAGCACGAAGTTGTTGAGTAACTTCGGCTTGCAAAGCAGGGTTGCCCATAGCTTGCTGCAACCTAGCGACGAGATAATTCACAAACATGGGAGCATCATCATTAGCACCTTCATGTGCAAAATCAAAGCTATCAATGTTCATTCTACTCTCTTTATTATTGTCAGCCATGTTAACAAAATTTATGTTTATACTTAGTGTATGCTTTGGCAGTTCAAAACCTTAGTTGCCACTCCTCTTAGCCTTTGAAAATCGGCTCTTAAGTATCTACACCCACGGCTCAAAGTGGTTAATTATAGAGAGTAGAGGAGTAGGTCTAACATAGCAGAGTTGCCAAGGGCTAGCTCCTTTCGGACTTCTTATGGCTCAATAATGGTAAAGCCGTAGGCAAGTCTAAAATGACTCCATTATTAAGTCCAAAGCTCCCGAGGTGTGCACCATCCCCCACATAGTGGGCTTAACAAAACCGATATTAGATCCCAGTTCCACTTACTCTATTATAATTAACAACATCAACCATTTATAGGCTACTTAAGGACCTCTCTTCTTAAGCAAGAAAAGAGAAACCAAATGCTCTGATACCAATATAATGGAATTTGCCTATTCAATTTGAGAGTAGCGGAATTTAATGAGAGTACTTTCAAGAAATGATTTTGTGAGCATAGCGGGTAGACATAATTGAAGATAGCAACATAATTATAGCAATTAGTTAACTTGGCATGGACAATACTTTTGCAAGAGAGAGAATTTAGAGAACATGACAACAGTTGAGGACCGGATTTATGTGGAGCCGGTCCCCCCTCCAATAGGCATTTGTATTATGATTTCTCCCATAAAGAGAGACTTGTTACAATACATTCTTTGTGTTCCTTGTGACCTAGGTGAAGCAATGAAGATGGAAAGCTTCATGCATCACCATCATAGCATAACCTAAACTTGAAGAAAGCTTTAACTATACCAAGCCTCAGTCCCAAGACCTCAAACACCTTCGAAGGCGGAGAGAGCTAGCAGGGAATGAGGGTAGGGAAGAGGAAGAAGAAACATTTCATACGAGAAAGAGCTAGTTCCTCACTTATCATAACTCTTGTGCTAGCATACATAATAGCATAGTAATGAAGAAGAAATAGATGGCAAGCTCAAGCATTGCAGCATGGCTCTTGGATGGATTTGCACTCCATAGCCAAGAGTGTTGGTGTAGGCTCTCAACCTCTACTTGTTTGAAGAAAGAGAGGGAGCTCTTGCACTTTGCATAGTACACAATGAGAGTGTTTGTGAGTGTGTGTGGGTGAGTATACCCCCTAAGCACCCCCCTAGCTTGCTTGGGTCGACCCCCCCTTGTAGCTCATGCTTGAAGCTCATTGGACCCCTCCAGGCCTAGCCAATCACAAGCAGGAGCCATTACAAGCAACATGGGTAGCCTTGGGACAAGTGTCCCCCTTTCCCCTTTGAGAGAGAGGACTTGATAAATTCAAAATCAATTAATTAAATATCCTAAATTATCATTGGACCCCTTGGGTGGCCAACCAATAGGTTTCAGGCACACCATGAGGGCAACATGAGGAGGAACTTGACAAGTGTCCTTGCTGCCTCTTCAAGATGGGGCTTCCCTTGTGTGTGTGTGTGTGTTCTCTCTCATCCCCCCCCTTTGTAGGCTCACCCCCCTCCTTGTAGGGATCTTTTTGACTTTGGATGAGCAAGCCCCTTAGTCATCAAGCATGACTAAGCACTTGAAGTAGGGGGTGTTCCCACAAGCATCTCAGGCAAGCTTCTCAAGGCACTTCAAGCACCTTAATCATGCACCAAGTCAAGCACCTCAAGCATGGAGCCAGTCAAGCACCTCAAGCATCTTAATCAAGCACCTCAAGCATGACAAGCACCTCAAGCACGACAAGCACCTTGGGCTTGGGCCGGGTTCCCACCTCAAGCTCAGCCCTAGCTTACCTAAGGTCAAAGGACTTTTACAGACATTATTGGAGGTCTTCAATGAAGCTAACCGTAAGGTCTTATGCTCCATTGGTTAGCCTTGCTCTTGATAGACCATCTCCCATTTGGACCCCTTTACTATTGGCCCCGTGTTGAGATAGATCTATAAGCACATATCTATATCTTAACACTTGTTCCCATTTATTCTCCCACATTAAGTGATCAATTTAATATGAGAAAATCTTTTGGGTTGGTTAGATATTAGATTTTATGACAGCATGCCCTTCTTGAAGCAAAACTGCTCCAAGGCAATCACCACAAGCATCACATTGGACCTCAAATAGCTTGGAGAGATCCGAAAGCACGAGGACTGGTTGGGAAGTAAGCTTCTCTTTGAGCTTATCAAAAGCATTTTTCTCCTTAGCAATCCATACATACTTAACGTTCTTGTTAGTTAAGTCGTGTAGTGGTCCTGCTACTTGAGAGAATTTTGCTATGAAGCGTCTATAGTATGCGAACATACCAATAAAGCTTCTTAGCTCATGTAGATTTCTTGGGTTAGGCCATGATTTTATTACCTCTAACTTTGATGGATCCATACGGATACCATCGTGAGAGATAATATGACCTAGGTATTTAATCTCTTGAAGGAAGAATTCGCTTTTCTTTTGGTTGAGAAAAAGCTTGTTCTCCCTCAATGCTTGAAAAATCACTTGGAGATGTTGCTTATGTTCCTCCAAAGACTTGGAGTAGATGATGATATCATCAAAGAACACTCCAGTGAATTTGGGATAAGGTCTAAAAAATTTCTCCATCAGATGATTGAATGTATCTGGTGCATTAGTCAAACCAAAAGGCATGACTAGATATTCATAAAGACCAAACGTTGTGCGAAACACGGTCTTTAAGGTATTTTAAGGTATCTTCATCCACTGTCCTTATTTGATGATAGCCACTCTTAAGGTCAATCCTACTGAAGTAGGTAGAGCCTTGTGGCTTATCAAACAGATCTTCTACGAGGCATGGGAAATCTTTTTTTGATAGTGATATGGTTTAATGATCGATAGTCCACACACATGCGGTATGTACCATCTTTCTTTTGCACTAAAAGGACTGGAGAACAAAAGGGAGAGGAACTAGGCCTCACCATCCCTTTGTCTACCAGCTCTTGTACTTGCCTCATGATCTCCTCTTGTTGAGCTTGTGAGACTCGATAAGGAGGCTTGTTAGGTGGTGAGCTTCAAGGAAGGAGCTCACTGCGATGGTCATCCTTCCCTCATTTTGGAGGTATCCATAGGGATATCATCGATGAACACATCTTGGAATCCTTTTAGAAAATTAGAGAAGTCTAACTCTTCTTGATTCCTACCATTTACTTTTGATGAAACGTTAGGATCTTTTGGAGACTCTTTGACAAAAATCATGTACGTAGAAACTGAGCTCTTCATTGACTTATCAAAAGCAAGAGGAGAAGGGCTAGGATCTTGGCCTATATAGTGGGAGGTTGGGAGGTGGATTCCAAGCACTAGTCTCCCCTAGTCTTTACAATATAGTTGGGAGGAGATGATGAAGCTTATGAAATTGTCGGCAAAGGTACAATTTGTGTCAAAACTACTAACGAAAATGAATGGAAGCTTAAAGATGTTAGGCATGTTCCTTCTCTTCGCAAGAATTTCATATCTACAGGATAATTGGATGATGAAGGTCACAACACTGCATTCAAAAACAAATGGTGGAAGATCTCAAAGAGATCTTTGGTGGTTGCCAAAGGAGAAAAGGTTGGTACACTTCACTTATGTACTATCAGCTTGCAATCTTCAGCTTGTGCAGCAGCTACAGAAATTGATAGTGCCGTATGGCACTACTGGCTTGGGCATATGAGTGTCAAAGGAATGCAAATCCTTCAAACAAAGAAGATTCTACCAGGTTTGAAGGAAGACTTAAAATTCTGTGAAGGTTGTGTTTATGGTAAACAAAAGAGGGTAAAGTTTCAAAAATCAAGAAATGAAAGAAAACATAAAAAACTTGAGTTGGTTCATTCTGGGGTCCTGCAAGTACACTATCACTTGGTGGCTCATTGTACTATGTAACATTCATAGACGATGCGACTAGGAAAACATGGGTTTATGTAATGAATAATAAATCCAATGTGTTTTCCATATTTCAAAGGTGGAAAGCCTTTGTGGAGAATGAAGCAGGTACCAAGGTTAAATGCCTCACATCCGACAATGGAGGCAAATATTGCAGCCAAGCTTTTGAAAGCTTTTGTACTAGCAATGGCATTTGGAGGCAAAGGAAAACCCAAGGACACCTCAACAAAATGGGATTTCAAAAAGGATGAACATGACAATCATGGAGGACGCACAAAGCATGCGGCTCCATGTATGCTTATCGCTTGAGATTTGGGCGGAAGCAGTAAGTATGTCTGTGTATTTGATCAACCAGCCACCCTCAACAACATCGGATGGGGGAGTTCCAGAGGAGGCATGGGTAGGTAAATCGGTGAATTATTCATTTCTCAAAGTATTTGGGTGTGTGTAAGATGCATGGCGAGAACATGAACAAGTATGAATAGGCAAGGCACATCCAATTTATTGTCACACAAAGTATGAACCAACCATTTTGGCATACCTCTAGTCTGATCATTCTCAGACCTTTCCACATCAAGTGCATCATGTACATCTACATTAGTAACAGGCTGATTCATAGCATTTTTTGGAACCCCCATATGTTGTGCATTTGCATCATTTGAATTTACATTCAAGTTTCCACCACTGAAAAGAGGCAACAAACCGACATAAATGTCTTGTGAGCTTCCATCATTGTCTCTAGTACATGACAACATGGGATAAACAGAATCTTCCACAAACACAACATCTCATGAAACCAAGATACATTTTGTTTTTGCAGATGGTACAACCTATAACCTTTGATTTCAGTATTGTAGCCAACAAAAATGCATTTAGTGGCATTATCATCCAATTTTTTGTGTGTGTTTGTGGCACCAAAGCATAATGTAAACAACAAAAAACATGCAAGTGATCAATAGATTGCTTCCTATCATGCCACACTTCATAAGGAGTCATAATCTGCAAAGCTTTTAGAGGAGACATGTTAAGTACATAGGTAGCACATCTGATGGCCTCAAGCCAAAACGAATGTGGCAAAGCTTGACCATACATCATGTCATCTCCGTAAGTGACCTGTTTTTCCTTTCAAAAACACCACTTTTTAAAGATGTATACGACACTGTACATTGGTGTTTTATCCCACAAATAGCAAAAAATTCATTAAACTCATGAGACATATACTCCCCCCCCCGCTCGATTTGAAGAAAGGGTGCCCATAGTACATTGAGAGACATTTTCAGTCATAGCCAAAACTTGATTGAAGCCATAAACACTTTGGACTTAGCTTTAAGCAGACATACCCAGGCATGCCTGGAGTAATTATCAATGAAAGTCACGAAGTATAGGTAATTGCCTAAGGACGAAGTTTGCATAGTCCCGCAAACATCACTATGTACAAGTTGCAATCCGCATGTAGCCCTTACTGAACCATCCTTTGGAAATTTCAAATGCTACATATTACCCAAAATACAACCTTCACAAATATGCTTCATAGGTGCTTCAAGTGGCGACAAAGAAGCAACCATATTAGATTTCTACAAACATAGCAAACTGGAAAAATGTAGATGCCCAAAACGTGCATGCCAAAGTTTTGCATTTGAAATAGCCTTTGAATCCACAATTGCATTTGCAAAATTCTTCCCACACTTGTCTTACAAAGTGAGCTTATACAATCCATGGCACAAAATGCCAGATGCAACAATTTCATCGCCAAATTTGAGATCATGAATTGTATATCTGTCATCCACAAATTTCACAATAAGACCAAGTCCAGCAAGTGCAAATACAGATAAAAGGTTCTTCTTAATCCAGTACATAAATTGCATCGACAAGTGTGAAAGAACTACCATTCACAGTAGTTAGCACAATCTTTCCAACTCCTTGGATCATATAAGAGGCATTGTTGGCACAAGTACTATAATCCCATGAGAGATAGACTCGAGAGAGGTAAACAAGTCATGATGCGAGGTAATGTGCTTTGTAGCACCACTATCAAAGTACCAAAAAAGTCATGATGTGAGGTAATGTGCTTTGTAGCACCACTATCAAAGTACCACACATGTAAATCTGCACCAATTGACATACATGCATCATGGACAAAAGGATCATAAGTGCACTTTGCACTAAATGCCTACTCTACATCTACATCTACATCAACATCAATCTCCTTTCACAAAAGATTGTACAATAGTTGCACTTGTAGTGGACTAGCCTCTTTCTTCTTGGCCTCTTCCACCTTCACTGCTTATCAAGTGATCAATGGCCTAGAATAATGGCAACACATCATGTTTTTGCCCTTTTCACTAGAATTCCTAGAAGAGATGGTGCCAATAGAAGCATTAGGAACAAGTGATTTTCCACTCACTGAAAAACCATGAGAAGTGGCTACATTACTATTACCACCTTTTCTTTGAGCAACAATATAAAGCCTATTCAACTGCACGCTGTTTAGCCCTGTTCTTTCTTGAAAGTGACTTGCAAAAAAAAATGTTTGCATCAAACTTGACAACGTCAGGATTTCCTTGGGTCATAAGTCTCCAAGTACTAGAAAAAAGTCTAGTAAGAATATGGCAAAGCATCAAAAACAATTTGCAAAATGGAACAGTCAGAAATGACCTGCAGAAATGAATTGCTCATTGATATCCTTGATACCAACAAGGAAAGTGTCCATGTCATCTTCCTCATGCATAATCTTTGATTCCAGCTCTATACGCAGCAATGCAATTTTAGCCTCATTGCGACTTGCATTAAGAGTTTAGTTGATTTAGCTGAACGAATGTGAGTAATAGTGCACTTCACAGATTATACAATCAATGCATGAGACTGTGCATCTCTAACATCCCAATGAGCCTATCAACCGTAGGCAAAACAGCTCTAGCTGCAACAATCCTGCCACCAAAATCTGCAACATCCTTGACAATGCATGTATCCATAGAATCTGGGCGTATGTCAATGCCCTACAAAACTTTCCAAACACACTTTGACACAAGAACATGCTGCATCATGTAAGCCCACATTGGGTAATTGTCCCATCCAATTTATTCTTAGTAGCAAACATTTTGAACACATTTGTGTTGTTATCAGCCATTGGGAGTGTGTGTACTTAATGTGAAAACTTCCCGAAAAGAGGTGATGAAGCAAAAACTAACACGTACTATATAGCACAACCCAAAGAATATTGTAAAGGACCTATTTTGCAAAAAATTGAATTGACAAAAATACTGCACAAAAGGACGACATTGCCTGCACAGCACTGCGTGTAGTGGAAATGGAGGTCGAAATTAGCCCAAATGGAAAATTTGAGCAAACCGAGCTCTTTGAGCTCGCCCAAAGTATTTTTCAACTCACCAAAGCTCACTCAAATCGGAGAAAATGAGCAGGCGTGTGCTGGCAATACTGGTGACTATGCCTGAAAGGATGCAGCTTGCTTTGATACCAATTGTTGAAAATAGGGTTGCAGGGAAACACACACAGCTTGTAGAAAATTAAGAAGCTCAAGGCACACAACAAAGAGTAGTATTTCTTAGTACACAATGGAAAGACAAGTTAGCCCTAGAGTGATGGGTGTATATACAATGCACGGGGAAAAAACCTCCTAGTGAGAGAAAAAATGCTCTGGCGGTATTAAGTGAGTTCATACACATTACTACCACAGGATTCATGCTACAAATCACTCACATAAAAATTCTTGAGATATAGTAAACAGGTCAAACAAATAAAAAAAGATCGCAAAAACTAGCAGAGCTAGAGGCACATCCCAAAGAGCAAGCACAAGAAGAAATTGGACAACTCAGACATGCACTAGCCAATGTAGAAATGTAAGAACTCAACCGAAAAAAATTGACTTCAACAGTTGGTGGTTGCCAAGGGTAGATAGCCAACTTCAAAAATGTTCAAACTTCTACGATGTAAAAAAATATAAAACCGTATCTCTATTCTCTCCAAAATATAGGGAGAGTGTTCTTCTATTTAAAAGAGAACCTCAATTTTTTGCATAAGCATTTTAGCAAAAATTTTGGAACCCCTCCGTCAGTCTCAAAGGCCAAGTAATTCCCTCAAGAAGAAATCTCAAGGTGTGAAAACAAACGCTTCTAGCTCCCTTGCCCAACAGTTGGATTCTGCTCTCTCTGAGGTCAAGGATGCAATTAAATATGTGGAGAAAGGGAAAAGTACTCAGAATGATGGCATTGCGATCGAATTATTTCATCAAGCACCCAAAATTATATTGATGTGGGAAGAGTCCCTTTACTTTAAGACCCTCCATGGAATCATTAATACAAAAATCATCAAACTTTTACACAAAAAGGAGATAAGGTAGCCATAGGTAACTGGTGATTTATCACTTTTCTATCTTGTGCCTATAAGACCTTAGCCAAAGTTTTCAATAAAGTTACAATGTGAGCTTCAAACTTGGATCAATAAAGAGCAAAAGATTTTATAAAAGGAAGATACATTTTGGATGCCGTTATTGCGCTATGGGAAGGCCACAAGAAGTTTTGGACAGATTCTCACAATAATTCCCACAATTATGACTTACCTCAACATCATGAGCTTCTGTGAGGGAGGCACGGCATACATCGGGCTGGCGGTCCCCTGCCCCCAATCGTACCTAGCTAGGTATGCCGTGCCTCCCTCACAGAAGCTCATGATGTTTTGTATTGTATGAAAAACACTTAAAAGGCTCCCTTTTCCTACATGAGAAAATTTATAAATCTTCTTGTGGGCATAGAGTATGCGAAAGGCTCAGCCAAAGAAACCAATATGGATTTCCTTTTTTTCAAAGCATATGATAGAGTAGAATGGTATTTCATAATATAGGTTATGGAACTAGGCCCTTATTTATTTTGGAAACGCTAACCTTACTAAGCAATACGAATTCCAAAGTTTGTGTTAGGTTGCCCTATGGATCCAATTATTTTTGCTATAGTCTAATTTAGGATAGGATTCAACAAGGAAAAATTTGAGAGAGGCTTCTTCCTAAAGGGGATGAGATGTGCCTACAGATGTTTGTCGATGACACCACTAGATTAACTCATGATGATGATCGATCCATTTTTGTCTAGATCTCTTGTGCACTGCTTCTAATTCAATAATCAATCACTCAAAGAACGGAAGGGGGGGGGGGGGGGGGGGGGGTTCTCCTCATTTGTCAAATCCATCCTAGCGGAGCTTAGAGACCAAGGATGTCAGGAAATAGCAGAAGGAGTGCCTTTACAACTACCAGGCATTCTAATGGGCTTTGGTGAAAGTTTAAAGCAAAGGTGGACGTGGGTAATGAATAGGTTTGAAGCCAACCTTAGAAGATGAGAAGGGTTTCTGACTAATCTTCCAACCAAAATTTTGGTCATTAATCACTATCTTGTGACATCCTAGTTTATTTATGTCTCATGTTGGAGACCTTTTAGAATCAGCTTTTTAACCAGCCCATAAAGTATGCTAGAATTTTCTATGGAAGGGCGATCCTTCTAGGGAATTTTAAATCTCACCTAAAGATTAAGGAGACTTAGGGATCATGAACGTATCGGCAATACATAAGCCTATGGCTAAATGGATGATGAGGTTTAATTTTGCTTTCATTGTGGTGGGCATAGCTAATACATAGAGACGTGAAAAAACACTCTTTTTTTATATAGAACAGGAAATATATTAAGAAAAGAGAGAAAAGCTACAACATTGCCTCGTAGGTGGGGAGAGAGGCTTCCCTTATTCAAATTACAACAAATCAAGACAAGCATAGTCCATAACCAGTTTTTCTTTAGAATAGGTCCTCAACATAATCTTCTTCCATGTTTGCCATCTGTGATCTCTTTGGATGAAATACAAAGGGCCATTACCCACTTCCTTCATTTTCCCAAGACAAGAGGTAGAAATTTTCTTTAGCTGATATACAAACTCAGTGGCATTGTCCTCCTTCTTCTTCTTGAAGATAGTTTTAATTATCTGAGTCCAACAGGACCACAGATAAACTCCATATATTCCAAAGTGGGATGTCCATTCTGATATAGTCTCCTACTAATATCTCATGAGCTGAGAATTGAAGTGGATGAACCTCTTTGCAGCTCAATCGTAGAGCTAGAAGTTTGGAGGAGTTATCAGGACAGCTAACAAATATATGATGAAGATCTTCAGGAGAATTGCATCTCTGGCAATTCCCATCTCCAAGTCCAGCTTTAAGTGCTCTTTGACCAGTGCAGATGCCCTGATGCAAGACCAGCCAAGCAAAAAAACTGTGTTTTATTCGAATAGCAAAGCTCCACAAACATTTCAATCTATATATTCACTGTTTTGAGCTCCACTTAAGCCTCCATTTTTTGGAGTTCAGCTTCTGTCTAAGCTTCTCCTCAAAATCTGGGATGTAAGATGCCAGTTTATAAGCCTTCCAAGCACATTGTCCTGATGCAAGACCAGCCAAGCAAAAAAACTGTGTTTTATTCGAATAGCTCCACAAACATTTCAATCTATATATTCACTGTTTTGAGCTCCACTTAAGCCTCCATTTTTTGGAGTTCAGCTTCTGTCTAAGCTTCTCCTCAAAATCTGGGATGTAAGATGCCAGTTTATAAGCCTTCCAAGCACATTGTTGTAAAGTTAAAGACTTGTTATATCTGAATATTGTATTGTTCTGGAGATGAGCTTTCAGATCTTCTAATCTATTCAGTAATTCTGCAAGACATCCAGAGAGATATTAAAGTGGTTAGATATCTGGTTGGGGGAAAGCTACTACCCATTGTCCTGCAGATCTCCCCATGTTCTTATGCCTGATTTGAAACACTTATGAGCTTTAATTGTTAGTTTCTTCCCAGATGTACTTGCAGACCATCCCAGCCATATAGATTCCTGTGAAAGAACAATACAATCAATCAGAAACTGTTGGGGAAAATGGAGAAACTTTTTGACTTTAAACCAAGCCTCCCACAATCTGTTGGCAAGCTGAGAGCCTACTGGTTTGAAATTCCAGTCAGAGGATATCACATCCCAGAGAGAGGGCTCCCTCCAAGCTTTGTACTCCTGTACATGAAAATTTTTTATGTTTCTTTTTATCAAACAAGCCCAAAAGTCTTGATTGTCTATGGATCTGACTATCCATTTAGTTGCCATCTTTATAGCCATATTGCTCATATCCAGAGAATGCCTAAGTCACCTCTAGTTTTGTGAGGGCAGCAGGTGCTCCAAGCTACCTTAGGTATTTTTTTAATGTCCTCTATACCTGCCCAAAGAAATCTTCTAGCCAAAGAAATTATTTGATTAAGCTGGGCACAGGTAGGTTTCCAGCAAGACATGAAATAAATCAGAGAAGGAAGCAAAAATTTATTCAATACAAAAGTCTGGAGGCACTTTGAATCCCATGGGTATTCCCAACAATCTAAAAACCTGATCATCTGGTATCAAATTACAACGAGCTGCATTGACAGAAGGGGGTATAGCCCCATTAGAAGCTTTGAATCCATTTTTCTGGTGATTGATTTGGGAACCACTGGCAAGACAAAAAGTGTTAAAAGACATTCCATGAATACTTCTGTTGATTCAGAATTTTTATTATAAGGGCATTAGTGTCATCAGCAAACATCTGCAAACAGAGATCAATTGAGGAACCAGCAATTTGAATACCCTTCAATTTCCCTTCTTGCATTTTGCTCTTAACAATCCAGGCCAAAGCATCTGAAGTTATGGCAAATAGCAGTGGTGCAAGAGGATATCCTTTCCTTATAGATCTCATCAATCTTATGACTTTTGTTAATTCCCCATTTACTGATATTCTGGCATAAGCATTTCCAAAAGGCACATGAACAAATTTAATAAACCTTTTGCCTAAACCCAAATCACAAAGTGACTGCAGAATAAATTCCTACTCCATTGTGTCATATGCCTTGTCAAAATCAACTTTGAAAAAAAAGAAGTCCTGTTCATTTTCCATAGCATGTTCCATGCCCTCCCAGAGGGTGATGATAGCATCTAGTATGAATCTTCCTTTGATAAAACCCTTTTTCTCCTGAAGAATGAAGCTGGTCATGAGAAGGCTGAGCCTCGTAGCTAAGGACATGGCAAACACTTTTTATATAGAAGTCAGACAGGTAATAGGTCTCCAATTGCTAAGATCCTCCCTATCTCCTTTTTTATGGATGAGTTTAACAACTCCAGTGTTAACAAAAGCAGGAAGAGCCCCCAATCTAACAGCTTCTTTCCACACTAAGATCAAATAAGGTGCAACAAACTCTTTGAAAATTGGATGTAGAATTCATTAGGAAGGTCATCAATTCCTGGGGGTTTTCCAGTATTGAGGTTGCCAATAGTTTCTTTGAATTCCTCAAGAGAGATAGGCTAGTCCAAGAAATGTGCTTGATGGGGAGCAATAGTCTTCTTTCTGGACTGGGTTATAAAAGCCCTAGCCTCCTGAATCTCTCTATCTCTCTTAGGAAGACCAAAGAAAATATTAGCAAAGAACTCATGGATTGTAGAAACATTTTCTTTATGAGACTTAGTAGGATTCCCATCACTACCTCTCAACAAAGGTATGAAATACTTAGAATTTGTTTTTCAACAGATTATACATGCTCTTAGTGGGCCTGTATATTTTGCTTGCCCAGAATTCTCTAGTGAAAGCAAGGGCACTGCTAGCATCAAGGAGCTCTTCCTGCTTAAGTGACACTCTAAGATCAAAAAGCCTAGGAGAGGGAGGGTCAGCACACGAGAGAGATTCTTCAAGTTGAAGAGATCATCATCCTTCTATGTGCCCTAATGTCCTTAGCTATTCTTTTGTACTTGGTCAGGACTCTCTGTATACCCTTAACAGCAGCCTCCCAAGCCTTGGTAGGAGAGGGGTAGAGAGCAAAGGACTCCTTCATGATGACTTGCACTTTATGTTTAATGCAGTCTATGTCAAATAGAGAGTGGTCTAGGTGGGGCCAGCCAGATTTGAAATTGTTTTTAGATCTCATCAACTCAAATAATACATGCTTGTGATCAGATAATAGAATGGAAGCATCATACTTGCACTAAACTAACCAATGATCTTGTAGAACATTTGCAGAGATATAAACTCTGTCTAGCATTGCTGACCTGTAACATTCACCAATCTGTTTGTTGTTCCAAGTGAAACCAACATCCTCAGATACATGTAGTAAATTCAGAGAATCAACCAAATCAGTTCAGTGTATTTTTTCATTACCAGAGACTACCTGACATAGAGACCTTGATGTGTCAGCAATTTGCTCTACCATGTTAAAGTCCCCTGCCAGTATCACATTCTTTGATAAAGTGCACAATTCTTGCTAGCACTGGGATCTTTCTGTCATAGAATTAGGAGCATAGACACTGACTATTTTATAATTGATAGGATCTGCCAAGGTGATAGCCACCCAAAAACCTTTATTGGAGTATTACACATTTGAGACCAAATTAGCCCATTTGCAAGATAGGCCTAAGACAACACCTCCTCTGCCTGCGAAATGATTAGTAGCATACAATTGAAAACCAAAGCCTATTCTATTCAGGTTGAACTCTAGCTCTTTACCTTTGAGTTTGACCTCTTGTAGACAAATGTAGTCAGGATGTAGTGACAGATCCTGCATCCACTTTCTGATAACCATAGCTCTTGCAGGGTCAGACAACCCTTTACAATTGATGAAAAAACAGAAAGATTGGGACAAATCATTTCTTACTGCTTTTGTTAGGTTTGACCATAGAGACAGAATCCCTATTGGGATCATTGAACTTCTCAACCTTTCTCTTTCTTTTGATTATCTGCAAATTAGGAAGAGAGTCTTCCTCAGCTTGAGTCATGATCACAATGTCCACTGAAGGAGTTGGGGAGTTTGCCAAGGAAGACTTTGAAATTATATCTTTGGCTTCTTCCAGCTCTTTAGCAAACTGCAGCATTTCCATAGAAGCTTCCTTATCAATTAGTTGAGTACTCTGTATAAATTCATCAGCTTCACTATCAGAGTTATAGAGTCCTCTTGGATTGTCTTTAGGGCTGACATGAGGAACCTAAGAGGTATGGGGGCTTTTGGGTGAACTGATCTCACCATTTTCCTCCTGTGCAGGCTTTCCTTCCCCATCAACATCAGAGTGCTCTTGGGCACAATAGGGATCAAAAACATCTTCCAACAGTACATCAAAGTAGTTAGTGTTAGTAGAATTACCCCCTCTCTTCCTTTGGATCCTATTATTGCTTCTCCTGTTAACAGGTTGAAAGGACTTTTGAGGAGTGGGTTTGTGCTCCTTAGTAGATTGATTTTTCACTTTGGTTTGAGCAAGGACAGGATAGTCCTTTATAAGAAGACCCTATTGAAAACAATAGAAGCAAGAGTTAGAGAGATTTCTATACAGAACTCTCTATTCATGCAATAGGCTGCCTTCACAATCTTTGATAGGTACCAACAACTTAGGAGCTTTGCATAGATCAACTTCTATGAGAAGTTGAGGATCCCACTTGGGGTTGATTCCCCCTCTGGCTTTCTATCAAAGGACCTTGCCCACATAAGACCCAATTTTTCTTAGCCAGGGGTAGTATTCAACCGACAGATTACGGAAATCAACCCACACAGGTGCTTTAGTGGGCTTATCCCCTCTAGGGTTGAAACCCTTATACCATTTAGAAAATGAAATTGGAGTATTACGGATAAGCCATTGTCCTTTAGTTATACCTTGCAAAGCGCTATTAGCATCTTCAAAGAAAAACATATAATAGTTATTGGGTAGACATTGTATATGCAGGGGAAAGACATTTCTATTTTCCCAATTGACTGCTACTCAGCTTTTGAGCACTTTGAGGGAAGGTCTAGGACCATGGCAAAGACCTATCAGCACCCTGTCCACCAGTTGGCTTCTTACTAATGGTGACACACTCCTCATTTTCACTTACACGTTCAATGTTAGTTTCTACTTGATAAACTAGAACAGAATGATGATGTTCTGCATCAGAGACAACAAGAGAAGGGGAATTTAAGGGGGAAGAGGACATACCGCTTTTATTAGCTCCCATAGTTCTAGGGACAAAGGCGAATTGCATGCCAGCAAGAATATTCCCCTTCTAGTCATTGTTAAGCACAAAAGAAGACATAAATCCCTTACCTTGCTCATATGGACGAAAGAGCGGATTATCAAACCTTTCTGCGTGACCTTTGATGCCATCAGCATAGGAAAAGTGGGGCACCTGATTGATATTCTATAAGAGATGAGGGTGTAGAGCATTTCCCCTCATAAGAGGGCGGATAGGTTCTTTTGGAGATCTCCTTGTATGGGCAGGTAGAAACTGAGTGAGCATTGGGCCTGTCTAAAGGCCTCCATGGGCGGCAATGGGTCTTATATGTGCCTGATTACGATTGACGATCGCCTGTATGGTAGGTCTTGACCCTTCCATTGTTGTAGAAGTACTCATGGAAGAAAGCACATGCATCTCATTGACTAGAGTTTCATGCAGACTCCAAAGACATGCCTTGGGGGAGTCTAGAGTTTACTCAACAGGAGAGAGGCAGGTAGAGAAGGGGAAAAGACAGAGTGCATCAAAAAGAGGGCCGCCCCGAAAATCATGACCTAACATGCAGTACAGACATGCAGGTCTCAAGCCGAGGGGGGGGGGGGGGGAACTTTATTGCTCAAGATCTCTTTTGGAAAAACCTATATCTTAAATGCGAAAGCTCTAATTTAGTGAAAGGCGTCTGGCATGATTGGAATAGATATAAATCAGTTATCCTTCTAGATATCAGAGATTCAGATGTAAGTCAAATTGAGACCATATTGAATTTGATTGTGTGTTGTTCAGTTCTAAATATCCGCAAGCTGTAGGTCAAAGATATTAGAAAAACTCATAAACTCTACAAAAAAGGGTTTCGGATGTGGCAAGATGTGTGGGACAAAAGAGGAGCAAGTTCTTCTCTAAAAGGGAACTCGTTACTAATTTTGGCCTCTCAATAAGTGACTCAGCTCTTACTCATTGATGCACCCTACTTTTTCTAGAGGGGCACATTTGGAAAATCGGCCGCATAGGGGTGACTTCAATGACTAGACGTAGGCCCCCTCTAACCAAAATTCCTCAGCTACAACTACCCACATCAGTTTCTCTGCACAATAATTTCAACGAACGGTGGGGAATTGATAAGGACGACAAATGATGGAGGTAGAAATTTACTATGATGTGGACCAAAGCTTTAATTCCAAAAGTTCTTATCTTCTTTGGCTTATTCTCCACAAAAGTGTGTGGAGAAGGGATAAGGCACTAATGTTAGGAATAAGTAATGGGGTTTGTTAAAGTTGCAACTCTGCAAGAGAATATTTTTTCACTTGTTTATATTCTGTAGGGATAATAGACACAAGAATTACAAGTTTGAATCAAGTGGAAAGGAAATAATCTAGTTAAATTTTGAAAAAACAGTGTAAAGTTATGGAAAATTGAATAGCTCATATACACTAAGGAATCCACTCTCGTTGAGTTTTGGGCATTGATGCAAATCTTCTGCTTGGCTTTAGGATCTCGTGTTAATCAAAACAAAACGGGAATCTTCTGCCATTTCTCTCTTCTTGATTGGATTTCATGGGTAGGTTGCAAAATTATTGAGGAAGGGGAGATCTTCAAGTTGTTGGGGATTCCAATGGGCTTGGATGTTACTCTCAAAGCTCGATGGGATTGGGTGTGCAACAAATTTCAAGCCAAACTCAACCAGTGGATTGGCTTCAAACACTCCTTGGCAGGCAAAGTACTAGTTATCAACCTCTTCCTGATTGCTTACATGCTCTTCTTTTTTGGCGACCAGCAAACTGTCATTTGCTGAGGACTGTAGAAATTTTCTTTGGGCCGGTGATCCCTTTGCCAAAGTTTCATGGGACATATGTACCCTCCCTAAAGAGAAAGGAGGGTTAGGAAAGGGCTGGGAATCCAGAATCTCAATCTCATTGCGGATAAGATGGGAGTTAAACTGGTGGTTACAGCCCTCTAGCAACCTGACGAGAAATGTGTAAGACTCATGTTCAAAAAACTAGGCAGGTTTCGGCTCTCGAAGCTTAAAGGTTGGTTTCATGTCTCGCTTTTTGTAATCTTTTTTGAAAAGAAACCAATTTTCCCAGTAGGCTTTGACTTACTGAGATCAATTACGCAAGCATGGAACAAGCACAAGGATAGTATTCAAATGAACACCCTCACCAAGCACAAGTATTCAGTCCTTCCTAATGACTCCATCTGGTGGCCTTGCATGGACATTCCCCCTGTACCCGTTACCTCTTTTAGGAAGGCTCTGGTTCTTCACAAAAAGGGTCTCACGACATGGTCCCAACTTTGGGATCTAGATTCCCAAGCTTGGCTAGACGATATGGAAATTTCTCTCAGGTTTTGGGTTAAACCTTGGGACCTACAACTCATTAGATCTAGGATCAGGTCCTTCCCTTCTGAGCTTGTTTGGACGCTTCAGGACCCCCCTTCCTTAGACATCCGGGCCTTCACTTGGGTAGGAAGGTTCAAGCTCCACAACCATGTTTGGAAAAACAAAAGTGTGGCTTCTGCTATCCCCACCACTCTCAACAAGAGATGGTTAGTTAACTACTCCCGTAAGCAATGGAAATTCAAGTTCCGCAACATTTGGGCGGCCTCCTCTATTGAGCCTAAAAATTTAGTGCTCCTCTAGTTGGTTTTCCATAAAGCGTTATGGACCGCCTCTGATTGATTTTCCATAAAGCATTATGGACAGGAAAAACAGGCCTTCAAAGCCAACATTAGCTCCGAAATCTGCTATAGATGCAACAGAGTCATTGAAGATCAGGCCATCTCTTTCTGGCTTGTCCTAACAATAAGAAAATCCTCACCCCTCTGACCCGCACCCTAGGCTTCTCTCCCTTGTGGAAACAATTTCTCTTAGGGGATTATGTAGGAGTTCTTTTGTATTTTGGAATAAGTCTAGAGCTGAATTCTTATGGCTTATCTCGCGTCAAAGAAACTATAAAATGTTCGAAGTTGCTTACTAGACACCCAATCTGAAAACCCTTCTTTCCTCTATCAATTTGCAGGACATGAAGATCACCAAAGACCACATCACGCTATACCGGACGAAAAAGGACATTGTCAAGGATTCCAAGTGTTTCTATGATCGAGTTCAATCTTGGGGAGCTGGAGACAGTGACCTGGATGATAAGGTGCTGGCTAGGAACGATTGGATTGGAGGATAGCAACGAAGAGTACTACTACTTGGACAGGATCCATGCCAAAATTGATAAATGGAATGGATGTATTGCTTGCTATGCGGTTCAGCTTGTGTTCAGGTCCCCCCTGTTTGGTGCTCTGTATTGTGTTCATTTTGCCCCATTTGTATATCTCCCCTCAGAACCTATGGTCTGTTGGTCATCATGCAGTCAACTGCTGCCTTCTAATATTTTTGCTCTTCAAATTCAAGTCCTTGCGCTTATGGTTTTTTTTTAAAAATCCTATTTAGAAAAGCATAAATAGAAATATCTATGGTGAAGATATTTATTAAATTTTTATGGAATAGTGGATGTGTGAACGGCATCTAGCATTCCAAAAACTGTGTTGCATATAGAAAATTCAATGATTAAAAGCACGTCTCACGACACTATAAACAGGTGGGTAGGTGGGCCATTTAGAATTTGCTGTGAGCTGGGAGAGGTTTGGCCAAGCTGGCCAAAAGGACAACGAACTCCATTAAAAACTCAACTTTGGACATTACTGAAGAAATGCATGGGGGATTGAGTGGGCGGTGGTATCCCATTGGTAGGGATGTGGCTATGCAGAAGCAGAGGCGTGCTCATGATTGGCGCATGATGATGATGAGTTGCAGGGCTTTTATTAATATTATGGATTAGGAAGGGTAATGCTTCTGTAGTAATTAGAATGTTGATAGGCTGCTTAATCATTGTGACGGTATTGGCTGCTGCTAGTAAGAGCTCCAGTGCAGCCCCTGAGCTGAGGGCCCTGGTCCCCTTGAAGTCCAGCTTCACCGAGTTTGTGTCCTGGTCCGGTACGCCCCGCAACGCCACCTTCAATGGCTTCTCCGTCGACGTCTTCCGCAACGCTGCTCTGCGCATGTCGCTGTCTTTGCCTGGCCTCTCCTTCTCCCTCATCCCTTTCGGCGATGGCATCTACGATCCCTCCTACGACGACATGCTCGTCCTGCTGGAGCAAGGGGTAACCAACTCTCTCTCTCTCTCTCTCTCTCTCTCTCTCTGAGCGCGCACGCATGCAGGCTTTCACACACGCATCGTCTCAGCGTCAATTTCGTCTCTCCCTCTCTCTCTCTCTCTCTTCCCCCGACGACGACAAGACCGCAGGTCCGTTCACGTCCGTTCGCAGTCAAACCTTTGCAGGGAGATCGAGTGGTGCGCTCTCTCACACGTACTATTTGTTGGTAACTGCGTGTCGATCTTGGGCTGGTTTCGCAGGCAGCACTGTGCTGTTGGCCCAAATCTCTCTGAAATTTTTTTAATGAAAAAATTCAACTCCCCCTGGTTATTGCTTTTTTCTCGTTTCTACGGAGTGAGTTCGTCTTAGAGCAGAGTTTTCGCTTGCATCCAATATATATTGTCCCTTTGCACTGGCTTGCCCACTGCGTGAATGTCTCAACTAGACGGGGGTAGAGATTATTGAGTCTTCCCAAGTTCAAGAGGAACTGATTTTGGACCTCCATTTTTCTATCTTGTCCTTTAAGAAAAAAATCCTCTTAAGTGAAGGGAAAGTTGTCTTCAAACCCTTCCAAAGACCAAATACCCATCCATTTAGAAGGCAAGGGAAGGTTGCCAGTGTGCAAAGGATGGGTGACAAACCAAGGCAAACAAACTTGGAGGCTCCCACCTTCAAGCATCTCCTCTACTTTAGCTTTAGTAGCACCTATTCTTTGAAGGAGAGGGACACGGTTCAACTTTTTGTACATCACACACACACACACACACACACACACACACAAAGCACACACTTATATGTAGAATGGAGAGAGAGAGAGAGAGAGAGAGAGAGAGAGAGAGATTTAGGCCCTTGCTAGATGAGTTTGGATGTCTATGTTGTTGGACCACTCAGACACATATGTATAATGGGGGGAGAGAGAGAGGGAGAGAGAGAGAGAGAGAGAGATTTAGGCCCTTGCTAGATGAGTTTGGATGTCTATGTTGTTGGACCACTCAGACGCATATGTATAATGGAGAGAGAGAGAGAGAGAGAGAGAGAGAGAGAGAGAGAGAGAGAGAGAGAGATTTAGGCCCTTGCTAGATGAGTTTGGATGTCTATGTTGTTGGACCACTCAGACACACACACACACACAGAGAGAGAGAGAGAGAGAGAGAGAGAGAGAGAGAGAGAGAGAGACGCTGTTGTCAGATGGGACGCCTATGTCGTTGGACCACTCAAAGAAGCCACTTTGGCCTCTATCTTGGAAGAGACTACATTTTATGCTCCAATGTGGGCAACAAACCCTTGAGGATGGGCAATCCCCCCCACTTCGACTATCATGGTCAAAGAGCAGCTTAAGGCCACTGATTCATTAGGTAGTTTGCATTACAACTTTTTTGCTTGACTTTTTCTGACTCATTTCACAGGGTGTGGGGACTCTTGTTCTTGTTCAAAAATGGGTGCCCACCTCATGATCTCTAGGTTACATATGGTTATCCTACGTCAGTACCATCCCAAGAGGAGTCAACGATAGGAGCTCATTAACACTTCTCAATGTCCGTTTCCTTAAAGAGGTAAAAAATTGTGGGCTCAGCCCTCACATCCCCATTGTGACTTTGGCACTCTTCCATCACGATAGTGTGCGTGGTTTTAATGTGATGATGGAGTTTTTCTCTTCTGAAAGCGTCCATGAGCATTAGATGGTTTTAGTTCACATTGAGTTCACATATGCTACCTAAGCCCTTTACACATTCAAAGATGCATGCCCAACCCTTGTTGGGATGGGCGGGGAAGCCTTTACACGCTAGTTCGTCTCCGTAATCACAGACGATAATGTAGTTCATTGGCTGAGTGATGAAAATGACCAATCAAGACAGGATGCGGTTCAAAACTAACCATCGATTTTTGTGCATTCCTAAAAGGGAGTGTCTACAAACCGCTCAGTTTGTATGAGGGGCATTATTCCAAGTGAGATTCTGCATATAAACCATTTTCCACCAGTGTTCCGAATTTTTCATAACCGGCCAAGTTTCCTCCTTGTACACATTCAAACCGAAAATACAAGTAGAAAATTCCAAATTTGCAATATTTTTCAACTATTTTCTAGTATTACCGGCTAATCTTGATTTTCAACCGAAGCTGAGGCACACCTTTCCCCAACACCGTTTTGCACCAGCTTCATCGGAAATGTGAAGGCGCTCTAAGGTCGCTAACGTCCGGGCGGACGAGTGTGGACATGGGCGTTAGGGGCATCTTTAAACTCAGAAGCGAGTGTGGACATGGCCGCGTTAGGGGCATCCGCTCTCATCAGCTCCTGGAATTGCGGGCGCAGCCCCTGCAGTTTCGATGGGGGTTGCTTCGACAACCCCCCAGACTTGTGCTGCCATTGGGGACGGATCCTTCATTTGGGCATCCTCAGGAGTCAGGAATATTCAGCAACAGATCTTCACACACAGAGAGAGAGAGAGAGAGAGAGAGAGAGAGAGAGCGAGAGAGGGAGAGAGAAGAGAGAGAGCGAGCTCCTGTTCCTGCTGGACCTAGGATTTTGTGTGCCACCCTCTGATATTGATGATGTACCATTAACTTGAGAAATGAGGCATTGGACATTGTGAAAAGCAGAAAGCCTCTATAGAAAGGCACTCTGAATCAGTGAATGGAGACAAGCACCAATCCGACAAGTATGCCATTACAAATGGCCATGATTCCTCCTATTTGGTAGGGCCATTGCAAGCTTTTATCTTGCACTTGTTGGAACTGAGGGGTGCCATGCGAGCGGGAGCATTTGTGGACTACTTGCAGACATATGACGTCGGCACATTGATGTACAGTAAGTGATGCCTTTATCCATCATGTAGCTGGACCGAATACATACGTCTGCACTGGTCACTCGCCTGGGAAAAATGAGATCGACTATTTGGAGCTTAGATAAAGAATGCTAAAATTTTCTTATTTTGCAGAAAGCCGATGCGATTGTGGCAGATATTACCATCAACATTGGCAGATTGAAACTGGTGGACTTCACGCAACCTTACATGCCGTCGGCGCTTTTGATGATCACTCCTTACAGATATGGCAGGGTGGGAACTATGTGGGATTTTCTGCAGCCTTTCTCAATGGAGCTCTGGGTTGCTATCTTGTTTGCATTTGTTGGTACTGGTCTTGTTATGTTCACCCTTGAGCACAAGAACCCTGATTTTCACCAAAGCTTTCCAAAACCAGCCACTGATGCGAACAATGATCTTCCTCCGTTGGCAAGCGCAACCGACTCTCCAGACGGATTCAAAAGATGGGCTGGCAAGCTTGTGAACTTCTACTGGTTGGTATCTCTGCAACTACTAAACCCTTCATGTCTGTCATCTTGTGAGTTTTGGGTCGTCTCATGCTTGTGGTGTTGCGTGATACAGGTTCACTTCGCTAACGTTGTTCTTTTCACAACGTAAGTTGTTGTCTGCTGGCTTTCCGATCAGCATGCATGCTTAGACAAGTATGCCATTTGAATATGTAAAATGTGAGGGACTGCCTGCAAATGTCGTTAACAAGCTTGTTTGCATGGGGTTATATAGTGTTTCAAATCTTTTCTATGTTGTGCAATAGTGTACATTTTGTGTTTGCTTTTAGTCTAATTTTTTGTAGATTCAATCCTAGGTATGCCAGTGCACATCATACGAAGAATATCGTCCTTATACTTGCAAGTTGTTTGTGCAGAAGAGTCAGTTATGACACATGCGGGACGTTTTGTGACAGTAGTGTGGCTTCTCGTAGTGTTAATCTTCACATCAAGCTACACCGCAAGCCTGGCCTCGACACTTTCAGCTCAGCAGCCATATCCCTCAATTCAAGGGTTTGAATTTCTGTTGAAAAGCACTGCTCCCATTGGATATCAAGGAGGGTCTTTTATACACAACTACCTAACAATGTTGGGTGTCAAAGAGAGCAGGCTGAAGTCTTTAGACAGTGCAGAGAAATATTCGGAGGCTCTGAGGCTTGGCCCAAAAATGGGTGGGGTGGCTGCAATTGTGGATGAGCAGCCGTATGTCGAAAGCTTTCTTAGCACGGAATGTGACTTCACCATAGCTGGAGATCAAATCGCCTTCTTTGGTGGATTCGGCTTTGTATGTGTTGATTATGTTCATGAATTATTCCCCTGTTATGGTCATCAGAAGCTTGACCCATGCCATGAAGCAGAGAGCTTTATATAGTAGGAATTGACATGCATTGACATGTAAATGCAGGCATTTCCAAAGAACTCGACTTTGACGAACGAGATGTCTATGGCAATATTGTCACTAGCACAAGATGGCACACTGCAGAGATTGAGAGATAAGTGGGTGGGACTGAGCCAATGCAATGTGAATGCCCAGGCATCATCTCACATGAAGTTGAGCAGCTTTGGGGGCCTCTTCATCATTCTGGCTGCTGTGTATGGCATAAGTATTGTATGGAGGGTATTTACTTGGCAGGTGAAGAGTGAGGTTGTACAAGCACGGATTGGGTCGATGACGAGAGTGCTTTCAGGTGGTCGGGTACGGGGAGCTATCCAGGATCAACCCAGCAACAATGTTATGATCTAGCCTGAAGCCCCTCTGCATATTGGAGCTGGGTGTATGCCTTGGTAAGTCTGTGTTCTGTGGGCTGTCATGATGAAAAATGCGGCAGCGCAAGGAGTGTTCATGGCAATGGGTATTCCCATGTCTTTAAGCTCTCTTGATCTCGGTCTCTCTCTGAGTGCAAGAATAGTGGGATACACATCAAAGTTGGACTCAAGCTGCTACGTCTTCTTGTGTTCGATTCAAGGTGGATTCAATTTGTCGCAGCTCTAAATGCCCTCAAAATTCATGCGTGTAAAAGCTCAGCCCAGTGATTACCAAAAACTTTTTTAGGAACCAATGGAACAAGTGATAAAATCACAAGGCCTGCCAAATTATGGAAACTAATAAAGAACATGAAAGTGAAACAAGGATGGTAATCATATTGATCCATAGAGAAAGTGAGTTACAGATTACACCATAAATGTTGACCGTGATGAAGGATTGAAGAGTATCAAATTGGTGTTTTAATAAGATAAACACAAACATAATGTATGGAATCATGCCAAGCTTGATAAAATTTTCTTTTTGAGATGCAATTTTTGAAGTACCCTTTCATATGCTTTGTAATGCAATCAATTTATATAATTTTTCATATATATTGTTAACTTAAAGATATAAACACAAAAAATGATAGGCATTTTTGAGATTCTAGCATGTCAAATGACATGAGTTTTTTTTAAAGCACATGTTTTGATAGGCAAAATAACTCTTGACAAAAAAAAACGTCAATTTTAAGCCTTGATCTAAGGTTAGATCCCACTTTAAAATCTTTACGACTCAAAGCTTCACACTTGACCAGGCTACTTAAAAAAACTCTTAATATCATCAAAATATAAAAAACAAAAAATAGATAAATGGAGAAGTATTACATGCAACTCAACAAAGACATCTACAAACATAAACATTACATTGCATAGCATCATTTGTTTTACATGTTGGGTAACCAACGTTTGTCCACTCTATGGCGATTTTCTCGCGACCTAGCATGATTAAGGGGTCCGGTGGAGTTTCTACATTTCTCTTTAGCAGTAAGTCGAGATTGTCTCCTAACCTCTTTGGCAAGACTTGACTTTCGCGATCGCTCTATGGCATGACATTTCCCCAAAGAACAATGAAAGAACCAATCAAACATCTCCTTCATGTAGTTGGATCTCGTAGTTCCACCACCGTGACGTGTATTTTTAAAGTAAACACCTTTGGCTCGATAATGTGATTTTTCCATTCCTTGAGTGCTCCACATGTGTAATGAACCATATTTTGACATAAAGAATACTCCATGCGCATACAAAATATGTTGCATCAAGAAAAAATGTTTAGATCAAATAAATATTTATGTATAGCATCACAATTTGAACTGAACAAAGTAACTTACCATGTAGTGTGTGATATTGCTCTCTCCCCACGCTTGCACAAATGCTTTAGTGAAATTCGAAATGTGATCTTTGAACAAATTTTGTAGCTCGCTCGTGGTTTGGGGTTTCCACATGATTTGAAGCACTAACTCCCAAGTGGTGCCACACTTGCCTACGCAGATTTACAAGCACGGGATTTGAATCTTGATCGGTCGTACACTTGCAAAGCGCTTTCCATAGCTCCCATGGAGCATCCTCTTCATCCCTCTCCTTTCGCATCTCTGGTTTCTTGACAAAACTACGTGCTTTCACACCATTCATAGATACTTTTTGTGGCACTTCATGCATATTATCCACCTCACCGATGATAGAAACATTGCCGCCATGACATCCAATCGAATTTAGAATTGTTTCAAACTATTCCAATGGCTTCGATTCCACGGATCTGGAAAGTGGTTTCATTGTGAAAGCGTACTCTATGTGAAGCTTTAACAAGCGATCAAATATACGTATAAAGGCATGCAAAGTGCAAGTGTACATTTGTAAGTGGAAAATTGATAATGGGATGCCATGTTTTATCTTTTGTCGACCGATTGGGGACCTCCATGATAGGACACTTCAACACCGAGCACACCCAATCCCTTGCATCATCATCCATTGACCCTGTTGCCTGACTTCCGTTGACATTTTTCTTTGAAGACGTGGAGCCACGAGTGCTCTCCTTGTATCCTCGTACACAATATGGACAAGAAAGAAGTGATGAAGCACCTTGCTTACACCCAAGTATACATTTGATTGTTTTTAGATCACCTCCTAAGTGCCACTCAACATCAAATGTACCTACTCCATCTACTTCTAGCTTTTCTCCCTCTAGTTGTGCCTTAATAACCTCTGTGATCCACGGGATCATAGAGAAGACCCATGCCAACACCTCATGAGTCTCCTTCGGAACTTCAAAAGCTCCTAACTACCATATTTCTTTTTCCGATCGTACACTAAATGATGGTTTCTGAGAATGATCACTGATAGCATCGACTTTTGCAAAAAACATTGCCTCATTCATGAGTGTCACACTCATACGTTCCAATCTCCGTCCTTTGACAATTTGACATTCATCTAGCTTAAGAATAAATATTAGCTTCTCTCCAAGTATTGAAACAACACAAGAATTGAATTGTTATACTAAATGATATTCAATACAAATAGAAAACGACATTACAATTTGTATTACCTTGTGGAGACAAAGCATAAAATTTAACCATAGCTCGTTGTAGTCGTTTCAAGTCAACAAAAATATTGTTGAATTGATGATAACTAAAAGACTTTGTCCCATTAGGAATAGTATTGCCTCCCTTTATATTACCACGTGACTTAGCACTCGTGGAAGAGTACACCATGGATCCTTCAATGTGTTCGTATTCGCCAAGGGATTCCCGAACGAGATCATTGTTTGATTTTTTTGCAAGTTGGACCCTATGTGGAATAGGAAATAAATTCTCGGTGATGCCTTGCTCTCGTAATGCATCTTTCATCAATCCATGAAGTGCATGGTATGCATTTGTGCTGATCCCAACCTCATCACAAGCTCTCTGGACATCATCCTCAGACACAAGGTTAGAGATCTTTTTTAGGATCTCCTTTGTGATGGCATCTTTCATGTGTTTGGCCTTTTCACAACCTATGATGTAAAGTATATCTTCCTTTGAGATGCATCCTAGGAGAAGGTTGCAACGGTCCTCTTGTCTAAAACTTCCACACACATCTTGTATATATGTCCTATTTCAAAAGGTGAACCGAGTTACAAATTGATGAAAATTATTTGAGAGTTATAAACACTGTGAATTTAAAAAAATAATTGGTTGTCGTGATCCGCTTCTTATGTGCCCCTCCATTAGATGCTAAGTTTTCAATGGAAGAGAACTCCCTCTTACGCTCACGCATGCCAAATGGAGTGGCTTTTAGGTGCATCATTGCAATCTGTAGCTTAGTTACCTCTGTTTCTGTAGCTTTCATCTCCTCTTTAAGATCTTTGAGTTGTTTCTCTGTGGAATGTAGTTGTTGTTGGAGATTTGTGGAATGATTGTGTAACACTTGACATTGTTGTCGGAAATATGCCGACGCACCTGCGTGATTGGAGTCCAATCTCTTACAATACCCAAGAAGACCACGTTCTCCTTCTCCCACATATTTGATTAAGCTTGGGAGTGTACGGAATGTCGGATGACATCCCACGAGCGGATCTTTTGGATATAACCCTCCATCAAGCCACAAGTCAACATTGGTTTCTCCTCGAAACCGTCGTACGGATGCCGGTTGAGATGCTTTCTCGTCATTTTTTTTTGTGGGAGCAAATTCGATCGGTAGACGCAAACTGACATTAGTTGACCTAGTAGATGACGGTGCAGGTGATTCATTGGTTATGTCGCGAAGAGACATGGTGAAAAGTTATGATGGGAAAAAAATTTGATAAGATATACTTTTTGGGATAAATAGACAATTTTTGGGATAAAAAGACTTAAAAATATATTTTTTCATATATAGGTTCAATTTTTGAGCTCAAAAGAGGGAAATTTTTTAATTTTAAAAATTTCAATTTTTAGGCTTTATTAGATGGACGTTTTGATGATGTGGCATTGTCTATTTATTCTTGGAGTTAATGTAGAGAGGGACCCAAGGAATTTTAGATTTGGAGCTTATAAAAGCTAGATTCTTCTAAAAAAATACTGTTTTATATATATAGGGACCTTTTGAAAGCTTAAAAGATCCATTTGAAGATTTTATAAAAAATTCACTTTTTGGGGGTAAATTGATGCACGAACTGAAAAGTGGCTTTTGTCATAACTACTTACTCTCTTTGTTTGGTGATAGGTAGAGAGAGAATGGTTCTTCTCTCTACCTTTACTCCTCTCTCTCCTACTTTATCCCCCTATTCCTCCTACTTTACCACCCTCATTCCCTACTTTCCCCCCCTCCCCTATCTAGAGAGAAGTTAGAGAGAGAGCTACAAAAGTAGCCCTATTTATTGTCTTTGTTCCCTCCATCCCCTACAAAATTAGCTTTAATCCCTTAAAATTAGGGATCCTTACATGGCCCCAAGGGGGTCCAATTTTTTCCTAATGAATTGGGGTCAAAAGGGAGAAAAACATATGACAAACTGAAAACCGTAGTGCAGACCTAGTGTTGGCTATTTGACCTATCAAACCAAGTCCAAATCCAAAACGATTTGAGATTTAGATTGTGGACATAGTCAGCAACAAACTCCTAAGAGATCAAGTCCAGATGTGGTTGAACATGGATCGCGAACCATGTACCTCAACCTCAAAATTTGATGAAAATTGGTAGAGAGCCTGGATATGACCTTGTCTACACACAGTCAAAATTTTGAGAAAAAAATTTGACAGAGGAACATGGATCGAGATCCATGTACCTAAGCATAATGGGGGTATTTGACTTGGTGATCTTGTAGACATACTTGAGAACATCCCAAATCTCAAGTTTGAGCAAAAAATACCTTCTGCAAACCTCTGGTCTTGAAACTGTTTTGAGTGTTGTTTCAAGTGCAATTCACTAAAAGTGCTCTAACTTTTGATAGACAACTCCAAATTGAGTCAGGTATAGCCAGGAAGAAAGTTTGCAAGCAATAGGACACACCAGAAATTAAAGCTGATTTTTTCCAGGTTTTTTAAATCCAAACTTTTAGGGTACCCAGAACTAGTTTTCAATAACCAAAAGAGTCACAAATTCCTGACTTTTGAGAGACCTGATTAGGGGCAAAAAGGGATAAGGTGCACTAAGACAAAGTGGTCTTGTCAACAAGGACTATTTTAAGAGTTTTGAGTGAGCCTTAACCATGACAAATCATCCACCATCAGGGTTCTCTACTCCAATCAGGGACATGAAAAACGCTGCAATGCCGATAAAAGTGGGATTGGGAGAATACCTAGAGGAGAGGCATTCTCTGATCAACAAACCAAATGCGAGATTCATTAGAACCAATGAATCCATGCAAGTTCTTATAAATTACGCTCATGATGTCTTATACAGATTCATAAACGGGGACCAATATATCTTCTACAAGTGTGTAGAACCCAGTGCTAGAGAGTTGACCACCCATAAGAACCTCTATGCATTCACATATATAGATGCTCACAGAGTCCAAGTTTTGATGGTAGATAAGTATAGAAGAGAGTACAAACTTGTCAATCCAATTGACTTAGAATGATACACATACAAGGGTACTCCGATCTCTACTTACTTTCATGAAATAACGATGCCACAACACATATCTGCGAGGGTTAAACTGGGATTTTCTCCAAGACTAGAGGAGAGGACGAGAGATGTCTTTCCAAAAGACCACAAATTGGTTAGATTAGTGACTAAACCTCAACGTTTAAGACCATACCAAGTGGCCCAATGTGTCAACACAAAGTACAATGGGTCAGGGGATCCATATGCTCATGTCTCACTCTTCAAACAAGTTTTGAGAATGAACAGATTGCGGATTTTCACACTTAGTATGAGGGATTTGGATTGACATTAGAAGGGAGGGCTTTGACATCATTCCAACCTCTAAACAGAGATGGTTTTCCAAAAATAGCACAACTCTTACAAGAATTCATAGAAGAGTTCTCAAAAAGGGGAATCAAGCACAACACAATGTCACAGATCTATGCTTTCAAACAGAGAAAGGACAAAAAAGGGAAGGAACCTCTGCTTCGCTTCAAACAGTACATAGACATATTTCTTGTGAGAGAGCTACTGCAAGATGATAGATTATCAATTCTCTTTATAGAGGGCTTGAGGAATGAAACTCTTAAAAAAGACCTACATTTGAAAGGATGCACAACGTTTGACCAAGTCACTAGAGAATCTCTATATCTAGTTGACAATTGTAAGGCCTACGGAGAGGTGATTGAAGATACAGACAACATGACTAGTAGTTCCTCATCTCCAAAGAGTGAATCAACAACAAAGAGAGATGTTCAAACTCCTTGGGAACTAATCATTGATCAAGTGGTTGAGGGGGTGATTAGAAGAATAAACCAAGGCTACAAACAAAACTTGAATGTATGACAACCTCAATTGAGGAGTTGCAATACTTGTGGAGGGGATCTTCTCACTCCATGGTGTAACACTCAACCAAAACCACAACAAATGCTAGGGTAACAACCACCTCTTTTGAATGATGGTAGAGTAGTAGTCAACTACACTCAGCCAACGCATGTGCCACAACCCGTGAAAAATTAGTACTTCATGGTTGCGAATACGCTCATGTTCATAGCCAATCAAGAGTATGGTTCAAATAACATCCTCGCAAGGCAAGAACAACCATCAATTGGATCACCAACTATGAAACAAGAAGTTCCATGTTATGAATGTGGAGGTGATCATTGGGCACAAAGTTGTCCAAACAAAAGTCCACAAATAGAATTATTTGGATTCCGTAACGTTGTGGAAGAGACCATCTACACCAAAACTGTGCTAAGAATCTAGACTACAAGGGGAAAGCAACAATGAATGTTGTAGGCGTGATGCCTTCTTCAAGCAGATCCAAGGTGGAACCTGCCATTCCTTTAAAGGTAATGACTTGAGCTCAAGCTCAAGAAGCTACAAAAAATGCAGTCGTTGAGGAGGAACCCACATTGCCACCTCAAACAGAAATTGAAAACTTATCGGTGAGAACAAGAAGAAAATCATGGATGGCCAAAAGGGATAAAATGAAAGCAAAGAGGCTTCAAGAGAATCCTACTTTGGAAACTCAATTGAACGAAACCAAAGAATAGCTTAGACAAGAGCAATAAACCAAGAAAAATGCAAAGGGAGCTAAAGAGTCAAAGACGAACTCGAGAGGTTCAGTCTTGGTCGACAAAGTCTTTGAACCTTTAGATGCAATTTGAAGGCCTATGAAGCTAGGCTAAAACCAAACAAAACCCAAGAGACTAGATGGTTGAAGTATCCTCATCCAGGGTATGAAAAAGAGAGGTTGCAAATGTGCAAGGAGCTCATCCAGTCAGCCCAAGCTCTTATGGAACCACATGTTCTAGATGCTCTAAAAAAAGGAGGTGCTAGGACGGTTCGGGATGGCGGGCAACAAGAGAGGCGACCTCTAAACACCCCTCAAGGCTCCTGTGCTACTCAATTGGGGGTGGGGAAACCACAAGCAAGAAACAACAACAACAAACCCACAGACAAACAAGTGAAGGGGCACCACCTAACTATAGAGTGAACTAGGATGCAAAAGAGGAGAATCCTTGAGCAATACAAGCGAGAAGTAAGGGTACACTATCACTAATATTAATGCTATTACACACACCAAACAGAGAGAGAGAGAGAGAGAGAGAGAGAGAGAGAGAGAGAGAGAGAGAGAGAGAAAGAGAGAGAGAATTTTGTGCAACAATTAAGCTTCAATTTAAATGATTGACACTGGTGTATAAACAGCTTGGAGGAGAGTCAAGAGACACAATTAAGTTTGATGATGTTGTAATCTACACATTATCTTAGGGTTATGGGAACTCTCTCACCATACAACCCTCTTATAATGTTTTCCCAAACAACAAAACAAACACAAAATTTCTTGGGTCACATACAAAAAAATACTACAAAAGAGTCTTAAAATGAAAATACGCCACCAAAAACCAAACGAGAAGAGGTTTCCAAGCGTGAATTGGAGAGACTCAAGAGAGTTTTGAACCGTGGTTGCACCCAACTTACTAATTCAATTGATACGCAAGAGTAGGTACAACTTTGATTGGAAGTTATGAATCACTCACTCCCGGTGCAATGCTACGACTAGCTGAAAGAAGCTTTCCTATACACCACAAGTAATGGTGTATAGAGAGCTCACTCTCTCTCTCTCCCTACAACTAAGATGGTGAATGGTACGTTCAAAGTAGTGAGTAATAGTGTAGAGATCATTCCCTTTACAAAGGGAAAAGAGATCTATTTATAGGTGAGGAGAGCCCTTATTAGGATTATCTCCTTATCAACATTTACATAGAAAACCATGTTTATGAAATTTATTATATATTCTTATGAGAGTGGGGCCCTCTTGTCTCTTGAGTCACATGGATGTGGATTCAAGAGGAGAGATTTATTGAGGTGAAATATAGAAGATTCGTAGATGGAGGTGAGTAATTTTTGTGTGAGGTTGCCTACTTTAGTAGATAGTAGAGGGTGCAATTTATAAGAAGGGTTAATCATTAGTGTTTATAGTTTGTAGTTAGTAGGATGGGGTAAAATTACATGGCATATGCACTCAAGGTGCATTATATGATTTATACAATGATAAAAAGTAAGAGAAAGATTAGAATATACACAATTTGATGAAAACCACAAGATGAAAAAAGAATTTTCCACCTATCTCCTCCAGTGAATGAAGCGGTTGTAGAACTCTGTCGGTGTAGTTCTTGTGACCATAGAAAAGTTGAATTTTCTATGATCAAACTCCTCCTTTTGTAGAGCTTGATCTTGATTCTTTGCTGATTTTTTCTCTTTTTGTGAAAGGATAAAGAGGTTATGGTAATATGAGTTTGATTCTAGAGAGAGAAATTGAGCTGTGTGTGTAGAGATGATAAATTTTGAGCTATGGAGTAAGGGAGAGATGAGAATGGTGAATAAGATGAAAGAAGCCATGAAAGTTGCAAGTTTGAGTGAGGGATGGAGAGAAATGAGTGTGTGTGTGTATAGAAGTGTGAAGAGAAGTGAGAGAAGACTAGGGGTGACTTGTGAGAAAAAGTGGGAAGACTAAGGTCCACTATAAAATTCATATCTCACTGATGGTAGCTCCAAAAATTATGCAAAACCTTAAGGTGATTATTTAGCTTGTGGGCTACATTTTGTCTGTTGGCCATTTCTCCAAATTCCAAATGGAGATAGGTGCCAAAAATCTCACCAAAAAGCCTGTTTTTTATGCCTACAAAAGTCTTTTAGTGGCTCTCTCCTTTGTTGAATTTGCACAATGCATCCAAGAGTGAGCCCCTCCTTTGTCATATCATGATAAAAAACATCCAAATTATCTTTACACATGCATGGAGAAGGATTATTGGTGAATACAAAAATATATACATGGTGGGACTAGTGTATGGACTATTCATAGATTTTAGCTCAATGCACATGGTGTTAGAATAATGAGTACATGATGAAAAAATATGGAAGAATTATGGATATGAAAAAAGATATTGGAATCATATGGTATGGTCCCTATTTTGTATTATTTTGGGTGAAAGAGGAAAAGTATACAAGTAAATAAGAATTATATAATAAAAGTGACTAAGGGAGTAGGAGCCAGTTTTTTTGTTTTCACAAGGGTGATGTTAAAAATGTGGAGGTGATCTGTATAAAAGAAAAAAATATTATTTATGAGATTAGAGAATGTACACATTGGCAACAAAAATATACTTATGGTGCAAGAGGATAAAAGAAGGCATACATAGAGTAATAAAACACACACCTAGCTATAAATATTTAAACAAAATACCAAAATAATTATAAAATTTCTTATATTTACGCACTATATACAATGAAATATTTACACACAAAGAGGCCATAATAAACTTTTATTTTTTATTTTATTTATTTATTTGGATCAACTAGCCCAGTAACTAGCTAATTGAGGGTTTTTAAGGAGATATGGGGAAAGTCCCCTAACTCACACACGCCTATGTACAGTGAAAGCGTGAGGTTAACCATGGTGTTTGAGTGATTTGATAGGGTGAGGTAGCTCACTATGGAAATTTTGAATAGTCAAAAAACGGCTATTATTATCCCTCCCCCAGGATGATAGTATATTCATGTACCATCATAAAGCATCTTTTCCAAAGAAAGTGCTTCTAAGTCCTTGACAAGATTTTCATTGTTTGACCCCTTGGCATTTTGGCTCGAGTTACACTCATGATTCATGCAACAAAACTTACATGAGATAGTTGCCTCTTTTGACAGATCTTTGGTAGATCCTTTGGTAGAAGACGGCTCAAATAAGGCTTTAGCCGATACCCATTTACCTTCTTGGAGTGCTCTTTACCATTCAGGTCCATGAGCTACTAGTAGCTTGAATTGAAAGCCTTTTTGACTATGTATGGCTCCTGCCATTTAGTTTTAGACTTGGCATCAAAACAATTGTCAAGTCGATTGTCATATATACCTTAGCACAAGCTCTCCTTCATTGATGCCTTTGTCTTTTAGTTTCTTGTCAAGCTTATCCTTTGCTTGTATAGACTTCCTCTTGTAGCACTCGTAAGTTGCTTCTCTCTTCCACTCAAGTTCCACTAATGTAAGAAGTCGATCCATCCATGCTTCTTGGTCATCTTGTGCCCCTTTGCTATGAAGACGTATTGCTGGGACGTTGAGCTCGATAGGCTGCAAAGCCTCTTGACCATAAACCAAGTGAAATGGTGTGAACTCTGAGGCTTCCCTATATGTGGTTCGATACGCCCACAAGGCACCATCCAAAAATTCATCCCACAACTTTGTCTTGTCTTGCACCATCTTCCTAATGATGCCTGCAATGACACCATTAGCCTTCTCCACCAAAGAGTCCTACCATATGGCGAGTGAATATTTTTGAGCAAGGACATAACCGAGCGAGCAATCTAAGAGAGAGAGAGAGAGAGAGAGAGAGAGAGAGAGAGAGAGAGAGAGAGAGAGGTGACAAAGAAAGGAGATTGTGAGCACTAGCTTTGGTTTCTGGGTGCAGAGGACTTGCAGCCATTTAAGGTAGCATGGATATATATGCGCAATTCTTTATGGTCAAAGAGGGCCATCTAAGGCAATGAGATTTAGTATAATTTATAATTTTTGGTGTGCATTTATATTTTCCTCCATTGCTGTTTCTTTAGCCATCAGAGCGGATAGAGTTTGCAAAATTTTGTCCTCTCTCTATGAATTTTTGTAGGGCACTTTACAAAAGCCAACTAAGACTGTTCGCGACTGATCAAGTAAGCAAAATTGTTACTCTTGTTGCATGCGAAAGTGCTCAAAGGGATTAAGTACACAAAAGTTGCCATACACTAAAAAATTCATTAAATCTGTCATCATCTGAATCTCATAACTCTATACTGGTAGCCTCGTTATTATATTACCTAGAATCTTTTATAGATCCCTTTAAGTTTCATTTGATGATTCTCATCAATCCTTCAACTCGAACAAAAGCTCACTACAATATCGGGACTTGAACCGGAAGTACCAACGAGTTGATGCAGCCTTGTATCTACAAAAAAACCATGTGGTGGCTTTTGCGTTCAGCTTCTTGCCGCTGTCCACCTCTGTGCTGCCCCGCCTAATTGGTAGCCTCCCATATATTTGATCATCGCGTCTCGACTTACTTGTCTACTCCTACCTACACCCCTTGCTCCGATGCCACACGGCCTTGGAAAGTGCTTGCATCTTCAGAGATTCAATATCATTTACGATTTTTTTCAAATCGTGGAGACATATTTATACTGACATACTCGTTCAACTTTATTTAAAAATACTTTTCACAGATTCCCTCCAATATTCTCTTATCGCCCCCTCCAGACACCCCCCTACTATTGCCCCCTGGGCCTTGCCCCCTACGTACCCCACCTACATGTCCCTCATCTCTCGCCTACGCCGAGTAGCTCGTTGCTCATCCCTCTACACGGAGTGAGAGATCGCCATCGCAACAGCAACAAAATAACTCTCTCTGGAGAGAGACAGAGAGAGACTACAGCGTCATGCTGAGTTGCTCTCTATACCTGCGAGCATGTTGTTCTCTCTACCTACGCACCTCTCCATTGCACCTCTGATGCTCATCACCTCCTCACATTTGCACACCTAGCTCGCGGCCCCCTTGGCACAGTCAGCAAACAGTATAGCTACCCTCCCTCAAGCTCCTCGCTGAACTCAAGGAAACCAGCATGCACAGCCCGCCAGAGAGAGAGAGAGAGAGAGAGAGAGAGAGAGAGAGAGAGAGAGCAGCCTGCGCTCCTGCAAGTGGCTCACTGTGGGTGAGAGAGACAGAGAAAGAACTAAAAGCCTGCGAGAGCCACCCACTGACTCTGAAACAGGCTGTGAGAGAGAGACAGAGAGAGGCAGAGGTGTCGGACCATCTGTGGGCAGTTTCCATTAGAAAGGAAGAGAGACCTGCATACGCATGTGCCACCTGGCCTCCAGAGAGAGGTTCGAGATAAAGACTTTGGCCTTCCCGCCTGATCCGCCCGACTTGTCAAGCCGCTGACCCCTCTTCCTCCTCGGCTTCCTCTGCCACATGGACGACACAACGTATCTTCCTTACATTCTCGTCAATTGACGCACTTCGCAGCTGAGGACAGGGCGCAGAGATAGTAACAAATGGTGCAGCCTGTTAGGGTCAGCAAGACAGCGCCGACAGCGGCACTGTACCACACCGCAGCCAGATGCTTCGTGTAAGCCCTAGAATAGAGGAGTGTCTGGTCTCCACTAAGAATGAAGTAGCTCCACAGAGCTAGAACTGCAACTTGCCCTATTCCTTGAATCGCCAAGATGATCGTAAGCCGCGACAAGCTGTAGCGCCCTATGGGAAAACCTGCCACAAAGAGCCTCGAATCAGATCCCACATACATCTTGGGAAAGAGAAGCTCTAGCGTGGAGCCTGTGCCGCTAGCATCCCCAACATACGACCGCATGATACGCCTCGCTGCTAGCCCTGCACTGAAAACATCCAAGTGCAGAGTGACCACCAGCGCAAGCTGGATGAATATCTCCGTAAGGCACAGGACCCCATAGCTCACGGAACTGTTGTCGGAGGCTACCTTCTCAAACTCGGCACTGCCAATTCGCTCGGGGTCGTCCAGCACGTCAAATAGAGCTGTCTGCGCGTTCCTCGCCTGCTCATCACTAGATATGGCAGATCGACGGAGAAGAGCAATAGTGGCCATGTTTAAATCCGCATCAGCCAGAATGATGCCTCCTGTGTTCTCGCAAGCAAGTGCTGTCAAACAGTCGGAAATGGCTTCCCAGTAGTCCTGGTCCCGGTCTCTCCCCTCTGGCGACAGGAGGCCGTGGCAGTTTGACATCACGCAGTCTCGGCAGTACACCACAGTGTACTGCTGCGTGCCATCATCGTGAGACTTGCACCTGTGTACATCTCGCTCCCACAGAGAATGCTGATCGACGAAAGTTGAGGGTATGAGCAAGCACCCGCATGCATGTGGCTCGGCTGCAGGGTTGCCATCGCACTCCGAAGTTGCGTCATTGTACCATTTGTAGCAAACTATCTCCACAGTGGCTTCCGTTCTGTTTACCAACCACCATGCGAGGGCCTTGTCCATCAACTTGCATTTCCCCACAGTGAAAAGGGCATAAGTGACGACTAACGCATCAGCATCTGCTATGAACGCCCAGATGGACTCCACCGGCGAGAGTTGCAGCGTGTAACAGTGCAAGTAAGTGGCCTCCCTCAGAGCGCATTTGAAGTCCAATCTGCCTCTCACGGCGGCGTTGTTCCAGGCGCTCATAGCACCCAGCGTAGCGAGCCCAGAATCCAGGAAATTCGATGTGTCCGCCAAAACTCCCCCAATCTCTTGTGCGCTGGCAGACACTGCAAGGCTCTGCATCAACACGAGCAGGCGAACTACCCCATTGTAAAGGAGTCCTGTGAGCGGTAGCCTGAACAGAGTTCTATCCATGTCTTCACCACAGCTTGCCCCGAGTTTAACAAGGGGTAAGTAATTGGAATTTTTCATAATCGACCTGACATACTTACTAGAAAATGAAACTGCCTATAGCCATCCACGTTGGCGTGGATGGTTACAGGTAGGTTTCTTTCGTAAATAGGTTTCTTTCGTAAATTACATTCACAATATAAATTCAACTAACGAATCTAATAAAATGTCGTTTCAAATATTATGAACGCATCTTTGTGTACGAGGTCCATGTCGACCTCGCAACACACAAATAGGATGAACCTGCCGACTTACAGCCTCGCAAGCTAAGATCGGAGCACTGCTTTAATGTGCCAATGCATGCTCACTGCGTGCGCTCCTCAACATTTTGGCCTCTGTTAATTGCAAGCAATGCATTAACCATGTCATCGGAAGCAATGTCTGGCTGATCTCTCTCTCTCTCTCTCTCTCTCTCTAAATTCTACAGCAAGAGGTGAGGGTGAGGTAGCTCTTAAGCATGAAAACTCGTAACTATAAGGCTTTGGCATCATGAGCCAGCTAAAGCAAAGACACGCTGGTATGTGAAGAGATCTGAGGGTTGGAGCACTGAGAGCTAGCTATGGGGGAAGGCAACCGACAACAGGAGGGAAGTAGCACTAAAGAGGAGATTGTGAAGGGAGGCCAAAGGAGCCACCAGATTATAAAGAAACTGGAACTACAGAAATTTGCTGGAGGACAAGGGAGGTTTAGATAGTGCAAAGAGGAGAAAGCTCACCCAGCTAGCATGGGCAGCCAATTACATGCAACTCGAGGACAGTTCGAGCTTGTAGGGGGCCTAATCAATTGACGCGCGCTATGAAAGGGGTCCATGGGAGTAATTCATGAGTGAGGAAGGTGGCTTTGCGAACAAGAATGATAGATGTGCCATTAGGGGGAAGCTCATAAGAATGATAGCTAGTAAGTCTTGTAGAAGGAGTGATCTGAGCATGCAGGTATGTGTGTAATGGGAGGCGGCCAGGTGTGGATGGTGAGATGGTGGAGTGGACGCAAGCTGTAAGGGTGTGGTGACCGCATCATTGTTCTGGCTAGATGTCATCTGTAACTACCTACAAGCTTGCATGATGTGGTGATGTTGTGGCCCTCAAAGACACTCCTCTCCTCAAGCATGCAGTGGCGTACATATTAATTGAGCATGCAGTTATCCATGTAATATTGGGATCATCAGAGGAGGGGCAACTCGAGTCGATGGTGAGATGGCGCAAGTAGGAGCATGGTGAGTCAAACTGGTGATCGCATCACTGGATCTGGCTGGATGTCATTTGTGAGTGCCTACAAGCTTGCATTTGGTGACGTTGTGGCCCTCACCCTCCTCGTCTCATCCCTGCTGCCATTAATATCTCTCCTCCAGCATGTTGCCGTCCCAACCAAGATGAAGGTCACTGCCGGTGCTAAGGCCGCTGTCAAGGAGGCTACCACTCATGTCGCCTCATCATCATCATTGCCGCTTTTGCAATAGACTGTAGGACTTCTAGGCGCTGGGCAAGGGAGTATAAGATAAACATTTGGGCAAGGGAGTGTAGGCATATCACTATCCTTGGTCCTCTGATGTTGGAATGTAGAATGTTTGAGATGAAGTTTGCTTTTTGAAAGAACATTTTATGGCCCTTGCAGACCATACATCTTTGCATCCATTGATGTTTTGGAAGCACACATGAAGTTTGGATGCTATAAAAATAGATGATGGAGAAGATGCATAGATGAAGTTGGAGGCATAGAAATAGATGATGGAGATGATGCTTTCTTACGTAATCCTAAATTGCATCAATTATAAAACGTGGTTATATTCAAGGTGCTTTGCCAAAAAATTGCTCGGTTTTGTGTGAGCTCGGAGTGGTTCGCTCGGAGTTTGGAATTCCTCTCCACCAAACTATTTGACTGTGGGTAGTAGGGTGTACTATGACAATGTAGAATATGAAGCTCTTCACAAACTTCCATCAGTAAACCCTTCCTGAACCCTGGACCATTATCAGAAACAATCTCCAAAGGTGTACCAAATCTGCAACAAATATTAGTGTAGACAAACTTGCTTACTGTTTTTTCATTTACCCTTGCCACACTTTGAGCCTCTACCCACCTAGTCATGTAATCTACATCCACTATAATGTAGAGTTTACCATTTGTTGTTCTAGGCAGAGGACCCATAGCATCAATGCCCCACTTTTCAAAGGGTCCATTTACAAACACGATCTGCCTTGGACCATGGATCAATCTTCTATTTCCATTTACCTAACAGTTGTGACAGCCATTAGAAAAAATATGGACTCTCCTTGGGCCTTTTTGATTAGTGAAGGCTTAACGGAGAACCAATGAGAAGGCTCTTGGGATATCACCTACAGGGGGAGGAATGGTAGGGGTGCAGCCTAATTGTCTCCCTCTTCAATGCTTGGTTCTTAGAGAGAGAGGTGGGAGGTAGGCTGTGGGGGGGGGGGGTAAATAGGAGGAGAGAGGTGTCATAAAAGAGGGAGGGACCCCCCCAAAAAAAATTCGCATGCTTAAAAACCCAAAAAATTGAATTTTTTTTAAAAGTTCCAAAGTTGACCCATTTGCCTCCAAAACTGCCCCAAAACATAAACTAACTTTAAAAAGTCAATTTTTCCCCCCAAAATCCACTTTTCTCTCTCTCCCTCATTACTTTTCTCTCCCACACTCTCCCTCCTCCCATTCTCTCTCTACAGTCAAGGCAGCCATAGCCAAAAGCTTTCCACCACTCTCTTCCTCTCTCTCCATAGCTCCCCCTTCTCTCACACCTCCATCAACCCTCTACAGTCCCACACTCCATAGCCCACAGCTCCACTATCCTCTCTACCTCTCACTCCTCTCTTTCTCTATCTCCACTGTCAAATCCACCATAGCCACCATAGGCAGCTCACCTCACCCTCCCCTCAGCTCCTCATTCTCTCGATCTCCACAGTACTCAACTCTTTCAAATCCCTTCCTAAGCCCAACTTCCCAAGCATGTCCACGCATAGACGGCCCAAACCAGAGATAGAGGAGATTGTGTTGCACAACACAAAAGACTCAGAGGGGGTATGGATCCCACAAGTGTTCAAGAAGGGTGCATGGATCTACATGCAACCGTCACGTGCTAGACCTCATCGCGTACGGTGTCGATGTTAAGTATGGAGCCTGATTTACCCTTGTAATTTTATGTGGTAAAAGCGCACATTTGTAAGGCCCCCATTATGAGGAGAAGCCATCGTGCGTGAAGGAAAATCACTCACCGGAAACCAAAATTTTCACGGAGAAGAATCAGGGGCAACTTTAAAGGCCTCGGGGGCGGAGGCCCCCGAGACTTTTTTTTTCATCGGAATATTATGTCTGGACAGCGGCCGGAAAGTGGTCGGAAAACAACCGATCGGTTGGCCGGTGGCCGGTAGTCAATGGCCGATGGCCGGTGGTCGGAAGTCAATGGCCGGTGGCCGGTGGCCGAATTCAATGGCCGGTGGCCGAATTCAAAAGCGGACTTGTCTTCTCAAGGACGGCCACACATGGGCGGATTGGAGGGTCCGATTTGGACTTATTCGCACAAGGGCGGCTACACATGGCTGTCTCTCATAAGAGAGGGCAGCCCTTTTGGCCTATAAAAGGAGGCCATTTCTACACACATTTCATAGTGTGAAGTTGATGCAACAAGGTGAGTGTGAGGTGGTAAGAGTGAAGCAAGGCGGGAGCTCCATTAAGGGTATAATCCCTTTGTAAACTACTACTTGTTTTGAAGTACTAAAGCCATTGCGTGGCTGCTTTCCCGTGGACGTAGCCCACATTGGGTGAACCACGTATATCGTGTGTACTCTCTCTCTCTCTCTACTCTATAATCTCGTGTATATAAATCTGTCTCTCTCCATTAAGTAATCTACTCAATTATCTATTTAGCTAGGTCTTATTTCCTAACAACTAGTATCAGAGCAAGGTTTGCTCGTAGCTAAATTATCTCAAGGAAAGGATTCCTTGAATTGAGTGGGAGTTATGGCGGAGGAAGGGAAGCTCAAGATTGAAAAGTTCAACGGCAAAAACTACCAACATTGGAAGATGCAAATTGAAGACTATCTCTACCAGAAGGACCTCTATTTGCCACTAGGCGGTCTTGTGAAGAAGCCCGCAACAATGGCAGATGAAGCATGGATTGTCCTTGATCGAAAGGCACTGGGAACAATCCGGTTAAGCTTAGCGTCAACGGTGGCCTTCAATGTTTCGGAGATGAAGACCACGGAGGACTTGATGAAGTCACTTGACGACTTCTACGAGAAACCATCGGCATCCAATAAGTTATTTCTTATGAAGCGCTTGTTCAATCTAAAGATGGCAGAGAATGGTTCAGTTGCAGAACACCTAAATGACTTTAACACAAACATAAGTTTACTTCGATCAGTGAAAATCAATTTCGATGATGAAGTGCGAGCTCTCCTTATACTATCATCTCTACCGGATAGTTGGGACAGCCTTGTGATGGCTGTAAGTAATTCTATCTCTGGCACAAATACTCTTAAGTTTGATGATGTTGTGGGTGTTCTCCTAAGCGAGGAAATGCGAAGGAGAAGCACATGAGAATCATCAAGTGTTGCACTATCAGTGGAAACAAGAGGAAGGCTTAAGGAGAGGTTCAAAAACCAAAAGGGTCGTGATCGCTCAAGGCAGAGCAAGTCACGCACAAAGTCAGTTCTTGAATGTTGGAACTACGGCAAGAAGGGCCACGTCAAGAAAGATTGTTGGTCCAAGAAGAAGAAGGAGACAGAGTCTCAAGACAACAAGCCAACATCGGAGGCTAATGTGGCAGGTAAAGTAGAGCAAGATGCTCTAATTCTCTCATTAGACAATGTGTCTAATTTCTGGATAGTAGATTCCGGGGCTTCATTCCATGCGACACCACACAAGCAACATTTCCAAGACTACACCAAAGGTAATTTTGGGTATGTATACTTGGGAGATGATGAAGCTTGTGAGATTGTCGGCAAAGGTACAGTTTCTGTCAAAACTGCTAACGGAAATGAATGGAAGCTTAAAGATGTTAGGCATGTTCCTTCTCTTCGCAAAAAATTGATCTCTACAGGACAATTGGACGATGAAGGTCACAACATTGCATTCGGAAACAAACGGTGGAAGATCTCAAAGGGATCTTTGGTGGTTGCCAAGGGTGAAAAAGTTGGTACACTTTACTTGTGTACTGTTAGCACGCAACCTTCAGCTTGTGCAGCAACTACAGAAGTTGAAAGTGCGGTGTGGAACTACCGACTTGGGCATATGAGTGCCAAAGGAATGCAAATCCTTCAAACAAAGAAGCTTCTACCAGGTTTGAAAGAAGTGGACTTAGAGTTCTGTGAAGATTGTGTTTATGGTAAACAAAAGAGGGTAAAATTTCAAAAATCAGGAAATGAAAGAAAAAATAAAAAACTTGAGTTGGTTCATTCTGATGTTTGGGATCCTGCAAGTACACCATCACTTGGTGGCTCATTGTACTATGTAACATTCATAGACGATGCGACTAGAAAAACATGGGTTTATGTCATGAAGAATAAATCCGATGTATTTTCCATATTTCAAAGGTGGAAAGTCTTTGTGGAGAATGAAACAGGTATACCAAGGTTAAATGCCTCAGATCGGACAATGGAGGTGAATATTGCAGCCAAGCTTTTGAAAGCTTTTGTGCTAGCAATGGCATTCGGAGGCAAAGGACAACCCCAAGGACACCTCAACAAAATGGAATTTCGGAAAGGATGAACAGGACAATCATGGAACGAGCACGAAGCATGCAGCTACATGCAGGCCTACCGCTTGAGCTTTGGGCGGAAGCTGTAAGTACGTCTGTGTACTTAATCAATCGGTCACCCTCAACGGCATTGGATGGGGGAGTTCCAGAAGAGGCATGGACAGGTAAACCGGTGAATTATGCATTTCTCAAAGTGTTTGGGTGTGAGGCTTTCATGCACATAGATAGAAGCCTAAGATCAAAGTTAGATGCAAAGTCCAAAAAGTGTTTCTTCATTGGCTATGGAGAAGGAGACTTTGGGTATCGCCTATGGAATCCTGAAGATGGTAAAATCTTAAGGAGTATGGATGTAATTTTTAACGAACAAAATATGTACAAAGATTACTTGGAAAGAAAACAAACAAAAGAAACAGGTGATGAGTACATGGAGCTTGAGGACGGTGAAGACTCAAGGACTGCAAACAGTGACAATGTGCAACAACGTCAACCAAATGAGGAGCCTCAACCTATTCCCCAAAGATCTACAAGAGCAAGTAGACCTCCAGAAAAGTTTGTTCCTTTCTTCAACCATCTCTTGATCTCAGATTTTGGAGAGCCGGAATCATATGAAGAAGCTATGCAACATGAATCCAAAGAAGAATGGACGAAGAGCATGCAAGTGGAGATGGACTCACTACATCGCAACCAAACATGGGAGTTGGTTGAGTTGCCTGAAGGTAAGCGGGCACTTCAAAACAAATGGGTGTACAAGCTAAAGGAAGAAGAAGGTGGGAAGAAAAGGTACAAGTCTAGGCTTGTGGTAAAAGGTTTTTCTCAAAAGAAAGGTATTGACTTCAATGAAATATTTTCTCCTGTTGTAAAAATGAACTCCATTAGGCTTGTCTTAAGCCTTGTGGCTGCTCATGATCTAAATCTCGAGCAAATGGATGTAAATACGGCATTCTCTCACGGTGACTTAGAGGAGGAAATCTACATGCTTCAACCAAAGGGGTATGAAGTAAAAGGTAAGGAGAAAATGGTTTGCAGATTAAAGAAGAGCTTGTATGGTTTAAAGCAAGCGTCAAGACAATGGTACTTGAAGTTTGATCGATGGATGTTGGATCATGGATTCACAAGATGCAACTCGGATCACTGCGTCTACACGGAGAATTTTGGAGATGGGAAATTCATCATCCTAATGTTGTATGTTGATGACATGTTGATTGCAAGTGCTAACATGCAGGACATCAAAGACCTAAAAGAGGAGTTGTCCAAATCTTTTTCAATGAAAGATTTAGGTGCTGCAAAGAGGATACTTGGTATGAAAATATCAAGGGACAGGACGAAGAAGACAATAAAGCTATCTCAAGAAGATTACATCAAGAAGGTACTAGAAAGGTTTGCAATGCAAAATGCAAAACCAGTTTCTACACCTTTGGCTGGTCATTTTAAACTAACGAAGGATATGTGTCCAAAGACACAAGAGGAGATAGCCTATATGTCTAAAGTTCCATATGCTGCAGCGGTAGGTTCTCTAATGTATGCTATGGTCTGGACAAGGCCAGACATTGCACATGCAGTGGGAGTTGTGAGTAGGTTCATGGACAACCCAGGTAAAGAGCATTGGCAAGCTGTGAAGTGGATACTTAGGTATCTAAAAGGGACAACAAAAAATGCTTTGTATTTTGGAGGAATTGATATTTTTCTAGAAGGGTATGCTGATGCAGATATGGCAGGTGACAAAGATACTCGAAGGAGCACTACTGGCTATGTTTTCACGGTTGGAGGCACAGCAGTAAGCTGCGCTTCAAAGCTGCAGAAAGTGGTTTCACTTTCTACCATGGAAGTAGAGTATGTAGCAATGACGGAGGCAAGCAAAGAAATTCTGTGGCTTCACAGATTCTTAGAAGAGCTTGGATTCAAACAAGACAATTGTGTCTTGTACAGTGATAGCCAAAGCGCTATCCATCTTGCAAAGAACTTAGCCTTTCATTCAAGGACAAAGCACATTGAGGTGAGATATCACTTCATACGCACTCTTTTGGAAGAGGGACAACTAAAGCTAGGAAAGGTGCATACAAGTGAAAATCCTGCAGACATGTTTACAAAGGTGGTCAACAAGGAGAAGTTGAGCTTTTGCTCATCTTCAATCGGCATTCAAGGATAAGAAGCCAGAATGGAAAGCAGTCACAGGTTTGGTTTGGAGATCAGTCTCCAAGTGGGAGATTGTTAAGTATGGAGCCTGATTTACCCTTGTAATTTTATGTGGTAAAAGCGCACATTTGTAAGGCCCCCATTATGAGGAGAAGCCATCGTGCGTGAAGGAAAATCACTCACCGGAAACCAAAATTTTCACGGAGAAGATTCAGGGGCAACTTTAAAGGCTCCGTCCCCGAGACTTTTTTTTCCGCCGGAATATTCTTTTTCGCTGGAATATTATGTCCGGACGGCGGCCGGAAAGTGGTCGGAAAACAACCGATCGGTTGGCCGGTAGTCAATGGCCGATGGCCGGTGGTCGGAAGTCAATGGCCGGTGGCCGGTGGTCGGAAGTCAATGGCCGGTGGTCGGTGGCCGAATTCAATGGCCGGTGGCCGAATTCAAAAGCGGACTTGTCTTCTCAAGGACGGCCACACATGGGCGGATTGGAGGGTCCGATTTGGACTTATTCGCACAAGGGCGGCTACACATGGCTGTCTCTCATAAGAGAGGGCAGCCCTTTTGGCCTATAAAAGGAGGCCATTTCTACACACATTTCATAGTGTGAAGTTGATGCAACAAGGTGAGTGTGAGGTGGTGAGAGTGAAGCAAGGCGGGAGCTCCATTAAGGGTATAATCCCTTTGTAAACTACTTCTTGTTTTGAAGTACTAAAGCCATTGAGTGGCTGCTTTCCCGTGGACGTAGCCCACATTGGGTGAACCACGTATATCGTGTGTACTCTCTCTCTCTCTCTACTCTATAATCTCGTGTATATAAATTTGTCTCTCTCCATTAAGTAATCTACTCAATTATCTATTTAGCTACGTCTTATTTCCTAACAGTCGAGGCGTATTGGAACGTCATTGGAAGGGCCGGCTATTGACATTCAAAGAAACAAAGTCCGGAATGGTAGCCATCGTGCAACACGTCTACAGTGCAGCTGAGCTCCCCCTCAAGAGAGATTCTACTCAATTTGCACCTCATTGTAAGTTTTCATGGTTTAGCTATCCCATGCATATGTCATGTTTACGTTTATGTGATCATTATGTTTAACTAAGGACATTTGTAAAGATGTTTTTTCATCCAGATTAGTTGAGGAGTAACCGCTTGAGTGCCTCTCAGGCACGTTCATGGTTGTGCATGCTCACATTGGGGAGCTTATGTTTCCTAATGTTTCATCGAAAAAACTTACCGAGCAGCGAATATTCATGTACTCCCACAAGTACTTGGTGCCAAAGTCAAGCCAAAGCTATGGTAGGTTAGAAGCCGTGGAGACACCCTCATTGCAGAGTGCAGAATGGCCAACTCCAGACCATTGGGCTTTGCTTTCTTTCAAGCGCAAGGTGCTACAAGATTTCCAAGGGTCCCTAAAGTTTGGTAAGGCAACCAGATCAGTGGGTCTCAGTTGGCATTGTCCCATTCATTTGTTTATGCATGCATTCCGCTCTCTACCGATTGTAAAAACACCAACAATGTTTGTTTGCAAAGAAGTTGACATAGATGCAATGGACACCATTCTAGGTGTCAATTGGGGCTATGTTGACGGTTTGCATGATGGTGACCGTTATAAGTGCAATGTGTCCCCCACACAGCTTTGCCTTCGGTATTTGAAAGCAAGGTGCACCTTGTATGCACGGTTTAGCTATGAGAGGTGGATGCACAAATGTGGCAAATGGATACCCTTGCAACTGACAGCCGAAGAGATTCAATCCTTTGGAATTCGTGTCCGCATGCCCAATAACGAGGTGGAGGTGGTTGCAGTGAATCGGCATTGGACTCTTGCCAATCTTCGGGAACACTTTGTCATAATGGGATTCGAGGATGTCGGTAATGCAAGTTTCAAACTAGAACAACGCAAGGTCTGCTTTGTGCTTCCTTAGCTACCTTTTCTTATTTTCTGTGGGTTTTTGTATTTTGATTGCCCATTTTTGGTTGTATAGATTGGAAGGCGGATGGAGGCCACTATGCTTGTTTACAAAGATTGGGCTACAGACGAAATCATCTTGTCTAAGTGAATTGGCTTGTAACTTTAATTGTTTATATATTAGATATTTTATTAAAGATTTTGAAAAGTTTTAAGGTGTTGTACTTGATTTTGTACTTGAGTTTTAAGGTGGTGTAAATTTATTTTTTAAATCCATATTTTTTATTTTTTTCGAGATAGAATATGTCTATATAAGGAGGACATTACTTCATACATTTCCACGTGCATGGGGAGATTCATTGTTGAGTTACCAAACCGACCAGGGCAATGGGTCCCTGAAGGCCTTCTCCACCACATCTACCAAGGGGACATGTCATTTCATCAGCGGCTTGCACGCTTTGCCACCATAGCACAACCCGTCGGACAATATGTGCGGCTTAAAGCTGATGATGTGCGAGCAATGCGTAAGGGAAGGATCGGAAATAATTTTTTCTCTGTTCAGGCCATAATGATCTTCCTCCTTCACGAGTGCCCAGCAGGCCCTGACGTAGTGCTACCTCACTTGCAGATCGGCGGGGTATTGACTGATGTGAAGGACCCCAAGCCCGCGGCCATTAACTCATCCGTAGAGGAGAGGACGCTTGCCTTGACCTACCCTGTAGGGATTCAAGGCCTCTTGGAGGCCTCTCCATCAGTCGGTTCATCCTCGGGACCGCCAGAAGGAACCACCACTCGGGATGCCATCCCTGAGGTAGAGATTACCCGCTTCTCCTCCATTGTGGTGGGTGGGGAGGAGTTTGTGTTCATGCACGATCTAGAGAAATCCTTTGAGCTTCGCATGGATGAGTGTTTCGCCATCCTCGATGCCCATGGAAAGTTTGAGCTTGATACCACCACCTCCCATGACGATGATCTCCTACTGCCCATGGGGAATACTTTGGCGGACAAAGTGGCGATCGCACAAGCCGAGGTGGCAGCGGCCGAGCAGGCCAAGGTCTCTGAGGAGGAGTTTGTGGCCGTGCAAGCCATGTGTTTGGCTAAACGCGCAAGAGTGGATTCACTACCACCTGCTGCAACACCTGTTTCGCTTGATCCAAAGGGGAAGTCAAGCGTGGATCTTTACTTGCACCCGGATGCCGATGAGGAGGATCGTAGACAAGAGGTATAGATGCTCACTTACATTTGATTGTTACAAATGATTTTGTTAATGTTATATCATAATTCTGTGCCATATCTCAGAAAACCTATGTTCTACAGGATGTTCTGGAGGTTGACGCCTGGGCGCAACTGTCAGGGGGGAGGAGGACGCCGTTCGGACCTCAAGCGGCACTTGCTCACTACCTCGGCACACTTCCCACTGGTGTCGTGGTGTTTGTCCATGCCGACTACTCTCCCAATGGTCACTACAACATTTTTGCTCTCTGTTCACTCTCCAAGGCGTTGTGTTTAACAACACTTGCCCAAACGGCCAACCTTGTAGTGCTTGTAAAGAAAGATTTTGCAATATCCACTTTCGGTGTAAACTTTCGCGAGCGCCTTATTGCCCATGTCAGCATGAACCAAGTTGTAGGGGTTAATGATACCCAAGAAATCACAACCACTTTACTTAACAAGGAGCCACCCCAAAAGGCCAAGCGCCAGAAAATTGTGATTAGAAAGATCCTAAAGCAAAAGCCGGATATCATGTAAAGCATTGATTTCTTTAATGAAACTACTTTTTGCTGTCTATGACTCTCTTTCTTGCAAGGTTTTGAATTTCTTATATGTTGGGCTTCCATTGTGTATGAGAAGCACCATAATTTTTGCTATGACTACTAAAGGGTTTGGCAGGCATTAAAATTTAAAAAATGTATACTTTGTTATATCTAGGCTTCCAAAGTTATGTATGTGCCTAGTAAAGGGCTTTGAAGTCCCTAAACAATGCTGCCACAAGGGCTCGCATTAGGGCTTTCCATCAACAGATGAAGTGTGCAAATGCGCGCCCTTGTGGCAGATGAAATTGGACACATCTAAGAGTATACCCAAGTACAAAACAGAGTGACAAGGCATTAATACCCAGTTGCAAACGAGAAACACATGGATACCCAAGTAACCTTAAGCCCATCTTGCCCCAGATACCTAAAGATGTATTAACAAACCACAAAACTGTGGCAATATCTAAACCCTTCTTGGAGAATAGGAGCATATCCAGTTACAAAACAGAGTGAGAAGACAATAATACCCAGCTGCAAAACAGGAAGACATGGATACCCAGGTAACCTTAAGCCCATCTTGCCCCAGATACCTAAAGTTGTATTAACAAACCACAAGAGTAAACTTTGTGGCAATATCTAAGCCCTTTCTGGAGTTTAGGACTGACATGGACTAAGCGGGGATGAATACCAGCAGCATCTATGCTAATTGAAGCATTGAAGCAAACAAAACATACTTATTGCTTGTCAAAATTGTCTGGAAACCACTGGAGAGTGTCAGCAAAGCACTAGGAGAGGCTGCCACAAGGGCGCGCATTATGTCCATCCATAGGCCTTTGGAAGCCCCAAATGCGCGCCCTTGTGGCAGCCAACTTGGGGGCATTCCAAGCCATTTTGAACACTTTGTAGATGTTTTTTCCATGCAATAGTGAGTCACATAGCATGGATACATCAGGAAGTGCATGCCCCACTTAGCCAAGGTGCTAAACGTAGGCAATTTTTCACAATAACAAGCTAATGGCTACATACATACAATAGAAGGTAAACAAAACTTGAACCACTGCTACATTGCATGGTGCAAAATTAAAACAATATAATGCGCACTGGGGTATACAATAAAAGACGCTTATATTCAAATTCTTCCCAATACAATGCACAGAGTGGGATATAGAATCAAAAGACGCTTGTATTCAAATTCTTCCCAATCTTGGAGTTCCGTAAATACAAAAAGGTTGATGCCTAATTACAAGCTACTCCTCATGGCGCAAACGGCGAGCAAGCTGCATATCCTTGGGCATAATGGTTACACGCTTTGCATGGATGGCACAGAGGTTAGAATCCTCGAATATGCCAGTTAAATATTACTCTACTGCCTCTTGGACTGCCTCTATGGCCACGGCACCCATCCGAAACTGAGTGTTGTACAATTGCAAAACCTCCCTGCATAGCCTTGCAAAAGGAGCCCTCCGAATCAAGATCTCGGTGCTCTTTTGATAGTGTCGAATCTCCGCAAAAGCACGGCTGCGCTTTCGTACCTTTTGAGGTCAACGTGGAGGTGCATTTTTGGCACGAGTCGGGGTAGCTTGCTTCCTCTTCTTGTAGACAATGCTCTTTCTCTTTTTTTTCTGCACAGGCACTTCCAACACCTCATAATCGGATTCCACCCACTCTCCATCTGATTCGTGCTCTTCACTATCGACCGGATGTGATGGTGTAGGTCCACTCCCTTTAGGAAGTGTCTTACCCCCAATAGACATGTGAGCCTGATAAGTTTGTATTTGGACGCCAACCCATGGGGCATCTTCATCCGTTTGTGTCTCTTCGGAGCCTTCTGACGGCTGCTTTTGGCTGTTTGTTTCTTTGCCCTGGTCACTCTCATCCTCCCTGTTGCCATCAGAATCGTTGGAGTCCGATGAATAGACAACAAGACGATGCTTTCGTCTCTCTTTTGCTATTGTAGAGGACTGGCCATGCTGATTTGAAGCTCCAGCTTCTTCTGTGTGGACTTCACCTTGAGCTTGTGAAGTTCCAGCTTCTGTTACTATACCTTTGAGTCGTTGGCCATCCGGCCTCTCTGGATATGCAATCCTAGCCGTTTGTTTTGTTCGTGCCATGGTTGCACCTAGTAGGGAAGATGACAAAATGAGCCCCTTCAACCTTTAAATAGGTTTTTTTGAGATTTGGGCCCTTTCACACTATGCGACCAATTGAGTGAAACTCAAATAAAGCAATTGAATTGAACAACTAAACCAGGATCATGCGGCGGCTGACGCGACGCCCAAACGCTGCCTTTTTGATATTTAGTTGCACACCAAGCTTCGTGGCCGAGGGACGCTCGCGAGCGTTTCCACTTCTCGGATGCTGCAGTATGGGAAGCGTTGCGTAACTGCTTTGCTAACATCGATTCTCTTACTTTCTCAATAGTACGAGTTCTCCCAAAGGTGTGCCTAAAAAACCAATTAAACATCTCTTGGAGGTAGTTGGAGTGTGAACTACCACCACCATGCCAAGTATTCTTGAAGTAGACTCCTTTTGCTCGATAGTGGGACTTCTCCATGCCTTGTGTACTCCATATATCAAGCGAACCATAGCGGTCCATGAAGTATGCACCATGCGCATAGAGAATGTGCTAAAACAACCAAAAAGGAGATAAGCGAATAGAAAAGTTACATTTTCAAACATTGCATATGTATTAAGTCCGTTAAAAAAAACCATGTAGTGTGTAATCTGCTTTCAGACCATCCGTCCTTAGCGGCCTTTGTGAATTCATAAAGCACCTTCTTGAACTCCTCTCGCTGCTCAATGGTGGTGCTTGAAAGATTCATCAATTGCACAACCTTTTGAAAGGATGACCATACTAGCTTGCGTTGGTTAGCAACCTCCACATTGGGATCTTTGTCCGTCGTGCATGAACACAAATCTTTCCACAACTCCCACCGCTTCTCACTTGCTAGATCGACACTTGCCTTGGATACCTTCATTGGAGACTTTGACATCTTCTTGAAAAATCGACGTGCTTTGGCTCCATTCATGGAAACCTTCTGTGCCACCTCATATGTCTTCTCCCTACAAGTCTCTGCTACAATGTTCACCCTTGATCGGTGACATCCAATCTCATTAAGGAGCGTCTCCACTCCCTGCAAGGAGTCTTTTGACCATTGAAGGGGCTTCATTGTGAAAGCATAATCAATGTGATGCTTTAAGATCCTATCAAATATTCGCATAAACGCATGCAATGTGCAAAAGTGAACATTGTTGAGGGAGAAGGGAATTATGGGGTTCCACCCAGGATCTTTGCTATCCCTATTGGGCACCTGCAACATATCACATGAAAGAACCGAACTTTGCCACCCCCTATTTATATGGTCATCATTATCATCGTCCTGACCTTCCACTTGAGTTGCTCGACTTGTCTTGTGCCCTTTTGTACAGAATGGAAAAGGAAGTAAAGAATTTGCACCTTGTTTGCATCCAAGCATGCACTTTATGGTCTTTAGATCACCACCTAAATGCCATTCAAAATCAAACTCCCCACGTCCTGGAACCATGAGATTCTCACCGTTTATTTGAGCTTTAATGACCTCTGTGACCCATGGGATTCTACTGAAATTCCATGCAAGGACTTCATGTGTCTCTTTCGAAACTTCAATTGCACCAAGCCACCATATATCCTTCTCTGATTGCACACTAAAAGAGGGCTTTGTCGCTTCACTCGAACTGCAAGATTGCTTGGCATAAGCTAGGGCTTCATTCATAAGCGTGATGCTCGTTCTCTCCAACTTTCTCCCTTTAACAATTACACACTCATCCAACTTCAGCATGAACACAAGCTTGCCTTCAAGAACTTCCAACAACATAAAGCCTCAGAATGCATGTTATGACACATCATAGAGCATGTAGGCAACTCTAAACTAACCTGCATCACTCAAATTGTAGAAAACAGCCATGGACTGCTGCAATCGTATCAAGTCCACAAAGATATTGTTGAATTTGGTGTAAACAAACCCTTCAGTCCGCAACACACTGTTAGAAACAGCACCGCTTCCCTTCCCGCGGCCCTTCCTTCCTTGTGATTTGCTACGGAGAGGCTGAAGAGGCATCGTGTCTTCAATATACAAGTAGTCCCCTAATCGGTGAACAACATCTTCATTTGACACCTTCTTGGCGATCTGCACTCTGTGAGGAAGTGGGAATAGGTTTTCTGTGACTCCTCGACTTCTTAATGCATCTTTTAACACTTGATGTATTGCTTGATAGCCCTTGGTACTAATCCCAATAGCATCACAAATATCCTGAACATCTAGATCAGTGACAATATTAGAAAAATCTCTAAGAACTCTCTTAGTGATTGCGTCTTTCAAGTGTTTTGCCTCTGGAGCATCAAGCATCCCAATAAAATCCTCTTTGTTGAAACAAGAATGAAGTAAAGTAGCCCTAGCTGACGCATTCTCGCCGCCGCACGTTTCTTGGACGAAGTTCCTATTGCCCAAAACAACAATGATGAGCCATATTAAACTTAAACAACATGAGGGATAGAACATGTTACCTCATAGCTGTCACCCTTCGTTTTCTTGCACCTCCACGTGGTGCAAGAGTCTGAATTTCGGACAACTCTCGTTTCCTCACCCTACCTCCCATGGCAGTACTCTTCATGTGTGAAAGAGTATCCTCAAGCTTTTTAATTACATTTTCCTTGGTTGTGATGGTGCTCTTTGCTTCCCCAAGCGCACTAGTAGCTGTTTGCATCTGAGCTTGAAGATTGTGGAAACTCCCATTGAGCAACTGCCAATGACGCAAGTAGATCTTGGACCGCGCAATCTCGTGTTTGTTGAGTCTCTTGCAGTAGCCCAACAAACCTTGCTCTCCATTTCCAACGTATTGCAACAGTGATGGAATGTTTGTAAAAGACGGATGAACATTGAGAGAAGGATCCTTTGGATACAAGCATCCGTCTGTCCAGAGATCCACATTCTCCTCCCCTTGAGCGCGGCGTTCGTTGGCTGAAGGTAATGTACCCAAGCATGTTTTCTTTGTCGGAACATACTCTTGAGGTAGGCGTAGGAAAAGCCCTGGAGACCTACCGCGTGAAGAGCTTGCTGGGACATTGGTCACGTCGTCAAGAGGCATTGTAGGATGGAGAGATGGAGCTTGAAGGATGGAGAGATAGAGCTTGTAGGATGGAGAGATGGAGCTTGAAGGATGGAGAGATGGGTGCGTAGGTACAGCAGCAGGTGCAGGTGCAAGGGGGATGGGTGTAGGAGAGGAGCTTAGATTAGGAGAGAGAGTTTTCAATTTTGGAGGGAATTTTCTAAAAGTTTGGAGGGAGTCAAAAAATGTTGAATTTTGAGTAATTTAACTTAAAAATCTTTTTTTTATCATGTGTATATGTTGGGGGTACTTTTTAGGGGGGAATAGAGTTTTTTTGAATTTTTTTGAAAAAAGTCATTTTTTTGACCTCTTTGACCCACGGATTTGCTTAGGTGGCATGGGAGAGTTAAGAGGCCACTTACAAGTTGGCCAAAAAGGTAGAGAGAGAAGACCCCCTACCCCCCTACTTTTCAAATGGTTTACCCTCCCCTTCCCTACTTTTTAAATGGTTACCCCCCCCCCCCCCCCCTCTTCCCCCTACCTTTTTAGGGGTCAAAGGTGGAGGAGACCCTACCAAAATAGCCCCATTCAAAGCCTTTGTCCCCCTTAATCTTGGCAGGCTTCCTTTAAATTAGGGATTCTTACAAGGCCGGCCATGGAGAGTCCATTTTTTTCCTAATGCTTTTACACCAATGCTGGACATCCACATGCAGGCTTGGTCAAACATACCCCGCAAGAAAAATCTTCTTCACAGTTAACGCTTGGGCAAAATGACCACCACACACCTCCTCATGCAAACCTTTTATAATGGTTGGAATTTCCTCGATAGTTGGTACTCTTCGGTACACCTGATCCTTCCCTCTTTGATAGAGGGAGCCTTCTAGGAAGAGATAGATACTTGTCTTCTTCATGAATCTCCTCTTTTGAGCTTTTGTGAAGTCTTGTGGAAACTCGCCCTCCAAAATGTAGCCAATAATGGGAGCCAATGACTCCAATCCCTGGTATCTCGGTTGCTTGACAGCTGCTACCACCATGATGACCTACACTTCTTTCTCAACACATGTGACTGCTTGTTGTGCAAGTAAATCAACATCTTCATTCTGTTTCCTAGGAAATGATACAATTACACTTCTTCAAATTGATTAACCTATGGATGACATGAACCTTTGTCCTTAGCTTTCACTCTTGCATGCCCAAATGCCTAAGATTTGCTTCACAATGAGAAGTGCATTCCCCTTTACCATGAGACGTTGTATACTTTGACTAATGCACACATCTTCAAACCATGAAGTAATATGTCATACTCTGCTTCATTGTTGCTAGTTGAACCTGGTAGATTGACTTGTCTTTCATGAACACCTCTCCACTTGGGTTGAGCAACACTAGCCCTCCCCTTGCTTTTCCAGTGGCTCATCGAAAAGCACCATCAAAGAACAAGGTAAAAGCATTAGGAATACTTTTTGGTGGTGGCAATGGTAGTGTCTTTACTTCATGCACTGACCTTAATCTCCTTCTCATGTACCCTATAAGTGAGAATCCCTGTGCACGCACAATATCTTCTACCTTGAAAGAGTATTGGAACTCTTGCAAGTCCGTAATCCACTTTGAGATCCTAGTACTAAGATTCATTTGAGATGACACCCAAGGAAACAATTTTTTTGCAGTGAGAATTACAAAAGGTTTTGGTAGCAAGTAGCATCTTGGCATTGTCATTCACCAAGCATGGACACTACATAATCTTCAACCTTACCAAAGATGATACCTTACACTTGGGTTTTGACCTCCTTTGTGAGGGTGCTATCTACTTCCACCTTTGTGTTATTGGGCTTAAGGTCCCCCTTCTCTTTCCAGTCACTTGGAAGCCTACCAATGCGAACATTGAGGGAGATATCCTCTTGGCATTGTCGTTCATGTAGCGTGGACACTACACATTCTTCAACGTTACGAATGATGATGTCCTACACTTGGGTTTTGACCTCATTTGTGAAGGTGGTATCTACTTCCACCTTAGTGTTATTGAGCTTGATTTCCATCTCTTCCTTTTTGTGGTTCTCCACTATGGTGAGTCGAGCCTCGATGGTGACGAGTTTATGCTTCAGCTCCTCATTCTCCTTGCGAAGCTTCTCGATTTCATTTTGAAGACCTATGTGTTAAGTTGTTTGTCTTTGGGGGTGTTTCCACGACCCCAGAAAATGTAGACTTGCCTTGAGATCAGGCTCAAGTGGCCATGATGGGCACATGCTTCCTATGAAGAGACTCAAAGCATCACTGCTAGAGAGTCACGGGCAACTCGAATAGAGTCAAAGTTGGTGCTCAAGACGAGTCTGAGAGTTGAGGGCAGCTCGGGCAAAGTCGAGGTTGGGCTAGTCTGATAAAGTTGGGGTTGTGGGTAGCTTCAACAAAGTCAAAATCATACGAATGATTAGATGTGTATGCAAGGCAGTGTTGGTTGGGAGGACAAGGTTGTATTAACACTCTATCTAATCTCTACATCCTCTCTATCTACTCCATCTACACCTCTCTCTAAACCCTAATCTCTTCCTAAATCCTAACTTTATCTATCTACCCTCGACTTAATCTCTATCTACACTATCCTCCTTCTCTACTTAATTTACCTAAACTCTACACCCTCTCTATCTCCTCTATCCACACCTCTCTCTCTACACGCTTGTCTCTTCCTAAATCTTAATCTTATCCATATAATCTCTATATCTATCCTCTCTCTACCCTCTAAACATAGAGAGAACGCTAAATAGAGGTAAACCTCCACACTCTCTCTAGTCCCTCTATCTATCTCTATGATCTATGCATCCTCCATCTCTCTATCTACACCCTCTGTACTCCCTCTATCTACTCTATCAACACCTCTCTCTAGACCCTAATATTTTCCTAAATCCCAACCTTATCTATCTACACTCTCTACGTATCCTTCCTCTCTACCTAGTCTACCTAAACTCTACACCATCTCTATCTACTCTATCTACACCTCTCTGATCTCTTTCTAAATCATAATCTTATCTGTTACTCTATACCTAATCTCTATATTTAACCTCGGACTCTCTACCTTCTAAACATAGAGAGAGCGCTAAATAGAGGTAAGTCTCTACACTCTCTCTAGTCTCTCTATCTATCTCTACACTCTATGTATCCTCTCTCTCTATCTACTCTATCTATCTACATCCTAACCTCTCTCTACTCTCCCTCTACGTCCTAAACTCTATCCACCTCTCTCTCTCTCTCTCTCTCTCTCTCTCTCTCTCTCTCCCCCTAATATCTATCTTTACACCTTCTCTACGTACTCTCTACCTAATCTATTTAATCTCTAAATTCTCTCTATCTACTCTATCCACACTTCTCTCTACACCTTAATTTTTTTCTAAATCCTAACCTTATCTATCTAATCTGTATATCTACGCTCTCTCTACTCTCTCTATCCCCTAATCTCAACTCTCTCTATTGCTACTCTCTATGTATTCTCCCTCTCTACCTAATCTACATAATCTTTAGTCCCAATCTATCTAATCTATGTACATCTCTCTACACTCTAATCTCTTTATAAATCCTGACTTTATCTATCCACTCTTTACCTAATATCTATCTAGATACCTTCTCTCTACTCTCTCTATCCCCTAATCTTGACTCTCTCTCCATGTAATCTCTATCTCTATACCCTTTATCTACTCTCTCTCCCTCTCTACACACTCTCTACACCCTCTATCTTTGTTTCTCCCTCTAATCTTTATCAATCTCTCCCTACTTTCTCTCTATCTCCACTCTCTCTACACCTCTATCTCTCTTTTCCTCTCTCTAATCTTTCTTCTTCTCTCTCTCATCCAATCCACACTATTTAACACTTCTCCTCCCTCTAATTTCTCTTCTCTCATCTCTTTTCTCCTCGCTATAATCGCTCTTCTCTCTCTCTCTCTCTCTCTCTCTCTCTCTCTCTCTCTTCCATTCTCTAATTTCACATACACTAAATTGAATATTTCTCTCTCTAATTTCTCTCTAAACCCTTTTCTTAAGTACAATTTATCATACTCTATCACTTTTTTTTCTAATGTTTAATACTTAATCTTTAAATATATTTTTTTTGTCTCTCTATTTTTATTTCTCTAATTTAACATACACATCTTTAACACATCAATTCACTTTAAGTTAACAGTAATGTAACATTAAACATACAAGAAGTTTAATGTGTAGGTGTGATGTTTAATTTGACTTTTTCTCTCTCTACTTAAACATCTATTTAACATTAATCATGAAATCTACGTTAATCTCTACTTTAACATTAATTAACATTAACCATTAAATTTATGTTAATCTCTCTTTTTCTGTCTCCTTTTTCTCTCTCCTTAATTACACACCAAGCAAGTATCTACGAACTTATCACCACACGCCTACAACAAACAATCAAACAAGCAAAGTGAGATCAATCGAGCAAGCAAGAAGCACCTACACCAAACATGAAAGAGGTACAAAATCTTTGAATCTAACTTTTCTAATGTGTGTGTATGCGTGTGTGTTTAAGACAATGGGGAGGGGGGATTTTGTAGAAGCTTACCTCTTGTGTTCCTGTAGCATTCGAGTCTTTTTGCGGTCCTCTTATGTGGAGCTCTCTTGTGGTTCGCCCTCTCCTCTCAATGATCGTCAAGTGATGAAGCGCTCCACCAAAGATTGAGTGTGCATGTGTGTGTGTGTGTCGGTGAAGGAGAGAAAGTAAGAGAGAGAGAGAGAGAGAGAGAGAGAGAGAGAGAGAGAGAGAAAGAGAGAGAGAGAGAGAGGTGAGCTTTGGGAGGGAGAGAAGGAGAGAGAGAGAGATGTGAGCTTTGGGAGGGAGAGAATACGGCTGCAGGTGCGATGACGATAGGAGTAGAAGAGCAAGGTATACTGCAAAAAAAATGAGGCATACCGCGCTCTCTTTCTTTTTGAAATTTTTTGAGGTAATATACGCGATAATATGCGTGGTAATATGCTAGGTAATTTACGTGATAATATTTGCGATAACATACACGATAATATTTAATTTACAAAATAAATCCTTCCCGCTCTCCTCTCTCTCCTTTGCACACCCCATTTTGCTCTATCTCTCTCTACAAAATGCGGTAAAGGGACGCAGTAAACGTTTTGCAAGTTTTATAGTGGCTCTTCATCGTGAAACTCAGGAATGGTGAGATTCTTCAATAATACATTGCTACCTTCTGCATCTTCTGAAGCACTTGCCTCATGGACTCCTTGAGTCGTGCGAACTTGTGTTCCTTGAACCATGCCAACTTGGGCTCCTTGAGCCATCTGTGAATTCATAAATTTCATAGTAGCTCAATAAGCTTTGTAACATTTGCATTTAATGCAGAGAGGTTGTGTTCCATTACGCTTTGGTGATTTTTCAAAGTCTTGAAATTAACCATATCTACAAGATTATGATCTCTTAGTCATGCATATTAATGTCGCCAGCACCTGTGGTTGCCGGATTTTGATGTGAGTGCTCAAAATCAAAAGTATGTGTAGGTGGGATATCCTCACCGGCCATGGTAAACACACGCTAAGATAGAGAGAAAAAAATATCAACTTTTCCCTTTTAAAGCTTGAAGTCGTTGTGTTTTTTATGCTCGACGACTTTTGCATTGCATCCGATCCTCGCCTTGCTGAATTTGTAGTGCTTCACATTGTGTTCTTCGTAAGAACACTTTCGTTGATTCTTCACAAAAACTCGTCGTTTTTGTGAAGGCTTTTGTTCACTTGTGAAGTTTCTTTCTTGAAAAAAGAGGAATTTTGGAAGAAAACTTGTCTTGCTCTAAGGAGTGAAAAGGAAGGGTGAAACTACTTCCTAGATGTTTGTGGCTTTCCTTCCTTCTAGATTTCTTTTTTAACACAAGTATGCTATCTTTCCTTCTTGTATACAACAAGGATGATAGGGTATTAGCCTCTTACCCTCACGGGGCTTTGTTCAACCCTCCTTCATGCAAGGGTTTGGAGGGCCTTCTTGCACGCGGTGCCAACGGAGCTTCGGTGCTGTAGAGTTACCGATCCAGTTTTCCTTGGTCACTCATCTTAGTCTTACGCTATGGAGGGCAGACATGGGGCGGCTTCAGTTGCTGCTCGCTGTCTGTCCTCCCGTGCTACCCCGAGGGATTCACTCTATATACAAAATGGGACGCCACCTACGAGCACACAAATTTGATAAAACCCCTATATACGACTCATTTTAGAGAATATGACCCCCCTTTCTATGCTTATATGACAATCAATGAAGAAAACTATCATACCCCTATCTTACATATAGAATTTAGGTCTCACATTATATAACTGAGTAAAACTAGTCAAAGAGTTTGTAGCATAGTGATTGGAACATACTAAGGAACCACTTCTAATGATAACAAGATGTACCCTCAATGTGTCTTAGTTTGAATTTCAACCTATGTGCACAATCAGCCTGCACTTTGGTTACTCGTCCAATTCCGACCCATGCAAAGCTGGTGTAAATCAACCCTTGAACTACTCCAAATCAGCCCTTATCTATGATCGGATTGATGCAAAATTTGATGTGTGGCCTGATAAAAACACTTTCCCAAAATTCATCTGAGTTCGTTTTTACACCGGTAACCAATCGTTACAAGTAATCAACTCGGATCAGCCCCCCCCCCCCCCCCCCCAACCCCCCCATAAATATGATACCCCCTCCGTTATTTTTAAGCTTGGGAGATAAATTATTGGGGGCCTGTCCCTAACTTATACGCTTATGAAACTTGTAAATAAACCCCCCTCCCTTGCACTTACGTGGCACGGTAACTTTTCCATGGCGAATCCCCTCGGCGTGCTACGTACAGTACTCTGTGCCGGTCTTATCTTTTGTTGCGCTGTGGCCGTCGTCTTCCTTGACTATTGCTTGAGGATCGTGGGAGAGGAGATGTGCATCACATACACATGCAACCCGATTTTTTTCTTTCTCGAAATAGCTCGAATACTAGTGAAAGGAGGAAAATAATGATATGTGCTAGTTTCCACCCAACCATGCTATCTTATAGCCTCCCCCTAGCATACGCACTGTTCGGCCTTGCCTGTAGGACCCGTGTCCTTACAATTCGGATATAATTCGATCAAATATATTAACTCCACTCCATTTAAATAAGCTCAAATGTTTTTATATATCTTGCTCAAATATATTAACTCCACTCCATATGAACGAGCTCCTACTAGTCAACATGAAAAATGTTGCTCTCTCTAACATATTCATGCATATTTTCCACAATAAAAAGAAGCTTCATATTATACCCTTCATGATATAGGTTATCCATTGAGAATCATATGTTTACAACGGCTCTTTGTAAAAAGTGTGTCTTAGCTTACAATCATGTCACTTTAAGATTCACTAATGCAACCGATGACGGGAGCTAGCTTGGTTGGTTGAGTATTCGATCTCCGTGACCAAAGTCATGGATTTGATTGCGCATGAGTAATGCTCAAAGGCGCTCTCTTGTATCTCATTGGGTAGGAATGCCCGAACTTCTGCACCAAAAAAAAAGATTTGCTAATGCAAGGTAGGAGCAAGAGGAAAAGGAAATAATCTAGCTAAAATTTGAAAAGATAGTGTAATTTTTTTGAAAATTGAAGAGTCATATGCAATGAGGAATCCACTCTCGCTGAGTTTTGGGCGGTGATGCAAATCTTCTGCTTGGATTTAGGATCTCGTGTTAGCCACAAAAAAAGGGAGTCTTCTCCCATTTCTCCCTTCCTAACTGGATTTCCTGGGCGGGCTGCAAAATTATTAAGGAAGGGGAGATCTTCAGGCTGTTTGGGATTCCGATGGGCTTCAGTGTTACTCTCAAAGCTCGATGGGATTGGGTGTGCAACAAATTCCGAGCCAAACTCAACCGGTGGATTGGCTTCCAACACTCCTTGGCAGGTAGCGTGCTAGTTATCAACCTCTTCCTGAATGCTTACATGCTCTTCTTTTTTGGTTGCTGTAGACCAGCAAACTGTCATTTGCTGAGGATCACCAAGATTCGTAGAAATTTTCTTTGGGTCGGTGATCCCTTTGCCAAAAAGAATGCCAAAGTTTCATGGGACATATGTACCCTCCCTAAAAAGAAAGAAAGGATGGGAATCCAGAATCTCAATCTCATTGTGGATAAGATGGGAGTTAAACTGGTGGTTGCAGCCCTCCAGCCACCTGACAAGGAATGGACAAGATTCCTGTTCAAAAAACTAGGCAAGTTTTGGCTCTTGGAGCTTACAGGATGGATTCATCTCCCGCTTTCTGTAATCTTTTTTGAAAAGAAACCCATTTCCCTAGTAGGCTCTGACTTATTGAGATCAATTATGCAAGAATGGAACATGCACAAGCATAGTATTCAGATAAACACCCTCAACAAGCACAAGTATTCAATCCCTCCTAATGAATCCATCTGGTGGCCTTGCATGGACATTCCCCCCTGTCCCCGCTACTTTCAAGAGGCTCTGGTTCTTCACAAAAAGGGTCTCAAGACATGGTCCCAATTTTAGGATTCAAGTGACCAAAATTGGCTAGATGATATGGAGCTTTCTCTCACGTTCTAGGTTAAACCTTGGGACCTACAACTCATCAGATCTAGGAGCAGGTCCTTCCCTTTTGAGCTTGTTTGGACGTTTCAGGACCCCCCTTTCTTAGACCTCCTGGCCTTCACTTGGGTAGGAAGTCTCAAGCTCCACAACCTTGTTTGGAAAAACAATAGTGTGGCTTCTACTATCCCGACCACTCTCAACAAGAGATGGAGAGTTAACTACTCCCGTAAGCAATGGGAATTCAAGTTCCGCAACATTTGGGCCTCTTAAAAAGTCAGTGCTCCTCTGGTTGATTTTCCATAAAGCGTTATGGATAGGAAAAAAGGCCTTCAAAGCCAACATTAGCTCCGAAATCTGTTGTCGATGCAACCGAGTCATTGAAGATCTAGGCCATCTCTTTCTGGACTGCCCTAACAATAAGCAAATCCTCACCCCTTTGACCCGCACCCTAGGCTTCTCTCCCTTGTGGAAACAACTTCTCTTAGGGGATTATGTAGGAGTTCTTTTTGTATTTTGGAATAAGTCTAGAGCCGAATTCTTATGGCTTATTTGGCGTCAGAGAAACTATAAAGTGTTCGAAGTTGCTTAGAAGACACCCAATCTGAAAACCCTTCTTTCCTCTATCAATGTGCAGGGAATGAAGATCACCAAAGACTAGATCACGCTATACTGGACAAAAAAGGACATTCTCAAGGATTCCAAGTATTTCTATGATCGAGTTAATTCTTGGGGAGTTGGAGGCAATGACCTTGAATCCTTGATGATAAGGTGTTGGCTCGGGAGTCGGAACGATTGGGAGAATGAGCTCGACATTAAAATAGCTCAGTCGGAGGATATGATCAACGAAGGGTACTACTTTCTGGACAGGATCCAGGCCGAAATTGATAAATGTAACGGAATATAATGCTTGCTATCTATACTATGGATGAAGGAGAGAGAAATTCAGGCGGCCATGTGTAAGCATATGCTTCATCGAGTAGATTTCAAAATCCAGGCCAGTGTGCCCTATGCCCTGCGCGAAGTGAAACAGTGGACAGGCGAGAGCACACACACACACACACACACACACACACACACACACACACACACACACACACACACACACACACACACACACACAGCTCATCGTCGCTGTTGGACGGGAGAGACTCACACACCCATGAAGTGCATCCAAACACTACCTAGATCAACATAATGTCAATCGAGGACACAGATGACACGATAGGCACACGAAGGAAATCTCTTGAGCTTGTCAGGCTGAGACCATCCTACACATAAAACACTCTGGAAGGCCAACTAAACCATAATCAAGAACCTCACTGCTCTCAACTACACCACCTAGCCATATACACACATACAGAAGGTAACTCACCTAATCAAGCCAGATTCATACGAAACTTAAGGAACACCATCCCCTCACTAGGATACACCTGTCCCTAAGCTTCTACACTCAAAACCCTCACTCTAAACCCGTCTGCGGAAAACGCGTAGGATGACAGAGCAGAATTTTGAAAGTGCTTGAAATTGAAATTTATGAGTACCTATGCATAGTTTATGTCGCCACGATTCTATAGACTACTAGCACGCAGAAAACAGACATCGTTTGATACACTTACGGCCACAAATGGCTCGTAGATGCGTCGGCGTGTGCGCTTCGTCTCGCGTGGAATGCTTGGCATTGTCGCGTAGCTCTCCTCGAGCCTACAGCAATGGTGCAGTCGGATCTCCAATGTGTTGAGCGAGCATGGCGTAGCAAGAGGATGAAGCTCACACTCACTCTCTTTCTCTCTCACACACAGTAGACGGCAGCGCTAAGTTTTGATTATGATTTAAAAGTCCTTTTACAAAATGACCTAGGTACCTTATATACTAAGGCTACCTTAGGTTTAACCAAAAATGGGGTTGAAAGGGTCAAATGGCTTTGTATTTACAATCTGGAAGTGCCATTGCACCCCGGCTTCTGAAACTAGAATAACTACTCATTACAAATGACGTTTATAGCCATAATCCGCAGCATTTCATAACTCGCAAAAGATAAGACTTTGGTACGAAACTTGAGTTATGTTGTGTTGTTGACCCAGCGATCAACATTCCCCCCTTCCGCGTGCATGTCGTCCCCGACATGACCTGATTGTCGATGGCGATGTGGTCTTTGTTGTTGTTTTGTTGTTGTAAAGAAAGTATAGACTATAGCCTTTGCAGTAGCTTGTCTTGTTCGTCCAATCCGATGTACATAGTCTTCACATGATTCAGGAAAATCATAATTGATGACGAACTTTATGTCTCTCACATCCACGCTCCAAGCTGCAGTATCTGTTTCTGTCATTATAGGTCTACGCTTCTTCATTGGGGACTTCTTTGTTCCTGAGTTATGTTGTGTTGTTGACCCAGCGATCAACACTTTGCTGTCATTTTGGCTTCATCTGTTGCACTGCTTGTAACTTTGTCTAACCACAACAAGAACTATGATCCATTAGAGCGGACATCTATCATCATAACCATTCATCTTTTGAGATCCTCTGATTACCTTTATGTCTGCTCTTCGTCATTGGTAACTTCTTTGTTCATGTGCAATCATGTTGTTAGTGTTGTCTGCAACTTTGTCATTATAGGCCATTCTTCGGCTCGCCATCGAGGAGAAGTATGCTATGATCTGAAATTGGTGCTCCAATTCATTTGTCAATTTATTTGAGTAGCATTTCCTTATTGTTGATGTAGCAGGAGTATGTACAAGAGAATGGTGATAGGTGTCTTTAGATTAGGGTCTAAAACCTGGATGACCAAAGGGAAAAACCCGGTGGGAAAAAAATGCCTTTGGTATATGCTCTTATTGGAGTTGAGCAGTTGAACGTGAAGTACATGTTCATGAAAGGTGAGTGCTTGGGTGAAACACGGAAAGAGTGCCTGATGCAAGTGCCAATTATGGGACACTCTATATGCATACGAGAAATTTGTCAACAAAAGCATGCAATGTGAAAGAAGGAGATGATGGGTGCTTCGAGGAATAAATGTAGCACATGTGACATCAAAAGATGTCTCAATAGCTTCCACCATTCCAAGAAGGGTTTTCGATGTAGAAGTTTCTCCACTCGTATCTCACTGTGCTTAGTACGTGAGTGTCTTTTGGACCTTCTCCTTCACTTCACCAGACTTAAGTACTTAGACTTCGACTCTTTTGCTCACCTATACCAGCATGAGCGACACAACTTAAATATGCTCAACTCTTCCAGCTTGAGCAATACCTAGAATAGCTAAGACGCTTAGACCACAGAGAATATTACTTGAAGCTTTGGGACTAACACCTCACTCATTTTGTGGCTTATCGACTCGATTCTGACTTTTATGACTTGTCTGCTGAGACATACTTCGTGAAGTTTCATCGTTTTCCTGTACCTTCTTCTCTTTGTAGTGCTCAGGCCTCTCGTCAGTCTTTTCTTCATGTGGATTATGGATTTTTTTATTTTTTTCTTAATAATAAACAAAGAAAATCTTTTAAAAAAACTTAACAAAAGAAAAATCGTTCAAATAGAAATCTAAATACTATGTACACTATACACATGTCCCTAGGGGCTCATATATGGATTTTGTCCCCATACTCCTCTGTAACACTACTATGAGGACATATACTCTAAATTTCGTCAAAAAATATCACAATAAAACGCAAAAATTCCATGCATCTCACAAAACATTGCCCTCTAATAGTCATAATGTTAGGTCCGCATTCAGAATGACTCCCCCCTTCCTATTTGGAGTCATCCTTTACGACAGGGTATCGCAAAGGGTATGTGTTGTGCTTGGGCAAGTAAAAGTTGTGCCTATGCGGGCCTTGTAATGTAGCCCTATTTTGCATGCACAGTCAATGCATGGAAAAGATTTATGTTGTGCGAGATGTGGGTATAAGCAATTTGCTTATTGGCATTTGTTGGCGAGGCTTCCTATTCTAAGCAATGTAATGGTCTTTGAAGCTCCTGTATCGTTGCTTGATTGAAGCGACTTGCTCTCTTCTAACTGTACTGTAATCGTAGGAAGAATTGTAAGAATTCAAGCGGCAATGCACTGACAGCAGTTTTGTTGATCTTCTTTGGGACCCATTTCTTTGCGATTATTGGTTGTTTTGTTGCTGGCTCTCGTTTGGGAACCCATACTTGCCTGTGCTTCGTTTTTGTTTGAAGAGACTTCTTTGGGATCCACGTTTTTGTTGTGTGAGTCGACAGTGGTCTTTGCTTCGGCCCTTGTACGCTTGGTTGGGGACGGGATTCAGGCTTTGAAAGTTGATACTGTGGTTGTTTTGGAATCCAAATGAATTCTTGACTTTTTTGTGCTTGAGTCAACTTCTTTGGAGCCCAAACCTGAGTTGTGAAAGCTTGCGACTTTGTGATATTCTTACCCGTTCGTGCACGCTTTCCTTGCTTTTGTTTTGGTGTTGGATCTTGTGATTTTTCATTAGAGATCTTTGTCTTCTTGATCCATATCTGTTTTTGACCGATCTGGCTTTTTGGTATCCAGATTTGTCGAGCTTTTTGGCTTTGACTTGTTGTCCTTTTCTTTTGACCTGTCATGGTTGTTGTTGAAGGGGTTGGTGATAGTGATGGCCTGAGTTGATGATAGGGGATGTCGTAAGATTCATCACTATCGCTACTATCCTCAGCAAGGTTGACTTCTTGTACTTTCCCTTGATTTTTTGGCTGGTAGTGGAAAGTTACTGTCTGTTTGCTCATGGGTGGTAGTTTCTTGGAGAACTTTTCTAGCCCATTGATTAGAGCATTGTTAGCTCGTTGCTCTGGTCGTCTTCCTCCCAGATGAGTCTTTGCCTCCTTATTAGGAGCCATGTATGAGGATGCTTGTGGTGGCTGTGTCTTCACGGAGGACTTTGGAATCCACTTTTGATGCACTTTATTCGTGTAGCGATGACATTGATTCCAGGGTCGTTGATCTTCTTGAAGCTCGAAGTGTTCTACAGAGTCATAGAACTTTTCGTCTTCTTCATCTTTGATTCTCCACATTTCTTTGTGTGCTCCTTCTTTTGAGAGCTTGTTGATGTCTGGTTCTCTTTGTTTTCCTGGATTACACTCACTGTAAAATAAGGAACGACATCATAGCCATTTTCATCACAAAACTTTGTTGTGGGAGCATCCTCCACGGCGCACACGACCAGAGTAGCCAAGATGTGTTCCCATCCAAAAGGCTCTAACTCTTCTTCAGGAAATGGTTTTGGGATATAGTCCATATCCTCTATAACCCGCTCTAGGATACATTCCTCATGTTTCAAGCTACCACATTGTGAAGCTCCACACATCCACAGGTCTTTAGTCTTACCTAACCAAGCTGGAAGTTCTGATCCTACAATTGTGGCGGAATCAAACTCCTCAACCGGTGTTCTCGTCACATCCCTATAGCTATTGTCCCTCAAGTTTACCTTTGTTATGGTTTCCATATGTCTCAGGTATATATGGTCATAACCCCAATCTTGGACCATTTTCAATTGTCGCATGAATGGTCTTCCCAGAATGATGTCATAGTTGTTCTTCTTGCCAAAGTCAACAACAGCAAAAGTGTGTTCATATTCAATGCCACAAGAAGTAACAAGTACTTTTTCTAGCAGTCCTATGGGATTTTCCTTGTGTCCGTCTGCAAGCTGCAGGGTCATTCGTGTGGATCTCAAGGCAGGTTTTCCCCACTTTTTCCAAACCTCTTTGGTTGCAATGGCCACACCAGCTCCACTGTCAAGGATTGCCATGGTTTTTACACCATTGAATTCCAAAGGAAGGGTGGTGTTTCCATATTCTCCCTCGTAATACTCGCCTACCTTGTTTAATGGCACTGGCCTAGTATTTAGTTGAGGCATTTCAAGCTCTTTGATGCCTTCCTCGATTTGAGTCATTGGGGTTTTTATACCAAATTTCTCTAGACATTTACCCACATTAGCCCACATGTTTGGTCTTATTCTGAGCAACTCGGCTAACATTATTGTACAGGTGACTGGGGCAGATAGAATATCTACTAGCCCCTTTGAATCGATGGCCTTGTTGGGAGACAGTCTCTGTGATGGGACTGCAACCACATCTGACTTGGTCTCGTACTCTCCCATGTAGGACGGTAGTGTTCTTAGCGAATGGGGTTGACTATCCATAGATTGTACATATCCTTTATCGCCCCAACACGATCCCACGTCTAGATTTATTTGAGATCCAGTCTCAAATTCCTCTAGTGGCGGTAGAAACACTCCTCGTTCATCACCAGTCTTGTCTACTCGTCTTCTTAGGTCATCGGCTTCATTGGCCTCTCTGACTTGTTTCCACAATTCGTCAAGACCATCTATCTCTTTACAATCCTCAGGTATAGCTTGGTGAAATCCCTCGGAAGAGTTATCCGTGGTATTCAGTACTATCCTTGGTTCTAATGCTGGGTCTTTGAGTTTTGGTCTGTGCTCATGACTAGAATTTGGCTCTTTTAGTTCCTGGTTTGGTGGGATTACTTGTGTAGGCATGACACGGATCACATCCTCAGGTTTTGCAACTGGTGGGTCTAGTAAAGCTTGGGCTGTTTGAATCATTTTATGGCACATTTCAAATTTTTCCTTTTCAAGTTCCGCATAGGGATATGTCATCCACCTGTGTTCTTGGGTTTGGTTTTTTTTTAGCCTCGCATCATAGGCTTTCAAGAGGGCATCTAATGTCTCATTAACCTTCTCTGCCAACACAGATCCTCCGGAACTAGCACTTCTCGGTTTCTCATCCGTGGATGGTTCTTCTAGAGGTTTAACCATCTGTGTAAGAGAAGGTGCCTCCTTTTCCTCATGTTGTTTTATCTTCTCCTCAGCTTCAGTAAGCTTCTCAGCTAGGGATTTTTGCTTTCGTTCCCTACATGCTTTTATCCTAGTCTTTCTAGCTTTCCAATTATTTCGTTTGCTCTTGGTTTTCTGACTAGGTGCGTCTGTCTTTGGTCCATCATCTGTCTCTGGACTCATGTCACCTTCCGTGTTCTTTGTCTCTGGATTCTCATCAGCTTTCTTTTGGGCTTGTGCTCTCGTAACCACTTGAACTGGTACAACATTTTCATTTTCTGAGCTACTAGGGAGCTGAACAATCCCTGATACATTTGTCGTGATTTTCCTGATTTGGTTTGGTTTTTTCGGGCAATCGGGGATCAAGTGAGTGATTCCACACTCAAGACAATAGGCATTTACTTCAGTGATCTCCGTATGAGGACATTGTTTGGCCAAGTGGTTGTCATGACTTTTGTGACAATCTGTCTGTGGTTGAGGAGATTCTTTTAGCATTTCCTCTTGGCTATAAGCAAGCTTTGACCTAGATAAGCCGTTATTTGCAATGAATCGCAATGTCCTTTCATCCATTTCATACCTTCTTTCTTTCGACTGAAACCCAGGAGGTGGAGGTTGTACCGGCCTCACCACTCCATGTGTTTCTCTCACATTTTGTTGCTTCAAAAGGGTAGTACTCACTTTGGTTGCTATACCACATTGTAGCTGGTACTGGCGTTGGTTTATTTGATGCTTTCATCATTGGCATGTATCTCATTTCTACCTGCATTCTAGCACCTGGCAGCGGAGGTTGTTGTCCTAAGACAAGCTGTGGCCTTAAAACTCCTACTGGTCTTGGCGCATTCCCCGTAATGTATCTAGGTGGAGTAGGTGCTTTTGGAACAGGTTGTACATATCTCTCTCTAGCATTTTCCATGCTATAATAGCACTCTTCCCCCGTATGGTTCATCCATTTTCTCTCAATTTCACACCACTTCGGCTCTCCCGAATCAGACCTTACAAGAGGAATCAACCTCTTAACCAAGTCGTCGATAAGCTTTTCTTGATCAATAGGTGCCGTTGGCTTGGCAATGGACTCACTTATCTGTGAAACACTGTGCTGAGAGGATGTGTCATCTCCTTGACTCTTTAAGTCCGTTTCTTTGTATCCCTCACAGTTATCCACTAGATAAAGAGCTTCTTTGATCAACTCGTTTAGCGTCATCCTCCTTATCATATGTAGATCCTTCTGAAGGCCCACATGTCTCATTCCCTGGATAAAGATCAGCATCAGTCGTGCTTGTGTAGGTAATTCCGCTCTTGGACAGAGCTTAACATATCTCTTGAGTCGTAATGATGCTTTGCGTACTGATTCATCCTCTTTCTGTTTGAATCTATGGATTTGCGAGACCGTGTTGTGAGCAATGCCTTTTGGCGAGAATTCTTCAATAAACTCCTCAAACAGCTCATCTAGGGTCTCAAAATCCCTTTTTTCCACCGAGTCGAACCATGTAGCTGCATCATCTTCTAGAGTCAATCCAAATCCCGCAAACTGTGTCGCAAAATCTGAAACTTCCTCTGCTCTAATCACTCTTCTAAAAGCCGCTATGTGATCTCTCGGATCTTTATCTCCGGAGTATTTTTTGTTTACCCATTTCTGGACTTGGGATGGTCTAACTCGTCGATTGTCTACAAGTCTAACCAGAGACTCTCCCAATCCTTCTCTCGTTATCGCTCTTGAAGGGAATCCTGGTGGCTCTCTTCCTGGAATTCCTATAGGAATTCTCGTGTTTGGTGGAGGCATTGGTGGTCCTTCATTGACCAAACATCCACCTCTTTCTAGTACAGTCTGTGGATTTGTGCTTTCTACAACTCTGTATTCTCGTCCATACTTGTCGACAACTATAGATCTCCATTGACAGTCGACTCCATATGTGTAGACATATAAGAGCTTGTAATCTGTTATCTCTTCTAGGTATGGATCTGAGAACCTATAAAGATTGACCTCATTGTCGTCAATGTATCTATATAGTCCTTCACTCTCATGACCAATCATCCAAACTCTCTCAACAAGATGGGTCTTTATCAATTGCAAGTTTGGACGATCCATTGTGGGAGGATATTCCTCTATCGTCGGGATCTCCAAGTTTGTGTAAGCTGCGTTTGAATCTAGGGTAGACATGATTTCTAGGCTTAAGAGCTTTTGCTTGGTTCAAGTATACTTAGTCCACTGTGTTCAAGTGCTTTGGTTAGGGAAAAGTCGAAACTATGTCCAAAAGCACAACCATTTCGTCACAATTCTCGTAAATTGTCGCTTTTAAACACCCCTAACTTCCGGATGAATTTTGAGGCCTCAAACGATGTTTTTTTCAAAGTTGTTCAAGTTTTGCTCTGAGATCTGTAGAGCCACTCTCAGACTACGTTTTGATATAAAAACTTTTCCGATCCGATACCGTTTGTGAAAGTTATGGCCAAAATAGTGAAATGCAGTTTAGACTGGTCAAAATGAGTCCAAATTCAATTTTGAAAAGATATTTGGGATTTCTGTGAGACTGTGAACACTCCTGTATGGTCAAAAGTACAGTTGGACCCTAAAACTGGCCTAGAGTATGTCTATATGCTCAGAATTTAACAAAATTTGGTCCAGAGACTCCCCTTAAGTCCAGCAACACAATGGTATGCTCAGATTTTCATTTGGATTTAAAAATTTCCTTGAGACATCCTACGCGTAGGATGTCTTTTTGCTCATAATGACTTGAAATTTTCACCCCAGCTTCTCCTTGGTGTGCTGATCACAGTGGTGTGCTCAGAGGTTGGTTTGGAGTCCTAAATCAAGCTGGAGACATCCTACGCGTAGGATGTCTAGGTGCTTAGATTTTTTCCAAACTTGATCCCAAGATTCTCCTAGTGCTCAGCAACACAATGGTATGCTTAGAATTGAATTTGGATGCCAATAGGTCAAGATTTGGGCTGCAAGAGCTTCTAGTGCACTCCAAGAGTAGGATGTCTGACAATTCTTGTCTTTGCTTGGTAAATAGACCAAACAAGGTCCAAATTCACTTTTGAAAAAAGTTCTGGAATCCTTGAGACACCAGGAACCTCCCTATATGACCAAAGTAGAATTTTGACCACTTTATGACCCTTGAGACATCCTACGCGTAGGATGTCTTTTTGCTTTGTTTCATGTCAAACTTGCACTGTAGCTTCCCCTTGATGTGCTTAACTCGCAGCTATTTTTACTTTTTGATTCTGACACCTATAGGTTGGTCAAATGATCAAGAATTTGTTCCAAAAGCCTGATGTCTGTTCTGATGAATTCCTAAGTCAAATCAACTCCAAATTGGACCAACTTTGACTAGGAGGCTTGCCTAAGGCTATACAACACCCTGCTATGTCCACAGTTTGAATTTGGCCTCTAAATCATGCCTTAGACATCCTACGCGTAGAATGTCTAACTGCTCAGAATTGCCCCAAATTTGAATCACAGACTCTCATTAAGGTGCTGATCACTGTGGTATGCTCAGAATTTATTTTAGAGTCCAAAATCACACAAAAGACATCCTACGCGTAGGATGTCGTCTTGGCCTGTTTGATCCCAAACTTGTCCCACAGCTTCTCTTGATGTCAGCAACCCAGTGGTATGCTCAAATTTTGGTTTGGATTTCAAAAGATCCCAATTTTAGCTGTTCTAGTCTTTTTCAATCAAAAGTGCTAAAGTCTGCTCAATCTTTCTTTTACTGACCCAAATGAGATGAAATTTATCACATGCACTCAAAACATCATGTATAACATGCACATGAAGTCACCCTATGGTTTGGTCTCAAAATTATGCCTTGGGCACAATTTGGGTAGGATGTCTGGCAATTCTCGTCTTTTGGCTTTGATTTGTCAAAATTTGGTCAAATTTCCACTTTCCAGGTGAAAATAGGGTAAAACACTACCTTCTGAACACACTGGTAACCTCCGATTTTCAAAAAAAAATGCCCAGATCACCCTGTAGACATCCTACGCGTAGGATGTCTACTGTTGATTTTTTGAGACTGAAGTGTCCTTGATGCTTCCTTATGCTCTCAGCAAGTGCAAGTATGCTTCACAATTGCAAAAACATGCAAAAATCACTCAATTAAGTCTTTGCTGAAATTTTACGTTTTCTGACTCCGCCTTTTGGCTTTTGGTCAACAAAAATAGGGAAAAACACCCAAGTCAATATGTTACTAGGGTAAAACCTACCCTTTGAACCCACTGGTGCAGTCAAAATTTTCAAATTTGGTCTCCAGAAACCCCTTGAGACATCCTACACATAGGATGTCTATGTTTACAGAATTGCAGGTTTTCTTCACAGAACCCTTGCAAATGCTCCTTTATATACACAACATCAGTCAGTCATACAAAAATATCCACAAAAGCTTGTTTAATGCATTTTTATCCTCAAAAGCACACTTTTTCGTGATTTCAAATGCAATCAAGCACTTTTGCAAATAATTCAGTGTTGAATAGCTCTAGATCAGAATCAGATCACTTACCTAAAGCTACTCCTACAAATCATATGGGGTTTTGCATCTATGAGTAGAAAAACACTTCACTGCCACACACGGACTAGTAAACGCTTTTATCACCTCAAAAATCACTCGACCACCAACAACTACTCTAATCTACAGATCCTAACTAAACCTATCTAGTCGCAGACCCTCGGCAAGACACACGCTTCCTGGCTATCCACTTGATCGCGGCATATCCTCTTTCGGATCCACTTAAGAAAAATGCTTTCTTTAGCCGAAACTAAATCAAGCAACCATCACACGAGTGTTAGTAGGAAACCTACTTAGGTCCTTGTGTCCCCGACAGCGGCGCCAATGTTGGACGGGAGAGACTCACACACCCATGAAGTGCATGCAAACACTACCTAGATCAACATAATGTCAATCGAGGAAACAGATGACACGATAGGCACACGGAGGAAATCTCTTAAGCTTGTTAGGCTGAGACCATCCTACACATACAACACTCAGGAAGGCCAACTAAATCACAATCAAGAACCTCACTACCCTCAACTACACCACCTAGCCACATACACACATACGGAAGGTAACTCACCTAATCATGCCAAATTCATACGAAACTTAAGGAACACCATCCCCTCACTAGGATACACCTGTCCCTAAGCTTCTACACTCAAAACCCTCACTCTAAACCCGTCTGCGAAAAACGTGTAGGATGACAGAGTAGAATTTTGAAAGTGCTCGAAACTGAAATTTATGAGTACCTATGCGTAGCTTATGTCGCCACGATTCTATAGACTACTAGCATGCAGAAAACAAACATCGTTTGATACACTTACGGCCACAAATAGCTCGTAGATGCGTCGACGTGTGCGCTTCATCTCGCGTGGAATGCTTGGCATTGTCGCGTAGCTCTCCTCGAGCCTACAGCAATGGTGCAGTCGGATCTCCAATGTGTTGAGCGAGCATGGCGTAGCAAGAGGATGAAGCTCACACTCACTCTCTTTCTCTCTCACACACAGTAGACGGCAGCGCTAAGTTTTGATTATGATTTAAAAGTCCTTTTACAAAATGACCTAGGTACCTTATATACTAAGGTTACCTTAGGTTTAACCAAAAATGGGGTTGAAAGGGTCAAATGGCTTTGTGTTTACAATCTGGAAGTGCCATTGCACCCCGGCTTCTGAAACTAGAATAACTACTCATTACAAATGACGTTTATAGCCATAATCCGCATCATTTCATAACTCGCAAAAGATAAGACTTTGGTATGAAACTTGAGTTATGTTGTGTTGTTGACCCAGCGGTCAACAGTCGCCAATGCAATATTTATGTACGATGGCTTCTTTTCCCGTTCTCCACAGCAATTGCCCCTCTGTGGCAATGGTGCTCTCTCCTCATTGTTTTGGTTTGAGAAAACAATTCTCTGCCGAGGCAACAAGCTATCCAACGCCTACGCCACATGGAGATTTTTGAAGATTTTCCAGATGCCGGAGATGGTGACTACGAGAGCGGAGCTGAAGATGACGACCCTCCTCCCGATCCTGATGATGGCGCTCTCTACAACCCCTCTGAGTCAGAAAATTGACATGAGCCTCAGGATTGCAGTGGTGACTGTGAGTAGGAGCTAAGCTTGGAACACATACCCTCTTCAAAGTACTTTGTCGCATTGTGGGGGCTGTTACTTAATCACCTCATCATATCAATCCTATCTAGCCTGAGAGACATGGCTTGAATATGCTCAAGAACTTTAGGACTACTGTCTTCGTCTAGGATGTTTTTGCTCACTCAGTTCAATTCTACTTTGGGGTAAGGTTTAAGCAAACAACCAAGATACCTCTTGCCCAAGCTTGGAGGAGGTAGGTCCTCAAGAGAACCAAGGTATGGAAGATGAAGGGATGCTAGAAGGTATGCTATCAAACACACTTACAAAGGAAGAAAGGGGGGAGTTCAAATGTGTGCTAAAAAAGTTTCCTAAGCTTTTTGCTAAAGACTACACCGACGTGCATGGAGTAGATGTTGTTCAACACAAGATTGAGTTAAAGCCAGAGGTGACACCTAAGTCTCAAAAGCTACAAAGGCTAGGAGTCATCAAGGAGCAGGATTTACTCAAGGAGGTAAGAAACCTTTTAGCAGCAGATTTCATTTATCCAGTGGAGAATTCAAAGTGGGTGTCCCCAATTGTGGTCACTCCCAAAAAGAATGGAAAGTGGAGGGAGTGTGTGGATTACTGTCCACTCAATGAGGCGACAAAAAGAGATCACTTTCCCCTCCCATTTTAGGATGAGATACTAAATGAGGTAGCCGATCATGAGAAGTATACTGTGTGTGATGGATACTTAGGTTACTTTCAAATAGGTATTGCATTAGAGGATCAACTGAAACAACCTTCATCACGCCTTGGGGTTGTTATTCTTTCACAGTCATGCCATTTGCCCTTCAATACACCCCTCCACAAGAAGCCTCAGTAACATTGTACTCATATATACATTTAATATCACCGTTCTCCTATGTTGTTGTACTCATCTTTCCAATTTCTACCAATAGACATGCATTCTCAACCAATGCAAGAATGGCTTCGCGGGTGTTAGAATAGATGTCTTAGTCATTGCAACATTGCCCTTGGCCAATGTCCACTAAACAACATTTCCTAGAATATGAAAATGATGTAATGCTAGGTTAATCTGCTAAAAAACAATCACATTCAAAAGTAAAGTATACTCACTCCGTAGGGCTGATATGTGTATATGAAACCTCATATACTTTGAAAGGGTCATTTTTCACCCCTTTTCTCCCCAACCTACGATGAAAATGCACTTTCCAAAAAACATGTTCCATTCTCTAGATTCACGAAGATAAGAACTTTTAACCCCTTCCAAGCAAAGAATTTCTCAATAGCATTCAAAAATGTGGCATAGCTTGCTTTGTATTGTTCTTCTCTTGAAAAGTACTCGCTTGTGTCTTTTGTAGGCAAGTTCTATGTTTGTTGGCAATACTTTGCATCAAAATCCTCCAAGAGTACACAACATATAGGTTGATTGAATTCTAAACACAATACGTTCAAGTCATTACATGCATGTATACTATAGATTACACTCAAATTTCACAAGAATTGAACTAGCAAAAACATTGAAATTTTAAGCTACTTTGATCGATTCATGGCAATGCCACAAAGAGATTTTTTAGACTTTGCCATGTCTTCCTCGTTGAATTTGTCCAACACAGAATGTCTGCAAGTGCCAACTTTTGCATCAAGAAATATTGTGGGGGTAATGTGAGGCATGTTTGTGTAACCCTAATTATTAATGAAATAGATATCGTTAAGCGACCATTTAAAACTAGAATGCAACAAAGAAAATTTAAAGAACCTTACCTACTGATCATGCCAAGAACAAATGCTACCATCTCTTGAGGGTCAAACCTCGTGAGGGTGCACTCAACCTTTGGGGTTGTGAATTAATCCCATTGCTCATGCCATGCCCAATATATTCATGCATGAAGCTGGTAGTTCTCATCCTACACCACAAAATATTTTTTTCTTTTATCTGATTGATCTTTGAAATGTCCCTAATCTAATAAAAAAAGGTGGATGACATGATCAAATCTCTCCGATGAACACCATGCCTATTGAAAGGTATGAAATATTTCCCAAGGAAGATTCTGGACATAATAAAACGGGCAATCATAGGTTGATAGCCTCTTTCAGCTTAGAAGTAGTGAGCTCTACAACATAGTCATTGCTCATTCTAATGACCGGATTGGCCAAAAGATGACAAAGATGACAAAGGTGATTGTATGGCACAATATTTGCATCAATCCACCCCGCCAAAATGTGACTATAAGCAACAACACTAAAGAGGTCATTGAAAGGTTCAATTTTTGTCACTATGGATGCAACAAGTACATATGTCGTTGCTTGCAAGGAACCACCCTTTTGAGTCATGTTGATTGAAATTTCATCCCAAAGATCAAATCCTTTGGATTGATTTTGTGTGAGAATTGGAACTTTTTTGGAAAGAGCGAAATGCAAAAGAGAAAAAGAGAGTGAGAGAGCAAGAGAGGCATAGCACAAGATAGAGAGAAAAGGTAGTAAGGGAGCGAGAGTGGGAGATGGTGAAAGTGAGGAGTGAGGGTGAGGGAGAGTGCAATTGAAAGAGCAAGAGAGCATGAGGGAGAGGAGAGCATGAGAGCGTGAGAGAGGAGAGCGGGAGAGCATGAGAGAGGGAGAGGAAGGGCATGAGTGAGAGAGGTGAGGAAGTGGGAAGGCGTGAGAGAGGTTATGATTGAGAGAGGTGAGAGTGAGGGAGGTGAGGGAGATGGAAGAGGGGTAGAGAGAGAAAGAGAGAAAGAGAGAGAGAGAGGTGAGGGAATAGGAGGTCATGAGAGAGAGGGTGAGGTAGGGCATGAGCAAGAGAGGTGAAAGTCCAGGAGTGAGAGGTGAAGGAGCAAGCAGAGCAATAGGGGGGGAGAGAGACGATGCAAGTGAGAGAGGTTGGGGGAGAGGGAGGGCACAAGTGAGAGAAGGTAGGGGGAGCATTGAGAGTGAGGGAGGGTACAAGTGAGAGGGGTGGGTGAGAGAGAGAACAAGTGAGTGAGGGGGGAGGGGGAAGAGTATAAATGGGAGGGGCTTTCATACCCTTTTATAGGAGGGCCTCATAAAATGTCCAAATGGACCATTTGATTGAGGCCCATGATAGTTCACGTCGTATGTGACCTGTCGTCCACGTGGACTAGGGTGACCTAAAATCCATGTGGACCTCCATGGAGGCAGTCATCACCACACCATGTGGGTGGCTTATTGTCCAGATGTTGTACCATACGTGGGCGATGCCCCCCCACATGTGGCATGCCAAGGGGTGACTGTGCCTCAGTAAATTGCTAAGTTGGATTCCCACATGGGCTGCACGTCGTCCACAGCTCACTTGCTAGAAGTCCACATGGACTACCATTGGATGCGCATGCAAAATAGGCACCAAGGTGAGCGCCCTAGGCTTAGGCCGCTCAGTGGGGCCACCCTTAGTCTTGAGTGCCCATGAAGGTAGTTCCTACCCTTCATGGGTGCCCTTGGGCCAGGGGCAGAAAGAAGGAAGGGGAGAGAGAGAGAGAGAGAGAGAGAGAGAGAGAGAGAGAGAGAGAGAGAGAGAGAGAGAGAGAGAGATGGAGGGAGGGAGGGGGAGTTGACTATGCCTTCCAAGTCTTTTTAACGTAGTCCAATTATTCTAATTTATACCCATTTTCAACTTATGCGTACTCAAATCTACTAAAACCAACTATAAAACACACAGTAATGCATTGCAAACTCCACTTTTACAAACATTTCTTTCTAACATACACACCAACAAAGATCACATATATATTTCTATTTGAATGTCTTATTTCAAAACCATTTCTTTATGACAATGATCATAGACACAATATTGCACTTTCAAACTGATATATGAACTTCACAATCAATATAAAGTATATTTTTACTTTGCATAATCAAATTCACTCTCACTTGCCAAATACACTCTCTCTTGACACAATAAATTGATATTTTGTAATTTGTTTATTCAAATGTTCTAGTTTTGGCAAATCCTCCCAATGATTCTAATATGCACTTCTGCTTAATTGTAATCTCTTGCAAATACTCATGCTAATGCGAAATCATAAAGACATATACAAATTTGATTCATGTTCAGTTATGTTCCAACTTTTATTCTTAATGTTCAAATTTTATTGTTTATTGGATAATTTTATGCTCGTATTTATTTTATATTTCAAAATATAGACCAACTTTTACTGCTTTATATTTTATCTTCACAATTTGCTTTGGACCATCATATCGACTTTGCATTCTGCAATGGACCTCTTTCTTTCTTCTTAGTTGCTCTGAATTCCTCTAGCGACTCCTCTTTGTCTCTCTACTTTGCAAATAGGACATGCGAATCTCACCCTCTCTCTCTCTCTCTAATTCTACACATAGGTAATGATCCTCTCTTTCTCTCTCCTCTCATTGCTAACTGGTGTTAGCGTGCAAACGAGAAGGAAAATGAATGCCTCTATAGCCTTGCACAAGCCACACCATCGAAAGGAAGAACTATTGCACGGCTGAAAACACCTGTGGTAAACACCTGTAGAGATTTATGAAAAACCCTTCAAGCATGGAACACACTCAAAATCAGGAGAAACAGAGGACATCATGACGAAGCTCATCTCATGGAGATGTCCGTAGAGTATCCATAGGAAAAAAATGAGCTGTCGGTGACCTTTTGACCAAGGAATGGGGTGGGGGCAAGTGTTCGATGGACCAAAAGGGATGTCTAGGCGCCAATCGAGCTGAGTGTGGACTCCCAAAATGCGCCCCCTCTTCCCCATGATCCCTTCCATGGCAAGCCTTGAGAGCCTCTCACCAAGTGATACAGCCATAATGGGCTCTCTCTTTAGGCTATATACCCCCCCACCTTCCACTTTTTCCTTCCCATGTGGGATAGTCCCCCGCCACACGGCACTTCCTCCTCAAGCTCCCCAACTTCCTCATGCCCAAAAATTTCCAGATTTTTCCCGAAGTATGAGCATTTCTTGAGCAACTTTCCCAAAGCATAATTTGCAGCTCCAGTCACCAAATGACTCACTGTAACACACGGCTCGAAGCCCATCATTTTTGCTATCTCCAAAAATTCAAAGTTTTAGTATTTCTAATCTTAGACCCTCAAGTTGGCCTAGTTTCTTTTGTCACATTCACATGCCATCACTTTCTAAGTTGTGACCGCCCACTTCGGATGCCCATAACACATGATGCACAAGTCCGATTCACGAGCTATAAAGCACGGTTGAAAATAATTAATAAAACCATATTTTGGGGACTCAAATAACCCAAAACATCAGCATTTAAGCTTGGCCAAATCACACCTTTGTACATGATGGTCACTTCCAAAACTTGTAGGGCTATGTACATGTATATACACAAGGCTAGTGGGCAAGCTTTTTGGCATGGCTTAGTGACTTTATGCTCATCCAAAAATTTCATGACATAGCTTGCCAACCCCCCCTAGCCTGCTTGATCATTCATGTAAAGCAAAGGTTTCTAGGGTGAACAACTACTGCAACTCATTCCCAGAAACCTCATTTACATTCTCAAATGTCCCCACACTGTCTTCCTCTATTGATAGCATCTCATCTGTCACAATTGTCATTGAATGTGAGAGATATTTCTTCAATTTTTAACCATTAACACGATATTTATGATGTGCACCACTCAAATTTGCCAACTGATATGTGCCATTATCAAACTTCTTGACAACAATAAAAGGAACTTCCCATTTGATTTGAAACTTTTTTTTTGAAAGGTATTGTCCAATTTACCATTGTATCGCAACACCAGATCACCCTTTTCAATTCCTTTATCCTTCATGCATTCATTAGATTTTAGCTAAGCCTTCTTTGACACTTCTTCATAGTAGCTCAAAGCTAAAACTCTATCCAATTGCAAACATTGTAAATCTAGCAACCTTTTCTGCTAAGCATCTGTTTGCTCTTCATCTCCCAATGAAAACAAATTGAGTGCAGGAATCTGCACTTCAATTGGTAGTAAAGCTTCCTTGCCATAAACCAAGTGGTAAGGAGAAAATCTTGTGCTTGTTTTGATAGCAGTTTTGTAGGCCCATAATGCACAAGGCAGCTCTGAATCCCAAGTCTTTCCATGTGTTTGGGTCATCTTTGTCAAGACCTTCACTAACTCTCCATTGAATCTCTCATTGAGACCATTGCATTGTAGATAATAAGGAGAACTGTACCTATGTTGTATATTGAGCTTCTTGCATAAGAAATCAAACAGCTCTCCTCTAAATCCTGGTCCGCTATCAGAAAGTAGCTCTAGGGGCACACCAAACTTGTAGCATATATGCTCATAAACAAAGTACCCCATTTCTTTTCTGGTAATTTGTTTGACAGCCTTGGCTTGTACCCATCGTGACAAATAATCTACGGCCGTCAAAATGCAAGCATTCTTTTGCTAGTCATAGGTAAGGTTCCAATAGCATCAAGACCCCATTTTTCAAACACATCAAAAGCTAGAACTATTTGTCACAATTTGGACTTCAAGGTTCTCTTTCCCATTTTTGGCAAGGCAAACACGACTTGCACCAATGGTTAATGTCCCATTGAATTTTTGGCCATACATAGCCTTCTTATAAAATTTTATGCAATAAGATCTTCATGGCAAAATGGTCTCCACAAGATCCCTCATGATTTTCTTCCAAGATCTTGTAGATTTCCTCTTTCCAAGGTATACGAAGCAAAATCAAATCACTTTCTTTTATGTACAACACATCATCAAGCACTTTGTAATTCCTGGCTTTTCTTATAAACACATACTTTTTGGAAGATAGTAAACCTTTAGGTAGGAAAATGTCAACAAAAAATCCATCTCCTTTGGTAACACTTCCCTCCCATGATATAAAGGGGCATTTTCCTTCAGCACAAACACACAAGTGATCATTTTTTGGGCAGCATCATGAGCTTCTTCATTTTGAGACCTCTCAATATGCTGCAAGCTCCATGCTTCAAACTTTTTGAGCTATGATTTCACCTTGAAGCATAAATTCTTCTGTTTAGGATTCTTATTCTTCCATACTCCCAATACTTGCTTTATGACCAACAAGGCATCTCCTTTGATCTGCAAGCGTCTAATTCCCAGCTGTAAGCAAGTGTGCAAACCACCTTCAAGAGCCATGTACTGTGCCTCATTGTTACTTTTTGCATCAAGTTTCAAACCTTTGTTTCCTTACAATCTTTCCTTGTGCATTATATATGACAATGCCTCCTCAAGCAGCATCATGACTTCTTGAATAAGAACCATTGAAGTATACCAGTGAAGCATCAGAGATGGCAAGAGTCTCAACTTTCTTCTTTCGCACCACCTCTTCTTTAACCAAAACAGGAGTGTCTTTATAAGTGAGTAAATCTGCCAAGGTAGCCCAAGTACTCTCTTCCACCAAAAAGGTGAACTGAAACTCCTAAAGTTCAATAACCCATCTCATCACTGTTTTTGATATATTTGAATTATTGAACAGCTGGGAAAGCAATGAATAACTGGTGAGAAAGGTAAATGACTTTTGCAGCAAAGAGTGCCTGAATTGTCTACAAGCATAAACACTGGTCATCACCAATTCAATTTTAGAGAAATATCTTTCATGAGGAGTCTTCACTTTGCTAGCATAATGAACAGGCTTCATATACTGAGATTCCTTCCCCTTTTGCAATAACATGGCCCCAATGGAATCATCTCCCACTGATGGGTTAACATAAAACTTCTTTTCCCAGTCAAGAGCTTCCATAATGGGTAGTGTACTCAAAACCTCTTTGACTCAGTCACGAGACCACTCCAAGGGATCATTCTTAACTGCTTGTTGCAATGGATACAATAGTTGTGATGCCAAAGGTATGAAACAAGACATATATTTAACCTTCTGTATGAAAGTGGCTAATTGTCTGGTATCTTTTGGATAAGCCTCCACTTTCTCCAGATCCACTTCAATCCCATTTTCCAAAATCACATGTCCAAGAATATTTACCCTTGGCTGCTCCAAAATGACATTTCTTAGGGTTCAACTGACCCCCACATTCATCATACCTTGCAAAATCATTTCAAGCTTTTGAACATGCTCTTTCCTTGAATTGTATACACAAAAATCATATATGAATCCTTTGACAAACTTCCCAAGGAACAAGGTAAGGACCCAATCCACTTTTCTTTCAAAAACTCCAGGCCCACTTGTCAACCCAAAGGGAAGGCAACAAAAGTAGAAATAACCCCATGACATGATAAAAGTAGTCTTTTTCCGATCTTCAGGAGCAACGATAAGCTGAAATATCCTGAATAACCATCAGAGACACTATATCTTTATAAGCCAGTCACTGCATCTAAAAGTTGATCAATGAAAGGCAAAGGGTAAGGATCTTTATTGGCTACTGCATTTAATGGCTTGTAATCAACACAAACTCTCCAACACCCATCTTTCTTTGGAGTGACCACTGCAGGGCTCACCCATTCATCATTATCAATTGGCACAATGAACCCTGGATCCAAAATCTTATCCACTTCTCCTTTAAAGCATTCATTTTCTCCTTATTCGTCCTTAATTTCTACCCTTTTTGCCTTGCCCCATCAACTAGCTCAATCTTCACAGGGTCCCCAACAAAACCCCTTATTTCCTGATATGAAGTGATGAAAAGATCTGGAACACCCTCTTTTTCACCCTTCTTGCCCTACACACAGATTTTTCCCTTGCCCCAATCTTGCACAGCACCAACAACTCTCAACCAAGGTCGTCCCAAAATGAGAGGAAAACCTCCTAGGAAAGCTAGCATAACATGAAAGTTTACTATAACTTTCACATTGAAGACATCAACTTCCAAATTCTTAATCATCCCCAAACACTTCACTTTGGCATGGTTTGCTAGTCGTATTCAAAACCCAGATCTTTCACATGTAATGAGACCCAGTCTCTTGGCACATGATTGTGTGATCACACAAACTTGAGCACCTCCATCAATGAAGGCCTCTCCCATGCCCACACCTTTGTGTCAAGCATTCACCATAGGACAAATGTCGGGTAACTCTCCCACAGCCAACACTTTGACTTGTCCATACTTCAATTCTTTCTCTGGATTCACTAATGACTTCCACTACCTCTTGAGTTTGGGCCCCATTTTCATCAATTGTCCAAAAGTACAATCTACTTTCCCCCCAATCAGGTCTTCCTTCAAACTGTAAGGCCTTCTCCCAAAGGTAAATCTACCACTTCAAACCGTCTCTGAGGTCTTCTCTTACTCTTGGCTTTTGCATCTTCACCCTCATTCTCTTTCCCTTTCTTTTTCTAGGACATGGTGTGGCATAGCCTTACCTCTCTCTTTTGCCTACGGGCAACATATCTGCTTCTTTCTTTTCAACCCGCACAATACCCACATGACCACTAGAGGTTGAGGCCTGATTTTCCTGTTTAGTACCTTGATCTCCTCATATATCTAATGCATAATCATTAGCTCTGTTAGGAATCTGCTGGGGAAGTGGAAACATATCATCTCCCATCCTTGTCATCTTTGAACAATAAGTGCTGATATGACCAAGTTCACCACAATTATAATAGGTAGGGATGAACCTCCTCTGCGGCTCAAATACACTTTGTCCATGACCCGCATTAGGATTAGGCTGAGCTTCACATGCTTGGGCCATTACTCTACCATGGCCACGACCATGACCACCACCTCCAAGGACACTGAGTCGCAATTCTTGCATCATGGTCATCATGTCTTGCATATTTTTTTGTAACTGTTCAGTAATAGTAGCCCTTTGAGCAAATTGGGCTCCAGTCTCTGCCTAATTCTCCTCCTTTTTGCCACCATTACTTTGCACAGGGACCGCTTTTCCATATTCATCAAGTCTTTGAGCCTTCCATTCTTTCTCCCTGGTGATAGCGATTGCCTGCTCGAAGGTGACGGGCCTTTTCAGCTCAACTTTGAACTTCAGGCTTTCTTTTAAGTTTTCCACAAAATGGTCCTTCTTAACATGGATGGAGGGATTTCATTTCTCAAATCTTGGACCCATTTATCCTACAAATGTGTGAACTGCATGACAAAATCATCAACACTCTGATTATCCTTTTGTGTGTACCCCAAAATTTCATTCCAAACTTCATCAAGTACTTTAATGGATCTTTACTATGCCAGAAAAGCTCGCTTTACACCATTGTAGTCCAAAACCACCCTTGGAGTTTGTGCCTGCACAAACTCTTCATGATTGTGTAACCAAAGTTTTGTCTCATCCTATAAACTGTATTACAGCAGCTGCAACAATATATCTTGGTCTAGTATGTTTCACAGTAAGAAATTGACTTCCAAATTTTCAATAAAAGTTTGTGCATTCTCATTAGTCAATCCATGAAACTGTGGAGACTCGCTCGCCATGTTTGATTGCCACAAAAACATATACATGTGGCATCCAAAGGTCAAGGGATGTTGATTGATCACTCCAGTACCTAATCCACCTCACACTGGGTAACCCCCGGCCCTTAGTGCTTGGCTTCACAAAACCTCATGACCCTCCAAAGGCTATAATCTAATTACACGACCACCTCAAGTGTTGTCCACAATTGTCCATAAGGACCCACATCCCTTTTACATTATCTGCCTGCCGAATAGACATATTTCATTGGAATTGGAGCATAGGAGCACTTGTTCCTCCATGGGGGCTAAAAAATGATGTTAGCATACAAATGAGAAGGAAAATTAACAAGAAGTTAGATATTAGATTTTTATGACATTACCTCTCTCTTGAAATCATAGTCGGTCGTCAACCTGCTAGTAGAAGAGATAAAGTTTTATTCATTAGTCTACGTTTCTTAGTGGGTAGAGGATCCCTTTTCACCCTATAAAATCTTTCCAAAATGGATGACTAGTCCATTTGGTGCTTGGGAGACGTAGCTGCCACAAGCATGTCTTCTCTTTAGCCCATATCATACTCCCAAAGTAGAGTGACAAATTCTACTTGGTGCTTGAGTGACGTCGTCATCACAAACATGATTCTCAGCTTGCATACTATTTAAATTTGTGCACAAAAGAGGATTAGTATTATAAGACAAAAAGATTGCTCATTTGGAAAGCATTTACATTTGCTTACTCTAGTGTAGCATTGTAAACATTGACAAGGTTCATACTATCGTTAAACTGTATTCCTTGCATCCGTCTAGCATCTTCAAAAGGATAATTTTTGAACTTAATACCGTCGGATAATATTACCATGCATAGTACCTTGTCTTCATGCCGAAGGATAGCTTCGGGTTGTAGCACCTCTTCTTGGTCTTTGATTTCTGGAGGATCTTCAATAATTGGTTCTTTTGGTGGCTCTCCTTTGTAGGGCTTAAGTAGGCTCACATGAAAATCATTGTGTATGAGCCAATGGTTAGGCAAGTTGAGTTGATAAGACATGTCATTGATTGGATTCAAGATTTGAAAAGGACCATATTATCTTTTTGCTAGTTTAGCATAATACTTTTTATGGCACGTAGGATTTTTGCCCGTGTCATTTGCCTCACTTGAGCCTTGGGAAATTTAAGTAAGACCCAATCATTTTCTTTGAATGTTAAGGCCCTTTTGTGCTTGTTAGCAAGAGCTTTTTTCATTTGTTGAGAGATGGATATAGCCTCCTTAAACTTTTGAAAAGATTCTTGTAGGTCACGGCTATACTCATAAGTAGCAAATATCTTCCCATGTACTTTAAGTAGCAAGGGACTTTTAGATCTTCCATTTATGATCTCCAAAGGTGCTTTTTCCATAGTAGTATGGACAATATTATTGTACGCATACTCTACAAGGGGTAAGTACTTCTCCCATTGTGAGCATTGATCTACTTCTATAACATAAACCTTTAGTAGATCGAGTATCATAAGATTGGCTATCTCACTTTGCTCATCCGTTTGTGGGTGATAGGTCAAAGAGAAATTCAATCTTGTGCCTAGATTTTTAAAGAGACCTTTCCAAAAATTATTGGTCATTCTAGGATCTCTATCTGACACGATGGATGTTGGTAATCCATGGTGTTTGAAAATTTGAGATATGAAGAAGGTTGCCATTTGGTGTGCCTTAATAGTCTTTTTGACAGGAATAAAGTGTGCTTGCTTGCTAAACCTGTTGACTATTGTCCATATTCCCGTATTCCCATGGATAGACTTGGGTAATCTAAAGATACAATCCATGGATATACTCTCCCATGGTGAATAAGGGATTGCCGATGGCTGGATTAATTCAGGTTTCTTCCTTCTATTATACTTAGTCTTTTGGTGTACCACACATTTTGAAACATACTCTTGTATGTCCACTTTCATGGTAGGTCAATAGAAGTACATCTCTACTCCTCAAAGAGTAGGTTGAATGCCTCTATGCCCTGCATAGCGAGGAGCATGGGATTCATAATGAATTTCTCACGAAGGAAGTGGTAACACATAGCCTATTGCCATGGAGAAGATAACCATCCTGCAAGGTGAATAGTTTCTCTTTCTTCCCCAAATCAAGGATTGGCATTACATCTTTAAAGTCGGGGTCAGTAGCATACTCATCTGTCATAGAATATAGATCATCGTGAGTTGCTAATATAGACACCGTATTAACTTTTGGTCGTTCATGAAAGTGCATTAGCCACTTGATTGTGCTTACCAGCAATGTGAGCAATATGAAAATAAAAATGCGAAAGAAAGTTTTCCCACCTCGTTTATTTGTTGAAAAGCTTGGTTTGCATCATGAAGTACTTGAGACTTTGATGATCTGTTTGTAAAATAAATGGAGTCCCCAATAAATAGTGCTTCCATGTGTTTAGGACATGTAGAATAGCTAAAAGCTCTTTCTCATAAATGACCAAGACCCGCTCATCGTCACTTGAGCCTTCGGCTCTCATATGCTATGGCATGCCCTTCTTGAAGCACCAAGGAATTCACCACAAGCATCACATTGGACCTCAAATGGCTTTGAGAGATTCGGAAGCATGAGGATTGGTTGGGAGGTAAGCTTCTTTTTGAGCTTGTCAAAAGCATTTTTCTCCTTAGCTGTAACATTTAATGGCCTAAAAACTTGTGTGTAGCAGAAATTAGCATGAACATAGTGGGCATTTCATTAGAATAGATTCCTAATGCGAATTACAAGAGTGCTTGGGTGGAGAGAGCAACAAAAAAGCATAACACCTAGTTAGATAGCATGAACAATACTTTCAAAAGAGAGAGAAATTAAGCTATTGACAACAATTGAGGACCGGATTTACATGGAGCCGGTCCTCCCTCCAAGAGGCTTTGTATTATTATTTCTCCCATCAAGAGAGACATTGTACAGTTCCTTCAAGACTAGCTAGAGCAATGAAGATGAAAGCTTCATGCACCAAGCAAAACACTTATCAACCACAACATCAATTGTCTCCGGTCTCAGACCCAAGACCTCACCTTTGAAGATGGTGAGAGCTAGCGGGGTATGAGAGTAGATTGAGAGGAAGAAGGAGTATTCTTACGAGAAAGATGTACATCTCCTCACATAATCACTCATATTAGCATAGCTTAGCTTAGTAATTAGCATGGTAGAGGAGATGAGCATGCATTGAAGCTTGGCTCTTGGTTGGATTTGCATCACAAAGCCAAGAGTTGTTCGTGTAGGCCTCCCTTCTCACAAGCTTGAAGTAGGTGATAAGCTTTCCATTAAAGCTTGAGAATGAGAGAGAGTCTTCTTTTCTTCACACCTGAGATTGTGTAAGTGTGTGTGTAATAATGCCTTGCAAAAATCAGCCCCCTCTCTCTCTTGGTCGACCCCTCTTGCTATTTGCTCATGCTATCCTCTCATTGGACCTCCCTAAGGCTAGGCAATGACAATTAAGCAGCATAAGTGATAGCCTTCTGACATGTGTCCTCCTTTCCCCTTTTGTGAGAGCTTTAGGTATTTATTTAATTCAATTGAACTCCCATTGGACCCCTTTGCCTCCTGGCCAATAGGAATCAGGCAGGCCATTGGGCTGCTGAATGCTCATTGGTCCCCTTGGGAGACTGTCCAATAATCTTCTAGAGAGATTAATTATTATTGGTTATTTTATTAAGTGTTTTTAAATTAATTAAACTAGATTTACTCTAGCCTAATTCTCCTTGGTCCACCTCCAAGGCCATCCAATAGGAATTGGGTACACCTTGTGGGCATCTGGGCTAGGGAGCTGACATGTGTCCCTCATTCCCTTTGTGTAAAGGGAGCTTGTGTGTGTGTGTGTGTGTGTGTGTGTGACTTTATCTCTCATCCCCTACAAGCAAGGCTTGCCCCCTCCTATGTAGGGATTTGTAAAGACTTTTGGGACACACACAAAGCATCCAATTTCCCCCCATGGTTGACCTTTGGACACAACCTTTGAATTTTGGAACCTTAGCATTTTGGAAGTCTTGATGGGCTGAAGCTTAGGGTCTTTTTAGCCCATTGTTGCACATGGCTCTTTTGCAGATGGCCCCCCCTTTGGATCCCTATTTTCCCTCCTTTGGATCCCTACTGTGGCCGGTATGCTAGCTTAACCAATATTCTAGCCTTTTCTCCCCTGGCACTTCCCCATATTACATGATCAGTTTAACATGAGAAAATCATTTAGGAGAATTAGATATTGATTATTATGACATTAGCAGTCCGTGAATACTTAACGTTCTTCTTTGTTAAGTCATGTAATGGTCATGGTATTTGAGAAAATGTTGCTATGAAGCGTCTATAGTATGCACAGATACCAGTAAAGCATCTTATCTCATGTAGATTCCTTGGATTAGACCCTGCTTTTATTACCTCTAACTTTGATGGATCCATACGGATACCATCTTGAGAGATAATATGACCTAGGTATTGAATCTCTTGAAGGAAAAATTTGCTTGTTCTCCCTCAATGATTGTAAAATCACTTGGAGATGTTGCTTGTGTTCCTCCGAGGACTTGGAGTAGATGATGATATCATCAAAGAACACTCCAGTGAACTTGTGGTAGGGTCTAAATATTTTCTCCATCATCCCCTCATTTTAAGGGTAATTCCATAGGGATATCATCGCTAAAAACATCTTGGAATACATTTAGAAAAGTAGAAATCTATCTCTTCTTGATTCCTATCATTTTCATTTGATAAATCATTAGCGTCATTAGTGGATCCTTTGACAAAAATCATGTACGCAAAAACCAAGCTTTTCATTGACTTATCAAAAGTTGGTGAATTTACAAGTGGTATACTACGACCAGACTCATTAGAATCTATATATATGCTCTTTTCCTTGTAGGTGAAGTAGATTCTCCTTTCTGGGAACTTCATGTTGGTAGCCATGCGGTTGAACTATGGTGCCCCTAGGATAGCATCCCCATGTTGGAGAGGAGAGATGAAAAATTATTCTTTGTGTCGACATAGCTTTGGACATGAAGCCTCAACTTCCCAATCAAGGGAGTAATGGAGGCTTGATATCCCTTGGAAGTTGTGTCAGCAGTTACAGTATCTCCCATCTCAAAAGCTTGAATGCCCAACTTGGTGGCCAACTCCATTGATATGAAGTTGTGAGTAGAGCTAGGGTCAAACAAGATGAAGGCATCATGTTCCCTTACCTTTCTCCAAGCATAGGAGAGAAGTGATCCTTTTCAATGATCATCCTCTTTTGGAGCTTCGATGGTGGAAGCTCTAGGAGTCTCACTGCAGGCATTTCTCTTGGGGTAAGAACGATAGCCATGTCCTTGCTTCAAGCTCTTCAGGAGAGAGTTTGTTTTTAGCTTTGTAAACTCCCTTCTCCTTGGATTAATTGTTGTTGTTGTTGTTATTGGAATTGCCTTGGGAAGAATTTTGGGTATTGGTTTTTCCCTTTGCATCACTTTTGTCTTTGTTTTCCATGGGCTTGACATTCCATCTAGCCCCTTGTTGGAAATTGATGTGGGAAGCAACCATGGTGTGGTGGATTACTTCGGCGATAGAACCTGGCCATTGGGATTTGACATACTCGGCCATTTCTTCATATAATCTTGCACAAAATTGTTGCTTTTGCTCGGTGAAGTCTATATTTTGAAAGATAGTAGCCTTGAGATGTAAATCCCAAAACTTGTCCACATATTTGTGAATAGACTCATGGAAGAGAAGCTTCAAACTGCACCATTCGGTAACTGATTTGACCTTTGAATCGCTTGCAAGGAATTGCTTCATGATGGAAACTCATAGAGTTTTCCATGCCTTTGGGGCTTCACCGTTGCAATAAAGGCTAGCCCACCATTGATGAGACAATTTCTGGAAGTGCATAGCTACATGGCATAGCTTGGAGGACTCTGTGAATCCCTCATCTCCAAAGGCCGCATCAAATTGCTGGATGAAGGCCAATACTTTGCTGATAGCACCAAAGGTGCCATTATAGGTGAAAAAAGAGATACTCTAAGACTGTTGTTAGTAATACATGGTTTACCTCTCTCTCAGTGTATTTACCTTTCTTTCTTTTCTTTAACCATGAAACGATGATGTTGTATGATTTGAGATCAATCATGTATCAATAACCAGCCTACAACTCACAAAGCTCTGTGTCCTTGATTGTGTCGGCTCACTGCAGGTCGAGCGTGCACCTGCGCGCACACATACACACACAGATTACAGCCTCAGAAAGGTCTGTGTGAAACACTAGGTGTAATGCAAAGGCCTCTGAGTGTGAGAGAGAGAGAGAGAGAGAGAGAGAGAGAGAGAGCAAACTCAGTGCAGGCCTGAGAGAGACAGCTCTGCGCTGTTTTCAGCAGGTGCTAAATGAAGGTCTCAGAGAGAGAGAGAGAGAGAGAGAGAGAGAGAGAGAGAGAGAGCGAACTCAGTACAGGACTGAGAGAGACTGCTCTGCGCTATTTTCAACAGGTGCAAAATGAAGGTCTCAGAGAGAGAGAGAGAGAGAGAGAGAGAGAGTGTTTGTGCCGTTTCATTGCACACCAAACACACACACACACACACACACACACACACACACACACAGATTGTGCGGACTCACTACAGGCTTGAGAGTGAGAGAGCTCTGCCCTATTTTCAGCAGGTGTTGAACGAAGGTCTCAAAGAGAGAGAGAGAGAGAGAGAGAGAGAGAGCGAGAGAGAGAGAGAGAGAGAGATCACTGCAAACCGAACACACACACACACACAGAGATCCATGAAGCTCTGTGATGTTTTAGCAGATTCGAAGAGAGAGAGAGAGAGAGGCGCTGATTTCACCCGATTTGGGGGGGGAAGAGAGAGAGAGAGAGAGAGAGAGAGAGAGAGTTGTGCTCTACGCAGCAAAATTTGGCCAATCATTTAATGTGTGCTACAGTTTGTTCATTTTGATTTATATCTTTCATAAATCAAGATTATCTTTTCTTGGTTAGAATATAAATTAAAAACTATGTTAGCCTATGAATATTTAAGCTTGAACAAATTGAGTAACGTAAGCTTTTCAAGCAAAGTCTCGGCTTTTAGGTCGACCTTTTAAGTTTTTGCTGGTAAGTACTGTAAAACTTGTGTAATATTTTGGTTTTCTATTTGAAATACTCTCGATTTTATAGTCAAAGTTTGAAGTTTTTGCCGGTAACTACACTGAAACTTGTGTTGGTTTTTAGGTTTTCTTAAATGCAAGGTCCAAATCTTCTATGATTTCATAGTCTCAGTCGGTCGACATACATTGGGCATGTCCACAATAACGCACATGTACTTCTTCTGTGTGTGAGGGATCTGAACATTTGACTTGGGGAATTCCCATCTCCCGTGGATCAGATGGAACAAAGTAAAGGTAACAAATTCTTCTCATTACCTTCATTTCAAAAAAGAAACCTTGTCTCTCTAACACTAGAGAAAAAGCATAAGTCCCCCCTTCAACACTGAACGGGATAAAACTGGCGGGGGAAAGGCACATTCCCTACGATATTAAAAACAATGTGGAGAAATGTGCCAACTCCACACCATACTTATGTATTGTTTTTCTGTTTTTTAATGGGCACAAGCATCCCAATGCACAAAATACATCTTCTTCCATCTTTAAAATTTAATGTTAGCAAATTTTATCATCCACACATCCGTTAATGCCAAATTTTGTTTGTCTTGCGAGGCCGTGAAGCTTTTGGTAAAAGCTTTGAGGAGAGATGCTTCGAAGCCTCCAAAATAAGAGACGATATGAGGTGAAAGGTACAACAATGCTCCTTTTCTTTGATTCACATCATTTTTGCAGTAAATCAATCAAGGCAAACTAGTTTTAACTCTCTTGCTTACTCTAACTACCCTAGCAACCACCCCTGCTCAAGGTGAACCCTCCAGGAAACTCCTTGGCTCTCCTCGCATTACGCTCCCATTTATATCCATTATTACATCATAAATACAGTCCTATGAACCTTAAATACCCATTTTGGCATAGACCTTCAAGGAAAACTTTTGTTAGCATATTTTAACTCGCCCTAAATTATAGAATCAGACCAGCTTATGAGTTTACCTCGAAGGAAACCGGTAGAATTTACAAAATTTTTAGTATAAAAATCTAGCTAAACCTTCAAATTTTGTCCCAAAAATCAAGTTTTAACGAGCACGAACCTTGCTGACTAGTTTCAATCTAGAGGTCTCCTACGCTACAAAAACTTGATAGAGAATGACAAACCTAGTCATAAAATGTGAGTGTGCCCTTAAGTTTTTCCTTGAAAGAACTAACAAAGTATTTAAAATTTAATATAAATACTAGAAAATGCTTCAAACATTATCAAGTCACTCCAATTCAACGGGCATAAAATAATGCTAAGCAAACATTATTATGCATTGACTTATATGCATATGCTCCTAACATGCCCATCCAGATTCCCAAATTAACCCCAAATTGTTACAAAATGTCAAAATGTCAAAATATCATGGGGTCTACATTTCTCCCCCACTGAAATGTGAAGTCGTCCTCGACAAACAAAAATATTTTCTACACTTCATTATCGCAGCTCCCCAGCTCTGCAACTACACTTCACATCGTAGTTTTGAAAATTTGAAAAAAATAACATTCCTCCCTTCCTCTTTCTCAAAATATGATAAAATGTAACAATTTTCACATTCTCATTAAATTAACACATAGTGAGTGCAAGTTAAAACGTACTAACCATAGTAAATTGAACATACTAACTATAGAAACTTATCTTTTTGAACTAACTAATCAGTTCAAGTCAAAAAACCCTTACTTGCCACTAGTAACTAAGAAGTACAGACGAAAGATGATCAGTTAGTATAAATATGGAAACTTCACCGACTCTAATGTCAATAAATTTATTGATGTTTAATAATGAGAATACCCCCCTTCCATGTCTTAAGTCTCTACAGAGGTCACATCACCTAGTCCTTAACATATGAGAACTATAACAACAATTTTTTATATGGAAGTCATGGCCTGATTTAAAATTCCCTTGTTTTTTTATGGATAAGAAATATTAAGAGATAAGATCATAAATAGTGATGGCGTAGGGTTTGCAGAAGATGCAGCGTTTGCAAGAGCTGTGTGGTCGCAGACGGTATGCTTGGAGGAGGTTTGGTAGCCTTGAGGCTTGTTGGGGAAGGGCGCAAGCGGGGAAGGGTTGGGAGTTCTTCAGTCGATCTGGAAGCAAAAGAATTGGTGTAAGGCAGCTGGTTGCATGCATAGCTCACTTGGTGTTTTGGCTCGCATCTGCGATCCGTGGTGGCCTTGCACAGGAAGCATATTCCGGCTAGTGCAGCGCATCTCCCCCCCCACTCCAACACGCCCACCTCCACTCAACCTGCTGCACGATAACCCTAAGCACTTAATTATCGCGATTTCATCACACAAGTAAATAATCATTGGTGCATACGTAAATTATCGTGGTCAATAATCGCTTGTGTTAATAATCGTAGGCTTACCTTGCTATTTGAGACCTCCCTTTTGCATTGTACCCCTTTCACACCATAGCCTTAAAGCCTGTAGTTTGTGGTTGGCCCAATTGGGAATTGAGCCAGTGATAAGTTACTTAAGGTTCTGAGCTAATGGAATTCGACAATCTGGCTGTAAGTGAGGACATTTGAAAATTCTTGCAGATGTTAGCGGCAAGGAAAAGGTCCGAAATGGAGCTAGCGGTGCCAATGGATATTGGCGGCGGCTCGGTCTTGAGACCAGTGTATGACACGGAAATGTCAGGCCCCAGCTCGCCAAAGGTATCAACCATGCAAGAGGTCAAAATTTCTCCGACCAAAAAGGTCCCCTCTGAGGAAACATGAGTGAAAATGGGCTCAGTGCAAGGGTTCAAATTCGAAGTAAAAATTATCAAAGACGCGGTTTCTCAGGGACCAATCTGGGCGAATGTAAATAAAGCGTCAAGTTCATCGGCTACTTGCAGGCCAGGTATATCGTTTGCTAGCATACTCAAGGGGCCTAACTCTAGGGATAATGGAAAAAGCTCAGCAGAAGGTATGTCAAGTGCAGGGGATATCAAAAACCTGCAGAATACAAAAGCTAGACTGCAACAAGAGCTCTTGGAAGTCAACAAAATGCTTGAGGCCGGCCCTAACAATAACAAAAGAACTTGCTCCCATTCAGAGTTCAGTGGGTTGGTAGAAGAGGGGTTGGCAGATCGAGCCTTCTCTGCTTTAAAAAAGTCCTTGCCACAACATGTGGAGGTAGCCGAGGCTATTACTGTAGCAATTCCACCAGCACTGATAAAAAAACAACTAGCCAGCCAAGCTAAGATGACGCTTGTATTTGGGTCAGTGGAAGAATCCCGAACAGGTTTGAGATGATCCAATGGCTGTAGGGCCCTCAAATTCTTGGCCATGGAGGTGCAGTTGAAAGTACTTCCTACCTAGCGAAAGGTTTTTGCTCAGTGAGATTCAAAGAGGCCTCCGATGTGGATAAGATCCTCGACAAAGGGCCCCTAGTATTTAATAGGACTACGGTGTGTGTGGTGCCTTGGGAGCCAGTGTTCGACTCATTTGAATCTTTGCAAGTGGTTCATCCGGTCTGGGTAGAGTTTGTGGGACTGCCTAGCTGGTTGTGGGATAATCTTAGGATGCTTACTAGACTCCCTTATTTATACCTAGTAAGAGAGGGTTTGGCAGAACTTCAAACATGGTTTGTATAGGATGGTATTCATATAAAACGCCACCTAAAAGCATGGTTATCAATGTCGGAGCTGGGCTTGTTACCATTCCGCTAAACTTTGGAACTTACTTTGGGGCATGTTTTAAATGCAACAACTTTGGTCACTTCGCCAAGGATTGCCCATTGAATTCTAATGATACTACAACTCCGGCAGTACAGGGCCCCAATAAAATGGAATCCCCGATGGGAGGGCTGGAGAAGCAGGGAGACAATAATGAAGGGACAAATTCAGGGAAGGATGAAGGAGGGATGGTGTGTGAGAAAATGGATACGAAGATGCAGGAAAAGATGGTGGAAGAATCGATTTCCATACAACGAGCTTCTGAAGGTACATGCAATATTAATAGGATCATTACTCCCGCTGCTACCCCCAAATTTATGACAGTAACAACGGTGACGGCTGTCCAAGTACCTCGTCTGAAAAGAGCCAAAAGAGTGAAGGCGGTGGCAAGAGACTCCAAAGTGCTGCAAGTCATCAGAACACTGGAGGTGAAAGGATCTAATTCATCCTCTACCCCTTCGAAAGGAGGGGGGTTCATTATCCCTCTGCACAATCCATTTGCAACACTGCAAGAAAAGAAATCCTCTGACTTGGAACCCCCAGATTCTCTTGAGACCAAGGAGAAGGGGGGAGGGGGGAATGATTCAGATGCTGAAGAATTCGTTCCTCTATCCCAATGAACCCCGTATTAATGATGGAGTCACTCACTATCCAATCTTGGAACGTAAAGGGGTTGAAAACCCGGAAGAATAGTACCCTTTTCTGGGAGGAAATGAAAAAGGAGAAGACAGTCAAATTTTGGGCCATTCAAGAACACCATCTAGACGCCCATAGCAAGAGAAAGTAGATGCTAGGAAATAAACTGGTATTCTATGGAGAAGGAAATAACGCCTTCAGTGGCGTCCTCAGCATTGTGGACAGAGAATTGGAGACGAAGTTGGTTCTTAACCACCCATCCGACAGGATCCTAGGGATTAGAATCAGACGGGAAGGGCGTCCTCTCACCATTGTGAATGTGTACGGCCCTTGCAATGCAAAAGATAGAGCAAAACTATGGATGCATCTCAGAGATACCCCTATTGAAGGGGAGTGGTTGTTGGTTGGTGACTTTAACATGGTAGAAAAGAGCAGGGATAGAATAAGATCCTCTAGTTTGCTGGCTGGCTCAGAAAGGTCTAAATGGAAAAGTTTGTGCGAAAAGTGGGCAATGATCGACTTATGGGATGTTGGCCCATGGAACAGCACACTTGGGTTCACTTACACAAGCCTTCAGTACGCCCGCACTGCCTCCAGACTGGACAGATGCTATTGCTCGCACCAAGCTGACTGGATACCGACGCTGATGGAAATGAAGGTAGTCCCAACAACAATCCTCTCGGACCACATTCCTCTGCACATTCAATTTAAGAAGAATAAAGAGAAGGAGCAGGCCCCAAGAGGTTAAAAAAAACTATTGTTAACAGGGGCACACCTTTTCAAAGACCCTCTATTCAGGAATATAGCCAAGAAAGCACTGGGTAAGCTAAAAATGTCGACCTCAACAAGCACAATGCGTGGGACCTCTTTGCTCGGAGCATCGAAAAATCAATAAAAACCTCGGGCCCCCGAATCAAGAAAGCTAGGGAGGATCACCTGTTGCATCTTTCAGCAGAGGTACAATTGCTTACCATTATTAAAGCCAATGGGCATGCTACTGAGGGCGAACACAAACGATGACTTGAAGCCAAATTGAACCTCGCTAATGAGCACGTAGAAGATATCAAAAAGGCTAGACTTCTCTCTAGGGAGATTTATTTGCAACCGGAAGCCTCCAATCAAGATCATTTTTTTAGGGCTCTAAAAATCAAGAAGAGTCGGGGCCACGTCCGCTCACTCGATGATGAGAAAGGGACAGCAGTTCATAACCAGGATGAAATGGTTGCTATGATGCTGAGCTATCTCAATCAAATCATTGGACGGCCGAAGACCCAGTCCCAAGAAGTGGAGGAAGCCAGAGGGACCTTACTACAGAGTGTTAAAAAGGAAATTACCCACTCAGAAGCTAATAACTTGGAACGGGCATTTTCCAAAGACGAATGTTCACTAGCATTGCAAGCCCTTGGCAAGGAAAAGTCCCCTGGTTGGGATGGGATGACGGTGGAATTCTACACAGAATTTTGGGATGATCTCAAGGCCCCAATCACAAGTTTGGCCAATAAAGCCATGGTCGAAGGGTCGTTGGAGACAAGTGTGAAGAGAGGGCTTATCAAGCCCATCCCAAAACAGATCTGCTGCTCTAAACTTCAGCATTGGCGTCCTATAACGATGATGTCGGTGGCCTACAAAATTATAGCTAAAGCAGTGGCCCTCAGACTAGCCCCCTTACTAACCAAGATCATCTCCCCCCATCAACATGGTTTCATTAAAGGAAGGTCCATATACGATAACATCTTGGTAGCGATGGTGGGCATAGAATACACAATTGTCACAAAGCAGGAGTGCATTTTTCTGCAGTTGGACCTAGACAAGGCCTATGACAAAATAGCATGGACTTATATAGAAGCCACCACAGAAGCTCTGGGCTTTGGGCCGTGCCTCTGTCAGATGGTTCGTGCGATGGGGGCTGGAAGCCAGTCAGAGCTCCTATTTAACGGTAGAATTGTGGGCTCTTTTGAGGTTAAAAGTTCTATTAAACAGGGATGCCCTCTTGCCCCCCTACTTTTCACCATAGGATCACATCCTCTAATCACGACGCTCGAAGCTAGTGCAGAACGCAGGGAGGTGCAAGGCCTTGTTATACCAGGAAATAGACAACTCCTGGCAAAACTTTTTGCAGATGATTCTCTCCTCTTCTTGAAGGCGTGCCCCCAGGTCATCGGAAAATCTCTAGAGATTGTACAAATGTTCTCGGTAGCTTCGGGGTCCCAATGTAATATAGAGAAGTCAAGGATGATTTCCCTATCAAAAAATGACTCATTTGATCCTTCTGTCTAGTCAGAGGAGATTGTCACAAAAGGAAAAATCTTAGACATCTGGGAGCCCCCTTGGGGGTGGATGTAACTCACAAGCAAATATTCGAGTGGGTGCTTGAAAAAATCAAAACAAAAATGAGTAGGAGGGAGTATGCTCTTCTCCCATTCCCAAGTCGGATAAAAGTGATGAATGCCTTCATGATTCCTTATATCGCCTTCACTAGCCCGCTTCTTAAGATGGCTAAGTGTCACTGGAAAGAGTTTTTAAAACCAATAAAAGCATTTTTTATGGAAAAATAACACGAAATCTTCCAAGCCATGGCAATGGGCCAGTTGGGAATCGGTTGCTCGGCCAGGGAATCAAGGAGGCCTCGGGATTCTTAACCCTGTGACCCATGTAGAAGCTTGTTGCACCAAATTTGTTGTTTCCTTGGCTAAACAGGATCAAGTTTGGGCAGTTATGATCAGAGATATGATAGAAGCAACTAAACTTGGCTTGAAGGGAGGAAAGTGGAGAGGGGTGGAGGTTCACGACAAGCTGCTTTCCCCAACGTGGTCTACCTTAAGACTGGTGGGCAGCTCAGGAGAATTGGTAAGAAAATGCAATAGAGTAGCAAGAGTCTTAAAGTGGGTAGAACAAGCCAGATACTTCAAGAACTCCATCCTACATTGGTCCCCCTGGCTCTCCAAAGTTGTAGATACGCCACAAACTCCCTGTTGGATTGATACAGCAAGGAAGCTGAATAATAAGGGTCTAATCCAACTTGAGGACTTCTGGGACAGTATCAACAAGAGTTGGAAAACCATTGACCTTATGATTTCCCAGTACCAACTCAATATCTTGGAGGTCTTGCTTGTCCACAAAGTGATGAAAGAACTTGACAATCTAGTGATGCCAATCTGTGACTCGGAGTTGGACTGGAAAGCCTAGAAATGGCCCGGAAGCAGTCTCTTGGGGTAAACCCATACCAAAATCATTTATCAGACAATGATGCAAAAGAAGAATTGGTCTAGCCCCCTTAATAATCTATGGAAAAAGCAATGGCCGGAGGAAAGGTGGGAGCATTGAATGGAGAACATATGGAAGCGAAAGGTTCCACAGTACATGAAGGTGTTCTTATGGAAGGTTATTTGGGGTGCTCTACCGACGGGGGTGAAGATTCAGGAGAGAGGGATTGGGTCAGATTGATGCTTGGGGTGCAGGTTGACTAGTGAAGATCTGACCCACCTTTTCATGGAATGCCCAACTATAAAAGGCCTCGCAGGGAAAGTATGCAAGTGGGTTCGGAGAACATGGAAAATTAGGTTTTTCAAGACTGACCTATGCTTTGGAGGTAAAAACTCAGGTAGTCCTGCACTCCTGGTGAGCACCCAGATTGTCAGATACTTCTTCTTTCATAATGTATGGCAAACAAGGAACCGCCATGTTTTTGAAGGAGGATTTGAGGTGGCAAGCTTCGTAGAAATTATACACGAAAGCAAAGTGCTAATATGGGCACTCGGGCGCAAGCATCACTCGGAGGATTGGTCTAGGACTACTTCTGCCTTGTTGTCAGCAGACGGAATACCTGGGATAGGGGCAAACCTTGGCCATCGACAGGAGTGGCTACCCTAATAGCCGTTGTAATTATGATTCCTGGATGTTGTCATGGCTTAACATGAGCATGACAAAACCTTGTAATTTTTTTGGCTGCTCAATATAATTCACTCACAATTGTGAGTATGCTAAATAAAAAAATTTCCCTTGTTTTTTTATTTGATTTGATTTAACTCCCATTCATTCATTTATTGCAATCATTCAAGGGTTTTTTTTTCAAAGTTTTACCTTGTTTTCTTTAAAGCCACATTGGACTTGCTTTTTTGTTTTTGTTTTTTGTTTTTCAAATTCATGCAAACATGCATTCCACACTCATTGCTATGTCGAGCAGGAATATCCTTTCACATTACACTTACCATCCCATATAAGACTTGGATGCGGCTCATAGCTTTTGTCACATCCAGTCAACTATCAAATCCACTTTTGTTGTCTACATATTCACCTTACTCTACATAATAGACTTTAGGTACTATCCACATTATAATCTTCATTATTCTCTTGCTCCATTGGTCTACTCCCTTTAGACCAACCTAAATTAGCCTAAGCAATATTCTCTACATCACCTAAGATGCATCTTGACTTTGCTCACACCATGGAAACTTCACCTATTGCTCTAGAAAGCCATTTTGTCCAAGGTTAGCCCAAGGTTACAAGCATGAAAAGTATATATATTGCGATAATCCAAAGCCAATCTAAGACTTACTCTTTTCAGTGCGACTACACAGAAATTGCATCTCCTTGATTGGCCAAACCCTGGGTACCAGCATGCAAAATATATGCACTGGGGTGCCCCGTAGCTTTAATAGGCAGTTGTTTCCCAGCGGATGCACAAAAAATGACTATGCCTTCCAAGTCTTTCTAACGTAGTCCAATTATACTTATTTATACCCATTTTCAACTTATTTTCAACATACACACTAGCAAAGATCACATATATATTTCTATTTGAATGTCTCAATTCAAAAACATTCCTTTATCACAACAATCATAGACACCATATTGCACCTTCAAACTGATATATGAACTTCACAATCAATAAAAATAATATTTTTACGTTGCATATTCAAAATTCACTCTCACTTGCGGAATACACTCGCTCATGGCACAATCAATTGATATTTTATAATGTATTTATTCAAATGTTCTAGTTTTGGCAAATCTTCCCAATGCTTCTAATATGCAGTTTTGCTTAACTATAATCTCTTGCAAATACTCATGATAATGCAAAATCATAAACACATATGAAAATTTGATTCATGTTCAGTTATGTTCCAACTTTTATGCTCAATGTTCAAATTTTATTGTTTATTAGATAATTTTATGCTCGTATTTATTTAAATTTCAAAATATAAACCAACCTTTTGCTACTTTATATTTTATGTTCACAATTTTCTTTGGACCATCGTTTCGACTTTGCATGCTGTAATGAAACCTCTATCTTTCTCCTTGGATGCTCCAAATTCCTCTAGCGACTCCTCTTTGTCTCTCTACTTTGCAAATAGGACATGCGAAGCTCACCCTCTCTCTCTCTCTCTCTCTAATTCTACACATAGGTAAGGATCCACTCTTTCTTTGTCCTCTCGTTACTAACCGGCTACCCTCATTCTCTCTCTATCTCTCTATCTCTCTATCTTGCAACACATGAAATCTCTCTCTCTAACTCTAGTGCTAGTACACCTTGCCACTGTCTTCCCTTCTCTCTACTCACCATTGTCAATATGATCACAGATACACATAGTCGCAAGCAAACACATACAATCATTATCCTTTATACAATTGAACTCTGATTTTCTCTCTCTTACTTGGTACATTAGCAACTCCTTCTTCTTTCTCTACCTTAATGCTACAACAGGGAACTCTCTCTCTTACAAAACACTAGCAAGCACATACACTCAGTTAGGCACAAGCCGCCATGCACACACACAATGAATGTGGGCACACATTCATTGTGTGTGCCCACAATGAATGTGGGCACACACACACACACAGTAAAATAGAATCCTACAATTGACCCGCAAGAAGAAGAAGTCCCACAATCGAGTTTTGTATCACTCTATCATTCTCTCATCCTCGTTGGCTAGATCTTTAAGGTCTCTAGGGATAGTTTCCTACGATGTTAAATCTCTCTTCTTCTTCTTATTCTTCTTCTCCTCCTCCTCTAGGCCACCATGCTACAACAGCATAACAAGTCTCTCTCTATCTCTCAAACAAATGACAATACACAAACACTCAAGCATATAAAACACACACATTCTCTACAATCTCCTACTAGCAATCTCTTTCCTATTTGCAAGAAATCTCCCTGGCGACCACTCCTTCTCTCTCCACTGCGCTACCAAAAACAAACAATCTCTTTCTCTCTCTCACTCTATTTTATCATGCACAGTAGGTGTTATGGGCCCTAGTGTTTAGCAAAAGATGATTTGGAACGGCATGCATATTCATCAAGTTGTTGCTTATGAAGCATTTTGCACTCTATGTGCAGTATCTCTATGAGATTACTTTCGGGTCTACTAATTATCACCAATAGAGGTCATGGCTCGGTTTGGGTGTTTGTGGATTTTTCAAGATAACCATGATGGTTATTCCGGACATTGTTGATTCCTCAACAAGGTTATACAATATTGTGATTCCCATTTACCATTAATTTGGGAAGACTGTCTATAAACCATGGGGAAACACACCTCAGTACTATCAAAAATCCAAGGGGATATGCAGATTACAAAGTGTAATCTTGGGCTAAAGGATATGCAAAGTGCGTACAATGGCACCAAGCACTCCAATTAATAAAGCATTTATTGCTCTACTTGGAGTTTACTTACTATCAATTAACGCATGTTTGCGAGTAGGTTTAGTCTCTTCATGTTTTAATCACGTTCTCAACCTTGAACACTAGTTATGGTGGGGTTGTTTACTGATGAAATTTGAGAACAAGTCAAGAACTTATACTTGGCTGATGAGTTATGTCAACAAGTTACTTTCACAGAAAGTGAAAAGCGGTACTCTTTCAGGTACATCTTTGTTGTGATAACTCGTTTAAAGCATGCTCATGTGCATTCTAAATGGAGTCTACACACTAGATGGTTCCAAAAGGACAACAATGTGCAAAATCACGATGTTACTCTTGATTTCATTGAACCTCCTACTGTACCGTGTTTTGATCAAACAAACAATTGGATCCATGACGGATACCACTTTAGAAAACATTAGTATTCTTATGAAGATCCTACCACTTTTGTTTTCGTGAATGAAAACGCTTCTCCAAGGGGGGAGTAATGTCATGCCAAGGGTAGTACTATAGGAGGGCACGGCCCTGGCCAAGGGCCGATGGATACACATCGGTACAGGGCCTATATATAGGAGGGACAGGGGCCTATATATAGTTATGGTTGGGTGGTATTCATTTGGTAGCTTGTGAGAAAATCTAAACAAAGAAGCCAAATATATAGACATTCTATTATCATTATGAGCATTTCTTTTGTCTGACAAATAGACTTTAGTAGAGATATTTTCATACAACAAATTCTCCCAATTCAGTGTACCCCCTTGCTCTGCAAAACATAAAGGGGCATAGTTTTCCATGTAGTCACATTTTTTGGCATGTAATATTTTTTGCCACCCTCAGTATTACCAATCGCCTTCTTTAGCAACAATTCAGAGCATTTAGGTATCATAGTGACACCTTTCAATGGCAGTTTAAAGACCTTTGCTACCAGTTTAGGAGTAAAAAACATAGAGCTAGAAATTATGCCTTTAGTCTTCCTTACAATATCTAACTAAGGCTTGGCATAGTAGTAATGTTTCCACTCACCCTATGGTAGAGATGCAAATGCATGAAAACCTATTCTCTACAGCCACATAACATTAGTCTCTGTGTTGCAATCGATGTCCACCTTGAAGTCCATGAAAGGGTCCATGAGGGACTGTTGGAGCTTTATTGTACTGAGGGAATCTCCACAACAACATCCTCCTCAACCAAACCCTCTTGTCAATGAAGTCACCTTGGTGGCTCATCCTCATCACGCTCGAGCTGCATGGTGCTAGTATGCTTCCCTTGGATAAGGGAAATTGTAAAATCGGAGTGTACTTGAGAAACCCTAGTGACAACATATGTGAAGGATGAGCACGATAGAGGTGATGGCTCGCACCTTTGATTAGCACACCTCCTCTGTTAAGGCGGTTACGCCGCTAGCGGAAGCTAAATAGCGAGAACTCAACCAACAACAGAATTTGTCAGACGAGGACGGAGCTTGACCCGCAGGCGCATGGAAACAACTAGGTGGGTGTCAAATCACCTACTCGGCCTTCTAATGACAATCACTACTAAGGAAATCAAATCTAAGTTCTAAAACACACAAGTGACTGAAATCCGTACTACGAACGAATGCTATACAAAACAGGATCTAGAATCATTGAATCGATCTCAAACTCAAGGGGAAGTCTATACACTAGGTAAGAACAACACCCTAAAGACTTGAACTGCAAAATCAACCTATAACCACTCCGTGCGGCAAACGCGTATGAAGACAGGCCGAAAAATACAGGTGACCGAAACTTGACCCCGATGGTACTAATGTGTAGCTCTACTCATTGTGGTTCTATAGATATGCTGCACGCTCTATTCCGACACACGAGTTGGAAGAAAACTCACACCGAAGCTCGTAGGAACTTACCACACATAGAAGCCGATAGCGCGCACTCTTGGTATCTGTGCGTAGCTCTCACCGTTGCTAACACAATGGTGGTGTCGCTTCTCCAATGGCGGCCCCGTAGCTCACGTAGCAAGAAGATAAGACTCTCTCTCTCTCTCTCTCTCTCTCTCTCTCTCTCTCTCTCTCTCTCTCTCTCTCTCTCTCTCTCAGACACAGTCACGGCGCTCAAAAACTCACTTTGATTAATAATTGAATCTCCTTTAGGTTACAAAACTTTGGCTTATATACCTCAGCCTTGGAGGTGAGAACATCTCTAATTATTTACATCAACAGGTGAAATTACTTCGGGATTACAAGCTGGAAACTCAATTGAGTCCCGTTACTTAATGAATGGCTCAAATCAAAATTAATGTCGGAAAGACATTTATTACAATCAATGGTTACAAAATGATGGGTGTGAGCAAAAATGTGGGTGTGATCCTCTGCTGGCTCAACACTCCCCCCCTCCGCGTTCATGTCGTCCCTGACATGAATTTTAGGCTTGGTCAATAGAGTCCTGTCATCTTGAGCATCTGCAAATGTGATTCATAGCGTAGGTTGCCGATGGTCAAGGTTGGGCCGAATATTTTGCTTTCGTGAGTGAAAAAGCCGGTGTAGAAAGCTTCTTCGAATGTTTGCATGTGGAAGCTAGGCAAAAACATAATTCTTTGGTATAAGAGATGTAACACCTTTGGTGATGGCTGCAATGAAAGATCATACATCATATCCGTCACTATGTCGGCCGTCGATAGTAGACTCGAGGTAGTGGCTTTATCTGGCGCGAACACTTCAATGCATGCTAAGAGAGTCCTGCAGATTTTCTTTAGCATCTGACACGAAAGGTCAGGAGAGCCAGTAAAGAGTTTGATGGTGCCCGTTAGGGTTTTCACCATGTAGGCTTTACCTATTCTCTCGCCTGCCTTTGGTCCTGCCTTTGGTCCTGGCATCCTTGGGGAATTAAGCCAATTTGGCTTCTTTTCTGCAATCCTGCCATGCTCTTTCCAGCTTCTGACTCTTGGTGCCGGGCAGAAGGTTGCATCCTCCCGAATCTCCTTTGGAGCCTCTACCAAGTAGATGAGGTAGGCTGGGTATTTGTTCAGCCAACCTTTCCTCCATCTAGGTTGAGAATCTACAATCTTCTTTGATTGTTCATCCTTTGTGATGTCGCCTTCGTAAAGAGCGACATACTGCTCCTCCTCTATTCTCTTTTTTGTCTTTATCACTTCAAATTTCATCAGAGGGAAAGGCAGGCTGGGTTGCATCCACTCTTCATGGAGCACTTTTGTGTCTAAACCTTGAAGTCTAATGGAGATGAGGAGTCTCCTTTCCCATTCCATTTCCGCCTTGGCACTTTCCTCTGTTGACTTTTCTATTTGGTCCTGGAGCCTTTGTTCTTCTTCTTCAGAGATTCCTGAAGTCGAGGCCACTTCTTGAATTGGGGCTGGATCTTCAATTGTGGTTGCCTCTCCAGTTTCTGGTAGCTCTATGGCTGCTCCCCCTGCTTCTTCTTGTGGTGGCTCTGTTTCTCTTCTTTGTTGCTCTTGTAGGTCTTGGAGCTGTTTGCGGAGGGCCTCATTTTCTGTCCTTAGTGTTTGGTTTTCTGATGTGAGCCTCTCCTCTGCAGCCAATGATCCCTCCGCCATGTGCAATCTTTGCACTTGCTCTAACCTTAGCTCTCTTTGCAAACTTCTGACCTGATCTTCCAGAGCTGGTACGAGGGCTCCCTCTTGTTCTGTTCCTGCTCTGCTAGCTCTAGGGGTGGTCCTGAGTCTCGTGATTGTCCTTTCTTGAAGTTCGACTCTTTCCCTTAGCTCAATGAGCTCATCCTTGGCTGCCTCCAGCTCATCTTCTATTCTCTCCTTTGCTTCCTGTGAACTTGCTACCTCTCTTGAAGCTTCGGCTAGTTGGAGTATCAAGCCATCTCTCTCATTTTCTGCGTCGTAGAGTGATGCTTTATGACTCTCAGGTTCAGTCATAGCATTCTCTAACTTCTTATGCAACTCTGCTTCCTTTTGTTTTGCTGTCTCAATTGCTACTTCCTTTGCTCTGGATCTTTCTTTAATCTTGCTGAGCAGTTCATGCACCATGTGCATGTCTTTTTCATCTTCATCTGTCAACTTGACAGCTCTTTCTGCCACCACCTCCAATGGCTTCGGCTCTTCTAGTATGTTCTGTTCGTCCATTTTCTCTTCACTCTCCATTGTACCCTTTGTCTTTTCCTTCGTCCCTTTCCGATCATCTTGTTTTCGTAGGGATATCCCATAAACTGCCTCCAAGGCCTCTTCTTCACTGTATCCGATCACTACCAGATCCTCATAATCATCTTTCTTTTGCTGAACTGGATCTATGTCCTTTTCCTTGGTCCCGTCCTCCGGCTTTTCCATAACTTCTGTTTCTATTTCTATTGTGGTCTCCTCTACAATAATTTCCGTCTTCTTCGGGCTTGGTACATCAGTAAAGGAGGGCTGATTGTCCTCAGTCATCTTGGCTTTTCCTTTGTTTGCTTGCCCGTCTTTCTCTCGAAGTTCAGTAGACTCATCTACTTCCTTCTTCTCCTTGTCGTCCTTTTTCAGCTCAGCTTTTAAAAGCTGTACTTCCTCTTCAGTATAAGGCTCGACAGGCTGCTGCTCCAGTATGGCCTCCGACTCCTCATAAGCTCTAATATATTGATCATATTGATCAACATGTGGCCTGGCAGAGCTGGTTCCGACTTTAGTGGGGTCTGGCACCCACATTTCTTCAAAGTCCCCCTTTAGAGCTCTTTCCGCTCTAAACTGCTCCACCAGCCTTTCCATTCTTGCGGCTTTTTGACTTTTGGTTTGCTTGGGATCAGCCTTCTTCTTCGCTTTCTTCTTGAGCAGCTCGTCCACAGCCTCTTCAGGTTCTGAAACTATTTCTAGTTTTCGGCGTGCTCTTGTGGACGCCCTCTTGGATACTTCTTGCTGTTCTTTCTCTTCATCGGCTTCTCTAAGCCACTCATTCTGGGAGGGAACCCGTGGCCCTTGATCCCTAGCTCCAATAGCTTCATAAGCTATTCTTGTTAGGATTTCTCCTCCTCCTATGTACTTTGGCTTCTGGTTGTGCATGGCGATTACTTGCTCGTGGATGTATTGAGCATAATTCACCTCTTTTGGCATGTTGCTCTTCAGTGCCCATGTGATGGTTGTCGTCTCGAGGTGAAGAACCTGTGTAAGTCAGCCTTTTCCAGGTATCTGCTGATGTTCTCTGATCTGCTATAATCCACTAATTCTCGTGGGATCATAGGTACATCGACCGATTGCCCTTGAGGATCTCTGAAAGTCCCCTGGTAGATCTTTATTCCCTCTTTTTCTAGTACTGCTTCCTCCACCCAAGTCTTGGTTGGCTTGAGGGTTCTGTTGGAATATCAAAAGGTTCTGCTTCTGCAAGAGCATCCTTGATGGTTGGTCTTTTTCTCTTAGTTGCCGATGACTTAGCGGAATCCATGGATCCTGTAACTCCAATTACAGAAGTTAGCGTCTTTTTAGTACTGAAAGCCGAAATGAAGCTTTTAACTATTCAAATGACTTGAAAATTGAAACATGAGCTATTCAGGGCCTAAGGATGCAATGTAGGTGAAAAAATATGCAAACTGGGCTCAAAAACATGCTTGAGACATCATACGCGTATGATGTCTTTTGTGTCAGAATGACTTCATATTGGTTGTGCTTGTAGCTGATAGTGTATACATGAGTGTCATATGCTTGGATTTGAGTTTGGATCCCATTTGGTCAAGTTTTGGCCAGTTCAGTCCAGTTCAGGCTCTTGGAAAAATTTTGAAAGGGAAATGGATTTTATGATCCAAATTGGATAAAACTTGGTGGTTCACCTTCAAATGGCATGTAGATCACTTCTGTTTTGGTGGTTGAAGCCCTGAGGTGCCAAAATCACATAGTGAGACATCATACGCGTATGATGTCTTTGGTGCATTTTTGGACCAATTTTCTCTATAAGCTTGGTTTTGGCTTTAGATAGGCTTATTCAGTGGATTTATCAAGTTTGGATAGAATTTGGACTAAAAATGGCTCTGGAGACATCATACGCGTATGATGTCTTTTTTGTCAATTTTTCATGGGATTGGTTCTGTGGACTCTCCATGTGCTAGTGAAGGACTGTTTATACTCAAATCTTAGTTTGGACTTGAATATGTTGGATTTGGGACAAAAATAGGCTTTGTATGAAGGATTTTCTCTTAATTGGGCTAATGGGGTGATCCACCTGACCAAATGGTTCCAAACTTCATATGTAGCATGTATTAGATATATATAATGGATGTATGATGACAAATGAGCATTTTTTGCTCTGTAAGTGCAAATAGACATCATACGCGTATGATGTCTTTTGTGTCAAAATGGTGCTTTTTGGTTCCAGATAGCTTGTAGATGTGTTAATCAACAATCCTACAAAGTTTCAATGAGTTTGGAGTTATTTTGACAAAATTAGGACCAAAAATCAATTTTATGGCCTACTTTGCGTCTTTTTGGTTTTCCTTGGGTTTTCTAACTCCAATTCTCATGATACTTGGTTCATAGGATGTGATTAACATGTGGAATGAGGCTATGCACTCAAATGTTGAAATGGATGTGAAAATCATGCTGTGAGACATCATACGCGTATGATGTCTTTTCTTGAAATGTTGGTCTTTTTGTGCAAAGAATGCTTTGTGCTAGTGCCCTAAGCCCTGCTAACTAGTTTTCAACTTAAAAAGTCATCAGTTTAGCTAAAAAGCCCCCTTATAGGCATTTCAGTCTCCGAAGTCGTCTTTTTGCCTTGGAGTTGAATTTCTTCAACTTTTCTTCTCGAGAGTTGCATTTCCAGCTCATTGGATATGTTGTGAAGCCACCTATTTGGTTGAACTTGACTTTGGCTCCCCGTTCTCCATCTTTCTCCATTTGGTTGCCCGAAAGCGTCTTTTTCACCATCGGTAAGTGAATCAGCTTTCTTTTGGGTTTTGCTTGCAAACATAAGTCATCCATGTATATTTAAAGCTGCTTGTGAAGTTTCATGTCATTTGGTCGTCAATTTTAGCCGTTATGCCAAAATGACGCTTTGTGTGTCCGCAGCCGAATCGGTTGTTCCGACCTACTTTTGGTGATCCAAACCCGGAGATACTCCATGGTTGCATTGACCTCGATGTTGTTAAGCTTCCTGAGAAGTTTTGTGTCGTTCCGACAACTTTTTTCTGTTTGCCTCTTGCAGGCTCTGTTGACCTAGGGTTTTTCCAGTCGTTCTTTCTCGAGCTTTGAGTGCTAGAAACTCATCTCCTATACTAGGGTAACCCACCTCTAAGTTCTTGCAAGGTTTGGTTAGGCGGTTGTGCCCCTACCTAGCGTTCCTCCCCATTCCCCGTCTGCTCTTGTTTTTGGTTTTGGTGAGTTTTCGCGACAAAAGTTAACGATAAGCATCAAAAGCTTATGGCAACGAGTCTACCTCTCATGTCTGGTGTCCTCTGAGCTCTCGTAGCAGTCGTAGAAGGCGGTAGAAGGTCGGATGCTCCTGTGTGCTCTTTGCTCTCTCCAAGAAGGTAATAGTGGAAATGAGCTTGATAGTGAAGTGAAAAATACTTAACTTCGGGCTTCCCGGATCACTTGTTACCAAATTTGACATGTGCTCCTATCTCGTCGTGAAATGCACTTTAGGATTTGAAATTTCTCAATTTGGACTCCGTTTGACCTGTTTCTGAGAAATCTGTCCACTTTGCCAAAATTCTGTCATTTCGGGCTTTCCGCAACTTTTTCAGAATTGTACCCAATTTTTATCCTGGGTTTCCCTTGTCATTAGGACCATCACCGTCTATTCTTTTCTTTTTTCCGATCTCATTTCACCTGCTTTTTTATTTTTCTTTTATTTTTATTAAGAAAATCATAAAAAATAAAGGAAAATAGCAAATTGAAGCCAAAAAATTCCAAACATACACGATAAATAGCTGGTAACCCTGTGTATATGAATATACACTTCTTTGTGATTTCTGGACTTGGATTACCACTTTTTAGCTCCAAAAACACTCTTATTTAGTGATATTTACACATCTAGAGACCCAAATTCATCATTTGATCTCTTCTTGTTGCAAAACAAGGTATATAAGGGCATAAATATTATCAATATCCGCAATCAAACATAAAAAATTGCAAAATCATGTAAGACGCTGCCCTTGTAATATAATTTTTGTTTTTCTTTGTTTTTCCCGCTTGTAGCTGCTTTGTAGCTCCTGTATACCTCCCCCCCTCCTAGTCTGAGTCCTCCCGGACGACTATGAAGTGTCTGTGGGTGAAGCATTGTAGTTGTTTTGTTCATAAGTTCCCAATGCAATTGTAGAGCGATGATACAACAGTCTTTCCAATAAAGCTACTCTTTGTTTGATTGATGGATTGGTGGTCGGGTTTTGGGTTGGTTTTGGCAATTTGGTAATAGAATCAGTAGATGGATTCTTCGCTACCTTGTTTTCTTTTTTCACAATCCAAATCTTCTTCCGCTTTGCTTGTGCTTGCCTCAAACTCTTTGCGACCCAAACCTGCTTTGTTCTGTGTGTTGATTTCCTTGGCTTGAAATACCTATGAGTTTCCGTGGCTTGTACTGAAGGGAGTTCCTGTTTACAAATCTTTGGGATCCAAATTTGCTTGCTATAGCTTTGTACCGTCATGAACTTCTTTGGAATCCAGATCTGTTTCACTGTCCTTGATTGTCTGGAATCACTCTGTTTTCTGGTATTGAAGACTCTGCTTTCCACCTTTGTGTTCTTTGGCACAACCTTTTTTGGTCTCCATACTAACATTGACTTCGTTTTTTCCCAAGGTTGAGCTGTTATATTATTGCTTGTCTTCCTTATCCACTGTTGAGAGTTCCTCGTCGACGAGCAATCCAATTGTGTAGAAACTTTTGGTTGCCATTGCTTCTTCTTTTTCTCCGTTTGTTGTTTGCCCTTGTCCGTGGATTCTTCCTTTGGAGTTGGCTCTGCTCCTTTGGTGAACTTAACTGATTGACTTCCACCTTCGTATTTGATAAGCACTGATTTAGAACTCCAGTCAATCATTGCATTGTATTGCTTCTGCCATGGTTGTCCTAGCAATAATGGATGTTGTGTAGCTTGGTCTTCAACCACGTAAAACATATGAGGATACACATATTGGTTAATCTGTATATGTAAAATTGTGCATCCGACAGTTTTGATTGAATTCTCAGAGTAACTTTTTAACTCTTGCTTGGCAGTTTGTAATTTCGTGTTATTTGTCAATTGTCTATACAAACTGAGTGAAAGTAGGTTAGCTTGAGCTCCTGAATCCAATAGTGCTCTGGCTTTGATTTGGTTGGTCCCTACTTTGCATTCAATGATGGGTTCTTCTTTGTCATTCCCCATTTCTGTTATACTAACTGCGTTTATTCGTATTGCTCCTTCATTGCGCTGTTTCTGACGCAGTAGTCTTCTTTTCTCCATTCTTTCCTTCGCCTCAGCTTGCGCTTCCTCTACAATCTTTTTCTTTTTTTGGACACGCAGCTTTTCTTGATGTATTTTGAGAAGCATGTCTTGTGTTAGCGGCAACAGATACTTTTTCACTCTGCATCCACTAATCCAATTGGGCATTTCTTCTCCGTCTAATGTAGCAAGCTTGACGGCTCCACTTGGTGATAGATCTTTAATCACCAGAGGTCCCATCCCTCGCTTTTTAAGCTTCTTAGCATGCTGTTTCAGAGTGTAAACTAGGACATAGTCCCCAACTTTAAACTCTTTAGTCCGCACATGCTTATCAAAAAATTCCTTTTGTCGCCTTTTTTGAGCGTAGATGGAAGCTACTGCTTTTAGGCGAAGCTCATCTAGCTTTTCCAGGTCATCTATCTATCAGAGAGCTCGTGCCCTGTCCACTCTAGATCCTTAGCCACCCTTAAGGTTGAAATCAAGAATTCTATTGGTAAGATAGAATTTAGCCCAAAAACCATGTTATATGGGGTCGTTCCTATTGATGTTTTATATGCTACCCTATATGCCCATAATGTTGAATGCAACTTCTGGTCCCAGTCAGTTCTCGACTCAGATACAATCTTCGTAAGGACTGTGCATATGGTTTTGTTTGTTGCTTCAGCTTGTCCGTTTGCTTGTGGATGATACGGGGCTGATTTCCTATGGATTACCATGAATTCATCTAGAAGGATCTTTATCACTTCATTTATAAAATGTGTGCCTCGATCACTCACAATTTCTATTGGCAATCCATATCGTACAAAGACGTATTCATATAGAAATTGTGCCGTGGTCCTGGCATCTGCTTTTTGAGTTGCCTTTGCTTCGACCCACTTTGTTAGATAGTCTGTAGTTGTATTGTGCATGAGTCTTATATGCAAGAGGTGAAATGGGTCCGACATAATCAATCCCCCATTTTGCAAAATCTCTTGCCCCCATCATTGGTCTAAGCGGCATATCATCTCTTTTAAGTGGTACTTTGGTCCGCTGACAGTCATCACACCGTTTAACGTATTCCTCAGCGTCCATATGTAATGTTGGCCACCAGATTCCTGCGGCTAAGACAAGTTTTTCTGTCTTATCACCTGAGAAATGGCCTCCACCTACTCCTCCATGAGCTTGCTCCAGGATTATCACATACTCAGACTCTGATGCGCAAATCCTAAGCTGGTTGTCTTTACCTCTCTTATAGAGTTGATCTCCTATTAAAGCGTAATCTCTAGCTTCTGTCTCTACAGATTTCTGACGAGCTTTTGACGTTCCTTCTGGGAAAGTTCTATTTGTGAGATATTCAACAATATACTGACTCCATTTTGGAGCGATCATTATCTGATATAATGTCGAATACTCGGCTGGCGGTTTTGATGAACATACAATACATACAGTGACATATTCATGTACGCTTTCTTTCATTCCTGGCCAATAGACTCCCAATTGTAACAAATTCCTATATGTGTTCCTTCTTGAACAATGAAATGCACATTCCTGAACATGTGCTTCGCGCAGATATATATTATATTCCTCAGGATTGATGCATAGTCGTAAAACATGATCATTTCCCAATTGATACAACCTTCCTGCAACCAATTGAAGATTCTTGGATTGCTGAATAGCAATATGTTTCAGGTTGTATTCTCTTCTATCGAACTCTCCTCCATAGGTTAATAGGTTAACGACATTTTGAGACCACTTAGGTATCATTTCTATGTTGAACAAGTACGCGTCTGGCATGTCGTCATCTACTCCTATAGGGTCTTCTCCATTCGTCAATCGCGAAAGATGATCAGCTCTAAGATGTGTTTTTCCTTTCTTTACTACTACCGTGAAGTCGAATTCCAGTAAGATAATGAACCATCTCACTATTCTCCCGGTATTGCATGGTTTATTCACTAGGTAGAGCAAGGCTTGGTGATCCGTAAAAAACACAAACTTGTTGGCTAGAAGATAATGCCGAAATTTCTTCACAGCATAGATCATTCCTAATCCTTCTCGCTCTGTTGTGGTGTAATTCTTCTCTGCATGGTTGAGCTGTCGACTGGCGTAACAGATAGGAAAATCCATGTTTCCTTCTTCTGGCTGAGCCAGAATGCATCCTATTGCATATGCCGAAGCATCTATGTGCACATGGAATATCTTCTCCCAATCTGGTGATTTCAAGACTGGAGCAGTAATGAGTGCCTCTTTCAATTTCTTGAACGATTCCTCACACTCCTCTGTCCATTCAAAGTTCACTATTAGCCTGTAAAGTGGTTGGCCTATTATAGCGTACATGTAAATGAATCGTCTATAATATCCACAATGTCCCATAAAGCTCTGTACTTGTTTCGCATTGGTTGGTCTAGGCATATCCACTATAACTTTTATCTTCTCTAAATCCGTGGATATTCCGTTTTGTGAGACAATATGTCCCAGAATTCTGCCCTGTCGGACCATAAACACACATTTCTCAGGATTGAGACAAATGCGATATGTCCTACATTTCTCAAATACTTTTCTTAGGTGTTCTAGATGCTCATCTCTCAGTAGAGAATGTACACATAAGTCATCCATGTATATTTTGAGAAACAGCCTTAAGTATTCTTTGAAAGCATGCGTCATCAGCCTCTGGAAGGTTGCGGGAGCATTGGTTAGACCAAAAGGCATAACCCGATAAGCATAAATTCCCCACTCCGTTGCAAAAGCTGTTTTATGTTGATCTTCCAATGCTATTGGCTAGCTGGTTATATCCTGAAAAACCATCAAGAAAGGAGTATGCTGTTTTCCCTGATACACGCTCTAGAACATGATCAGTTATCGGCAGGGGATAATTGTCCCTGATTGTTGCAGCATTCACTTTCTTTAAGTTGACACACACTCGGAGTTTTCCGTTCTTCTTAGGTACTACCACAATCGGAGATACCCAATCAGTGTGTTCAATCTCGTATATGAATTCAGCTTCCATTAGCTTATCTATCTCTCCTTGATTCGCTTAGCAAAAGTATCATTATATGTGTATGGTCTCTGTCTGCTAGGCTTTGCGTCTTGTTTCAGTGGGATTGAGTGTTGGCATATCGATGGGTCAACTCCCTTTAAGTCCTTATAAGACCATGCAAACACATCCCTGTACTCTCTGAGAAGACTCAAAAGTCTCTCTTCCTCGCTTGGAGACAAATCTGTGGCTATGTACACCGGTCTAGGCGTCTCACCTGGAGCTGCTAAATCAACTTTTTTGCATCCTCCGGTCCGTCATAAGATTCGTTCTCCTTCCTCTCTCGAATAGGTGGGGTTAATATCACCTTCCTATCCTCTATTGTGAATTTCCTATAGTGAGAGGGAACATCCATGTTTTCCTTGATTTTGACGTTTTCGTCCTCTCCACTCTCAATTTCTGTCGTCCAAACTTCCTTCAGAGTTTTCTTGAGCTCTCTGTACTTGTTTCTACGTTCTAACTTGGACTCCGTGTATTCTCTGTTGCGCTTGTTCTTTTCTGATTTTTCTGTTTCAGTTTTCGTTCCATTCTTTTGAACTTGATTTCTTGAGCCTCTTTTGTCTTTTCGTAAGCTCTTTTGATCACTGCCTCTCATTCTTCCAGAAATCTTATCCTTAACACAATCTTCAGCCTTTACTAGCATTAGGAATTGATTTTTTCCTCTTATTCTAGGCATCGGATTGGTTCTAACCCCTTTTGTTTTTTTCTTTGCTCTATAGTGTCTGGCGTTGTTTAGTTTGGTTCGGAAAATCATAAAATCGGACATCCGTTATAGTTTCTTCGTTTCCGCTTGAATTGTCCGTTGACTCGTTGTCTGCTTCATTTCCCCACTCTGGATGATTGGGAATGTCGTGAAACACCTCTTCTTCATCTTCTTTTTCCAGTGTATCGTTCTTTTCAGTTTCTTTTTCGAGTACAGTTCTCAACATGAAATACGGAACCACGTCGTACCCGTCCTTGTCGCAAAATTTCGTTGTGGGACCATCCGGAATTGTACAAACATCTAGGGTTGCTAGAATGTGTGTCCATTCTAATGGTTCAAACGTGTCCTCTGGAAAGGGTTCTCTTACATAAGTTTCGTCTTCGATAGCCCTTTCTAAAACACATTCTTCTCGTTTCAGACTTCCACATTTCGAAGCTCCATACATCCATAACTCCTTGGGTTTACCTAACCAAGCTGGAAATTCGGATCCTGCCAAAGTAGCTAAATCAAACTCCTCTACCGGTGTTCGGTTCACATCTTTGTAGCTATGGTCTTTCAGGTTCACACGTGTAGTGGTTTCCATATTTCTCAAGTATATGTGATCGTAGCCCCAATCTTGGACCATTTTCAACTGTCTCATGAATGGTCTTCCCAATATGATATCATAGTTATTCTCCTTGGAAAAATCGACAATAGCAAAAGTATGTTCGTATTCAATGCCACAAGAAGTCACTACAACTTTCTCTAATACCCCCATAGGTTTCTCCATGTGTCCATCTGCTAATTGGAGTTTCAACCTAGTCTTCCTTATTGCTGGTTTCCCCCATTTTTTCCAGATTTCTTTTGTAGCAATGGATACCCCTGCTCCTCTGTCTAGTATTTCCATCGTCTTCACTCCTTGGAATTCAACTGGTAAGGTTGTATTCCCCTCTTCACCTTCGCAATACTCTCCGACCTTGTTTAAGGGTACAAGCTTAGCGTTCTTTTGTGGTTTACTCAGCTCCTCTATGCTCTCTTGCAATCTCGATGTTGGATCTTTTATCCCGAATTTCTCCAAGCAGTTTTCTACAGTGGTCCACATATGTGGTCTTAGCCTCAAAAGCTCAGCTAGAGTGATAGTGCATGTCACTGGTGTTGACAAAATCTCTATCAATCCTTGCGAGTCCATGACTTTTTCTGATGAGATTTTTCGTGAGGGAATTGCTCTAATCTCGGATTTTGCTTCATACTCTCCTAAGTATGAAGGTAAGGTTTTCAGTGAATGAGGTTTGCTCTCCATTGTTCTAACAGAGCCCCCATCTCCCAAGTAAGATTGCAGATCCAAGTCCACTTGAGATCCTGCCTCAAATTCCACTATGGGAGGATTCCTGATGTCCCTTTCCCAATTTGTCTGATTAGCTTGGCAACTTAGCTCGTTTGCAAAGTTTGCCTCTCTCACTTATTTCCAAAATTCATTGTAATCCTCATCTTTTCCGTAAATCCTCTGTATGACTGGATGAAAACTCTCTATCTCCTGATCGGTTGTGTTCAATACTATTCGGTCATCCTTTTGTGTATTTTCAGGCTTTTGTGCACTGGGAGTCTTTTCAGCTACCCGTGAAACGATAGTCTCTTGCTGAATTGGGTCTTCCTTCCCACAATTCATTGTTTCTTTTGGTGGTTCTAATAAGGCTTGTGCAGTCTCGATCATTCTCTGGCACATTTCAAGTCTCTGCTTTTCCAATTCCGCGTTTGGGTATGCCATCCACCTCTGTTCTTGTGTTTGGTTGTTCTTTAACCTAGCTTCGTAAGCTCTCATCAGTGCGTCCAATGGTTCGTGTACTTTGTCGACTAGGACTGATCCCCCTGAGCTTAAGCTCATTGTTTCTTTGATACTCTTTTGTTTCATTCTTTCCGGGCTCATCTCTCGTTTCCCGTTTTGACTCTCAAGTTTTTCTAATCTAGCTTTAGTTTGCTTTAGTTCCTCAACTAGAATAGCGTCTTCACGTTCTTTTCTCAACTTCATGCGTGCTTTTCTAGCTTTCCATGTGTTTTTCTGACTCCGCGGTCCTTGACTAACCACTTCAGTCGCTAACTTTTCATTCTCAGGTTCTCTAGTGGTTTTCTTAGCTTGAGCTCTAGTAACAACTTGCGTTGGTATCAGAGTTTCATTTTCAGACCCACTGCTGGTAGGAATAGTTTCTAACATATTCAATGTCGTCTTTTGCACTTTGTTTGGATTCTTTGAACAATCCTCAATGAAGTGAGTAACCCCACACTCAGTGCAATAAGCGTTTATTCTAATGATTTCCGTATGTGGGCAAACATTCATCAGATGGTCACCTCCACACTTGTAACAGGGTCCTAGTGCTGGTCTTGGTCCCATTTGATTCGTCCTTTGTGGATAGGATGGTCTCTGTCCTGCTAACCCTCCATGAGCTATGAACATCAAGGTTCTTGCGTCCATATTGTATCTCTCTTCATCAGAAGCACTTGTAACTGTTGGTGTTCCAACATTCCCCAGCATGCCCCATGGTTCTGGTTGTTTTGGTTCTTCTGGTGGGTAATACACTGTCGGAGACATGTGTGCACCCGATTCTTCGTAATAGGCTTGAACAGGCACTAAGGCTTGTTCTTCCTGATTCTCTAAGGTTGGTGCATATCTAATGCCCACTGGTTTTGCTCCTGGTAAAGGTGGTTGTTGTCCCAATACCGGTTGCGGTCTTTCTATCCCCATAGGTCCCGGTACATTTCCCGTTGGGTATCGAGGTACTGGATGTATCTGAGGTGGTGCTAATTGAGCAGGAGGTGCATACTGGCGCTCCCTTACATACCCTTTGTTGTAATAACACTCCTCTGTTGGATGATTTGTCCATTTTTGTTCAATAGCACACCATTTCAGTGGTTTTGGCAATGGTTTTTGGTATGGTGCCATCCTTTTTAGAGCATCTTCTATCATTTTCTCTACATTTGGCATGGTTGTTGTTTGAACATTCTTTTTAGTGGTAGTCTCGCTCGCTACGGAGGAGGAGCTACTGGATGAAAAATCTGTATCCGCTGACACCTCTCCATAAACCGTACAGTTATCCACTAAGTACAATGCCTCTCTCGTTACTTGCTCGAAACTTGTACAAGCTTTCAAGTGCAAGTCCTTCTTGAGAGTGTCGTTCCTCAGTCCCTCAATAAAGAGAATAGATAGTCTGTCATCTTGTGGTCGTTCACGTACTGGACATCTCTCAATGTATTGTTTGAAGCGAAGTGAAGCTTCCTTCACCTTTTCGTGTTCTCTCTGTTTAAAAGCATATATTTGTGAGACCGTATTGTGCTTAATCCCTCGTTTTGAGAATTCCTCAGCAAACTCTCTTAGCAAATGGTCAATGTCATGGAATCCCCCTATGTTCATTGGTTGAAACCATGTCAATGCAGTACCTTCTAGAGTAAGACCAAATCCCTCGTATTGTGTATGGAAATCTGTTATCTGCTCAGCTCTTAAGACTTGCTTAAAGAGTGACACATGTGCATACGGATCTCCTGAACCACCATACTTCTTTGGCATACACTTGGCTACTTGAGATGGTCTCATACGTCTATGATCTGCTACCAATCTCATTGCTCCTGTGTCTCGGCTAAAGATTTCTCTAGCATCGTGGACTTCATGGGTTACCCTTGTCGGTTCCTCTGCCCTGAATCTACTACTGGGAGGTAAATGTGATGGTTCCGCTTCAAACCTTGGACCTGGAGTGGTATAGGTGGGGATTGGAACTGCACTACCTCGATTCGTCTCCATTGACTCTCTGGAATGTAATGATCCCATTGGTCCGAGCTTCGAGTCCCAAGGTTGACTGAAAGAGTCAGCAACCTGAGTTCTTTGTCCTCCTGTTGTCCTAGAGTTTTGCACTCCAGTTGTTGGTGCTGGTCTATGTGAGCTAGAAGTAACATAATACTGATGTAGTGGTCCCCCAAAGTATGTATATCCTTCTAATTCTTTCTTGCCCATTGTTGAGTATTGCCTGCCATACTTATCGTAAGCAGCAGTTTTCACTTCCGATCCCTCTGTGTAGGTAAAGACATAGAGTCTTTTTTTGTCTGTCAACTCTCCGGTGTAGGGTTCTTCACATCTATAATAGAGATCTTGCTCCCCATTATTATATTTGTATAGCCCCACATAGATGTTATCAGTGTTGATCCTTGTAGTTTCATTCTCTCTTCTTAACCTCGCATTAGGGAAGTTCATTATTGGTGCTTTCTCCTCGAGTTCTTCATCTATTTTGGCTTTGGTGCCCATCAATCCCCACTTGTCCACAATGTTAGGGTTTAGCACTACCAAGTACATGGTACCCTCGTCATCTAGATATCTATCTCCGCTATAGCTCACAGGCACTAAGTCCTTGAACTCACTAGGTCTATCTTCTATCTTTACACAATAGCGGTCCATTCCGTCTTTGTAGATCTTTGCACCTTGCTCATTGTCGTACTGATATTTTATGAACAATAGCTTCATTGTGGCAGAAGGGTTTGATGATCCTGCCGCCATATTTTCTCTGTTGTTCCTGTTCGAGTGTTCGGTGAAAATCTCGTAAGACCTCTCCGAAGAAGTATCAGAAACACTTCCTTCAAAGATCGGCTCTAATGGTTGCACCCAACTTTGGTTTACACTTCCCTCGGTTGATATGACACTTGCTGGTTCCCCTTGTTTTGGTTGATTATTCCGGAGATTCCTGCCCGATCTCAAATTCATCAATTCCCCTAAAGGACTGTAACTTTTCCGTCTCGGCAATTTGTTTTCCCCAAGTTTTTGTGGTCAAAATTGATCCAAGCTGATTGATACTTGGTCAATTGTTTAATCTTGTCAGTTGGACATCTTCTGTTTCATCAAGTGAGAATTTTGTTACTGTTATGCTGAAAAAGACATTATACGCGTATGATGTCTTTTTTCACAGAATTTGACTATTTTGGTTATGCTCACTCTCAGTGGCCCCTTTATGCTCTGTTCACTCACAAAATTCAGTTTGAACTCTGTTTGAGCAAGTTATGGCTAGTTCAGGCTTTTCTTGGCAATTTTCTGCTTTTGACTTGTTTTTGGGTCAATTGTTATCCAAATGGGATGAAACTTGAAATATAATCTCTAGACAGCTATTACAATGGATCTGTGTTAGCAATGTATCAAAATATTTCCAAAATTACGTCAAAGACATCATACGCGTATGATGTCTTTTTCATCAATTTGGGTCCAAACTTGATATTTATGCTTCCAACAGTGCCTGTAACAATCTTGTCAGGTCAGATATCAAAATTAAGCAGTGGATGTGCCAAAAGACATTATACGCGTATGATGTCTTTTGTCCCAGATTTTGACTATTTTTGGTTTTAAGCCTTCTCCAATGTTTATAATTGAGTTTCAAGTGTTTTTGTCAGGTTTGAATGTAAAAACAAGATTTGAATCCAAAATTTCCTATTCTTTGCGTTTCTTGGACTCCGACTTGTCTTTTTGGGTTTCTTTGAGTGTTAATGCTCTTGTTTTAAGTTGATCTTAGGGTAAAAGCCCCCTTCTAAACACTCTGGCAATGTCAAATTTTCAATTTTAGTCTCTGTTTAGGTCCTAAGACATCATACGCGTATGATGTCTAAAGTTGCAGATTTCCAGTTTTTCAGCACAGAACTCTCCCAATAGCTCTTTTAAGTGCTCAGCAACAATCAGTTACACAGAAAATTTTTCTGAACTTTGTTTATTGCATATTTCACTACCAAAGCGACTTTTTCAGTGATCTAACATGCAATCAAACACATCAAGCAAATAGAACACCAATTGATAGCTCTGGAGCAGGATCAAAGCAGGCCCTACCTAAGCTACTTCTAATCATAAAATGGATTTTTTGCAATTGAAAATATAAAGAGATTTACTACCACACAAGGAGTAGCAAATGCTTTTTATGTCAACAACCACTTAAACACCATCAAAAACAATCTAATCTAAGCTAAACTAAAAATACTGTCAACACGGAAGACCCAGGAATACCCCACTTCCTAGTATCTCTCGAGACCTTTGGAGTCCACCACTCCTAGATCTTTTCTAACTAAAGTATACAAAGTAGTTTATACGACTCACCTCGTAGGATTAGTCTAAGGTCACCTACTTAGGGCTCTCGTCCCCGGCAGCGGCGCCAAATGTTAAGGCGGTTACGCCGCTAGCGGAAGCTAAATAGCGAGAACTCAACCAACAACAGAATTTGTTAGACGAGGACGGAGCTTGACCCGCAGGCGCATGGAAACAACTAGGTGGGTGTCAAATCACCTACTCGACCTTATAATGACAATCACTACTAAGGAAATCAAATCTAAGTTCTAAAACACGCAAGTGACTGAAATCCGTACTACGAACGAATGCTATACGAAACAGGATCTACAATCATTGAATCGATCTCAAACTCAAGGGGAAGTCTATACACTAGGTAAGAACAACACCCTAAAGACTTGAACTGCAAAATCAACCTATAACCACTCCGTGCGGCAAACGCGTATGAAGACAGGCCGAAAAATACAGGTGACCGAAACTTGACCCCGATGGTACTAATGTGTAGCTCTACTCGTTGTGGTTCTATAGATATGCTGCACGCTCTATTCCGACACACGAGTTGGAAGAAAACTCACACCGAAGCTCGTAGGAACTTACCACACATAGAAGCCGATAGCGCGCACTCTTGGTATCTGTGCGTAGCTCTCACCGTTGCTAACACAATGGTGGTGTCGCTTCTCCAATGGCGGCCCCGTAGCTCGCGTAGCAAGAAGATAAGACTCTTTCTCTCTCTCTCTCTCTCTCTCTCTCTCTCTCTCTCTCTCTCTCTCTCTCTCTCTCTCTCTCTCTCTCTCTCTCTCTCTCTCTCTCTCTCTCTCTCTCTCTCAGACACAGTCACGGCGCTCAAAAACTCACTTTGATTAATAATTGAATCTCCTTTAGGTTACAAAACTTTGGCTTATATACCTCAGTCTTGGAGGTGAGAACATCTCTAATTATTTACATCAACATGTGAAATTACTTCGGGATTACAAGCTGGAAACTCAATTGAGTCCCATTACTTAATGAATGGCTCAAATCAAAATTAATGTCGGAAAGACATTTATTACAATCAATGGTTACAAAATGATGGGTGTGAGCAAAAATGTGGGTGTGATCCTCTGCTGGCTCAACATCGTCTTACGTGACGAACACCTCTAATCGTACCCTCTCTAATATGATTTTGCTTAGTGGAGAATCAACCCGCAATTCTAGAAATTTTTCAAATTTTCCCTCTTTAAAAATTTTGACCAACCCAATTCCAACCTGATAACCTCCACTACACTAGGGTCCGATTGACCGTATCAACAACTTAGCAACTTGGTATCTTTGATTGCTATGTGACTCAACCACAAGCCTGACCCATCATCATTTACCTTACCAAACTTTTGTCCCTGTATTGGGTCATAAAATGCAACGGTTTTCCTTTTCATGCCATGTTCAAAAATTGATGAGCACCACTAATTCCAACATTCTTACTTTTTGTGAACTTCTTTGGCTCAACCAATCCTGCGAGGGGCCAATCTAAATGAGGTTGTTTCCCCTAGAATGTTTTCAACGCGAACCCATTAACAAGCTTCTCAAACCTAGTGCCAAAAACATCAGCTACAATAAATGTGACATGGCCCAAGTCTTGCACATTATATGGACCTATATATCTCACAGTCAATTTACCTAGATGTGGCCCTATCCTGAAATTATGGAGCATTACTCAATCTCCAACTTGGAAAACTTTAAACTTCACATTCATTCTCACCCAAGATTTTTCCTTCTCTAAATCACCTCAGTGATGTAGGAACTGACTAACTTGTCCTCTTTCAGTTGCATCAGATATTTGCTCCTATATTTAACTAGTAACTTAAGGCTCTTTTTTTGCACTAACTCTAAGTCTTGGCACCACAAATTCCATTAGAACTATAGCTTCAAGGCCATACATCGACTTGAATGGAGTCATACCCATCCTTACCTTGAAGGCTATTCTAAAATACCACAATGCTGAATCCCAATCTTTCTTATTTTCTTCAATAATCTGACCAAGGTCTTGTTTGTGCTCTCAGCCTATTCATTGGCCTAAGGATGATAAGATATTGATTTCTTATGCATGATCATACGAGACGCATTATTTGTTGAAGGTTCCATTGATCCAACATCTAATGATGATGGTGAAGAGGGAGAATCTCCCTCACCTAGACCTTGCATGATGTCTAGCACATTAATTATTTCTTGAAGTGTTGATTTGTGTGAATGTGGGATGTGTATGGAGATGATCCATTGAAGGCTAGCGGCCCAGGAACACACTTCGATGTTCATAAAGCATTCTTCATCTCTTCCTACATCAAGTTTGGGCCAATCCCATTTAGTTTATAGGAACTTACATTCAAAGATCGTCACTAAATACATACTATCTGATGCTGATTTTGACAAATAGTTGTCAAGTCTGATGTATAAGTCATCCTCCAATGAGCAAACATGAGGTATGCTTCTTTTCGCCTCTTCTAAAGGCTTGGAATTATCCATCTTTAGCATACCAGCTTGATGTGATTAGTGATGGTACTCCTCACAAGATGGGCTCATTGGGTGGCAATGGCACTACACATCTTCTTCATGTCCATGGCCAAGTGCATCTCTCAGACATGGTACACGTAGGCACGATCGTCTTCCATGTTGACCAAAGATGTGCAACAGCTCCTTTGAGAAGCTATTTAAGGTTAAATTCCCCTTCATCATGGAGCTAGCAAGCCTTGTGTAGCTCTCTTTTTTTACAGACAATTAGACTCTCTCTCTCTCTCTCTCTCTCTCTCTCTCTCTCTCTCTCATGCCCAAAAAAACTTTAAATACTAAATTCCTTCATATTTTGAAGGTTTTCTTACCTTCTAATTTAAATTTTAGAGGTAACGTTTCAAAATTTGTAGGTGACATTACACTTTTTTCTCGAGCTTTGCTTCCAAATCATCAAGTTTCCAACTTTTATGGTGTTCGTCATACAATAGAAGTCGCTTCTTGTTAAGCAGAATGCTAGAGAGAGAGAGAGAGAGAGAGAGAGAGAGAGAGAGAGAGATAGATAGAGAGAGAGAGAGAGATAATTAAACAACTACAAGCAACCCAGAGTATTGTCCAATTTAATAGAGAGAAGGGATGAGTGCAAGGAGAATATAAATATCAATGTGTGTGTGTGTGTGTGTGTGTGTGTGTGTGTGTGTGTGTGTGTGTGTGTGTGTTCTCTTCAATAGTTGTAAAGCACGTAGATTCATTAAATAAGGGCTAGAAAATCCTACATAACGTGTGAGAGCCTACCAAACTTGGTATTAAAGGAATATTTGTTGCCTCTAGCATGTATATTTTTATTTGAAAATCCATAGAGAGATGTTGTGAATATTTTTTTTGAAATGCAAGAGAGTGTATACATGTAAAATAATAGAATCTATATAATTTTCCACCTTTGTAATTGTATACATGTAGAAAACTAGAATTTATATAATTTTCCACCTTTGTAGTTGTAAGAATAGAAAACATGCATTTTCTAGTTGCAGCAACACGCGGGTCACATACTAGTTGTCAATATATATAATTGGCCTCTTTCGCTGCACAGTGAACTTTGTTCCTACCTTCTTTTGCCTGCACTATGGTGGGCATCGTCTTCCCTGCTTGCAGATTGTGGGAGAGGAGACGATGCGCCGCATGTACATGCAACCTACTTTTCCCATTTCTCAAAATAGCTCAGATACCAGTGAAAGGACAAGAGTAATGTCGTGTGCTAATCTCCACCCAACCATGCTATCTTATAAACTTCCCATAGCATACACATTATCTGACCATGCTGATGGCCTTGCCTGTAGGACTCGTGTCATTACAATCCCTTTTCTGTACTGCAATCTATTCCTAGGGATCCAATATTAATAGAAAAGGACATGCCAACTATGAGCATAGAGTCTTACAAAATCCCCTATTTATGACTAGTATGAGGTAATCATAACCCGCCTTCTCACTCTTAAAATAGTGCAGTGAAAGAAATTAGTATACGCATATCTTACATATAAGATTCTATTTGGTTCTTTAGAAACACCCTATATTTTTTGAGTGGTAAAAATCTCTTTTGTGTTTTTAAGAATTAGTTTATGTCAATACACCTTCATGGGTCCCTATTCCTAACCTTTAGGGTTAAACCTTTAAATAACCCTAACACCATAAAAGAGTACAAAAATCAAGAAATATTCATTAGGTAATATTTGATGGCATAACATGAGTACATATAAACTTTAAGACATTTATATAAAGGGTTTAGTTTTTGTAATATCAAAGACTGACTTTCAAGTGATATCACATGAGAATCAAAAAAATTGTGCTAGCAATATTGGCCTTCGATGTATTCATCAAACTCTTTATCAATATATATCATTGGCCTCTCGTGCTGCGCATAGAACTGTGTTCCTACCTTCTTTTTGTTGCACTATGGTGGGCATCCTATTCCCCGCTTGCAGATCATGGGAGAGAATATGTTGTGTTGTATGCACATGCAACTTGATTTTCCCCTTTCTCAAAATATCTCGGATATGAGTGCAAGGACAAGAGTAAGGTCGTGTGCTAGTCTCCACCCAACCATGCTATCTTATAGCCTTCACCTAGCATACACACTATTCGGTCATGCTAGGGACCTTGCCCGTAGGACCCGTGTCCTTACAAGTCCTTTTCTTTACTGCAATCTATTCCTAGAGATCCAATCTTCATAGAAAAGGCCATGCCAACTATGAGCGGAGAGTCTTAGAAAATCCCCTATTTATAAATAGTATGAGGTAATGACGACCCCCCTTCTTACTCTTAAAAAAGTGTAGTGAATGAAATTAGTATACGCCTATCTTACATATAAGATTCTATTTGGTTCTTTATTGCTAAATTTGTTGAGTAGTAAAATCCTCTTTTGTGTTTTTAAGAATTAGTTTTTGTCAATATACCTTCATGAGTCCTTATTCCTAAGATTCAAATAATCTTAACACCATAAAAGAGTACAAAAATCAAGAAATATTCATCAGGTAATATTTGATGGCATCATATGAGTACATATAAACTTGAAGACATTTATATGAAGAGTCTAGTTTTTATAATATCAAAGACTGACTTTCAAGTGATATCACATGAGAATATAAAAAATTTGTGCTGGCAATATTGGCCTTAGATGTATTCATCAAACTTTTTATCAATATATATTATTGGCCTCTTATGTTGTGCACAGAAATTTGTTCCTACCTTCTTTTTGTTGCACTGTGGTGGGCGTCGTCTTCCTCGCCTCCAGATCGTGGGAGAGGATATGATGCACTGTATGAACATGCATCCTGCTTTTCTCCTTTCTCAAAAAAGCTCGGATACCAGTGAAAGGAAGAGAGTAATGACATGTGCTATTCTCCACGCAACCATGCTATCTTATAGCCTCCACCTAACATACACATTGTCTGGCCATGCTAGTGGCCTTTCTTGTAGGACCCGTGTCCTTACAAGCCCTCTTATTTACTACAATCTAATCATAGGGATCCAATCTTTATAGAAAAGGACATGCAAACTATGAGCATAGAGTCTTAGAAAATCCCCTATTTATGACTAGTATGAGGTAACAACAACCCCCCTTCTTACTCTTAAAAGCGTGTAATGAAAGAAATTAGTATACACCTATCTTACATATATGATTCTATTTGGTTCTTTAGAAACACCCTATTGCTAAATTTGTTGAGTGGTAAAAATATCTTTTGTGTTTTTTAAAATTAGTTTATGTCAATATACCTTCATAGGTCCTTATTCCTAAGCTTCAAATAACCCTAATACCATACAAGAGTACAAAAATCGAGAAATATCCATGAGGTAATATTTGATGGCATCACATGAGTACATATAAACTTGAAGACATTTATATGAAGGGTCTAGGTTTTGTAATATCAAAGAGTGACTTTCAAGTAATATCACATGAGAATCAAAAAAATTGTGCTAGCAATATTGACCTTAGATGTAGTCATCAAACTCTATACAAATATACATCATTGGCCTCTTTTGTGTTGCACACAGAACTCTCTTCATGCCTTCTTTTTTATGCGTTGTGGTGGGCGTCCTCTTCCTTGCCTACAGATCATGGGAGAGGAGATGATGCGATGCATGCACATGCAGTCCGCTTTTCCCCTTTCCCAAAATAGCTCGAATACCAGTGAAAAGACGAGAATAATTTTGTGGCTAGCCTCCACCCAACCATGCTATCTTATAGCCTTCCCCTAACATACACACACTCTCCAGTCGTCCCTGTGGCCTTTCCCGTAGGACCTGTGTCCTTACAAGCCCTCTTCTTTAATACAATCTATTCATAGGGATCCAATCTTTATAGAAAATAACATGCCAACTATGAGCAGAGAGTTTTTTTAAAAATCCTCTATTTATGACTTGTATGAGGTAATAACGACCCCCCTTTGTATTCTCAAAAGAGTGCAGTAAAAGAAATTAGTATACTCATATCTTACATATAAAATTTTATTTGGTTCTTTACTGCTAAATTTGTTGAGTAGTAAAAATCTCTTTTGTGTTTTTAAGAATTAGTTTATGCCAATATACCTTCATGGGTCCTTATTCCTAAGCTTTAAATAATCCTAACACCATAAAAGAGTTCAAAAATCAAGAAATATTCATTAGGTAATATTTGATGGCATCACATGAGTACATATAAACTTGAAGGCATTTATATGAAGGGTCTAGTTTGTGTATTTTCAAAGAAGACTGGCTTTCAAGTAATACGACATGAGAATCAAAAAAACATTGTGCTAGCAATAATGACCTTAGATGTATTCATCAAACTCTTTATCAATATATATACTATTGGCCTCTCATGGTGTGCATAGAACTCTGTTCCTACCTTCTTTTTTTTGCACTATAGTGGCATCCTCTTCCCGCCTGCAGATCGTGGGAGAGAATATGATGCATTGCATGCACATGCAACCCGATTTTCCGCTTTCTCAAAGTAGCTCACATACCAGTGAAAGACGAGAGTAATGTTGTGTGCTACTCTCCACCCAACCATGCTATTTTATAGTCTTCACCTACTAGCATACACACTATTCGGCCTTGCCCGTAGTACCCATGTCCTTACAAGCCCTTTTCTTTACTACAATCTAATCTTAGGGATCCAATCTTTATAGAAAAGGACATGCCAACTATGAGCAGAGAGTCTTAAACAATCCTGTATTTATGACTAGTATGAGGTAATAACGACCCCCCTTCTTACTCGTAATAGTGTGTTGTGAACAAAATTAGTAAACACCTATCTTACATCTTTAGAAACACCCTACTGCTAAATTTGTTGAATGGTAAAAATTCTTTTATGTTTTTAATAATTAGTCTATGTCAATATAACTTCATGGTTCCTTATTCCTAAGCTTCAAATAACCCTAACACCATAAAAGAGTACAAAAATCAAGAAATATTCATTAGGTAATATTTAATGGCATCACTTGAGTACATATAAACTTGAATACATTTATATAAAGGGTCTAGGTTTTATAATTGACTTTCAAGTAATATCACTTGAGAATAAAAAACATTGTGCTAGCAATATTGGTCGTAGATGTATTCATCAAACTCTTTATCCGTATATAGCATTGGTCTCTCGTGCTGCCCACAAAACTCTGTTCCTACCTTCTTTTTGTTGCGTTGTGGTGGGCCTCATCTTCCCCGCCTGTAGATCGTGGGAGAGAAGATGATACACTGCATGCACATGCAACCCGCTTTTCCCATTTCCCAAAATAGCTCGAATACCAATGAAAGGACAAAAGTAATGATGTGTGCTAGTCTCCACCCAACCATGCTATTTTATAGCCTCCCCCTAGCATACAAATTGTCTGATCATGCAGGTGGCCTTGTTCATAGGACATGTGTCATTACATGTCATAATAATCAATATCTAATTCTCCTAAATGATTTTCTCATGTTAAACTGATCATAGAATATGGGGAAGTGTCAGGCGAAGTCCAAAGGTCAAACATTGAGGGAATTGGATGCTTTGTGTGTGTCCCAAAAGTCTTTAGCAATCCCTACATAGGAGGGGGCTCGCCTTGCAAGTACCGGCGGCCTTTTCGGGGGAGGTGCGAGAAGGTTTTTCATTTGTGTGGTGACCTCATGGTGCACTAATTCTCCTACCGTTTCCTCCTTTGGTAGAGACTCCGCTTCCTCCAAAATGGTGGCTTGTGTTCTCTTCCTAGCACTATGGGCCTCCGAGTTTAGGGAGGAGGCAAAATGGGTTTGGAGGGTGGCATTTTGAAGTAGGTCATCAAACTCATGAAGCGATGAAAGCTTCCAAGAGAGGAGTTGATTGGCCCATGCCGAAGGTTGGACTCTTGGAAAGGAGACGGAAGCAAGCTTCTTAGTTAGGTACAAGAGCCTTTCCATTACAAGGTCGCGGTACGAATCAAAGCTTTTTTGAATGTTGTTGATAAGAACACTTTGGGCAAGGATGTAGGCTTGGGTGCAATCCAATTGAAATTGGATATTGAGGGATTCGAGCTTGGCACTTAAGAGTGCTTGCGCTTGAGAGTCATCTAAGGAGAGGCGGGGGGGGCTTCATACAAAGGCTAAGCGAAGCTTTTTGATTGGCGAGAAGGTTTTGCAAATGGGTGAGATGAGAGGTAGCTTGATGTAGCTTATGGTTGAGGGTTTTAAACTCCACTAAGGAGATGGATACAATTTTATCAAACTCACCCGGCTTGTTAATGGTGGGGAGAATGGGTAGGTTTTCAACACACGGATTGGTGACAAGGGGTGTGGTAAAAGCCAAGGAAGAGGAGCTCGCGGAGAGAGAGCCAAATGTGGTGGAAAAAGTGAGGGGGGGGCTAGAAGGGATACCACCTTGGCTAGATTTGGGAAAGGTGCTCTTATGTGATACAAAAGCTGCATTTGCGGTGCCAAAAGCTTGGATAGAGGGGAGGGAGAGTTGGTCGATGTATTCCAAGGGCAAGTTGGCCGTGAGCCCCTGAAGCTCCTCCGGCCCAAAAAGGGTTTTTTTAGAGGAGGTGGGTAAGGGGGAGGTGGTTAGCCTCGGCGAGCGTAGTGTCCCCGTGGGTGGGTTAAAGAGGGCTGCTGTCGAGGTGAATTCGGGGTACATAGAATCCCGAGAGCTTGCTTTATTAAGGGTGGTCGAGGGGGTTGTAGTGTTAGTAGTATGATGGAAAAAAGGGCTTAGAAGGCTGTCGGTGGTCGAGGGGCCCATGGCGGGGATGACCAGAGTGGAGCTAACCGCGAGTAGAGGCTCGGGTGGGTTACTGGGAGATCCATCGGCACCCTCTATATCCATGGCCATTGATGCGGCTGACGGGGATGGAGGAACGGGCTCCATGTTGTAGCGGAGTCAACTGTCGGAATCACAAGGTGCTCTCGAAGCAGTGGTGGCCGTCCAGAAGCTAGTCCCCGAAGAGTCGCAGCAGTGGCGGCCTTTCAAAAGCTTGTCCCCGAAGAGTCGCTGCCCCCCCACTGTGTGAAGGAGCGGCAGTAGCAACGAACAAAAGTTGCAACCGACTGTTGTGAAGATTCTAACCCGGGAGAAAGCAACGAAATCTCACTGAGCCAAGCCTCACTGTGTCAAGCCCACTGTAGTATTGCAAGCAGTACTGTAATCGACTGTAGCCACCGGTTGAAGCAAGGATTGGGTGGTAGTTAAACGTCTGGTGGCGTTGCAGTAAAGAAGCCGCAGCGGTGCCCTCGAAGCTAGTTGATGAAGCATTAAAGGAGAAGATGAAGAAACGGTGCCTCTAAGGCCGTGCACAGTGAGCCCAGGAGGTACTATGGGGGGGGGGGGCGGTGTACTGCGCTTGGAGCACTCGTCTGGTAGGTAGTGGCGTATTATCCGCCCGTATTGCAAAGCCGGTCCCAAGGCAGAGTTGTGTGAGAGGCTAGCAGTTGTGAGAAGCCCGCAGTTGTGTGAGAGGCTAGTTGATGTGAGAAGCCCGAAGCTGTAGAGCTGCAGCGAGATGTCCGCAGTTGCAGAGCCTGCTGCCGCACTGTCGTGAGAAGCCCGCAGTTGCAGAGCCTGCAATCAATCCGGCGGGGGCGAGCAGTGAGATGTCCGCAGATGCAGAGCCTGCTGCCACACTGTAGTGAGATGTCTCCAGTTGCAGAGGCTGCTGTGAATCCCGCAGGGGTGAGGAGAGCAGGTCGTTGGAGAGCGCAGGTAGGACGCTGGTGAGCAATGGTAGGAAACTAAGCCTTGCTGCGCCACAAAAGTAGAGAGCCAGGGGGTGGTGCGCAAAGGTGGGAAACTATCACCCAGCTGCGCCTCAGAGAGTAGAGAGCCCGGGGGTACCAGGCGACGTGATCCCAGAGGCTTTGATGCACAGGTAGCCACCGGTGTAGGCACGGGCTACGCGGGTTGCATCTTGCGTGAAAGTTAGGAGATTTAGGAGGTTGTGAGGTTGCAAGCAAAGGGCGATGCCTTAAAGTAATACACGTGAGGCCATAAGAAATAAGAAGTGCGCTCCTGGGAAGAAGTGCGCCGTGGGAAAATGGAGAGGTGGGAGCCGTTGGTACGACGTCTTTGAGCTTACTGCCGCCCCCAGCAAAATGCCTACCACAAGCTAAAGTGTAACTTTCAAAAGACTCGAAGAGGTACTAAGGGATCTTTCGTATGCCGAAAAAGGAGGTAGAATACGAAGGAGGAAGTGTTGACGGAAAAAAGCGAGCGGCAAAAGATGTATGCTACGCTGAACATCAATGATTGAAAGAGAAAAATTTATAAACAGCCTAAGCGGGTAATTCGAATCTAAGCGAGCGATTCAACACTATTGCCAAAAGAAAAAGAGGGCGGTGATAGAGAGGGAGAGCCAATGTAGGAGGGGAACGGGTAATGATGCAAAATGGGTTAACACCAAACGCGTTTCGCATTAAGCTCTTCAGTGGTGTAACCCAAACAAGAGGTGTAGGTGGGTTTAAATAGGAAACCATCAAAAAACGTGGAGGGGGTTCCAATGAGGTAGGTACAAGGTTTAAAGGGAGAAGAGGCCTCTTTATTAGAGGAGGAATAATCCCTATCAAGGGGTAGGAAAAAGAGGGAAGGGGGGATTAAAGGAGGAAAAGGGATGGTTTAAGTGTGCCAATTACAAGATGGTACCAGGAGATGGAGATTAGGACATAAATTAAATGGGCGGGGGGGGGGGGGGGGGGTTGTGGTTTAAATGTGCTTATAACAAGAGGGTACTATGAGGTGGAGATAATGACAAAGTTTAAATGTAGGAAAAGGAGGGAGCGGGGGGGGGATATCAGTTTATTAAGGGAGAAAAAGGAGGGGGAAAGGGAGTAGGAGAATATGAAGGGCTCTAACTAGAGAGAATGTTGCCGAGGTTGGGCGAATTTAGACAACAAATGACGGGTTTGGTAGAGGGGGGGAGTTCGGAGTTGATTTCCAGATGTTTAGAGAGAGGTTGGTTAACGGTTTTGGCCAAATTAACTTGGCGGGTAAAGGGAGTAAAGGGGATTTTGACAATGAAAGGTGTTGCATTCTTGAGGTTACTTCTCAAAAGGAAAGCGGTCCTGGAAGCATAGGCAACATAGAGAAATCAAGCCTTAAGGAACGCTGCAGGGTAGCCCTTAGCTCTAAGCCGGGAGAAGAAGAGGTTGCGAATAGAGATATATCCCTCGATCGAGATTTCCCTGATGATATACCTTTTGAGCTCTGATAAAATAAATGCATTTTTTTGGTGCGTAGGGTGCCAAGACTGCCAAGGGATGTAGTTGTAGGACTTAAGTGGCTTTTGGTGGCAATGTATGTCCAGAATCCCTGTAGAGTAGAAAGACGGCCCCTTAGAAAAGTGAATGTCCAAAATAAAAGCTTCATGTGCGAAGATAAAGGGAGTGATCTTAATGTGCTCCTAGAGAGGATATCCGTAGTCAAGGAGAAGATTTTTAAGGCTAGAGGGGGGGCCATTCCAAACCCCAAAATCATCGTCTATGAATCTCTTGAAGTAGAGGAGAGAAGGGGAAGAGATAAGGCTCCCTCTTTCCTCTAAGGAACATAAAAAGAGACAAGCATACACCACCGCAAAGTTAGACCCAATTGCGGTGCCTTTTACTTGATGCCAAAACTTCCCTTGAAAGGAGATGTAATGGTGGTTGAGAATGAGAGAGGCCAAAGAGAGGATGAAGCTAACTTTTGGAAAAGTAAAATGACCCTAGATAGAGTTTCTAAGTGCATAGAGCCCATCTTGGATAGGGATGCTTGGGTAGAGGACTCTACGTCAAAGCTAAAGAGAGTAATGTGAGGAGAGAAAGTGATAGCGGCCAACTCTAGGATGAGATAATGAAATTCCTAGAGGTGTTGTTTCTTGGCAAGGAGTATGGGAAAAAGTTGCACATGTAGCCACTTAGAGGCATTCTCCAAGGTATATCCCTTGTAGGAACAAATAGGGCGGCCTACAAGGGTAGGTTTATGGATTTTGGGCAAAAGGAAGAAGGGACAAGGTTTGGGAGAAGATTGAGAGGAGGAGAGGATGTAGGATCTTTCTTTGGATGGAAGGAGATGAAAGTGAGAAACAATGGAAAGAAGAGTGGATTGAACAAAAGGCAGAGGAGGTGAAGAGATAGGAGAGTAAGTGAGAGGGTCTAAGAGGTGGTGCAAGGCTTCTTTATTGTACCAAGATTGGGAGAGGATGACGGGGCCAAGGTTCTTATCAGCGCGGGCTTGATTATAATTTTACGATCATTTTTAACAGAGCAAACAGCTTTTAGTACGAGGGGTTTTGTACAAAAAGGGAGAGAATGGCTAAGGAGAGGTTTTAAAAGGGAAAGAGCATCCTCAAAAGAAAGTCGTAGTGTGGTGGAGTGAGAAGGCGGGTTCCAAGAGGGATTGGGAATACAAAAAGACGTAGGGGGAAGGAGTGCATTCTTTTTAGAAGTGGAAGAAGAGAGAGGGAGTGAATTTTTGAAAAAGATTTGGAGTTGTAAACTTCTCTCAAGATTAGTATACGCCTCGAGTATAGAAGAGGAGTGTGGAGGAGGGGAGGGGGGAATGTAGTTGAGTCCTAGACCCAAAATTTTGCGCTCTACAGAGGACAGGAGGCAATTAGCCAGGTTGTGAAAGGAGAAGTTGGTTACTTTATTTTCAAGAGAGAAGATAGTTTGCTTACTTAAGGCCAAAATTTTGTAGAGAGGAGGGTTGGTGAGGGGAAGCCATTATTTAAGCCTTTTTCTAGCACCATGGTAAGAGAGAGGAAGAAAGGAGGAGTTACATGGAGGAGGGGTCCAAAGGTTAGGGAAGAGAGGGGTACGGGAGAAGAGCAAGTGGACCCAAGAAGAAGGGTGCTCTACCCCTATTTCATCCTCCTCCATTGAAAGTTTTTTGAACCTCTATGATTCTTGGGGAGGCTATGTTTGGGATGGGGATGGTGTAGGTGGGGGAAAGAGGTGGAGGAATTACAAGACTTAAGAGGATAATTGGGTGTTTTCAAGAGGGGACACACAAAGGTGGGGTTGGGAGAGGGGGAAGGAAAAAGGTGGTTCTTGGGGGAAGGGGTAGCGGGAAGTTTACAAGGGGTGGGAGAGAGGATCCCCGAGGCGAAAGATTTGGGTTTTTTGTAGGGTTGAAGTAGGGCCCCCTCATGAGAGGTTCTAGCCAAAGGGAGAGGTTTTGTATTGTGGTTAACACGATGCGAGGCTTTAAGGTGCGGCGGCCTTTTCGGGGAAGGTGAGAGAAGGTTTTTCATTTGTGTGGTGACCTCATGGTGCACTAATTCTCCTACCGTTTCCTCTTTGGTAGAGACTCCGCTTCCTCCAAAATGGTGGCTTGTGTTCTCTTCCTAGCACTATGGGCTGCCGAGTTTAGGGAGGAGGCCAAATGGGTTTGGAGGATGGCATTTTGAAGTAGAGCATCAAACTCATGAAGCAATGAAATCTTCCAAGAGAGGAGTTGATTGGCCCATGCCGAAGGTTGGACTCTTGGAAAGGAGACGGAAGCAAGCTTCTTAGTTAGGTCCAAGAGCCTTTCTTCTACAAGGTCCCGGTACGAATCACAGCTTTTTTGAAGGTTGTTGATAAGAACACTTTGGGCAAGGATGTAGGCTTGGGTGCAATCCAATTGAAATTGGATATTGAGGGATTCGAGCTTGGCACTTAAGAGTGCTTACGCTTCAAAGTCATCCAAGGAGAGGCGGGGGGGGGGGGGGGGGGGGGGGGGGGCTTCATACAAAGGCTAAGCGGAGCTTTTTGATTGGCGAGAAGGTTTTGCAAATGGGTGAGATGAGGGGTATCTTAATGTAGCTTATGGTTGAGGGTTTTAAACTCCACTAAGGAGATGGATACAATTTTATCAAACTCACCCAGCTTGTTAATGGCGGGGAGAATGGGTAGGTTTTCAACACATGGATTGGTGACAAGGGGTGTGGTAAAAGCCAAGGAATAGGATCTCGCGGAGAGAGAGCCAAAAGTGGTGGGAAAAGTGAGGGGGGGGGTAGAAAGCATGCCACCTTGGCTAGATTTGGGAAAGGTGCTCTTATGTGATACAAAAGCTGCATTTGCGATGCCAAAAGCTTGGATAGAGGGGAGGGAGAGTTGGTCGATGTATTCCAAGGGCAAGTTGGCCGTGAGCCCCTGAAGCTCCTCCGGCCCAAAAAGGTTTTTTTAGAGGAGGTGGGTAAGGGGGAGGTGGTTAGCCTCGGCGAGCATAGTGCCCCCGTGGGTGGGTTAAAGAGGGCTGCCGTCGAGGTGAATTCGGGGTACATAGAATCCCGAGAGCTTGCTTTATTAAGGGTGGTCGAGGGGGTTGTAGTGTTAGTAGTATGATGGAAAAAAGGGCTTAGAAGGCTGTCGGTGGTCGAGGGGCCCATGGTGGGGATGACCAGAGTGGAGCTAACCGCGAGTAGAGGCTCGGGTGGGTTACTGGGAGATCCATCGGCACCCTCTATATCCATGGCCATTGTTGCGGCTGACGGGGATGGAGGAACGGGCTCCATGTTGTAGCGGAGTCAACTATCAGAATCACAAGGTTCTCTCGAAGTAGTGGCGGCCGTTGAGAAGCTAGTCCCCGAAGAGTCGGAGCAGTGGCAGCCTTCCAAAATCTTGTCCTCGAAGAGTCGCTGCCCCCCCACTGTGTGAAGGAGCGGAAGTAGCAGCGAACAAAAAGTCGCAGCCGACTGTTGTGAAGTTTCTAACCCGGGAGGAAGCAACGAAAGCTCACTGAGCCAAACCTCACTTTGTCAAGCCTGCTGTAGTATTGCAAGCAGTACCGTAATTGACTATAGCCGCCGGTTGAAGCAAGGATTGGGTGGTACTTAAACGTCTGGTGGCATTGCAGTAAAGAAGCCGCAGCGGTGCCTCCGAAGCTAGTTGACGAAGCAGTAAAGCAGAAGATGAAGAATCGGTGCCTTTGAGGCCGTGCACAGCGAGCCCAGGAGGTACTATGGGGGGTGGTGTGCGGCGGTGTACTGCGCTTGGAGCACTCGTCTAGTAGGTAGTAGAGTATCAGCCGCCCGTATTGCAAAGCTGGTCTCGAGGCAGAGTTGTGTGAGAGGCTAGCAGTTGTGAGAAGCCCGCAGTTGTGTAAGAGGCTAGCTGATGTGAGAAGCCCGAAGCTGTAGAGCTGCAGTGAGATGTCCGCAGCTACAGAGTCTGCTACTGTCGCGCTGTCGTGAGAAGCCCGCACTTGCAGAGCCTCCAGTCAATCCCGCGGGGGTGAGCAGATAGATGTCCGTAGTTGCAGAGCCTGCTGTCAATCTCGCAGGGGCGAGGAGAGCAGGTCGTTGGAGAGCGCAGGTAGGACTTTGGTGAGCACTGGTAGGAAACTAAGCCTTGCTGCGCCACAAAAAGTGGAGAGCCAGGGGGTGGTGTGCGAAGGTGGGAAACTATCACCCAGCTGCGCCTCAGAGAGTAGAGAGCCCGGGGGTACCAGGCGACATGATCTGAGAGGCTTTGATGCACAGGTAGCCACCGGTGTAGGCACAGGCTACACGGGTTGCATCTTGCATGAAAGCTAGGAGATTTAGGAGGTTTTGAGGCTGCAAGCAGAGGGCAATTCCTTAAAGCAATACGTGCGAAGCGGTAAAAAATAAGAAGCGCGCTCCTGGGAAGAAGTGCGCCGTGGGAAAATGGAGAGGCGAGAGCCGTTGGTACGACGTCTTTGAGCTTACTGCCGCCCCCAGCAAAATGCTTGCCACAAGCTAAAGTGTAACTTTCAAAAGACTTGAAGAGGTACTAAGGGATCTGCCGTATGCCAAAAAAGGAGGTAGAATACGAAGGAGGAAGCGTTGACGATAAAAGCGAGCGGCAAAAGATGTATGCTACGCTGAACATCAATGATTGAAAGAGAAAAATTTATAAATAGCCTAAGCGGCTAATTCAAATCTAAGCGAGCGATTCAACACTATTGCCAAAAGAAAAAGAGGGCGGTGATAGAGAGGGAGAGCCAAAGTAGGAGGGGAAGGGGTAATGATGCAAAATGGGTTAACAACAAACGCGTTTCGCATTAAGCTCTTCAGTGGTGTAACCCAAACAAGAGGTGTAGGTGGGTTTAAATAGGAAAACATCCAAGAAGGTGGAGGGGGTTCCAATGAGGTAGGTACAAGGTTTAAAGGGAGAAGAGGCCTCTTTATTAGAGGAGGAATAATCCCTATCAAGGGGTAGGAAAAAGAGGGAAGGGGGGATTAAAGGAGGAAAAGGGATGGTTTAAGTGTGCCAATTACAAGATGGTACCAGGAGATTAAAGGAGGAAAAGGGGGGTTTAAAGGAGAAAAAGGGGGGATTAAAGGAGGAAAAGGGATGGTTTAAGTGTGCCAATTACAAGATGGTACCAGGAGATGGAGATTAGGACATAAATTAAATGGGCGGGGGGGGGGGGGGGGGGGGGGGGGGGGGGGGGTTGTGGTTTAAATGTGCTCATAACAAGAGCGTACTATGAGGTGGAGATAATGAAAAAGTTTAACTGTAGGAAAAGGAGGGAGGGGGGGGGGGGGGTTGGGGATATCAGTTTGTTTCTTTGGAACAAGGTGAAGCGGCCAAAGTTAGGTTAAGGGAAAAGAAGGAGGGGAAAAGGGAGAAGGGGAAGATGAAGGGCTCTAACTAGAGAGAAGGTAACCGAGGTTGGGTGAATTGAGACAGCAAATGACGGGTTTGGTAGAGGGGGGGAGTTCGGAGTGGATTTCCAGATGTTTAGAGAGAGGTTGGTTAACGGTTTTGGCCAAATTAAGTTGGCTAAAGGGGGTAAAGGGGATTTTGACAATGAAAGGTGTTGCATTCTTGAGGTTACTTCTCAAAAGGAAAGCAGGCCTAGAAGCATAGGCAACATAGAGAAAGCAAGCCTTAAGGAACGGTGCAGGGTAGCCCTTAGCTCTAAGACGGGAGAAGAAGAGGTTGCGAATAGAGATAAATCCCTCGAGCGAGCTTTCCCTGATGATATACCTTTTGAGCTCTGATAAAATAAATGAAATTTTTTGGTGCGTAGGGTGCCAAGACTACCAAGGGATGTAGTTGTAGGAGTTAAGTGTCTTTTGGTGGCAATGTGTGTCCAGAATCCCTGTAGAGTAGAAAGAAGGCTCCTTAAAGAAGTGAATGTCCAAAATAAAAGCTTCATGTGCGGAGATAAAGGGAGTGATCTTAATGTGCTCCTGGAGAGGATGTCCGTAGTCAAGGAGAAGATTTTTAAGGCTAGAGGGGGGGGGGCATTCCAAACCCCAAAAGCATCGTCTATGAATCTCTTAAAGTAGAGGAGAGAAGGGGAAGAGATAAGGCTCCCTCTTTCCTCTAAGGAACATAAAAAGAGACAAGCATACACCACCGCAAAGTTAGACCCCATTGCGGTGCCTTTTACTTGACAAAACTTCCCTTGAAAGGAGATGTAATGGTGGTTGAGAATGAGAGAGGCCAAAGAGAGGATGAAGCTACCTTTTGGAAAAGGAAAATGACCCTAGATAGAGTTTCTAAGTGCATAGAGTCCATCTTGGATAGGGATGCTTGGGTATAGTGACTCTACGTCAAAGGTAAAGAGAGGGAGGAGAGAAAGTGATAGCGGCCAAGTCTAGGATGAGAGAATGAGAGTCCTGGAGGTGTTGTTTCCTTGCAAGGAGTATGAGAAAAAGTTGCACATGTAGCCACTTAGAGGCATTCTCCAAGGTATATCCCTTGTAGGAACAAATAGGGCGGCCTACAAGGGTAGGTTTATGAATTTTGGGCAAAAGGAAGAAGGGACAAGGTTTGGGAGAAGATTGAGAGGAGGACAGGATGTAGGATCTTTCTTTGGAAGGAAGGAGATGAAAGTGAGAAACAATAGAAAGAAGAGTGGATTGAACAAAAGGAAGAGGAGGTGAAGAGATAGGAGAGTAAGTGAGAGGGTCTAAGAGGTGGCGCAAGGCTTATTTATTGTACCAAGATTGGGAGAGGATGACGGGGCCAAGGTTCTTATCAGCGCGGGCTTGATTATAATTTTACGATCATTTTTAAGAGAGCAAACAGCTTTTAGTACTAGGGGTTCTGTACAAAAAGGGGGAGAATCGCTAAGGAGAGGTTTTAAAAGGGAGAGAGAATCCTCAAAAGAAAGTCGTAGTGTGGTGGAGTGAGAAGGCGGGTTCCAAGAGGGATTGGGAATAGAAAAAGACGGAGGGGGAAAGGGTGCATTCTTTTTAGAAGTGGAAGAAGAGAGAGGGAGTGAATTTTTGAAAAAGATTTGGAGTTGTAAACTTCTCTCAAGATTAGTATACGCCTTGAGTATAGAAGAGGAGTGTGGAGGAGGGGAGGGGGGAATGTAGTTGAGTCCTAGACCCAAAATTTTGCGCTCTACAGAGGACAGGAGGCGATTAGCCAGGTTGTGAAAGGAGAAGTTGGTTACTTTATTTTCAAGAGAGAAGATAGTTTGCTTACTTAAGGCCAAAATTTTGTAGAGAGGAGGGTTGGTGAGGGGAAGCCATTATTTAAGCCTTTTTCTAGCACCATGGTAAGAGAGAGGAAGAAAGGAGGAGTTACATGGAGGAGGGGTCCAAAGGTTAGGGAAGAGAGGGGTACGGGAGAAGAGCAAGTGGACCCAAGAAGAAGGGTGCTCTACCCCTATTTCATCCTCCTCCATTGAAAGTTTTTTGAACCTCTATGATTCTTGGGGAGGCTATGTTTGGGATGGGGATGGTGCAGGTGGGGGAAAGAGGTGGAGGAATTACAAGAGTTAAGAGGATAATTGGGTGTTTTCAAGAGGGGACGCACAAAGGTGGGGTTGGGAGAGGGGGAAGGAAAAAGGTGGTTCTTGGGGGAAGGGGTAGCGGGAAGTTTACAAGGGGTGGGAGAGAGGATCCCCGAGGCGAAAGATTTGGGTTTTTTGTAGGGTTGAAGTAGGGCCCCCTCATGAGAGGTTCTAGCCAAAGGGAGAGGTTTTGTATTGTGGCTAACACGATGCGAGGCTTTAAGGTGCGGCGGCCTTTTCGGGGGAGGTGAGAGAAGGTTTTTCATTTGTGTGGTGACCTCATGGTGCACTAATTCTACTATCGTTTCCTCCTTTGGTAGAGACTCCGCTTCCTCCAAAATGGTGGCTTGTGTTCTCTTCCTAGCACTATGGGCTGCCGAGTTTAGGGAGGAGGCCAAATGGGTTTGGAGGATGGCATTTTGAAGTAGAGCATCAAACTCATGAAGCGATGAAAGCTTCCAAGAGAGGAGTTGATTGGCCCATGCCGAAGGTTGGACTCTTCGAAAGGAGACAGAAGCAAGCTTCTTAGTTAGGTTCAAGAGCCTTTCTTCTACAAGGTTGCGGTACGAATCAAAGCTTTTTTGAAGGTTGTTGATAAGAACACTTTGGGCAAGGATGTAGGCTTGGTTGCAATCCAATTGAAATTGGATATTGAGGGATTCGAGCTTGGCACTTAAGAGTGCTTGCGCTTCAAAGTCATCCAAGGAGAGGCGGGGGGGGCTTCATACAAAGGCTAAGTGGATCTTTTTGATTGGCGAGAAGGTTTTACAAATGGGTGAGATGAGGGGTATCTTAATGTAGCTTATGGTTGAGGGTTTTAAACTCCACTAAGGAGATGGATACAATTTTATCAAACTCACCCGGCTTGTTAATGGCGGGGAGAATGGGTAGGTTTTCAACACACGGATTGGTGACAAGGGGTGGGATAAAATCCAAGGAAGAGGAGCTCGCGGAGAGAGAGCCAAATGTGGTGGGAAAAGTGAGGGTGGGGCTAGAAAGGATGCCACCTTGGCTAGATTTGGGAAAGGTGCTCTTATGTGTTACAAAAGCCGCATTTGCGGTGCCAAAAGCTTGGATAGAGGGGAGGGAGAGTTGGTCGAGGTCTTCCAAGGGCAAGTTGGCCATGAGCCCCCGAAGCTCCTCCGGACCAAAAAGGTTTTTTTAGAGGAGGTGGGTAAGGGGGAGGTGGTTAGCCCCGATGAACGTAGCACCCCCGCGGGTGGGTTAAAGAGGGCTGCCGCTGAGGTGAATCCGGGGTACAATGAAGCCCGAGAGTTTGCTTTAGTAAGGCGAGAAAGAGGTCACCCTCTTCTCCATCTTCCTCAAATTCTTCATCTTCTGAAGAAAGTGATGGTGCAACCTTTGAACCATCAAAAAGAAGAGGCCATAGGAAATCCTATGCCACGTGGAAGAGGTCGTCCAAGCTCAAGAAATTCAAAGAGGGAGGGAAGAGCATCTGTTTCCTTACCTATGATGGCACTTTTGGTGCTACGGACAAAGTCTTGGCCTTTATCAACAATTTGATGCGGCATTCGCAGATGAGGGCTTCAAGGAGTCCTCTAAGCTATTCCATGTAGCTATGCACTTTTCAAAGTCCGCCAGGCAATGGTGGTCTAGCCTACTGGCCAATGGTGAAGCTCCACAAACATGGAAAGCTTTACGAGCTTCCATTATGAAGCAGTTTTTGGCCACCGATGCCAAAGACAAAGTGCTCACAGAATGGTGAAGCTTAAAGCTCTCTCCTTATGAATCCATCCACAAATATGTAGACAAGTTTTGGGACCTATAACTCAAAGACACTGTCTTCAAAAAGCTGGATTTTGGAGAGGAAAAGAAGCAATTTTGCGCGGGCTTAACCGAAGAAATGGAGTATGTCAACTCCCAAAGTCCACACACCATATCAGCGATAATACATCATACTATGGTGGCCTCTCGAATCAATTTCCAAACAGGGGCTAAGAGGAATTCTAAGCCCCCTGAAAACAAGGGTTCCAATGAACCTAAGGGGAAGGAAAATGTCCAAAAGTCTCCTAAGGGCAACTCCAACAAAGCTAAAGAGAAGGGAGTTTATAAAGGCACAAATAAACTCTCTCCTGAAGAGCTTGAGCGTTATTGCAAGGATAACCGATGTTTCAAGTGTGGCGAACAAGGGCATGCGTATCGCTCTTGTCCCCAAAAGAATAACCGCCATGATCCTCCTAGAGCTACCTTGGTCGAAATCCAAGAGGAGGAAACTCACCACAAAGGATCTCCTCTACGCCATGCTTGGGGAAAGGTACGAGAACATGATGATTTTATTCTCTTTGAGCCCGGTTCTACTCATAATTTTATATCTATAGAGTTGGCCACCAAGCTAGGCCTACAAACCTACGAGATGGGAGATGTCCTCCGCAGATGGTGCTTTCAAGGGGCAAGAAGCTTCAGTCACTCCCTTAATCGGGAAATTGAGGCTCCATGTCCAAAGCTATGTGGACAAAGAGGACTTCTTTATCTCTCCTCTCAAGCATGAGGATGTAATCCTATGGGCACCATGGTTTGATCGCCTCGATGCCAATGTTAAATTCCCTGAAAGGAGAATCTCCTTTAAGTTCAAGAAAAAAGACATGTATATAGATGCTAAGGACATGGGTAACACTATACCCATTGTACATACACAAGCTTTCAACAAGTCAATAAAGAGCTCTATTTCCGTGTACATGATTTTTGTTAAAGATTCTCAAAATGAACCTAATGTTTCAGCAAAAGAATATATACACAATCAAAAGGAATTAGAGTTATCCAATTTTCTCAAGGGGTTTCAAGATGTCTTTATTGACGACATCCCTTGTGAGCTACCTCCTAAACGAGGCAATGATGACCATGCAATTGAACTTCTTCCAGGAAGTTCACTGCCTAATAAACCTCCTTATAGAATTTCTCAAGCTCAACAAGAGGAGATTATGCAGCAAGTGCATGAGTTAGTTGAGAAGGGCATGGTTAGGCCTAGCTCATCTTCGTTTTGTTGTCTTGTGCTACTAGTGCAAAATAAAGACGACACATATCGTATGAGAGACGACTATAGAGCACTAAATAGGATCACTATCAAAAATAGGTTTCCCATTCCATGGGTAGAAGACCTATTTGATAAGCTACAAGGGTCCACCTACTTCAGTAGGATTGACCTAAAAAGTGGTTATCATCAAATAAGGATAGTTGATCAAAACATTGTAAAGACCATATTTCGCACTGTGTTTGGTCTTTATGAATACATTGTCATGCCTTTTGGCTTGACCAATGCACCAGCCACATTCAACCGCTTGATGGAGAAGCTATTCAGGCCTCGCCGAACATTTACTGGAGTGTTCTTTGATGATATCATCATCTACTCTAATTCATTAGGCGAGCACAAGCAACACCTCCAGGTAATATTTCAAATTCTAAGAGAGAATAAAATTTATGTTAATCAAAAGAAAAGTGAATTTTTCTTCCAAGAGATTCAGTGCTTGGGTAACATTATCTCTCAAGATGGCATCCAAATGGATCCATCAAAGTTAGAGGTAATAAAAGGATGACCTAAACCAAGGAATCTTCATGAATTAAGAAGCTTTATAGGTATGTGTGCATACTATAGACGCTTCATAGAAAAGTTCTCACTAATAGTAGGACCATTACATGACCTAACAAAGAAAAACATTAGGTACACATGGTCTGCCAAGGAGAACAATGCTTTTGAAAAAGAAAAGCTTATCTCTCAACCTGTGCTTACACTACCGGATCTCTCAAAGCCATTTGAGGTCCAATGTGATGCTTGTGGTGATTGCCTTGGAGCTGTTTTGCTTCAAGAAGGGCACGCCATAGGCTATGAAAGTCAAAGGCTCGACCCTATTGAGCAAGCTCTAGGCATATATGAAAAGGAACTCCTCGCAGTTCTACATGTCTTAGACTCATGGAAGCACTATTTATTGGGGACTCCCTTCTTTCACAATTTCATTTTCATATTGCTCACATTGCTGGCAAGCATAATCAAGTAGCCGATGCACTCTCAAGATGGCCGAGAGTGACTGCGGTTTCCATAGCAACTCATAATGATCTATCTTCTATGATAGATGTGTATGCTATTGATCCCGATTTTAGAGATGTGATTTCAGCCCTTGCACTAGGGAAGAAAGAGGAACCATTTACTTTACAAGATGGTTATCTTCTCTATGGAAATAGACTATGCGTTACTAGCTCACTACGTCAGAAAGTAATGTATGAATCTCATGCTCCTCCTTATGCAGGGCATAGAGGGATTCAGTCTACCCTAAAGGGGATTGAAACATATTTCTATTGGCCTACCATGAAAGCAAAGATACAAGAGTATGTTTCTAAATGTGTGGTGTGCCAAAAGACGAAGTTTGATAGAGGGAAGCAACTTGGATTGCTTCAACCTTTGCCAATCCCTAATTCACCATGGGAGGGCATATCCATGGATTTCATCTTTGGATTGCCTAAGTCTATCCATTGGAATACGGGAATATGGACGATAGTAGACAGGTTCAGTAAACAAGCTCATTTTATACCATTTAAAAAAACTATCAAAGCCCATCAAATGGAAACCCTCTTCATTTCACAAATCTTCAAGTACCATGGCTTTCCAATGTCCATAGTGTCAGATAGAGATCCTAGAATGACCAATAATTTCTGGAAGGGTCTCTTTGAGAATTTAGGAGCAAGGCTAAACTTCTCTTCGGCCTATCACCCGCAAACGGATGGCCAAAGTGAAATAGCTAACCTAACAATTCTCGATCTACTAAAAGCCTATGTAACAGAAGTAGATCAAAGATCCCAATGGGAGAAGTACTTACCCTTAGTGGAGTATGCCTACAATAACACTGTACATACTTCCACGGGAAAAGCACCTTTTGAGGTAATTGAGGGAAGATCAAAAAGTCCTTTGCTACTTAAGGTACACGGGAAGATCTTCGCTACAGATGAGTATAGCCAAGACCTACAAGAATCTTTCCAAAAGATTAAGGATGCTATCTCTATCTCACAGCAAAGGCAAAAGGCTACTGCTGACAAGCACAAAAGAGCCCAAGCCTTTAAAGAAAATGATTGGGTCTTACTCAAATTTCCCAAGGCTCGATTAAGGCACACAACGGGCAAGAATCCTACGGGACGCCAAAAGTACTATGATAAGTTAGCAAAAAGGTACTATGGTCCCTTCCAGATTCTTAGGCCAATCAATGAGATGGCCTATCAACTCAAGTTTCCCAACCATTGGCTCATACACAATGCTTTCCATGTGAGCCTACTAAAGCCTTACAAAGGAGAGCCACCTCAAGAACCAACTATTGAAGACCCACCGGACATTGAGGACCAAGAAGAGGTGGTGCATCCCGAGTCCATTCTCCGACATGAAGACAAGGTACTAAGAGGCGGTAAGACTATCCCACGATATCTTATTCAGTTTAAGAATTATCCTTTTGAAGATGCTAGATGGATGCAAGGCATACAATTAAAGGATAACCTAAACCTTGTCAATGCTTACAATGCTTCAATAGAGTAAGCAAATGTACAAATGTTAAAAATGAACAAAAATTTTGTCTTATAAGACTCTCTTTTCCTTTATTGTGCACAAAAATGAAGTAGTATGCATTCTTAGATCAAGTTTGCAGAGACGATGTCTCCCAAACACCAAGTAGAGCTTGTCACTCTATTATGGAAGATGATAGGACTAATGTGTAGACATGCTTGTGGCAGTCTCAGGCTCTCAAGTGCCAAATGGACTAGTCATCCATTGTGGAATGATGTCGTAGGGTAACATAGGGATCCTCTACCCGCTAAGAAAAGGACTAATGAATATGCTTTATCTTCTCTACCCCATTGTCTAAGACGACTATGATTTCAAGAGAGAGGTAATGTCATAATAATCAATATCTAATTCTCCTAAATGATCTTCTCATGTTAAACTGATCATTTAATATGGAGAAGTGCCAGGGGAGAAAAAGCTAGAATATTGGTTAAGCTAGTAGGTCGGCCACCGTAGGGATCCAAAGGAGGGAAAATAGGGATCCAAAGGGGGCCATCTGTAAAAGAGCCATGTGCAACAATGGGCTTAAAATACCCTAAGGTTCAGCCCATTAAGACTTCCAAAATGCTAAGGTTCCAAAATTCAAAGGTTGTGTCCAAAGGTCAACCATGGGGGGAAATTGGATGCTTTGTGTGTGTCCCAAAAGTCTTTACAAATCCCTACATAGGAGGGGGCGAGCCTTGCTTGTAGGGGATGAGAGAAAAAGTTACACACACACACACACACACAAGCTCCCTTTACACAAAGGGAATGAGGGACACATGTCAGCTCCCTAGCCCAGATGCCCACAAGGTGTACCCAATTCCTATTGGATGGCCTTGGAGGTGGACCAATGACAATTAGGCTAGAGTAAATCTAGTTCAATTAATTTTAAAAACACTTAATAAAAGAACCAATAATAATTAATCTCTCTAGAAGATTATTGGACAGTCTCCCAAGGGGACCAACGAGCATTCAGCAGCCCAATGGCCTGCCTGATTCCTATTCGCCAGGAGGCAAAGGGGTCCAATGGGAGTTCAGTTGAATTAAATAAATACCTAAAGCTCTCACAAAAGGGGAAAGGAGGACACATGTCAGAAGGCTATCACTTATGCTGCTTAATTACATTTGGCTAAGCCTGGGGAGGTCCAATAGGATGCTAGCAAGAGAAAATAGCAAGAGGGGTCGACCAAGAGAGAGAGGGGGCTGATTTTTCAAAGGCATTATCACCTACGCACTCACACTAGCTCATGTGTGAAGAAAAGAAGACTCTCTCTCCTTCTCAAGCTTTAATGGAAAGATTATCACCTGCTCTTTTAATGGAAAGCTTATCACCTACTCCAAGCTTGTGAGATAGGAGGCATACACCAACAACTCTTGGCTTTGTGATGCAAATCCAACCAAGAGCCAAGCTTCAATGCATGCTCATCTCCTCTACCATGCTAATTACTAAGCTAAGCTATGCTAATATGAGTGATTATGTGAGGAGATGTACATCTTTCTCGTAAGAATACTCCTTCTTCCTCTCAATCTACTCTCATACCCCGCTAGCTCTCACCATCTTCGAAGGTGTGTGAGGTCTTGGGTCTGAGACCGTGAGGGAATTGATGTTGTGTTTGATAAGTGTTTTGCTTAGTGCATGAAGTTTCCATCTTCATTGCACTAGCTAATATTGAAGGAACACAAGAAATTGTATTGTAAAATGTCTCTCTTGATGGGAGAAACCATAATACAAAGCCTTTTGGAGGGGGGACCGGCTCCATGCAAATCCGGTCCTCAACTGTTGTCAATTGCTTAATTTCTCTCTCTTTTGAAGTATTGTTCATGCTATCTAACTAGGTGTTATGCTTTTTGTTGCTCTCTCCACCCAAACACTCTTGTTAATCTCATTAGGAATCTATTCTAATGATGCTCACTATGTTCATGCTATTTTCCGCTACACACAAGTTACTAGGCCATTAAATGTTACATTACAAGACTTTTCTTTACTGCAATCTATTCCTAGGGATCCAATCTTTATAGAAAAGGACATGCCAACTATGAGTGGAGAGTCTTAGAAAATCCCCTATTTATGACTACAATGAGGTAATAATGACCCCCCTTCTTACTCTTAAAAGAGTGTAGTGAAAGAAATTAGTATACACCTATCTTACAGATAAGATTCTATTTGGTTCTTTAGAAACACCCTACTACTAAATTTGTTAAGTCGTAAAAATCTATTTTGTGTTTTTAAGAATTAGTTTATATCAATATACCTTCAAGGGTCCTTATTCCTAAGGTTCAAATAACCCTAACACCATAAAAACACTACAAAAATCAAGAAATATTCCTTAGGTAATATTTGATGGCATCACATGAGTACATATAAATTTTAAGACATTTATATCAAGGGTCTCGTTTTTGTAATATCAAAGACTAACTTTCAAGTGATATCACCTGAGAATCAAAAAATTTGTGCTAGCAATATTGGACTTATATGTATTCATCAAACTCTTTATCAATATATACAATTGGCCTCTCTCGTGCTGCACCCAGAACTCTCTTCCTGCCTTCTTTTTGTTGCACTGTGGTGGGCATCGTCTTCCCCGCTGCAGATCGTGGGAGAAGAGATGATGCACCGCATGCACATGCAACCCAATTTTTCTCTTTCCCAAACTAGCTCGGATACCAATGAAAGGATGAGAGTTATGTCGTGTTCTAGACTCCACCCAACCATGCTATCTTATAGCCTCCTTCTAGCATACACACTGTCCGTCCGTGCCGTTGCCCTTTCCCGTAGGACCCGTATCCTTACAAGCCTTTTCTTTATTACAATCTATTCCTAGGGATCCAATCTTTATAGAAAATAACATGCCAACTCTGAGCAACGAGTCTTAGAAAATCCTCTATTTATGACTAGTATGAGGTAATAACGACCCCCCTTCTTACGCTCAAAAGCGCGTAGTGAAATAAATTAGTATACACCTATCTTACATATAAGATTCTATTTGGTTCTTTAGAAACACTATAGTGCTAAATTTGTTGAGTGGTAAAAATCTCTTTTGTGTTTTAAGAATTGATATTTGTCAATATACCTTCATGGGTCCTTATTCCTAAACTTCAAAGAACCCTAACACCATAAAAGAGTACAAAAATCAAGAAGTAATCATTAGGTAATATTTGATGGCATCACATGAGTACATATAAACTTGAAGACATTTATATAAAGGGTCTAGTTTTTTCAATATCAAAGACCTACTTTCAAGTGATATCACATGAGAATCAAAAACATTGTGCTACCAGTAATGGCCTTAGATGTATTCATCAAACTCTTTATCAATATATATCATTGGCCTCTCGTGCTGCACACAGAACTCTGTTCTTGCCTTGTTTTGTTGTGTTGTGGTGGGCATTGTCTTCCCCCCCGCAGATCATGGGAGAGGAGATGATGCGCCACATGCACATGCAACCCGTTTTTTCCCTTTCCCAAAACAGCTTGGATATCAATGAAAAGACGAGAGAAATGTCGTGTACTAGTCTCCACCCCACCATGCTATCTTATAACGTGCCCCTAGCATACACACTGTCCGGCCCTGCCAGTGGCCTTGCTCGTAGGACCCATGTCCTTACAAGCCCTTTTCTTTACTACAATCTATTCATGGGGATCCAGCCCTTATAGAAAATAACATGCCAACTATGAGTGGAGTGTCTTAGAAAATCCCCTATTTATGACTAGTATGAGGTAATAACGACCCCCCTTTTTACTCTCAAAGAGTGTAGTGAATGAAATTAGTATACGCATATCTTACACATAAGATTCTATTTGGTTCTTTCCTGCTAAATTTGTTGATTAGTAAAAATCTCTTTTGTGTTGTTAAGAATTAGATTATGTCAATATACCTTCATGGGTCCTTGTTCCTAAGCTTCAAAACCCTAACACCATAAAAGCGTACAAAAGTCAAGAAACATTAATTAGGTAATATTTGATGGCATAACATGAGTACATATAAACTTTAAGAAATTTATATGAAGGGTTTAGTTTTTGTAATATCAAAGATTGACTTTCAAGTGATATCACATGGGAATCAAAAAATTTGTGAAAAGCACTTGCTAACTATGAGCGGAGAGTCTTAGAAAATCCCCTATTTACACTAGTATGAGTGAGGTAATAGCGACCCCCCTTCTTACTCTAAAAAGAGTGCAGTGAAAGAAATTAGTATAGGCATGTCTTACATATAAGATTCTATTAGATTCTTTACTGCTAAATTTGTTGAGTGGTAAAAATCTCTTTTGTGTTTTGAAGAATTATTTTATGTCAATATACCTTCATGGGTCCTTATTCCTAAGCTTTAAATAACCCTAACACCATAAAAGAGTACAAAAATCAAGAAATATTCATTAGGTAATATTTGACGGCATCACATGAGTACATATAAACTTTAAGACATTTATATGAAGAATCTAGTTTTTGTAATATCAAGGCCTGACTTTCAAGTGATATCACATTAGAATCAAAAAAAATTGTGCTAGCAATATTGGCCTTAGATGTATTCATCAAACTCTTTATTAATATATATCATTGGCCTCTCGTGTTGTGCATAGAACTCTGTTCTTGCATTCATTTTGTTGCAGTGTGGTGGGCATCCTCTTTCCCGCATGCAGATCATGGGAGAGAATATGATGCATTGTATGCACATGCAACCCGATTTTCCCCTTTCTCAAAATAGCTCGGATACGAGTGAAAGGTTGAGAGTAATGTTGTGTGCTACTCTCCACCCAACCATGCTATCTTATAGACTCCCCATAGCATACACATTATCCGGCCATATAAGATTCTATTTGGTTCTTTAGAAACACCCTACTGCTAAATTTGTTGACTGGTAAAAATCTCTTTTGTGTTTTTAAGAATTAGTTTATGTCAATATACCTTCATGGGTCCTTATTCCTAAGCTTCAAGTAACCCTAACACCATAAAAGAGTACAAAAATCAAGAAATATTCATGAGGTAATATTTGACGGGCATCACATGAGTACATATAAACTTAAAGACATTTATATGAAGGGTCTAGGTTTTGTAATATCAAAGAGTGACTTTCAAGTGATATCACATGAGAATCCAAAAACTTGTGCTAGCAATATTGGCCTTAGATGTTTTCATCAAACTCTTTATCAATCTATATCATTGGCCTCTCGTGCTACACACAGAACTCTGTTCCTGCCTTCTTTTTGTTGCATTGTGGTGGGCGTCTTCTTCCCCGCCTGCAGATTACGGGAGAGGAGATGATGTGCCGCATGCACATGCAATCTGCTTTTCCCCTTTCCCAAAATAGCTTGGATACCAGTGAAAGGACGAGAGTATTAGTCTCCACCCAACCATGCTATCTTATAGCCTCCCCCTAGCATACACACTGCCCGGCCCTGCCAGTGTCCTTGCCCGTAGGACCCGTGTCCTTACAAGCCCTTTTCTTTACTGCGATCTACTCCTAGGGATCCAATCTTTATAGAAAAGAACATGCAAACTATGAGCGGAGAGTCTTAGAAAATCCCCTATTTATGACCAGTATGAGGTAATAACGACCCCCCTTCTTATTCTCAAAAGAGTGTAGTGAAAGAAATTAGTATCCGCTTATCTTACATATAAGATTCTATTTGGTTTTGGGATCCTCCTACCCTCATGACATTGCTCAGCGGGGTCCTGAGGTGCGAAGGGGTGGGAGGTTGCCTGCAGTCTGCTTTGCATTTGAGCCCACAGCCCCAGCCCATGTCATTTTCAACACGCCTATTTGCTTTAGCGAAGACTGATATTAAGCGTGCACCCATCTCACGATTATTATCTTGTTGGCATACGATTATTGTCTAAGAGCCCAACCTACGATTATTATCTTGCTGACTTACGATTATTAGCTAGTTGTTAAAAATGATTATTATCTCGTTGAAGTTTTGTTGGCCCTTTAGGCCTTGAATCTATTATCTCTTTAAAGCCTTTTTTTCCTCAAAAGTCTTGAGGTTAATCAAGTATTTTTAGTTTGCATCATTTGGTAATGGAACCCGACGCTCTGGTCGTAAGTGAAGACATTGTCAAATTTTCACAAATGTTAGCGGCAGGTAAAATACCCAAAATGGAGGTAGTCGTGCCAATGGATGAAGGCGACAGCTCGGTCTTGGGACCATTGTATGATACGAACATGTCGAGCCCCACTTCGCCAAAGGCTTCAACCATGAAAGAGGACAAAATTGTCTCTATTGAAAAAGTTCACTCTAAGGAAACAAGAGAGAAAATGGGCTCAGCTCAAGGGTTCAAATTCGAGGTAAAAACTCTGAAAGACGGGATTCCTCAGAGTCCGATCTGTACGAATGTAAATAAGGTGTCAAGTGCATATGCATCTCGTTTCCTAGCATACTCAAGGGGCCTAACTCTAAGGATTATGGAAAAATCTCATCAGAAGGGATGTCGAGTGAAGGAGATATCAAAAAACTGCAGAATACAAGAGCTAGACTTCAACAAGAGCTCAAGGAAGTCAACAAAATGATTGAGTCCGGCCCTAACAACAACAAAAGAACTTGTTCCCAAACAGATTACAGCGGGCTGGTTGAAGATGGGTTGGTAGATCGGGCCTTTTCTGCTTTAAAAAAGTCTTTCCCAACACAGCAGGTGGATGTTGCCGATGCTATAACTGTAGCAAATCCACCAACACTTATCAAAAAACAGTTAGCTAGGAAAGCTAATCTAACGCTTGTATTTGGGTTTAGTGGAAGAATCCCAAACAGGTTTGAGATGATTCAATGGCTTCAGGGCCCTCAAATTCTTGGTCATGGAGGACCATTTGAAAGTAATTTTTACCTAGCTAAAGGTTTTTGTTTATTGAGATTCAAAGAGGCCTCCGATGTGGAAAAGATCCTTGACAAGGGGCCCCTAGTATTAAATAGGACTACGGTTTGTGTGGTGCCTTGGGAGCCAGTGTTTGACTTAGTTGAATCTCTACAAGGGTTTCATCCGGTCTGGGTTGAGTTTGTGGGACTGCCTAGCTGGCTGTGGGATAATCTCAGGATGCTTGCTAGTTAGTCGGGCACTCTCTTATTTATACCTAGTGAGAGAGGGTTTGGCAGAACCTCAAACACGGTTTGTATAGGCTGGGATGTGTCTAAAACGCCACCTAAGAGCATGGTAATCAATGTCAAAATTGGGCTTGTTACTATTCCGCTCAACTTTGGAACATAGCATGTTTTGAATACAACAATTTTGGACACTTCGCCAAGGATTGCCCCTTGAAGTCTAATGATATTGCAGCTCTGGCAGCACAGGCCCCGAGTGAAATGGAAACCCCGATGGAAGGGCTATAGGGAAGCAAGGAGGCAGTAACGAAGGGGAAAATGCAGGGAAGGATAAAGAAGGTATGATGGATATAAAAATGCAAGAAAATATTGTGGAGAAATCAATTCCCATACAACAAATTTTTGAAAGTGCATTCAGTAATAACATGATCACTACTCCCGTTGCTACCTTGAAATTTATGACAGTGACAACGGTGACAGTTGTTCAAGTCCCTAGTCTAAAAAGAGCCAAAAGGGTGAAGGTAGTGGCAAGAGACTCCAAAGTGCTTCAAGTCATGAGAACACTTGAGTTGAAAGGTTCTAATCCGTCCTCCAGCCCTTTGAAAGGAGGGGGGTTGGGTTCATTGTCCCACTACACAATCCATTTGCAACACTGCAAGAAAAGAAATCCCCTGACTTGGAACCCCCAGATTCTCTTGAGACCAAGGACCGCGGGGGGGGGGGGGGGGGGGGGGGGGGGGGGGGGGATTGATTTGGATGATTCTGAAGAATTCGTTCCTCTCTACCAATGAACCCCTCATTAATGATGGAGTCTCTCACTATCCAAGCTTGGAACGTAAAGGGGTTGAAAACCTGTAAGAAGAGTACCCTATTCTGGGAGGAAATAAAAAAGGAGAAGGCAGTCAACTGATGGGCCATCCAAGAACACCACTTAGATGCCGATTGCAAGAGAAATTAGGTGCTAGGAAAGAAACTAGTATTCTATGGAGAAGGAAGTAACGGTTTCAGTGGCATCCTCAGCATTGCAGACAGAGAATTGGAGCCAAACTTGATTCTAAACCACCCATATAGCAGAATCCTGGGGATTAGAATTAGATGGGAAGGGCATCCCTTCACCATTGTGAATGTGTACAGCCCTTGCAATGCAAAAGATAGAACTAAACTATGGATGCATCTTAGAGATACTCCTATTGAAGGTGAGTGGTTGTTGGTTGGCGACTTCAATATGGTAGAAAAGAGCAGGGATAGAACAAGATCCTCTAGTATGCTGGCTGGCTCAAAAAGGTCTAAATGAAAAAGTTTGTGCAAAAAGTGGGCAATGATCGACTTATGGGAAGTCGGCCCATGGAAAAACACGCATGGTTTCACCTACACAAGCCTCCACTATGCTCGCACTGCCTCCAGGCTGGATAGATGCTATTGCTCACACCAAGCTGACTGGATACCGTCGTTGATGGAGATGAAGGTAGTCCCAACAAAAAGCCTTTCAGATCACATGCCTCTACACATACATTTTAAGAAGAATACAGGGGAGGAGCAAACCCCAAGAGATGGTAAAAAACTATTAGTGACAGGGGCACACCTATTCAAAGACCCTCTATTCAAGAATATAATAACCAAGAAAGCATTGGGTAAGCTCAAAAAAGATGTCGACCTCAACAAAATCAATGCATGGGACCTCTTTCTCAAAGCATCCAGAAAGCAATCAAAACCTCGGGCCCCCGAATCAAGAAAGTTGTACACCTTCTGCATCTTACACTAGAGGTACAATTACTTACCTCCAAAAAAAGCCAATGGGCTTGCTACTGAGGATGAGCACAAACGATGGCTTGAAGCCAAATCTAACCTTGCTAATGAGTAGATACAAGATATCAAAAAGGCAAGGCTTCTCTCTAGGAAGAATTTCTTGCAACTTGAAGCCTCTAATCAAGCTCAGTTTTTTAGGGCTCTAAAAATCAAGAAGAGTCGGGGCCATGTCATCTCGCTATATGATGAGAAGGGACAGTAGTTCATAACCGGGATGAGATGGTTGGTCTGATGTTGAGCTATCTTAGTCAAATCATTGGACGGCCAGAGATCCAGTCCCAAGAAGTGGAAGAAGCCAGAGGGACCTTACTTCAGAGTGTCAAGAAGAAGATTCCCCACTCATAAGCTAATAGCTTGGAAAGGACATTTTCCGAACACGAATGTTCACTAGCATTGCAAGCCCTTGGCAAGGAAAAATCCTCGGGTTGGGATGGGATGATGGTGGAATTCTATAGAAAATTTTGGGATGATCTCAAGGTCCCAATCACAAGGTTGGCCAATAAAGCCATTGCCGAAGACTCGTTGGAGATAAGTGTTAAGAGAGGACTTATCAAACCCATCCCAAAACAGATATGTTATTCTCAATTGAAACACTGGTGCCCTATAACAATGATGTCGGTGGCCTACAAAATTATTACTAAAGCAGTAGCCCTCAGACTAGCCCCCTTACTAACCAGGTTATCTCTCCCCATGAACATGGGTTCATCAAAGGAAGGTCCATTTATGATAACATCTTGGCAGAAATGGTGGGCATCAAATATGCAATTGTCACAAAGCAAGAGTGCATTTTGTTGTAGTTTGACCTGGATAAGGCTTATGACATAATAACATGGACATATATAGAAGCCGTCATGGTAGCTTTGGGCTTTGGGCCTTGCCTATGTCGTCTGGTATGTGTACGGGGGGGGCTGGAAGCTAGTCAGAGCTCCTATTCAACAATAGAATTGTGGGCTCTTTTGAGGTCAAAAGGTCTATTAAGCAAGGATGGCCTCTGGCCCCCCTGCTTTTGTCCATAGAATCACATCCTTTTATCACAACGCTTGAAGCTAGTGCAGAACCAGGGGAGTTGCAAGACCTGGACTTACCAGGAAATAGCCAACTCCTAGCAAAACTTTTTGCAGATGATTATCTCCTCTTCTTGAAGGTGTGCCCCAAGTCATCGGGAAAGCTTTGGAGATTGTACAAATATTCGCAGTAGCTTCGGGGTCCCATTGTAATATAGAGAAGTCAAGGCTGATCTCCCTATCGTAAAATGACTCATTTGACCCTTCTGACTGGTCGGGGAGATTGTCACAGAAGGGAATATCTTCAGACATCTAGGAGCCCCCTTGGGGGTGGACATAACTAACAAGCAAAGGTTTGAGTGGGTGCTTGAAAAAACCAAAACAAAAATGAGCATGTGGGAGTATGCTCTTCTCCCATTCCCAAGTCAGATAAAAGTGATAAATGCCTTTATGATTCCTTATATTTTGCCTTCACTAGCCGGCTTCTCAAGATGGTTAAGTGTCACTCAAAAGAGTTCTTAAAACCAGTAAAAAGGTTTTTGTGGAAAAACAACACGAAATCCTCCAAGCCATGGCAATGGGCCCATTGGGAATCAGTTGCTCGGCCGGTAAATCAAGGAGGCCTCGGAATTCTCAACCCTGTGGCCCATGCAGAAGCTTGTTGCACCAAATTTGTTGTTTCCTTGGCTAAACAGGATCAAGTTTGTGCTGTCATGATCAAAGATATGATAGAAGCAGCTAAACTTGGCTCGAAAGGTGGAAAGTGGAGAGGGGTGGAGGTTCATGACAAACTGCTAGCCCCGACGTGGTCTACCCTAAGACTGGGGGGCAGCTCAGGAGAATTGGTAAGAAAATGAAATAGAGCAGCAGGAGTCTTAAAGTGGGGGGAAAACACTAGATACTTCAAGAACTCCATTTTGCATTGGTCTCCCTGGCTTTCCAAAGTTGTAGATCCTCCACAAATTCCCTATTGGATAGAGACAGCCAGGAAGTTGAAAAATAAGGGTCTGAATCGACTTGGGCACGTCTAGGACAGTGACAACAAGATTTGGAAAACCATTGACCTTCTGGTTACCTAGTACCGACTTAATAGCTTGGAGGTCTTGCTTGTCCACAAAGTGATGAAAGAGCTTGACAATATAGTGATGCCAATTTGTGATTCGAAGTTTGACTGGAATGCTTGGAAATGGCTCGGAAGCAATCTCTAATGGAAACCCCATCCTAGATACATTTATCATACAATGATGCATAAGAAGAATTGGTCTAGCCCCCTTAACAAGATATGGAAAAAACAATGGCCGGAGAAAAGGGAGGAGCAAGTAGTGGAGAACGTCTGGAAGCCAAAGGTTCCACAACACATGAAGGTATTTTTATGGAAGGTAATTTGGGGTGCTCTTCCGACGGGGTTGAAGATTCAAGAGAGAGGGATTGGGTCAGATTGATGCTTGGGGTGCAGGTTGGCTAGTGAAGATCTGGCCCACCTCTTCATGGATTGCCCAACTATAAAAGGCCTTGCAGGGAAAATATGCAAGTGGGTCCAAAGAACATGAAAATTTGGTTTTTTCAAGACTGTTCTATTCCTTGGAGGGAAGAATTCAGGTAGTCCTACCCTCCTCATCAGCACTCCTCAATTCTTTCCTTCCCTACCCTCCTAATATGGTAAATTTTCCAAGGTCGATCCCCTAGGAACCTATTGAGATATCAAGGTCTATGCTTGAATGTTGCACATCATTCATCATTGGTGCATGTGAGTTGTTACGAGGATCTTTGCCAATGATATGCTAGCTAGACTACAACACCTTGGTCTACTTATATATCGCCCACTCACTAGTGGATACTCACTATAACCACTCGAGCATAGTCTTCTTTTGTGTTCTTTCACTTATGATTTGTAGCCCTTATCTTTGATTCTTATAGTGAAGAAGAAGAAGAATCTTGGCATTCTCCATCTCTATGTATATTTTGTCTTCTCTTTGTGTATGTGTGCTTGCAAGGGCTTGAGATCTCTTCTCTCTTGTTTCTCTGCATGTTATAAGAGCCTAGTTGTCTATGAGAGAGTAGACTAAAACATATGAATCGGTAAAAGGTCCAAAAGCTGCCACCTTCTCACCCTTTGGATTCTTGGGAGGCATTGGTAACAATCTATGATTTCAATAATTTTTGTGGGGAGATCATGAGACTCAAGCTTCTCTATAATATTTAGGGAAGTTTTTCTTGTGGCCAAATTCTAGTTTGGATGAATTTTGGCCGCCATTTTTGAGTTAAGTGCGTTTGTATGCAAGTTCGCATTTTGCAACAATTCTATAAATCTCTGATTTTAGGTGTTGTAGGAATTGCAATTTGTGCATTAAACAATTTTGTTATTTTATGGGGGTCTCATTGGTAACAATCTGATCTATTCCTTGGAGGGAAGAATTCAAGTAGTCCTGCCCTCCTCATCAGCACTCCTCAATTCTTCCCTTCCCTACCCTCCTAATATGGTAAATTTTCCAAGGTCGATCCCCTAGGAACCTATTGAGATATCAAGGTCTATGCTTGAATGTTGCACATCATTCATCATTGGTGCATGTGAGTTGTTACGAGGATCTTTGCCAATGATATGCTAGCTAGACTACAACACCTTGGTCTACTTATATATTGCCCGCTCACTAGTGGATACTCACTATAACCACTCGAGCATAGTCTTCTTTTGTGTTCTTTCACTTATGATTTGTAGCCCTTATCTTTGATTCTTATAGTAAAGAAGAAGAAGAATCTTGGCATTCTCCATCTCTATGTATATTTCGTCTTCTCTTTGTGTATGTGTGCTTGCAAGGGGTTGAGATCTCTTCTCTCTTGTTTCTCTGCATGTTATAAGAGCCTAGTTGTCTATGAGAGACTAGACTAAAACATATGAATCGATAAAAGGGCCAAAAGCAACCACCTTCTCACCCTTTGGATTCTTGGGAGGCATTGGTAACAATCTATAATTTCAATAATTTTTGTGGGGAGATCATGCGACTCAAGCTTCTCTATAATCTTTAGGGAAGTTTTTCTTGTGGCCAAATTCTAGTTTGGATGAATTTTGGCCGCCATTTCTGAGTTAAGTACGTTTGTATGCAAGTTCGCATTTTGCAACAATTCTATAAATCTCTGATTTTAGGTGTTGTAGGAATTGCAATTTGTGCATTAAACAATTTTGTTATTTTATGGGGGTCTCATTGATGATAGAGTTATCCAATCATTGATGATATAGTTATTTAGCCATAAAAAATAACTTTAAACATGCTCTTTACACATGTATTAGGAAGATATATAGGGTATGGTACATATAGAGATGGCCATGGCAATTAAGGCCAAGGTCAACAACAACAACAAAACTAGCAGCATTCATGAAGGGAAAGGGACATTGGGCAAAGGCCAAACCATGGTAGATAAAATTCTAGAGGCATGGGGAGTCCTCAAGGGGGATGCACGAATAATCAAAGAAATAATGCAAAAAATGATAATAGAGGTTCATGTTCGAGATGTGGTATAACATGTCATTATGAGTGTGATTTTACATGGAGCAGATGCAATAACAAAAAGCAACAAAACAACTATGTATCTACCAACATGAATATGGATGGTGTAGAAACTTTGTTTGTCATGCAACATATGTGGAACATTATGTCTATTGGTGCATCTCCATCATGTAATGATAATGTATAGCATGTGAGTTTCTTTGCATCAAACCATATGACCTTTCATGGTGAATGGCTCAAGACTATGCACACTTTGCAACTTGTTGGGTATTTAGAAACTAGGGATCACAAACCGCATCCCATTGCACATACATGTGAAGTGCCAAAGATAGCAAAGTTAATTATCTATCTAATGTACTCCATGTTCTAAATATCACAAATTAATTTGGCATAAATTGGACAAATGGTTGATCAGGGATAACAAGTCAAATCTAATGTTGATGGGCTTGTATTTGTAAAGAAGTACAAGAAAAATAAAAAGTTGCTTTGTAGGGAAACAAAATAGGAAGGATGTTCACTCTCAATGTGAGCATGCCCAAAATGAATGTTACATGTTTGCGAAGGGTTTATTAATTGTTGCAAATTTAGAAATCTAGCATAAACCTGCCCATGTAAATGTGTAAAGGTAGAAATTGATGTAGAATAAAAGAACTTGTCACATTTTTGCCAGAATTAACAATTTCAAAAATGCAAAAAATATGTGAGACTTGTCAAATTGGGAAGTAGGCAAAAGGTTCCTTTTTGCAAGAAAGACATGTGAGATAAAATGTCTTGGATTGTATGGGGTCTAGCAAACAATGCATCAATGGGATGATGAAAAGTTTTATGTAACATTCATTGATGACTACTCGCATAAAGTGCGGTTTTATTTTTATGAAGGAGAAGATTGAAGTCTTCACATAATTTAAAAAATAGGCCAATGGAAGAACACAAGTGATTGATGCTGGCATAATTGCTTGGAGATTGTTTGATTCCTTCTCTAGGGGTTGTTGTTTATGAGAAGAAGGAACCAAGGTTGGAATAGGCACCACTTTAGATTTGGTTTCGAACCCCCCCCCCCCCCCCCCAATTAGCTAGGCAACATTTTTCAGTGGTATTTGGCTATTGGTTTCTTATTAAAGGAGTACGAGCGCAAGTGCGACGCGAGAGAGAGTGCGAGAAGAAGAGCATGACGATATGGTGAACTCGCTCTGTTGTAATGTGTAGAGCATAGTGAGTTCTTATTAGGTTCTTACAAAAGAATATGTGTACATACGTGGCGGCCCGCCCACTTACCTGGGCGACCACATTGGGCTTTATACCCCAACAACCTCTCACTTAAAGTCCAATGTGGTACTTTAAGTGTGAGAGAAGCTACTATACAAGCTAATATACAAGAGATGTAGAGAAGTGATGTATTACCCTACACTTAGCTGCTTGCGAAAATGCGCAAAGACAAGGTGAATTTGCTTATCCTTGAGCATTTCCCTGATGAAATGATACTTCACATCCACATGCTTTGTCTTTGAGTGATAAACTGGATTGCGAGCCAATTGTGTAGCACTCTAACTATCACAATATAACACAGGCATCTCTTCTTTGATTCCCAAATCTGTTACTAGTCGATTAAGCCAAATTGATTCTTTGCATGCCTCTGATGCTGCAACATATTTAGCTTCTGTAGTAGAATGAGTAACACAATCTTGTATTCTAGAACGCCATGATACTACTCCACCAGCCAATGTAAAGACATACCCTGACGTAGACCTTCGGTTGTCTAAGTCACCTGCATAATCTGAGTCTGTAAAACCCTTTACACTTAGCTCCTGACTCGCATAGCATATACGCATACTCTTTGTAGCTTTCAGGTAGCTCAATATTCCTTTCACTGCCTCCCAATGTTTCTTTCCTGGGTTTGACATGTATCGACTTACTACTCCCACTGCAAATGCAATGTCTGGGCGAGTAGCAATCATTACATACATCAAACTACCCACTGTAGACGCATATGGAATCTTATCCATTTCAGCCTATTCTTCCTCAAACACAGGACAATCTTGTTTGCTAAGTTTCACATATGGTGGCAATGGAACACTCAATGCCTTTCCCTTCTCCATATTGAAACGTTGCAAAACCTTGTCAATATACTCAGTTTGAGATAACCAAATCAACTTCTTTGATCTGTCTCTCTCAATGCACATACCAAGTATATGACTTGCCTCAACCATGTCTTTCATGTCAAACGATTTTTCCATCTTTGACTTCAAAGCTGAAATTTCTTCCAAGTGCTTGCTAGCAATCAACATGTCATCCACATACAAAATAAGGATCAGCCAATTGCCATCCTTAGCCTTCTTTGTATATAGACAATGATCAAACTCACTACGTTTGTAGCCTTGAGAAAGCATAAACTTGTGGAACTTATGGTACCATGCCCTCGGTGATTGTTTTAAGCCATAAAGACTCTTTAACAACTGGCATACCAAATCTTCCTTGCCTTTATCAACAAACCCTTCTGGCTGCTGCATGTAAATTTCCACGTCTAAATCACCATGCAAGAACGTTGTCTTGACATCCATTTGGTGCAACACCAAATCTAATATGGCAACCAAGCAAGAAAGAATCTCAATGTAGTCATCTTGACCACCCGAGAGAAGACTTCATCAAAGTCAATGCCTTGTTCTTGCTTAAAGCCCTTGGCATCAAGCCTTGCTTTGTACTTTGGATGACTATCATAGCGGTGATCTTATACCTGTAAACCCATGTACAAGGTAGAGCCTTTTTGCCCTATGGTAATTTAACTAGCTTCCATGTCTGGTTTTTATGCAGAGCTGTCATCTCTGACTGCATGGCCAATTGCCAATTCTCGGAGTCCTTCATTTGCACTGCTTCCTTGTAACATGAAGGCTCATTTCAATCAGTCAACATGACATAGTTCATAGATTGAAAAAACTGATCAGGAGGTCGCGTGATACGTCCAGATTTACGCAAAATAGGTGGCTCAGGCTTAGCCACAACCTGTGGTTCCACTCTATCTTGTCCTTGCTCCTCTTGAGCCCTGACATTTTGTCTTGCATGTGCAGGTCCATCTTCTTGGAAGACAACTCTTCTAATCTCCTCAACCCCTTCTCGTTTAGAATGATATTTGGCTTCATTGAAGTGACCATCATTGCTGCGGATAACCTTTTTGGATTCGGGATCCCAAAGGTTGTACCCCATCTCACCAGAATTACCATAGCCTAGAAAGATGCACTTTCTACTCTTTGGCTCAAGTTTGTTCCTAAATTCCTTTGGAATGTGAGTATATGCCTCACAACCAAAGACTCTGAGATGCTTGTATGAGGGCACCTTGCCTGACCATACCATCTCTGCCACTGAATCCTTCTGCAAAACCTTGCTAGGAGATCTATTTATAAGATGAACAGTTGTTGATACAGCTTCAGCCCAAAACCCATTTGGCAGCTGTGCATTAGACAACATACTTATGACCTTCTCTTGTATGGTCCTATTCATCCTCTCAGCAACACCATTTTGAGGAGGATTGTAAGGAGCAGTAAGTTCACATTTTATACCTTTTGACTCACAAAAGTCCTAAAAGGCCTTTGAGCATTTAAGCTTCTTGCCACTTTGATTCTCCACAAGTGTCGCAAACGTTTTGAAAACACTAAATGCTTCATCCTTGTGCTTGAGAAAGTAAACCCATACTTTCCTCGAGTAATCATCTATAAATGTCATAAAGTAAGAAGCTCCCCCTAGAGATAGGTTAGGCATAGGTCCACACAAATCACTATGAACAAGTGCCAACTGTGTATCTCTTCTACTGCTTCTATGCGTATGTGGCTGCTGTGTTTGCTCACCATATCGACAATGTTCACAGAATTCAAAATGATTAAATGAAAATCCAGGAAAATAACCAAAACGAGACAAGATTTCCGTTCCCTTCTTGGACATATGTCCTAACCGGCTATGCCACAAAGAAACGTTCGGCTGCTCGGTTACATTGATTACATTTTTAGAGACATTTGATACATAAATCATGTAAAGTCCTCCAGAATTTACTCCATGTGCTACTGTCATAGAACCCTTGGATATCTTCCACATGTTCTGTCCAAAAGTGGTGACGTATCCAACATCAAGTAAACCTGTGCTGATCAAGCTCTTTGTAATTGCAGGAACATGTCTCACATTCTTCAGCGTGAAAGAAGAGCCATTCTGAAACTTAAATTGAACATCTCCAACACCTAAGATCTCACATGTCTGCCCATTGCCTAGCCGAACATGATCTTTAGTGGTCACATAAGAGGTAAACCACTCCTTGTTTGGAGACACATGGAGTGATGCCCCTGAGTCTATAATCCAGTCACTCAGTGCATGTCCATCATATGCTGTAAGAAGAGTTGAGTCCATTGTATTCTTCAAGAAGTATATGTCTCCTGACACTAGACTGTCATCCTTTGCAACAGTGTTTGTCACATTTATTTCTTGAATCTTCATTGAGGACTTGTTCTTCTCACCATGGTCTTCAGCTTTCTCTTTGCCTTTTTCTGCTTTCCATTCTCTGCAGTCTCTTTTCATGTGACCCTTCTTGCCACAATGGTAGCATTCTATGTCACTCTTGCCTTTAGCACTGCGGGACTTGCTACGAGACTGATTCCTCTTTCCACCTTTGTACTTTTCTTTGGTCCTTCCCCTAACAACTAAGGTTGTTCCTTTGCCTTTGTCCATTGTCTTTCTGTTGGTTTCTTCAGTAAGTAGACTGCCTTCTACACCTGCTATGGTCAAACCACTCAAAGCTGTGCGAAAAGTGTCTCAACTTTCCGGCAATGTGATCAACAGGAACATAGCTCTAACAGGTTCATCAAAATTGACACCTTGAGCTGACAACTGATTGTAGATGGTGTTGAATTCATTCAGATGATTGAACATAGGTGTCCCTTCTTTCATCTTCAAGTGAACAAGCTTCTTAAGCCAGTATACCTGTGAAGATGCACTCTGCTTCTCATAAAGATCACTCAGCTTTGTCCATGCTTCATAAACCGACATCTCATCTGCTACATTGAAGTAAACGCTTTCTGCCAAAGTCAGCATAATGGTAGAAAGTGTCAATTCATCCATTTCGCTCCATTCATCTTCATCCATATCTTCTGGTTTTATCCCCTTTGAGCTTTATAGGTTTTATCTGCTTCTTTTGTACCAACACGTGCCAAATCTGCTTCTTCCACAATGAGAAATTGGTTCCATCCAGCTTCTTGATATTGTAAAGAGCAGTGTCCTGTGATTCAGCCATAGCTACGCTTCACAGTAGTTTACTTTCCTGGGAAAAATTCGGTAGAGTTTCCCCTGTAAACTGACCTCTGAACCAATATCAACCTTTCAAATGAACCAAGAAAGCTTCAGATACTGCATAAATTTCGGCAGAGTCTCCTTTGTAAAATGGCTCTGGTGTACTCAAAAACAGACCAAAAAACAACTCAAAAAACACTGTCTCTCTGACACTGTAAGCTGCAGGTAAACCTGTCCTGCACCTGTACTGTCTCTCACTGTCCTGTCACTGTCCTGTAAGCATAGACTGCGACAATGCCTCAACGGCAGTAAAGCAAAGATGCAATCCCAACTGTCTAACTCACAGTCAATACATCCTAACTGCCTATCTAAGGGTGCTCGAGGGATCGCTCCAAGACCTGTATCACCGAAAGGGTCTCAACATTCGAGAATCCCCCAGCTCAATAAAACCTCACTCGATAGGCTGCAGTTAATCTGACAATACATAGACTTCCCACAAAGTCATACATCCACAAATTTCCCACTGTATGATGTAACCGCTGCAACAGTTGTTTGCTGTGTGACTCATAGCCAGCAAACCCTCAACAGACATACATCATCTCTGACAATACATCCCATATGGAAGTACCTGCAATGTCAGGATGAAATCTGGAATATCAAGCAGCAAACACAAGCTACCTGATGAACAAGTGGATGTCGCCTACAGTCTGTGTGTAGATGCGCCCGTGTCGTATGTGACACGCCTCCAAGAATTGTGAGCCGTCCTTCAATGTGTAAACAGTCACAAATCAGCACTCTGGGAGTGCCGATATCCTCAGCACTTGCAGTCGTAGGCCGAAACCCCAAATTTGCAGAGTCGGATCCGCACCCGCCTAGACCACGTAGTCGAAAATGGCATGCGCAAAACCTTGTCGAAGCCGAACGGTGGCCGAGATGACCTCAGAATGAAATTCTGAGAACACCAAGCCCTTTGGGCTACGCGAGAGAGAGTGCGAGAAGAAGAGCACGATGATATGGTGAACTCGCTCTATTGTAATGTGTAGAGCATAGTGAGTTCTTATTAGGTTCTTACAAAAGAATATGTGTACATACCTGGCGGCCCGCCCACTTACCTGGGCGACCACATTGGGCTTTATACCCCAACACATATTTCTTTTTCCCTAGTGAAAGTCCCCATCTAGGCAATTCCATCATCTTCATAGTCCTTTGGGGCTAGAGATGTTACAGTTGATAGAGGAGGAGGGGCTCTCTCTTCCTCTCCATGACACTTCTCACGAATCTCATCCCAAAGTTGGGAAGTCAATTGCTCGTCAAGCTCCTTTGTCTTAGGAAAAGCTTCAAACCGTTCCTTCTCTATGTGCGGTTCTTCCTTTGAATCTAGGACCACGTGATCACCTAGGGAGGATGGCTCACTATGTTCAAAGATGTTTTCCAAGGTTTTGGAAAATCAAAGGCACTCTATAATAAGGCTCAGGAAATAGCTTTAAAGAAGCTTGTGTAGGTTATAGGAGTTTTTGGTCGTAAGCACACCACCTCCATTAGCCCACTCGGGTACACTTTTGGTTTTAATTGCAAGTCCATAGTAAGGGCCATTGGAGATTCTATAGAAATCTTGACAGCATTGAGTCCATCAAATGAAGGCTTTGAGATTCTATAGCAAGCTTGACAGCATTGAGTCCATCGAATGAAGGTTTCTTTGAAGTAGTTTTTTTTTTATGAGTACAAATGATCTGATATTTACTTTTGGAGAGTGATTATGCAAGTTCTTGGGAAGATGTCAAATTTTCTTGTTGTGGTTTAGATAATTTTGGGCAGTAGTCACAGAGGCTCAAATTGTTTTGGAGCCCCATCTAGTGCTCTGATTGTTATAGGCTCATTGCAAGTTTTTATCAAACGAAAGATCTTGGACCTTGAGAGGAGAGACCTAAGTGGACATAACACAAAAAATCCTAGGCGCCAATAAATCTTTTGCAAGGTTGAGCCCCTTGAAGGCCTAAGTGGCTATTCTAACGAGCTACTTCTAGGTTTTGACACTGGAATTTACTCATATTGTCATTAGGGAAAATATGAACCCCAAAAGAACCCTTTAGGGTCAAAGATTTTGTTTGAATATATGCTCTACACCAATGAGAATGGGCTTGTGGCCATGGTCCACTAGTTTTTTCTTTTTTTTGTTTTTTGAATGGCCATAACTTGAGCATTTTAACTTCAAATTTGTCAGACAAAACTGCATTTGGAGCGCATTGCTGAGCTCTTTCCATATATATGTTACATGATATAGTTTTGAGGTACATAGATATGGGTTGTCCATGCCTCCCCTTTTATGTCTTATTGTTGACTTAAATTTGATTGGTTGCTCTTACAAGGCCCCTTTGAGGTTCATATTTTTCCTAATGTTTTGGGCTCATTGGAGCCCAAATGAAGTTTAAGCTAGTTTATGTGTCCTTAGGGATCCTAAGAGCCTTTGGCCCATTGTAGAACCCCAAAAAAGCATTGTGAATCCAAAACAATATGAGCAATAGAATTCAATTTTTGGTGCTTGCAAGCTTATTTTTTGTTAAAATTATCCTCTATAGGGCAAGCCCTATAGACATTTAACCAGCCACCTGTTTTGAAAGTTAAAAGTGCAAAAAATAAAATCTTGTACCATTCTTCTTCTTTAAAAAAACACACATGAGTGAAAAAGTTGAAATGGTAGTTTTTTACATACTTTCCTATGTTTCTAACTAAGCCTAACTTTACCCCATTTCTTAAACTACTTCTAAACCTAATTGACGGGAGCATTTCTTAAATGCATGGGCACTTAAGAGTTTTTTAGCCTCCCCCAAGTCAATGGAACTAATGCTTAATCTAATTTCCTCTAAAGAGTGAAGTTTTAATTCTAAGGAAGACACGATGTATGCAACAATGCCACTCCTAGGCTTAGTCCTTCATTCATTCCCCAAGAATGGTGCCAAAAGAAGCTTGTGCACCCATAGTAGTATAGTGTTTGAACTAACCGACTTTAATATGTCAATCCAACAAACATGAAATTAAGTGTAACGTAGAGCAAATAATCTATATATGCATACCGCTTCATTGATTGTTTTGAGATGTGCAAGGAGAATCATTGCAAGCTCTACATGCCTACTCAATGACCTAATCACTTGGAACTCATTGAGTGCTTTTTCCTATTTGTGCCATGCTCGGTAAATTGGATACCTAATTGACTCTCTCTCAAAGCCCCCTACAGTGATGTAGCTACTCCATGTGTGCACCTAGAAGACAATGTGTGTTCAAGATTGAGCAAACAAGCAAGCTACATACTCACACCTACTTTAACATACAGTCTAGAGCACATCTAGTTAATCAAAGAGCACAACACAAGGATTAAACACTCACATTAACGAGCAACCTTGAGTAGCAAACTTCAAACACTAACGCACTAAGAAAACATTGGTCTTATTCATGAGCTCAACCACTATGCATAATCCGGGGATTCACTTATAAAAATGTGCCTATCATGTGAGTTTGAGAGAAGAATATTATAATCCATTAAAACTCACATAAGTAAGTTTACCAAAGGATAAATTTCTTTTCACATCTCAAAAAAATTATAGATTTGAAAAGAAAAGGGTTCATTTATCCCTTGAAAAATTCAGATATAAGGGATTTTTGAGAAAGGTCAGATATAAGGGATTTTAGAGAAAGGTCATGAATGTACGTCATATAGGAGTTTTACATATAGTGATCTCCTCAAGTGTATGAAGGAGCATGTGGGAGGAGGAAAATACAAGTAAGCAAATCCTTAAGGAGGATATGGAATCTTTGAAGCTCTTGGTATTCTCAAAGCTTTCAAGCTTGATGGACTATCTCTTTTAACTTTAGAGCCCCCAAAATGAGCTAAGCGGCTATCCATCATAATGAGTTTAAATACTAGGTTCACACTTGATTGATCAAAAACGGTTAATTATAGTCCTTGCACTTAGTTTTGAGCTCTATCTGAGCATCACGTGATTACAACAAAAATCATTAGCTTCTCAGCATCTTTTAAGGCATCTACACCAAAAAAAATAGGGACCACATGTTTGAAATTAGATGGCCATCAATAAATAGGACAACATGGTGTCTTGCTAGTAAAATGATACGAATTTGGTGGCTTCCTTTGGACCTTCATTGTCCTCTTGAGCCCTTTTTTCCTCTTTGTTTGATACTTCGAATCTTGGTGGTTGCTTTGTAGTTTTTGACATACATTCATAGCATGTGTCCACTTGTGGGTACACAAGTTGTTAGCTTGTAACTCAACTAGAAATTCCAATTATGGATGGAAGGATCGTGGGAGGACCCAGATGGTCCCAAATTTGAGATTAACCTAGAGGTTAATTTGAGTCTAAAGAGCATGGTTGAAAATAACAACTTAAGAATGAGGTTGCACAACAATTGAAAGCTTAATGATTGTGAGATTTGACCATGTGTTTCTGATTAGAGTCAACAAACAACAAACAAGATGCTAAGAAATTTCTTGATTAGTGTTATGGTCATGTTTATGTATTTTCTTGGACTTTTCAAAGGGAAGAGAAGGTAACACAAACCCCAGAGAGAGAGAGAGAGAGAGAGAGAGAGAGAGAGAGAGAGAGAGAGAGAGAGAGAGAGAGAGACAAGAGAGAGTTTCTTAAGAAGTTACGATAGGTTAAGTCCTATTCATAAGGTTGAAGGTTGTCCTTCCTTTTCTTTCTAATATATTTATATGTGCATAGGGCTAAACTATCATTTGGACTATGTTTGGAATCTTTTTCTGGGTGGGACCTCCTCCACTTATGGAGAAGAACGAGCATGACTTCTTTGGTTATCTTGTTTAAGGTCCATTGGGGTTGGCCCCAACATAAACTATACTATCTTTTGTGATTAGGCACTAATTTTGAATGTTCAAATGTGTTTCTTTAATCTTTCCAATATGTTTATGATCAAGGATTGTCATTTGTGTTTTCAAGGGATTTTCTTTAATGCACATATATGCTTGTGGGTTCAAATCGTTTTGCTAAGCCTCTGAGAAACCTTTTTGCCTTTTGGAAGCTTTTGGCATACATCTTTGTGGGCCAAAGAGATAGCTTGTTGCACCTAAGTTTTTTGTTAGATGTTTGGTATCATGTAGGTGGCTAGCTAGATATAAACATAACTAGTTAGATATCATAATTGTTAAGAGTCATTTGTTCTTGTGCTATTCACAAACTTGACAAGCAAGCTATTTGTAACGTAGATAAAAGTGGCCCAAGTCCTTTTACTCAATATAAGGAAGTTATTGGTGCCTTTAAAAAAACTTTCCAAAAGAAAAAGCTCAAGATAATTAACATATTGCAATGCAATACAATGTCGTTAAGGACACAACACCATTAGGGAAAGTTTTGAGGTAATTTTTTTTCCCTTTTAGTGTGTACACAAAGAGAGAGAGAGAGAGAGAGAGAGAGAGAGAGAGAGAGAGAGAGAGAGAGCGCTCTACGCAAATGATTTTTTTCCCTTTTAACGTGTAGAGAGAGAGCGCTCTACGCAAATGAGGGGAGGTTTCCATTACAAAATTTCACTTTAGAAATTTCTTTGAATTTCTAAAATGATATTTGTTTTAGAGACAACATGAGGTAAACCTTAATCACATGCTGCTTTTACTTCGAGAAAACCTCTTTCATCAACAAAAAGGGATTTTGATTCTTTCCATTTCGCACTTTTCCCTCCTTTTCCCTTTTTTCTCTTTCTTATGTGTGTCATCTTCTTCAAGCCATGGCATCCCCAATTGAAACTGCCTACTATATCTATTGAATCCATCACCACCTATGGCACACTAAACAAATACAATAGGTGACCAACATCAATCACCAAGGGCAAATGGATAATCATGTAGTAAAGTAAGAAAGATTCTTCAAAAGATCAATTTTGGGTATGCTAAAATAAAGAGCAAGGAATTCCAAGCTTTCGAGAGGTACGAAGATAGTTAAGGAAATCTTAATGCAACATATCTATATACACGAAGAGCTTCATCTGCATTCTAAGAGCACGAAGAAAACTAGTGATTTATTTATTTTCTCTAGTTTATTGGTTTTTCTTTCAACAAATCTTTTGCTTCTGTTTTACTCGTCTGTTTTGGTTGTTTGTCATTGTTGTTTTTATGTTTAGAAAGCCTCTATTGGGGAGGAGCTCTACAAAGGAGGGTTGCATACAAGACATTGATGTGTGTATGAACGAGTACCTAGCCATTTTGAAGATAAGGGAACACATGCACATTGCAACGACTAAGGCGTGATCTACAAAATTAAGAGATTGATTTGTCTGTAGCTTTTGACTTTCAGACACATGGCAAGAACCAAAACAGACGAGCAAAACAGAAGCAAGTCTTTTGTTCTTACTCATTTCTACAAGTGAGTATTATAGTCTCTCTTTTCTGTATCTCTCTTATAGCTTGCAGATACCAAGAAATGAAAGGGCAAGGACATGTTAAGAGGGGATTGTACATAGTTACTATATAGCCTACATGCGACAGATTGTACCCTTCGTCAATTACCTCCAAGTGGCATTTCGCATAAGCATACCTTGATATGAATGAAAATTACTTGTGTATTGCAAATGGTTTCTCTCTTTGGTTTTCATTCCATAGTCTTTTTCCGGCCGAGTGATGTAAAAGATGTCCAAATATCGTGCTTTCAATTTTGTGAGGCTTTTGTGTGGTTGGGTGATGTGAAAGGATGTGTTAATGTGTTTTAAGGCCCAAAAACAATTAGAGCTATTTATGTGCTTGATTTTTGTCACTACTCAAAAAATTATCATTGTTGTATAGAGCAGTATAGAGGTTCATCTATAGATAGCTCAACTCGAGGGGTCCTTCCCTACTCACAATTCCCTATGAATACAAGGAAAACATAGCTATTGGGCGACTATTTTGACCGTTTGGCTTATAGACCACGTCAAAGGCACTAGCACAAATCCAAGATCATGAGTGAGAAAATATAGAAGGATTATTGATCCCTTTAACATCAAATGAGAAATTCTTCATCAAGGATTGCTAAAATGAGAGGAACCTTTGCCAACACTCAGCATCTTTGAAACACCCGATGTGCTCATATTCTAGCTTATTCGCATTCATAGGGTCATTATTGAGGTGAACATATTCCCCATAAAATTATCAGTCATATGATGAAAAGGCCACACAAAGGCTGAAGTTGAGGGGATGGAAGAGTGATCATACTTGATTTCAATAGGTTCCAAAAGTTCAAACAAGGTGCCCGCAGAGTACCCAAAGCTGAAATTAGGCTCTCTTGAAGCTTTCGTATGGCTTAAGTTTCTGGAGATCTGTGGTTTAGAAGGGTTCGGTTAAATTATGGTCAAGTTTTCATCGCCACAGCCTTGGGAGTTTATTACTTTGCTGAGCCTAGTCAACTTGCTCCATTTTGGACATGAGGCATGGCACACTAACCCCCACGATTGCTTGTTTGTGAAGCCATGAAGCCATCCATGCAAGATTGCCCCCAAGTTCAGTCCCATTACTCAACTGCCCACCAAGACCATTGTTGACAGTCATGTCAAGTCCACGGCTCAAAATCCACACAAATTGTTCTGGCAATTCCTATTATGCGCTATTCCCTAGCCCATGTCTCAACTTCCTAATTTTCTTATACGAAAAAATGTAAGCCTCGCACATTCTCACAACATCTTCACCAGCTGCATAGAACCAAAAGTCAAACAAGTAATTCATGTCTAATCATCTTAGCAACCTTTATCCAATAGAGAATCAAAACCAAACTTATTACACTCTGCAATTCATGTGTGTGTGATAATCTTGAGCATCTCAAAATCAACAGACCTCGAACCAAGCTCCATATCTGCAAAGTATGTTCACACCACAAAGAGTCACACTACATACGACACACAAAGTGAGACACCATGCTTAAAGTGTGAATACACTAAGTATTTGTCAAGCTTTCAAGACTCAATATAGAGTGGAAAATGTTCAAAGTGCACAGGTATCTAACAAGGGGCAATTTCACCATGTCTACTTCATATTATCATGTGGATCCTCACAAAACTAACAATAAAATTTGTCCCTGTACCCGAGCCTCGCGCAACCTGTTACATGCAATAAACAAGTTTTCCAAGCCTGGCACTAACAGTTTAGGCACAGACACACCTTTTCAATAATTAGTCTACATGTTACATAAAAAATGCTGGAGATTCACCATGAAAATGAACGAGCCAGGAAGAAGACATAAATAGCCACGCGATTACACAACAAACCAAATAAATTGCACATCTGGTCTTATCAATCAACATCTAAGAACACGTTCATTTAACCACGTGGTTGAGATAATCTCTTGGAATGCAAGATACCATCAGCCCTTATACAAACTACTATTGGGAGCCCACATTTGGCCATTGTTATAGCAAAAGGAAAAGGTACATGCATCCATATAACAAGAATAAGTAAGTAGAACTGGAACCAGAGAACTCAATCTTCACCTAACCAATACTTCTATTATCACCATGCCGCTATAACTTCATTCACACATAAAAGCATGATCTCTTCAAAAGTTTACTTAAAGTTGTAGCAGTTTACTTTCTGCTACAACTTCATTCACACATAAAAGCATGATCCCTTCAAAAGTTGTAGCAGTTTACTTACTGCTACAACTTCATTCACACATAAAAGCATGATCCCTTCAAAAGTTTACTTAAAGTCGAAAAGCAGTTCTAAATGGCAAATTCCATCTGCCGCATGAAAGAAGAAAATTACCATAACTCCACAGTAGAAACAAGCAGACTTAAAACCTGAACATTTTGTTCCATCTTACAGCAACGGGTATATTTGTGAAGCAGACAATTGGCATGAGCAGACTCCCAACGGTTAAAGATACTCGGCATCTACATATAAAACTTGATCTTGACAACAAATCAGTCCAAGAAACCCACAGGCAAGAAACAGGGATCATGACGTGGCCAACTAAGATTCCTTTCAACGTCAGCGAGGCGGTACTCACGCCCACAATCACTCAACCTTACAGTACTTATTTTTTTGCAACTCATTAACTGGCACACCACACAAATTCAGCAGGATAACCAGTCCGAACAATGACAAAGTGTAGCTGAAGACAAAGGAAAACGACAAAGTAAAAGGCACAAAAGTGTAAATTGATTTGTGTTAAGCAATGGAGAGAGCTGTGACATCCCATTTTATCATTACAAATATGTGGGATTTCTGACAGCCAATTTTTACCCCCAGAATTTGTTATTACCTTTTGGCGTGTAAGCAGTCGTGACTATTCATGGATGGTCTCCAGAACAGCATCGTGGTCATTTGAAGAAAAGGACACTTGCCCATTCATGACTCTTTGCATCTTCTGCAACGCAAGTGAGAATCAGTTACAAAAGCCAAACTAATAGCACCGCAATTCAAATACTCTTGAATAAGTTCTTTGGCAAGCAGCCTTCAAAAGTTGCGATTAAAATTAACATTCAAGCGACCAAGTTTATGCTTGACACACATCTCATACGAATATCTTGAAAATTGGTGACACGTGTTTGATATCTGCAAAAACTAGACCACCAAATACGAGCATGAAGTCGGCACTTTTCTTCCTAACTGATATAATAGGAGGTGCTTAACCCTCCCAAGCAATGCACTTTAGATGATTATCAAATTACTATTTCGAATATTAATAGTTTTTACAACATAATCACTTGCTACAATCTACAACAAGAGTTCATCCAAAGTAACTGTACACTCAACAGCCACCCTGACTCTAACACACACACCCCCATTAAAAAAAAAATACATCCTGCAATTCCTCTGCCCTCATTTTCAGAATAGCTGAATTGGGTTAAGTGATCACTCACTTAATGGATCACCTCTAGGAATAGACCTACAAATCCACTTACACAACTAAGAGCATAATTCAAGACTCAGCCAAAAATCCACAACTCCCTGACTAGCCCCTCATTAGCAGGCGGCGGCGCCTCTTCTAAAGTATAATTATAAAACTTCCATAAGCCACCTCTGCACGGTGCAGATAAGCAAATTAACGGGTAACCACAAAAGTAATACACCAATGGTACCTAGCTAGCTCACGAGTCTAAAATTAAGTATGCAATACCAGTGAGAGACCCTGTTGAATATGGCAACTGGTAAAAAGCATCCAAGAGGAGCTTACTTCCAGCCTGGACATTTCCTCTGGCAGCCTCTTTACCCCCTCGCTTGCGTTGCAATGCATCTACATGCAAAGGCATACCTCATGCATGCCATTTTCAGTTTTGTACACAGTAAACAGATGCTGCACCACAAGATACACACATTTCACGTTTAAGACAAAAATAACTACCTGAAGATCGGTAGAGGAGAATGTGGGCACCCCAACTTGACCCACCGTGACTGCACCAAAATAATTCCCCATCAACGCAGCATTCTGAACAGAGAAGCCTTGATACAAGCCAGCAGAAAATCCAGCAAGAAAACTATCTCCTGCCCCAGTGGGATCAACTTCTTCAGCTTCAAATGCAGGCACCGTAAACTTGTGGTCCTTACAATAAATACTGCATCCAAGCTTGCCCTGTGTGACAATCACCACAGTGTCCTTCCTCACATCCTCTATGTCGATATAGAGTGCCTCATTGCGTGCAGCCTTTAGGTAAGACACACGATGAAGAAGTCTCTGGAAAGGGGTCTGAGAAAGCCGCTGCAAGCCCACAAGCCCTGTAGCCGGGTCAATAGTGCGAATAAGAGCTTGCACATCAACGACAAGCAGCTCGCATGCATCTGCCATTTTTCCTAGGGTTTCTGCCGAGATTTCGCATGCAACCCCGACAGCAAGGCCAATGGGGTAGCGAGGGAAGTGCATAGGGACATCATGGGGGAAAATGGGTTCGCAGAGGTGCCCTGTTTTGAGGACTCTGTCGTCAATGAGGGTGAAGTCGGAGAAGAATTGGGTTGTGGGCGCAGAAAGGGAGAAAGAGGGGGGGTGGGGGAGGAGGAGGGATGAGTAAGCGAAGTCTGAACCCACCTTTGAAATGAGCTGCAAGGGGATGTGGAGAGCGTCGAGAATGTTGGAGATGTAAGCAACAGAGCCTCCCAGAGCTTCGAAGACGGCTCCTGCTGGTGTCCGAATGGAATCATGACAACAATGGCCAACAAGCAGAACTCGCCCACGACCTTCTCTCTTTTGCCCGTCTCTCTCATGCATGTTACTTTGCTCGGCTCTCTTTCACAAGTGCTGCTGATGTGTAAATTGTAATATATAGGTACATTTTGAGAGCGTCGGTTACTATTCATTCTGCATTCTGCATTGTCATCGAAGTCCCTGCCTTCTTTGCCAGGTTCACTATTATAGCATGTGTCAACAATTTTAAAACTAGTGTGCGCTGTGCCATGATTCAGGGCATGGTCACACGAGGCTTATTTATCTGTAACTCTGGCAGATAACTAAGCCCGGTTCATAGTCACACGTAGCATAGTTGCCTGGCATAGTAGAACTATGTACAAAATTTGCAACTATGCCGATTTTGGCATAGTTGCACAACTATGCAAGGCATCCCATAAAATGAGGCTACAAGTTTATCGCAATTTTTCATAAAAATATTTTTTTAATACTTATTAGCAACGTGGGCGCGCCGTCAAGCTTCTTTTTACACGCTCCACTGCAAGCGTGTCATCACTGTCAGAATTTGTCTCCCCTCTCTCTACTCCATAACAGTCTTGCGATGCACCTACACCTACCTGTAGCAATCGCCTTCCTGCTTCGCGTGACCCAGAAAAGATGCACAAGTACCTCTGCAGAGTCTGTAGGGGCTTAGTTCGGCTTAGTTTTCCATTACTGAAAACTAAGCCTCGTGTAACGATAGCCTAATCCAAAGGGAACGGTTCAATTCAAGACACATTCTCGATAAATCATCATTGAAAACGTTTTAATGGAAGGGTAGTAATGTACCTATATTTTGTCTCAAAAATTGATTTCAAAGTGCATGTATAAGAGTTATCAATCGTTCAAACCTCGTAAGAGTGGAAAACTAGAAGTCAACAAATATCGATAGTAATTAAAAAAATTGCAAACATGGGTTCAGAAGATAAGGATGAATGCATTAGGTGTTCACATGCCATGCTCGCAAAAAAAAAACCATACATACATATGGTCGAGAATGAGGTGGCATCATCCTCACCTGGTTATTATAAACTATAGGTAGCGTGTCCTTCCCTTGTATTTTTGTTTCCTCCTTCAGTGTTGAAGGGTTACAATATGCTTCCCCTACACTATTGAAGGGTATGTTTGCTTCTCTCCAACAGAAGGAGAGGAAGGTTACCTTTTTGGCCTGCTAAAGCCTTAGTGTTAGGCTCGCTTGGGCGTCCTACAACCTATGGCGTCCACGTGGAGGTTGTACTTTGCAGAGCCTTAAAGGCTTAGAGGGAATCCAGGACTGGACGGTACTCAGCGACTGCAGTCGATGGGGCTACCCTGCACGTCTTTGACGTGGTGCTTATAGGTGTGCGACAGTAGGAGACTAGGAGTCCCTGTAGACAGCCGTCTTCTACAAGCTGTGCAAGCCGTCGAGCGTGTCAATAAATGCAGTCAAGAAGTCTCACCCCTGCAAGCAGAATTTGGCACAGCATCGTGTGGGAGATCTGCGGAAAAGGAGAAAGGTACCGGGCCTTTGGGCTGCAGATGCGCAGTCGCTGATTCGAAGAGAGGCTTTCTGATGTGCTTCCCTCACTCGCAGACTGCAGTCTAAACGAGTCCCCTCCTTTTGCACGCTGTCCAGGCGGTCCGCTTCAATAAATGCAGTCCAGGCTTTTGTGGACGTGACTGCAGGCTACGAGTTGCCGTCTGCCAGAGGGAGGGAGCGCGCACGTCAGGTGAGAGGTCTGCCCACTAGCTCAGCAAATTTCTACGCTTCTAATTTGTGAAAATTCCCAAAATACCCTTCAAATTTCAAAAATTCCTAAAATACCCCCGATATTTGGTCATAAATTCCCAAATTACCCCTAGTTGTGAGATTAAATTTCTCCAAAGATAAAAACATTTTTAGCTTTTTATAAGAAGACTTATTATTGTGTATCAATACAAGATGCTAAAACTAGAATTTGAGTTGGTTACGTAGCCTTTGGAGATGAAATGCTTCATTATTTTTAGACATAATTGCCTTTTTTTTGCGAGGTAATTTGTGAAAAAGTACATGTTAAGCACTAACAAAGGATCTCAATTGTCACAAAGGAATAAAGATTAGAAAATTTTGAACTATCCAATCAAAATAGATGCAAGGGTATTTTGGGAATTTTTGAAATTTGAGGGGTATTTTGGGAATTTCCATAAATTAGAGGGGTATTTTGGTAATTTCCCCTATTTTTTATGCCTTCCTTAGTTAGCCCTAGATAAAAATAACATTATTTCTATTTTATTGAAAAGATGTTCTTATATTTGTGCCTCTCCAGGCTGTGTCTGATAAAGTGTTTTTTTATCGTTGTGCTACTGAATTATGCAACGTTTAAAAGATGAGAATCAGGGTTAAATTTGCCTCGTAGAATACGAAAGCAGCTTTTTGAAGGTATTTTTGCTATTGCTAAAGTAAATATTTTCACTTTTTTCAACGCCTATATAGGCCTATTTAGCTTCTTGGCAAAAGCAGTCGGGATTCTGCAAATCTGCAGGTTGGTCCTCAGCCGAAAATGAGAAAATTATTAGATGGCGTACATAGTAGAAAAGAAAGCACAGGGGCGTTTCTGCATTGGACCCGGCATCCGGGGAACCACCCACGCGCTCATTTTAGCCACCAACAACCCCGCCGCCTGCCGATTGCGCCACGACGTCTTTAAGTATAGCGTCAACGGGGACCATACGTGGAATTTCTTTCCGCTCTTGTTTTTGGCCTGCTAAAGCATTGGCCTTAGTGTTGGGCGCAAGGGGAAAAGGAGAAATTCCGCCTGAAAATAGAGAAAAATAGTGTAAAAACCTAAAAAATTAAGCTAATTTTCTAAATTTTCCTCTTTGCAAAAATAACGAAAGGTATTTTGCATGTTTGGGAAAATGGTTTTTCCTGAGTACTGCATGCCGTTTTCGATTTTGAAAATGCTGTGAACCTCAAAAGAGAGATAGTATTTTGTTGTAGGCATTGTCACGGAAAAATGTGTCTCAATTGAATACCATGCCGTTTTTTATTTCGAAAATCTTGTCAAGCTCAAAAGAGAGAAAAATAATGTAAAAACGCAAAAAATAGTACCTAATTTTTCAAAATTTCCTCTCGAAAAATTTTGTTAGGGAGAAATGTGTCTCGACCTAATACCATACTGTTTTCAATTTTGAAAATGCTCTCAACCCCAAAAGAGAGAAAAATAGTGTAAAAACCCATCAAAAAATTAGCCTGGTGTTTAGAATTTCTCGGCATTTTTGACATTCAAAATGGTATGGTGTTAACTCGAGACATATTTTCCGCAAATATTGCTCGGCAATGTCCAAGCTATGGTACGAAAATATTTCAAGAGGAAACTTCAAAAAATTAGACTATTTTTTTAATATTTTAACACCATTTTTGTATATTTTGGGAGGACATTTCTCCTTTTTCCATGCCCTCAATCGGTACTTTTAAGATTGAAAACGGCACGCTATTAAGACGAGACACATTTTCCCCGAACACTAGAGAGAAATTTCAAAAAATTAGGCTACTTTACAAAATTTCAACACTATTTTTTACCTATTCTAGGGCAACGTTTTTCCTTTTTCCCAAATACTATCGTGCCCTCAAGCGGTATTTTCAAAATTGAAACCGGCACACTATTAAGACGACACACAATTTGCGACGAGTATTGGTTTTCGAAAATCCTTTCCCCACCAAGTGCTCAGGAAAAATCATTTTCTCGAGCATGCAAATTTCTTTTTGCTGAGTTTCTCAAGAGAAAATTTTAGGCTCGTTCATTCGTTATTTCTATGGTGTTCAACACATGAGCGTGGTGGGAACCCTAGACCACCAATACACACTTGTCCACTAGTTCATTAATCCCTTTGAATTTGATGTCACTTGTTGCATGTGTCTAAATGTGTCAAATCCATTTGACAGATGTGATAGTAGGTTAGCTTTAAGATATAGTGAACGGTTGAGAAAGGCAAGAGAATACTACAAGTGGGCTTGCTGCTTCAAAAAATAGTTCAAAAACATTCCTCTCCCTTACTTATCCTTACTTATCCTAAGATGCTTGTGACTGTGTGAAGTATTATTTCTCTTAACTTATTCATCCTTTAGCTAAAGCAAGGGTTGCTTTACCCTTTCCTTCTTTTGAACACATGAAGTAATAATTGTGTGAACATTATTTACCATCCTCTCTTAATATGGATGCCTCTTCTTCCTCACGAAATCCACTCGATGGACATTACAATGGCTACGATGACAACGTTGAACCCATGTGCGATGAATCTAGTAATGTTCGCTCGATGGAGTTCGAAAATGGTGACTCAATAGCTTGCTAACTTATAGAAAATGATTGATATATGCTTGGGAATAATGTGACTTTCCTTTTTGTTTTTACAGAGTTACACAAGATAGTGCATCGTGATACAGCTGCATCTTTTTTGGGACTCGATAGTGCCCTCGTTCTTGATCGTGTGTCTCCACTCCGCACAAGGAGCGCTTCGAGCCTACCTAAGGTCGATGTTTCTTCTTCTCTTGGTGTTGGGCCCAAATCCCTCAAGCGTGTGGAACAAAGTGTGGCAATAGCACGTACACTTTCCAAGACGTGTAAGGCGACAACGAAACTAAGTAAGACTTGCTTGCACCGCAAACATATTGTACTGTTGTATCCAACCCTTACGAGTTTTGTTTTTTGTTGTGACAACCAAACCTTTATTGGGGGGACCACCACCTGTAGTTGCAAAAAAAGAGAGCATTGCGGAGGGTGCCAAACTAGAAGCACATATTGGTACTGAGTGTTCCCATGAGAATGTAATTCCAGCTGATTCATCTTCTCTTGTGCCTTATGTTCCCACTAAGATCCCTCTATTGCGCATTGTTGACATCACTGAAACTTGCCCTCGTTTCGCATTTGAGGGGTGCATACTTAATCGATATGGAACCTACAAACAAAGCCCAGAGGTCGCTAAGTATATGCATTACCTTAAGGCAGACCTAGTTGATCCACTCAACACTGACACCATCACTTGTGCTGTTAGCGATCAATTTATTGAGCAATTCATTGACACCCTTACTATAGAAGACTTTGTCCACATTGAGAATGTAACTGCTAAAAAAAAAAACTAAATCAAATGGTTGCACATCTCCTCATGTACTATTTTTCAATGCTTCCACGGTTGTAGAAAAAACAAAGCCTTTTGAAGTCAGCCTTAGTTTCTACCCAGAAAGCAAAGTGCGTCAATTTCTGGATGAGGCACAGTCCTTGCATGCACAAGGCACCCGTACACACTTTGGAACTGTAGCTTTTGTTGTTATACAGGGCCATGCTAGCACTTCAAAAGCTGGTCTTTCCCAAGGTGATCTTACTGTTGCAGATGGGCCAGCGCCTGAGGACCGTGCCACTGTAAGGCTTGCTTATCTTCGCCCTTCTATAGATTTGCAGCTTTCTAATGTTTTCCCTCTCTTGTCATCGTAGCTTAGCTTCGTGAATGCACGTAAAGACGATTACCATGCCATTTTTCGTGCTTTGGAGACCGATATGCATCCTATGTTTGTGGCACGAAACATAGGTTCCTTCACAGGTCGAAGCAATACACTCTCAGTCCTGGATATTACTATCCTAGCGCACGTCAAAAGCCCTCGTCTCAAGCATCGTTTAGACGAAGCATATAAGGCTCATATTCTTGATATTGGTCACAATCAAGAAGTAAGTATTGATCTTGCTTTTCCTTTTTCACCGCAATAACTCAACAAAGTTGTAACTTGTCAGGTGTCTATACATAGGTAACTGGTACACTGCACTTTGTGAATGTGAACTCAATTTTGGTGAAATGTTTTTGCGGTCAATGCAAATCTACTAAGATTCACCACCAACAAGAGGTGGACTTTTGCTCTATTTGTTCAAAATCTACAACTATTGTTTTGGTGCCCAAGCTTGAAGGAAAGATTTTGGCCAACAAAGCTTCCCCAATTGATGTTTCCCTAGCGGGTGACATAGTCGACAAAGTATTGCACCTTGACAAAAACTTTGTTGACTTATATGCTTCTGATGTGTTAGATGCACGTGAGCTACTAGCCTTCCTTGTTTCACACTGGCAAATTCACTGTCAACAAATTAGGCCTCATCACATCTTTTGTCGAAGAGACAAAGTAGTGCTCCTCTGTGACATTGAAACTCCATCACCTCCACACCAAAGAACACCCTTTGTATTATATCGCTTTCATCCATGCTCATCTTGTAAATTCCCATCTCAATATTTCAAGAGAAAATTTCAAAAAATTACACTGCTTTTTTAAATTTTTACACTATTTTTGTCTATTTTGGGGCGGCATTTCTCCTTTTTCCATGCCCTCAATCGGCACTATTTAAATTGAAAACGACACGATATTAAGACAAACTAAGTTAGATGATTGCACATCTCCTTATGTACTATTTTTCAATGCTTGCACGGTTGTAGCAAAAACAAATCCTTTTGAAGTCAGCCTTAGTTTCTACCCAAAGAGCAAAGTGCGTCAATTTTTGGATGAGGCATAGTCCTTGCATGCACAAGGCACCCGTACACACTTTGCAACTCTAGCTTTTGTTGTTATATAGGGCCTTGGTAGCACTTCAAAAGCTAGTCTTTCCCGAGGTGATCTTGTTGTTGTAGATCGGCCAACAGCTGAGCACCGTACCACTGTTAGGCTCACTTATCTTCGCCCTTCTATAGAATTGCAGCTTTCTAATATTTTCCCTCTCTTGCCATCACAGCTTAGCTTCATGAATGCACGTAAAGACGATTACCATGCTATTTTTCGTGCTCTGCAGACCTATGTGCATGCTATGTTTGTTGCACAAAACATAGGTCCTTTCACAGGTCGAAGCAATACACTCTCAGTCTTAGATATTACTATCCTGGCACATGTCAAAAGTTCTTGTCTCAAGCACCGTTTGGACGAAGGATATAAGGCCCATATTCTTGATGTTGCTCACAATCAAGAAGTAAGTATTGATCTTGCTTTTCCTTTTTCACCGCAATAACTCAAGAAAGCTCCAACTCATCAGGTGCCTATACATAGGTAACTGTCACACTGCACTTTGTGAATGTGAACTCAATTTTCATGGAACGTTCTTGCGATCAATGTAATCTACTAAGATTCACCACCAACAAGAGGTGGACTTTTGCTCTATTTGCTCAAAATCTACAACTATTGTTTTGGTGCCCCAACTTGAAGGGAAGATTTTGGCCAACAAAGCTTCCCCGATTGATGTTTCCTTAGCGAGTGACATAGTCGGCAATACTTACCTTCGTGAATGCACGTAAAGACGATTGCCACAATATTTTTCGTGCTTTGGAGACCGATGTGCATCCTACGTTTGTTGCACGAAACATAAGTTCCTTCACAAGTCGAAGTAATACACTCTCAGTCTTGGATATTGCTATCCTAGCACACGTCAAAAGTCGTCATCTCAAGCACTGTTTGGAGGAAGCATATAAAGCCCATATTCTTGATGTTGATCACAATCACGAACTAAGTATTGATCTTGCTTTTCCTTTTTCACCACAATAACTCAAGAAAGCTCTAACTCATCAGGTGCCTGTACATAGATAACTAGCACACTGCACTTTGTGAATGTGAACTCAATTTTGGTGGAACGTTCTTGCGGTCAATGCAAATCTACTAAGATTCACCACCAACAAGAGGTGGAATTTTGCTCTATTTGCTCAAAATCTACAACTATTGTTTTGGTGCCCAAGCTTGAAGGAAAGATTTTGGCCAACAAAGCTTCCCCAACTGATATTTTCTTAGCAGGTGACATAGTCGACAAAGTATTGCACTTTGACAAACTTTATTGAATTATATGCTTCTGATGTGCTACATGCACGTGGGCTACTAGCCTCCCTTGTTCGTATTGGCAAATTCACTGTCAACAAATTACACCTCATCACATCTTTTGTCGAAAAGACAAAGTAGTGCTCCTCTACAACATTGAAGCTCCATCACCTCCACACCAAAGAACACTCTTTATATTATATTGCTTTCATCCATTGCTCATCTTGTAGATTTCCATCTCTGTCTCTTTCTGCCTCTCTCTCTCTCTCTCTCTCTCTCTCTCTCTCTCTCTCTCTCTCTCAGTGTGCGCGTGTTTCATTTACTTATCTTCCTTCCACCCCATACCGTAAGGGGAGGAAAAACTGCATGTACATGGCTTCCTCAAGCAACCATAATGCATCTTTTGAACAACTCATTCAAAATAATATTGATAGTGTTTTCCTTGTTGATCACCCATGGAATAATAATGTTTTCCTCGAGCTCAATAAAATAATAAAGTCGCGCTCGTCATTGCAAAAAATCACCAACATCATCATAGAGGCAGTGAGAGTATCATTGGAGGAAACACCAATGATCACACCTTCTCTAGCGTATTTGGCTTCCAGTAGACATGATTCCTCTATTTTGACCCAAGTATTAAATAGCCACACATCATCTATTAGTATTGCGCTTGATATTATCCACGTGTTCTCTTTTAGATTCAGTATTGCATGTGATGTTTTTATTTACGGTGTACCAATAACTTCAATAAAAAACACAACATTCAATAGTGGAACCGATTGAGCGACATTTCAGAAAATCATTATTGTTGATAGAAGTGGCAACCTATTTTTTTTACTTGGGGGGCAACCGATCCTCACACAAACGCAAGCCTCGTACGTGGGACAAAAATGAGACAGAGTCGTTGACAGCTTTGATTCTCCAGCAACCAAATGAACTCCCTATCTCCATCGCGAAAGAATTTGCTTGCTTAGGTGATGGAACCATTCGAGAAATAGGTGCAATAACATCAAAAATTAAAAAACTTATTAAAAAAAACACCCCACAGCTCCGTCCAACATAAACATTCAACAAGCCTCCCCATCAGAAAAAGCTATACAACAGTACACAAAAACATCAAACGATGTTCCTATATATCGATGTTATAAATGTGGACGTTTAATGTTTTTTTCCCAGTTAGCTCGAAAAGGGCGTAGGTCGGCACTTGGGAGGTCTAGAAGCAATGAGATACATGAAAACTATGTTTGCAATTCATGCGGTCGTAGAAGGTAAGAACATGGTGCACTGCTCACCCAATTGAATTCCATAGGATTTAACCTCCCCTTGGCTATAGTAGAGAAGCTAAATCATTTAGAAAGCCGCCTTGTAAGTCCTAGACTACCTTTCACCAAAATTAGGGAGCTTACATACGATGGTCAATTTGGCTTGTGAGGTAGCGTTGTTAATGTTTTGGCATCCTTGGGGAAAACACAACAAATATTGCCAAGGTTTATTCATGATAAAGCCTCGATAATGGTGGGCATTAAGCGTCGTCTACACTACAATCATTGCTACCTTTCCGGGGTTGTTCGACCATTGCTTACAATGAAAGCCACTGCTCAACTATTGCAAACATCTTTATACAAAAATGAAAATATTACTCTGAACAACGAGTGGGTAAGCCATTTCTATAGTCTCCATTGTCCTTTGCCTCATGATTTTGCCGACGACAATCAACCATCAGAAGAAGATGATCTAGCTACAGATGTCATGCTGCATGGAATTGAATCATCACAACAAGTAGTAGATCACAACAACAAAATCTTCTTTGTAGCTCCTGCCGAGGGAAATAATCCTTTGAGTATTTTCAAAGATGAATATTGTGAAGAACTTAGTTTCCCTACTATTTTCTATGGTGAGCCCTGTAAATACCATACACTTGCTAAGCATAAATACCAGCACGTGGCCCAATGGGAGCTTATGCATAGTGATAGAAGGTTCTCACTAAATTTAGAGAATCTTTTTTTCAAAACAGTCAAAGTCATGACTGAAAAAATCTTGGGATCCATTTGGATACGTATGCGCAAAGGCAAACTAAACCACAATACACTAGTGGCCGCACAGGTTGTTGGAGATACTAACATTGAGAAGGTCTTGTCTTCCCAACTTGGATATCGTGACTTCGAGGCATTGCGAACATCACCCGACTACAAAGAGAAACTAAAAAAAAACGCCTTTGCTATGATTAGACAACTTGGACCACCAACATTCTTCATCACATTTTCTGCGACTGAGAAACATTGGAAGCCCTTGATTACAACACTTGCTAAGCTCAACCCCATCACGCATGCAAGCACACAGACAGAAGCATCATACATACGAGATTTGGTCTGAGCCGACCCTATAACAACAGCCCTCTTTTACTTGAACCGATTTAACGGGATGAAGAAATTGCTAACCAAGGATATAACCATATTGGGGAAACTCAAAGATTACTTTTTTGTAACTGAGTTTCAGAGCCAAGGTAGCCAGCATGATCATGGGCTTCTATGGATAGAAAATGCTCCTATTTATGGGAAAGATCCCAATGAAGATGTTGTGGATTTCATTGATAAGTACATAACAACTGACTCCATGCTCCTTCCTGTAGATTTACAAGAAATTCAAACAAACAAGCATAGGAAGACTTGCTTCAGAAAATGCAAGGGATGCCGCTTTGACTTTCCTCGCTACCCAATGCCTTTTACTATGATTTTAGAACCCTACCATTCTCCAGATAACAATATACAATACAAAAGAAAGAAACACAAACAAATCAAAGATAATCTGCTACTACTAGATTATAAAGCGAATATTACATTCGAACAGTGGCTCCTATCTATGGACCTTCGATTTGATGATTACATCGAAGCTATATCATCCACAATCTCATGCCCAACACTTTTGTTGAAAAGAAATATCAAAGATATCTACACAAATAACTTCAATCCAACCATTTCAGAGCTATGGGATGCGAATTCAAATATACAATACATTTTAAATGCACACGGAGCAGCTACCTATTGCACCTCATATATAACAAAATTTGATAACACACTCATCAAAGCAATCAAAGAACAATTTGACTCTTGCATTGAAAACAATGCAACTACATACGATAGACTTCGAAAAATAGGAAACACAATACTGAACACACAGCAAATAAGCTCACAACAAGCAGTATATATTGCACTTTTCCTACCTCTCTACAGCGCAACCTGAGAATTTAAGTTCATAAACACAAACCCTCCCTACGAGAGGATAATGCTTCTCAAGCGAAAACACCTCCTACAAAACATAGACCCGACCAGCAAAAAAATCTTTTACGAGACAAGCATAGACAAATACTGTACACGTCCTGCCCAACTCAATGCCATATAATTGGCAGAATTTGCCTCCACATACAATACAACAAGCAACACATACAAAAAACGTACCAAACCAAATATTATACAATATGTCAAATATAATGCCACAAAAAATCCAGATAATTATTATAGAGAACAATGTCTTTTATTTTTACCATGGATAAATAATGAAACTCAACATCTAACAGATGGACTCACATGGAAAGACGTGTACAATCAAAATAAACCTATCATCGATACAAATGAATCCAAATATAATAAAACCACAATACTAAAGGAAAACCTTAACACCGACTCACTAGCCACCAATTCACCTTCGACATCTACAACACTATATAATATTTCCTCCCATATTCGTGTTGACATCACAGAAGACCTAAATATCCAACACCACCAGCTGCATATACACACTATACCAACCATAAAAATACTACTACAGCCAAACGATATATACTACAAGAGCATTCTACTACTTAACACACAACAAAGGCTAATATTCGATGATATTATGCTAAGAAAACGTATATTTCCTATAGAACCAATCCATATTTTCCTGACTGGAGGCGCAGGCACAGGGAAAACTTTCACCCTCCTTTTGATTGTCTAAGGACTTCTACGTTTCTATAACCACAGATCACATTCCAGCCCAACAACGACAAAAGCTTTGCTAATGGCATACACGGGCAAGGCTGCCTTTAACATTGGTGGAACCACTATCCACTCAGCCCTCCACTTGCCACTGCTCACATCATCTAACACTTCCCTATCACCTGAGAGACTGAATGAGCTACGACTGCTTTACCGCGACCTGCAGCTAGCCATTTTCGATGAGGTCTCCTTGATTGGAACCAGCGTCTTCTCTATGGCAGACTCTCGTCTGCGTGCAATAAAAAACAACTACGACCTTCCATTTGGTGGTGTTGACGTTCTCTTATGTGGCGATCTTTGTCAAGCGAGTCCTATGCGCGACTCTTGGATTTTCTCCAGAAAACATCCGTTGCTCGAAGCTATCTCACCCTCTTTCTGGCATGACCGCATAAAGTCTTATGAGTTAACAAGCACCATGAGACAAACTAATAAGACATTCATCGACATACTCAACAGGATACGCGTTTCAAAGCACACCAACGAAGACAATTTGTACCTCAATACACATTACATGCGCGCAGTACCTCATCCAACCATCGTCTCCCACCTTTACTATGCAAACAAAGATAAAGACCTACACAGCCAACATATTTTCAACACTACCATAGGGACACCACTATTTATTGAAGCACAAGATACAAAGGCAAAAAATTGCAGCAAAACTATTCAAATACCAATAGATCCAAAATTGACTGCAGGTCTTCACAAAAAACTTCACTTGAAACCAGGCCTAATTGTAGAACTTTATGCTGGAAATATTGACATTCTAGATGGCCTAGTCAATGGAGCCGACGGTATATTCAAAGCGATAACACAAACCTCCACAACACAAACCATCTGGATTCACTTTCAAACCACTAAAGTAGGCCAAAAAACTAGGTATGAAAACCAGCAACTATACATTGCATCAATAGATAGGCAATGGACACCAATCCAAAAAATAACACGTGAGTTTCAAATAGGAAAGAACTTCCTGAACACTATTACTAGAACACAATTCCCAATTCAACCTGCAGCTGCTAGAACCATACACCGTGCACAAGGCTTGACGCTAGACACCTTGGCTTTCGATCCAACCAGCATTCGAAGTCACGGCCTTGTGTACACCGCCCTCTCCTGCGTAAGAGATCCCAACAACCTTTACCTCCTAGCAGAATTAACTTCCAACCATATTAAAGTAGACCAAACAGTTCTAACTGAGTTACACCGCCTCAAAACACATGCCACTTGGCAACCTACACAGCTTAACCTCCACTCTTTGCCCGGCAATCACTTGATAATACAATCTCTTAACATTGTGTCCCTAAAGAAACACCACAACAACCTTATTCATGATAATAGCTTAATGGCCTCCCACATTCTTTGTCTCCAAGAAACAAAACTACGACATCCCAACACAATGGCCATAAACGGTTACACACACACTCAAACAACTGGCCCCATGGGAGTATCCCTCTTCACATCAAACAAAAACATATATCTACAACACCACAACATCATTTCCACGAATGAAATAGAATGCATTACAGCACTCCTCAACACGCCACATAATCCACCAATAACCCTGATAACATTGTACCGCAGACCCTCAACTCCACTTCCTTTGCTCCTGCAAACATTGACCACAGTGCTCACACCTCACCTCCAACACACCCCTACTATTTTACTCGGTGATTTCAACATCAATGCTAAATACCAAACACCTGAATAACTTGCACTTTCTAACCTTCTTTCCACACACAACATGACACAACATATAAAGCAAACCACAACAATCTACAATTCAACATTGGATCACATTTGGACTACAAATTCCTTCACTAACATAACAATAGGCACTAACTTTTTGTTCTGGTCAAACCACTCCATTATTTACTTACTACTCCCACTAAACTCCAAAAATCCATTCCAATGCTCCCCTCCTCCTACATCCTAAAAGCACCTCCACAAACCCTTCGATTGGCAAGCCCCCGTGATCCATCACCTTGTTTTAATTTGCAATGCATTGGGAGGAATTCATACCTTCAAGTTTTCTAAAAATAGTGGCATCATGATGATCTTGTTGCAAAATGGTATGTCCCACGAGCATCCACAAGGTACTTGCAATAGTTTTTTTTGTAATGCAAACTTGCGCGCTTGTTCACTTGCAGTTAACTATATTTCCTCCATATTTTGATGTGGATATCCTGCTAAAATCTTGGCAACCAAGAAGACTTATCGCTCACATCCACTGGAAACAACCCAGAGCTTCTTTGCTACAAGCATGGGCATATTCTTTGATTAAGGCGCTTCAAGAAACCCTCACTTTGCATTTGGTTGAAATAGCCAAGAGCTTTCTTTCTACAACCATGTTGGACATATCTTGCAAATCAATGCGCTCCAAGATACAAAATTTTGAGCAGAAAGCTCATCAATATTTTTTGTGCTTTTGTAAGGGTATCATGCCTTCACTTTGCCAAATCTTCCTCGACCAACCTTGTTGGCATATTCTCCCATTAGAGCACTTCTATGAGCTTCCTTTCCACAGCGTGGCATGAAACCTCACTTTGCATCTAGTTATAACAGCCAACAGTTTCCTTTCCCCCAATCAATACATTCCAAGTGACCGTCAATTGCAATGGCTCAGTAAGTCCTTGAAAGGCATATCATCCTTTAGATGCATTTTGACGTGCTTCAATTGACAAGAAACCCTCACTTTGCATCCACTGGAAACAGCCCAAATTTTCGAGCTCTCTAGAAGCATCTTTGTCTTTTGTACCTTCGACTCACATATAGATCATGTCTACCACGATCTCCATCATCGTGTTGATCATGTCTATTGTGATCTACATCATCATCTCTTCAATTACATTTGACATCGTACCGACGTTCATGTTCACTTGGTTGTCATGTCTACCATCAACATTGCATTTGTGTTGTTCTTCCTCCTTCAACTTATATGATTTTGCCATCACATTTGGTAGCTAGGCAAGGACGTGAGTCGACAATGACACTCGGTTCCCACTTGGTCCACCTTCTCTCTCACTTGTGAAGAGCAACAACTTTGACCCAACTTCTCTCTCGCTCTCAGTAGTAGTCAATAGCAACATCGATAGCTTTCTCTTTCGCACGCTTTTGGTTGTAGGCTTTCTCTCAATTATTCATCTATGTTACTTGACGTCTTAAAAGCTCGATAAGAGAACCCCATCACGTTCAGTTCTAAACGTTGTGTTTCATTAACCCTTACATGTTGATTACTTTGCACTATTATTAAGTAAAATCACAAGCAGAATAGCTTTTATTTGCATTGTTGCGCTAAAAATCTGACATCACTATTCTTAAAAAATTTCCCGGTAAATTTGGGTGATAATGTAGGTCACTCACATTGCAAGTTTTGCCAGAACATCCTTAGAAAATCATGGTAAATATATAGTATAACCTAAGGGCAAGGACTCTCACCCTCGGCATGCTCTCCATGACGCCTACAAACCTTTCTCTCATTGAGAAAGAGATACTTTCCGCTTCTAGAATTCTTTTTTCATGTGATTTTGGCCTCCAACTAGAGCCTCTCCCTTGGGGGTGGGTGTAATGGCCCTACGTATGCAATGCTTAATCGATACGTGCAAAGACCCCCCCTATATAGGTTGCCTCAGCAAGCAAAGAATGGGTATGCAGCCAATTCAACACTACAGCTTCAACACACGCTTCTTGGTCATCTATGGTGCACCCCATACATGTGTAGTAAGCAATCAAAATGTAGAGTTGAAAGGGCAGTGGTAATGCGTGTGCTAGTCTCCACCCAATCGTGCTATCTTATAGCCTCCCCCTAGCGTACACGTTGTTTGGCCATGCCAGTGGCCTTGTCTGTAGGACCCATGTTCTTACATTACTCCCCCCTTGGAGAATCATTTTCGTCATTGAAAACGAACGTAGGAAAACGTTTCTTAAGTGTGGAGACATTCTCCCTTGTAGAACCTTCTTCAGGTCTATCTAGCCATTTTACCAACACCTGTCGTCTGACATGATGTCTAGTGCGAAGCTCATGAGAATCCAATATATTTTTGGGCTCATGAAAGATGCTTGGCGGTTCGATAAGGTCAACTAACACACCCGTGTCAATGACATTATCATTCTGTCCTAGTTGTTTTCATAAACGGCTAACATGGGAAACAGGATGAACTTGTGAGTTCTCTGGGAGAGCTAACTTATAGGCCACTCGTTTGAGAATGGTAAACGGTCCACAATAGCGTGGTGAAAGTTTAGCAACTTTTCCCATCTTCAGACTTTCTGAATGCTCTGGAACTTTGAGGAAAACCTTGTCTCCTTCGAAAGTAGCAAAACGACGATGTTCATTTGCTTACTTCTTATATCGATCTTGAGCTTGCTTAACATTCTGTCGAGCATCTCGAAGCATTTCAAAATGGTCTTGGAGAATATCCTTCTCTTGTTGTATCGTCTCCTTAGCCAACACAACCGTAACAGTTGATCTACGTTGAAATCCATACAAAAGCATAAATGGACTAAACCCTGTAGTCACATGCTTTAAACTATTGTAAGAAAATTCCAATATAGGTAAGTAGTCTTCCCAATTGGTTTGCTTCTTGCTAACGTGAACTCGTAGCATATCCTCTAGCACTTGATTAACTCTTTTTGTTTGACCATCTGTTTCTGGATGATCAGCCGTACTTGGATTAAGTTTAGTTTCCAACTTTTGGAACACGGGTCTCCAAAAGTGATTATCATACTTTCAATCTGTCACTAATGATACTAGCTCGAAGACCGTAGAGTTTATATATGTGCTCTACAAATAGCCATGCTAATTCTGGTGTCTTAACCGTAGTCTTAGTGGGAATGAATCGACCCATCTTTGTGAGACCGTCTACAATTACCCAAGTGGCATCATGGCCACGATTTGTAGTACGTAGTCCTACTACAAAATCCATAGAGACACTCTCCCACTTACCTTGTGGAATCTCTAAAGGATGTAAAAGGCCACCTACCTTGAGGCGCTCTGCCTTATTAACTTGGCACTGTTGGCAGTTTAGTACGTACTCTTGAACATCATGATGTAGGCGCAGCCAATAAAATTGTTGTCGAACTAAGGCATACGTCTTACGAATACCTAGATGACCATCACTTGGACTATCATGGCACTCAAATAAGATTTGGCGCCTAGTGTGTGAATCCTTTGGCACACATACTCTACCCGTGTATGGTAAGTAACCATCAGCAATGGAAAAATTCTTCCATCGTTTAAGCTCTTCCTAAGTAGGGGTGGAGCTCTATGTGTTGGAGTTTTTATTTGCGCGTGCAGAGACATGTTGTTATGGTTGTACAGAGACATGTGAGTGTGAGGGATCTCTTTTGAAAACTGCACTCCACACTTTAGCATATGATTGATCTTGTGCACACTTGCCACGTAATGACTCCAAAAATCCCCTCTTGATTTTCGTGAAAGCAAGTGAGTTAAATCTGTGGCATCCGACTTAGTGCATCCGCTACTACATTATATCGCCCCTTGTGATATCGTAGTTTACAATCATAATCTTGAAGGATTTTTGCCCATCTAGCTTTACGGCCCTTCAAGTCCGTTTGAGTAGTAAACCATTTGATACTCTCATGGTCAAAAACTACTTCAAACTCGGCACCATACAAATAGTGTCGCCACTTTCATAAAGCGTGAATTATGGCGTAGAGCTCTCTCTCATAGATAGAATAATTATGTTGAGCTAGGTCTTCCCTCCTAGAGAAGTACCGCACCAATTTCTTTATCACTAGCATCAGTCTCTACCACAAACGGTTTTAGTGGGTCAACGATTGCTAGGATGGGAGCAGTGGCTATAGCTACCTTGAGCTGTTCAAAATTGCGTTTTTGGGATTTTTCCCAAGAAAAGGTCTTACCTTTTGCTTTAAGTTGATCCGTCATAGGAACAGCGATTTTGACATAATCACGGATATACTGTTGGTAAAATCCAGCCATGCCTAAGAATACTTGAAGCTCCTCAACCGTGTTGGGATGTGGCCATCGAAGAATGGCAGCGACCTTGTCAGTGTCCATTTTGATGCCAGAATAAGAGATCGCATGACCGAGGTAATGTATCTCTGTTTTAAAGAAATCGCATTTGCTTTCCTTAGCATACAACACGTGAGCTCGTAGTTGTTCGAACACTAATCGTAAGTGTTCTATGTGTTCATCTTTAGTCTTACTGTAAATGAGAATGTCATCAGGAAAACCACAAGAAATTTTCCAAGATAGGGACGTAAGACACTATCCATGAGTGTCATAAATGTAGCTGGAGCATTGGTTAAACCAAAAGGCATAACCAAAAATTCAAAATGCCCAAATCATGTTCTAAAGGGAGTTTTGGAGATATCTTGCAAAAGGATACGCACCTGGTGGTATCCTGAACGAAGATGTATATTTGTATAGTATCTTGCCCCATGGAGTTGATCAAACAACTCATCCACTCTTGGCAGAGGATACTTGTTCTTGATGGTTATGGCGTCTAATCCATGATAATCTACACACATGCGCATAGTACCATCTTTCTTTTTTACCAATAGAATTGGTGATGCCCAAGGCGAAGTGCTAGGTCTAATGAAACCACGGGTCAGCCAACTGACTCTCAACGTCCTTGGCTTCGTTAGCACTCATACGATAAGGTGGTTTACTCACCAGTTTAGTGCTTGGCAAGACATCTATGTCATGCTTCACATCACGTGTAGGGGGTAAACCGGGTGGTAAATCACTTGAGTGTAGAGTGCGCAGGTGATGGAGAAGGTAGAAAAGAAAACTATGCATACACACCAACACACATCAAGACACACACACACAATCGTTGCCCTGCAGCAGCCATTCAACGTGCTGCTCTTCTCTTCTTCTCTCTCTTTTGAACTATTATCCAAAGTATATTTACAACATAGTATAGTCAGTGTCCAGTCGCCCATAGCACAATGGGCATATTCTTTAACATCATATTCTTTAACACTCCCCCTCAAGCTCAGAGTGAGCTTGCATATGATGGATTCCCAATGCTTCACGAAAGTAGCAAAACTTCTCCTTTCCAAGAGCTTTTGTGAATATATCCGCAACTTGATCATTTGTCTTCACATACACCAAATCAATCTCATTTGCCAAAACTTTTTCTCTAATGAAGTGATAATGTACCTCAATGTGTTTAGTGCGAGCATGGTAGACTGGATTCTTTGCCAACATGATGTTGCTAATATTGTCACAATATATAATGACACTGTCAAGATAGTCAAAACCAAAGTCTACCATAAGTACTCTCAACCATGACTCTTCACATGCTGCCAAAGCTGCTCCACGATATTCAGCTTTTGTACTTGATAATGCTACAGTTGATTGCTTCTTGCTACTCCAACTTATCATACCATTGCCAATGGAAAATACATAACCACTTATAGATCTTCTATCCATAAAATCTCCTGCCCAATCTGCATCTGTGTAACCATAAAGACAAAGCTTCCCATTCTTTTCATAAAACATTCCATAACTGACAGTGGCTTTCACATATCTCATAATCCGTCTCACTGCATCAAGATGACTTTTACATGGATTTTGCATGAATTGACTCACAACACCCACTGCATAACTCAAATCTGGCCTTGTTATTGTCAAGTAAATAAGGCTTCCAACCATCTTGCGATACATAGTGACATCCTCAATGTAATGTCCATCATCAAATAACTTCACATTTTGATCAAGAGGTGTATCAACCGGTTTGCACGACGCTGTCATTCCATACTTCTCAAGCATATCCAACGCGTATTGTCTTTGTATTATCCAAATTCCTGATAAGGTATTGACAATTTCAATTCCCAAGAAATATATCAACTCACCAAGGTCCTTCATGTTGAATTTCTCTCAACAAACTCTTCTTGACATGCAAAATTTGCTCAGCGTGACTTCCAGTGAGAATCAAGTCATCAACATAGATAACAATAACGACGATCTCTCCATCAACATGCTTCAAAAATAATGAGTGATCAGCAGTAGATTATTTAAATCCAATCTTCTTCAAGAATCTGGTTATCTTTTCACACCAAGCTCTAGATGCTTGCTTCAAACCATACAATGCTTTCTTCAACTTACACACATAATATGGAAACTCTGGATGTTGATAACCCTCTGGCTGTATCATATAAACTTCTTCTTCCAAGTCACCATCAAGAATGCATTATCCACATCCATTTGCCGTAACTTCCAACCGAACATACTTGCCATTGCTATCACCAATCTGACTGTTGTCATCTTTGCAACTGGACTAAATGTCTCATCATAATCAAGACCTTTTGTTTGTGCATAACCTTTAGCAACAAGCCTCACTTTGTATCTTTCCACACTACCATTTGACTTGCACTTGACTTTGTATACCCATTTTGAACCAATTGCTTTCTTTCCACTTGGAAAGCGAACCAAATCCCAAGTGTCATTCTTCACAAGAGCATCCATCTCATCATCCATAGCTGACTCCCATTCTGATTTTCCAATTTCCTCTTGAAAACATGTAGGCTCTTTATGTTGCACACGTGAAACCATGTATGCATAATGTGTACGCATGTAACCATTGTATGTCAATCTATCAACTCGATAACGCACCCTCTCTGATCTTCTCAACTGTGGTGCACTCTTCTCTTCAACTCTTGCATATGGGGGTACATATTTCTCAATATGCTTACTGCCAGGTGTCCTCAAATGTGGTAAACCATGTTCTTCATCGAGGCTTTCATCTCCAGAACTCTCTTCAACCACTTTCTTCTTGCCTTTCTCGTCTTGCTTCTTATCTCGCAAACGACCGCTCCATGGGTTGACACTTCCTGTACTCTCCTCTGCCATATGTGGTCCTGAAATAGTTCTTGTTGATGGTCCTGGCTTATCAACAACATGATGCACATTCTCTTGCTCTTCATACTCATCTTCTATCATCACTGGCTTTGGTTTATACCATGGTTCATGCTCACAAAATTTGACATCTCTACTGACATAAACTTTTCTTGTCGTAGGATCATAGCACTTGTAACCTTTCTTTTCAACTGGGTAGCCCAAGAATATACACTTCACTGCCTTTGGCTCCATCTTCTTTCTTGCTTCATTTGGCACATGAACATAGCAAACACATCCAAAAACTTTCATATAGGAAACTGTTGGCTTGATCCCATAAAGTCTCTCATAAGGTGAAATTTCATGAATGGCAGCTGTTGGTGTTCGATTCATAATGTGTACTGTTGTATGAACTGCTTCATCCCAATATGTTAATGGCATATTCATCTCATTCATCATGGCTCTTGCAATCTCTGCTATGACTCTATTCTTTCTCTTAGCAACTCCATTTTGTTGTGGTGTGTATCTACAAGTAATCTGTCTTCTTATGCCTTGTTCATGTAAGTAATCATCAAAAATGTGTGATATGTACTCTCCCCCTCCATCTGTACGTAGGCATTTAATTTGACAACCGTTCTCTTTTTCAACCATAACTTTGAACTCCAAAAATACTTCAAATGCCTCTGACTTTGCCTTTAGAAAGTAAACCCATGTCATCTTCTGTAATCATCCGTAAATGTGATAAAATATCGACAACCATTTGGTGTAGCATGATCACAAGGTCCCCAAATATCTGAATGAACAATTTCCAAAGGACTTTGGCTAATTCTCCCCCTCTTTGGAAATGGTAAACGAGATTGCTTTCCAAATTGACAAGCTTCACAAACATGATCAAAATTCAATCTGCCAAAATTTGGTAATCCACGTACAATTTGATTTGATTGCATATGCTTTAATCTTCTAAAATTGACATGACCAATCCTCTTATGCCATAACTCTGCCCAATCATCTTGAGTGGCTGATTTGTTTGCATACATACCGCTATGTAAACATGGATCTCCAGCTTCCAATGAGAACAAGCGACCTTTCTTTCTTCCACGTGCCAATATCTTGCCTAGTCTGCCGTTGTGAAACTCCTCTATGAAGCAGCCATAACGATTAAAACGGACTTGCAACCCTTGATCTGCCATTTGTCCAACTGATGCTAAATTCTTTGTGATCGAAGGTACATATAGAACATCTCCCAATGTGTTGTATGTCCCGTCTTTTTCTAGCAATGGAACTGAACCAACATGTGTAATCCGATGCATAGTATCATCACCTGTAGCGACAAACTCATCCTCTTCTAACTTCTTTTTTTTGTCAAACCATTCACCATGATATGTCATATGATTTGTGGCACCACTATCTAAATACCAATCATCTGTATGATGTGGCTCCACCATGCTTCCAACAACATGCTCCATAGGAAATAAATGTCCACTCGATCTATTGTCATATATATTTTGATCATGAGGATTGTATCCAGCAAAGTTTCCTCCATGTCTGCCATAACCTCGGCCTCTTCCACCACGATCACGATTTTGATTTAGCCTTGTGTGACATTCTCTTTCAAAGTGACCATAAATGCCACATCTGTTACAATATCCATCTCTTTGAGGATGTACAAATCGTCCACCTCTACGTCCACGAGTTCGGGCTCTCCCCCTGCCTCTTTGGCTATAATCGTTGTAACTTTGACTTTGTTGGTTTTGCCATTGACCTCTTCCAACATTGTTTCCACGACCATAGTTTCCTCTTCCACCTCTATTGTTTCCACGACCTCTAGAGTAAAAAACCTGATCTCTGGAATTGTTATTTATTGTAGAAGGACGTGACTTGCCTAACTTCACCTCTTCTTGCAAACAAAGTTTTACTAACTCTTCAAAATCAGGCATCTGTCCTCGAACAGATATAGATGTATCCAATGACTTGTATTCCGGTCCCAAACCATTCAATGTCACTAAAACTAAGTCATCATCTGGAACTTCAACATTAATGCTCGCAAGATCTTCCTGTATTTGCTTTATCTCTGTCACATAATCTGATATGGATCTATTTCCTCGCCATACACAATGTAACCTTTGCTTCAAGTGAACTTTTCGTGGTTCTGTATTGGAGCTGTTCATTCTTGCTAGTATCTCCCATGCTTCCTTTTGAGATTGAGCCTTCTTCACATGTGGTATAAAGAAGTCACTAATGCATAGTGAAATCCAATGCATCACTTTCCTTGAATTCTCGATCCACTTCTTGTAAGCTTCTACTCCTGCTTGCCATGTTTTATGTGCTTCAACATTCTCTATATTTGGTTCCAAACCAACCTCGGGACACTCTTGTTCACCTGTAATATAATCCCATAAATCTTTGCCCATGATAAAGTTCTCCATCCTGTAAGACCATATGCTGTAGTTCTCTCTAGTCAGCTTCTCTCCAACAATCTGTGTGACTTGAGTTGAACTTTCTGCCATCTTCACTCTCTCAATTTCTTTCAAAGGATTTTGATAAAACTTCGGCAGAGTTTCGTTTGTATTTGGACAATATCTCAAGTGACAATCTCAACCAAAGTGCTCATAAACACTAACAGAAAATCTCTCACTGCCAAGGGAAAATCCACTGACTCACTTTGCCACAGACTAACTCAGTACTATGCATAAATACTCTAAAACAATGTCCACATGGACCTGTATGCAAATGCAATCCATACGCTGTCCTGTAGCACATATCCATACATCAACCTTCTTCCCATAGGCGTAAACGACATATGAGGTCTTTCGCGGGGCCAGTCGGGGATTCACTCCAGTACCTAATCCACCTTGCCAAGGTACCAAAGCTCCCAAGGCAAGGCTTCAAAAAACCTCACTCGACCCTCACAAAGGCTGCAGTTTTCCAAAATACATTGACCGCATATCCATACATAACCACAAAGTACTCAATCTGACAATATAACCGCCTCAACTTCTCCCACAACCTTTCTTACATAGGTGGCTGTCCATAACGGACCCACAACAACCAAACATAATCTTCGATAACACAATCATGATGCAAAAGCTCTATGTCGCTCTCCAAAACCTGTGTAAATGCTGAATTCTTCACCTGTAACCTGTAAATCTACTGCCGAGTGCAAAACTGGACCTCTCCTATGCTTGTGTGAGCTGGCTGTTTGCTGCAGAAAATTGCAGATTTTGGCAAATCTGAGTATGCCAATGCATCTGGAACGCCCAAAAACATAAAGATAGACTCCTGGATCACTGTATTCCGAGTTCGGGTGAGGGAGTTATGACCAAAAAACCTCTCTTTTTTGCTGTTTTCCAGAGCTGCGGAAACCTATGTATTGACTGTAGCTCCTCAAACTGAGCTCTGATACCACTTTGTAGAGTGCGCAGGTGATGGAGAAGGTAGAAAAGAAGACTACGCATACACACCAACACACATCGAGACACACACACACAATCGTTACCCTGCAGCAGCCATTCAATCTGCTGCTCTTCTCTTGTTCTCTCTCTTTTGAACTATTATCCAAAGTATATTTACAACATAGTATAGTCAGTGTCCAGCCGCCCATAGCACAATGGGCATATTCTTTAACATCATATTCTTTAACATTGAGAACACATCACTATATTCCATGAGTAAGTGAGTCAGCTTTTGCCGTGCAAAAGGAGAAAGTAAACTAGAGTTATGCTAGGATGGAGGATGTTTGTTTTACAACAGTTGCACGTTGCTCTATAGAATTAAAATTGAGAGCACTATGCTCTTTAGATTTATTAACACTTTGCATATTATTAAAATTCATTGCACTTTGCATACCATTACTAGAATTCACCGCACTTTGCTCTTGAGAATTCACAAGACTTGGAGACAAGCAGTAACACAAAAAGACTTCATCTATTAAATTTGCTTTCTGCAAAATAGAAAGCTTGGTTGTACATATAAGAGGTACAGATGGTATATTTTTCTCACCAAGCAAAAGAACATGTTTACCATTGGCCATAAAGGATAGGGAGTTGTGTTCATAACTAGTGTGCAATGTGTTTCCTAAACCATGCAGCCACTCCCGTCCTACAACTACATCAGCATGGTCCATGTTCATAACTTTGAAGTCAAGGGTCATTGTATGATCTTGAACATAATCTCAACCTCTTGAACCACCGTGTCCCATACTTCTTTATCATTCCCAAACATCTGCTCCACCACATACTTGTGAGAGCAGGGAGTCTGTGTAAGCTTCAATTTCTTGACTAGCTTTTAGTTCAAGAAGTTACGAGCTGCACCATCATCCACTAAAATACGAACACGTTGTCCGTTAATAGTGCTATGCATGCGAATCAAATCATGGGGGCCAAAGGTGGGCTGTCGCATTGAAGCAGGCACACAACACTTGTGTTTTTCTTCCATATGAAGAACCTCTACAACACAATATTTAGGAGATAAATCTAATGTGAGGCATTGCACCATGTGCATGGCCTTTTCTTTGCCTTGCAAAAGAGGACAAGATTTCTTGTTATGTTGGTCCGAAAGACATCTAAAACACAAATTGTGTTTCTTTGCACGCTCAAAATCAGCAATGTTGAGAGACTCACGTGGAGTATCTTGTGATTGCTTAGGCTTCTTAGCCTCTTGTGGGCGTGGAGAGGTAGATTGTCTCTTATTCCTCTTGGAACATGTGGGAGATCTACCTCGCCATTGGCTCTTAGCAAAATTATTCTAAGAGTAGGGAACATTTCCTTTCCTCTCTTGGTCATCATCATATCTTTGGGCATGGCTGATGGCTTCTTCCATCTAGACCTTCTAGTTTTAATATGATTTTCCGATACTTCGAAAGGTACTGTGTGAGAGAGAGGCCAGACATGCGGCATGCATCCCATGCTAACCAATTCTTGTCTTCTTCACTGGAGTCCAAAAACTCTTTGGAGAAAGAAGCTTGAAACGCGGTCCAAGAGGGAGGACGAGCATCTGTTGGAAATGTCATCCACCACTTATAGGCCTTGCCTTTAAGAGATAGACTTGTTTCCACAATCGTATTTATATCCGGAGTGTGTCTCAATCTATGAATATCACTCCATTTGTGTAGGAACGTATTGACCGCATCCTTGTTGTGATCACGCTCTTCCCCGTGAAACTCGGGAATGGTGAAATTCTTAAGTAATGCATTGCTACCTTCTGCATCTTCTGAAGCACTTGTCTCTTGGACTCCTTGAGTCGTGCGAGCTCGGTTCCCTTCAACCGTGCCACTTGTGGCTCCTTGAGCCGTCTGTGAATTCATAAATTTCAAAAGTAACTCCGTAAGATTAGTAGCATTTGCATTGAGTGCAAAGAGGTTGCGTTCAAGTACGCTTTGGTGATTTTTCAAAGTCTTGAAAGCAGCCATATCTACAAGGCCATGATCTCCTAGATCATCATCATCATGCATATTAGTGTCAGTAGCACCCGTGGTGCCCTGATTTTGATCTACGTGCTTAAAATCAAACGTGTGTGTAGGTGGGATATCCTCACTAGCCATGGTAAACACACCCTAATGTAAAGACAGGAAAAAAAACGTTAACTTGTACCTTGTGAAATTGAAGTATTTGTGTTTTGTATGCTCCGCAATTTGCGTTGCATGCGAACCTCGCCTTGCGGGAATTGTAGCGCTTCACGTGTCGTTCGTCATAAGAACACCTTTGTTGATTCTTCATAAAAAATCATCGTTTTTGTGAAGGCTTTTGTTCACTTTGAAGCTACCTCCTTGAGGAAAAAAGAATTTCTTGAGGAAAACTTGTCTTTCTTAAAGTCTAGGAGTAGTTGTGGTTTCTTTGTCAAGCAGAAAACTTGTAATCCTTTGACCCTCAAGGCTTGGTCTGAGCTCGAGGTTGGTGTATATTTCTGATGTTCTTAATACTATCCACTCACAATTGTGAGTTTTGCACCAAAAAAAAGAGGAAAACTTGCCTTTCTCCAAGAAGTGAAAAGGAAAGGTGAAACTACTTCCTTGAAGTTTGAAGCTTTCCCTTTCCTTTTAGTTTCCCTTTCAACAAGGGTCAATAACTTGATGGTAATGTGTTGGCCTCTTACCCTCATGGGGTGGGTTCAACCCTCCTTCGTGCAAGGGTTAAGTGGGCCTTCCTATGCGTGCAGCCAACGCTGCCAATGGAAGCCTTCAAAGCCTCGGTGTCATCGAGTTGCCGGTCGAGTTTGCCTTGGTCGCTCGTCGTGGTCGCCCCTTGTGGAGGGTGTAGATGGGGCTATCGTTGTTTGTCTTCGGGGTGCGCACAAGAAACCATGCTTATCTTCTTTTGGTTGCACAGCGGAGCCGTCACTGTCTGCAAAACGTGAGAGAGAAGCAGCACGTCGCATACACGTGCAACCCGCCTTTTCCCTTCTCCAAAAATACTAGGATACCAGTGAAAGGGCGGTGGTAATGCGTGTGCTAGTCTCCACCCAATCGTGCTATCTTATAGCCTCCCCCTATCGTACACACTATCTGGCCGTGCCGGTGGCCTTGCCCATAGGACCCATGTCCTTACAAGAGCAAGCTTGTCAAGAACAAGGTAATCAATTTACACCCATCAATGTACTTCTTTCTAAAGTATGGAAGAATGTTGAAGTAAGTACCTACCACAACATGGGGGGTTATTTAAATGTTGCCAATAGTTTCCATAGAACAATAGTAATACTAAGCCCCAAGACACTTTCCAACATGCTAACAACAGGAAGTAGACATCTAGTATAACCATGTGCACGATAGAGTGGTGATTGGGATCTTTCATAGCATCTTGCCTCCCTTAGATACTATCAAGCAGTGAGTGGCTTAGAATTGAGAATCCCAAAATCTTTTTGCCTCATATTCAATGTTTTCCTAATGATTACTAGGTACTTTTGTATGAGGACTCTTTCCCTATAGGTCATTAGCCAAGATTAGTTGCTTGTAAAATAATTCTCCTTTTACCATTTTAAGTCAAATGATGCTTTTGATCTCAAACCACAGAAACCCACAAAGGTTCCAATTTGGATTGACACTCTTTATTATCCTATGGAGTACTTCCCATGGCTTAAAGCACAAGGAGTCAGAGGTTTGCAACATTTTGGGACCAAATTTAACTTCCATCCTCGTTTAAGTTGACTTGAGTGAATCCACAAGAGACACTATGTAGACCAAAGACTCTGGCAAACAAAATGTGTTTCATGTTTAAAGTGTAGTGTACAAGTAGCTCACAATGCAGGTCCCTCTTTCATGGATGAAGATTGTGAACAAGCTAGTATACTTGGTCATGTGATGTTTAGCCAAGGCACATTGGCCCTTTACCCACCAACAACCTCCCATTTAGGGCCAACTTGCCTTTTATCTAGACGTATATAGAAAGTATCTAGAGTTGAGATTTCTACACAATGCCCAAAAGCACTCAACAATGTACAAAAGTCTCAAACCTTTGGGTAGTAGATCAACTCGGATTTCATCAATGTAAATCTTGACAAGCTATATGTGCTTGTCAAGATTCACAAGTCTATGAGGTGCTTGCCCTCAAGCACCTCATAGATGAAGTGATGCCTCATATTAATGTGCTTGGTCTTTGCATGAAACATTATTTTTTGATATATGGATAGCACTTTGACTATCACAAGGAAAAATTAGATGTTTTGCATTAATGCCCAAATCTTCTGTCATAAAATCTAATAACTAACCAACCCTAACGATTTTCTCGTATTAAATTGATCATTTAATGTGGGAGAATAAACGGGAACAAGGGTTAGAATATTAACATGTGCTTACATATCTATCTCACCACAGGGCCAATGGTAAAGGGGTCCAGATGAGAGATGGCATGTCAAAGAGCAAGGCTAGCTAATGGAGCTTAAAGACCTTAGGCTTAGCTTCATTAAAGACCTCCAAAGGTTAGTGTTAAAAAATCCTTTGACCTTAGGTAAGCTAGGGTTGAGCTTGAGGTGCTTGTTGTGCTTGATGAGTAAGGTGCTTGCCGTGCTTGATGACTAAGATGCTTGAGGTACTTGTCGTGCTTGCCGACTAGAGAGCCTGAGGTGCTTGTGGGAACATTGTTACCATATACATGTGGTAGCGATGTGTGTGAACACACTAGGACTGTCGGCGCATTTTTCCCCTCTTTAGGAGGTTCTTATGGTTCTGCTGCGAGTGGCTAAACTTCTATTCCCAATGCTTCTGCTGGCAGCACTTCGTTTGGAAATTCTGGAGATAAGGGCAAAAAGAAGATGCGTTTCCATTATTGTAAAGCTAATGAGCACTTGATCAAGAAGTGTCCTAAGTTGAAGGCCAAAGAGGCTAAGAAGAAAGAGGGTGGTTCCACTGCAAATGCTGGTTCCACTACAAGCAGTGTCCTAAGTTGAAGGCCAAAGAGGCTAAGAAGAAAGAGGGTGGTTCCACTGCAAATGCTGGTTCCACTACAAGCAGTGTCCTAAGTTGAAGGCCAAAGAGGCTAAGAAGAAAGAGGGTGGTTCCACTGCAAATGCCGGTTCCACTACAAGCAGTGTCCTAAGTTGAAGGCCAAAGAGGCTAAGAAGAAAGAGGGTGGTTCCACTGCAAATGCTGATTCCACTACAAATGCAGCCATTGTTGAGTCTTCTGCGAAAGGAGACTATAATGCTGATGTTGATGCAGAATGGGCTTTTAGCGCAGAGTGCACCTACAATCCTGCTGTCCATGATGCATGCTTGTCAGTTGCTGCAGATTCACACGTGTGGTATTTCAATAGTGGTGCTACGAAGCACATTACCTCACATCGTGAATTGTTTACCTCTCTTGAGTCTGTCCCTCATGGGAATTTAGTCACTTGTGCCAACAATGCCTCTTATCCGGTTCAAGGAGTTGGAAAGATTGTGCTTTCTGCTGCAAATGGCAGTTCTTTCACACTTGTTGATGCACTTTATATACCTCGGATCAAGAAGAATCTCTTGTCTGTATCCGCACTTGCTAGACTTGGACTTGTAGTCAAATTTGTGGATGACAGATGTACAGTTCATGATCTCAGTTTTGGTGATGAAATTGTTGCATCTGGCCTTTTGTGCCGTGGGCTGTATAAGCTCACTTTGTATGACAAGTGTGGACAAAATTTTGCAAATGTTGTTGTAGATTCAAGGGCTATTTCAGATGCAAAACTTTGGCATGCACGTTTTGGTCATCTGAATTTTTCCAGTTTGCTACGTTTGTAGAAATCTGATATGGTTGCTTCTTTGCCGCCTCTTGAAGAACCTGTCAAACATGTTTGTGAAGGTTGTATTTTGGGTAAGATGCAGCGTTCTAAGTTTCCAAAGGATGGTTCAGTTCGGGCCACATGCAGGTTGCAGCTTGTACATAGTGAAGTTTGTGGGCCCATGCAAACTCTGTCCTTGGGCAATTACCTGTACTTCGTGACTTTCATTGATGATTACTCCAGGCATGCATGGGTATTTCCACTTAAAGGAAAGTCCAAAGTTTTTATGTGCTTCAAACAATTTCTGGCTATGGCTAAAAATGTCTCGAAATGTACTATGGGCACCCTCCGTTCTGATCGAGGGGGGCAGTATATGTCTCATGAATTTAATGCATTTCTAGCTAGTCGTGGGATAAAACACCAATGTACAGTTCCTTATACACCTCAGCAAAATGGTGTTGCTGAGGGGGGCAGTATATGTCTCATGAATTTAATGCATTTCTAGCTAGTCGTGGGATAAAACACCAATGTACAGTTCCTTATACACCTCAGCAAAATGGTGTTGCTGAGAGGAAAAATAGGTCACTGACAGAAATGGCACGATGTATGGTCAAAAGTCAAGCTTTGCCGCATTCTTTTTGGCTTGAGGCCATCATGTGTGCCACTTATGTCCTTAACAGGTGTCCTATGAAAGCTTTGCAGTCTATTACTCCATATGAAGCATGGCATGATAGAAAGCCTTCTATTGAGCACATGCGTGTTTTTGGCTGTTTGGCATATGCTTTGGTGCCGCAAACACAACGCAAAAAATTGGATGATAAGGCTGTCAAATGTATTTTTGTTGGTTATAGTGCTGAAAGCAAAGGTTATAGGTTGTATCATTCGCAAACAAAGCATATTTTAATTTCATGGGATGTAGTGTTTGTGGAAGATTCTGTTCAGCCCTTGTTGTCATGTACTAGAGACAATAATGTAAGCTCACAGGACATTTATGACACTTTGTTGCCTCTTTTCAATGGTGGAAGTTCGAATGTAAATTCCAATGAGGAAAATGTACATCCGATGGGGGTTTCTGAAAATGTTACAGATCAGCCTATTATTGATGCAGATGTACTTGATGAGGAAAGGGCTGAAAATGAGCAGGCTAGAGGTATGCAAAAATGGTTGGTGCATACATTGCGTGACAGTAAATTGGATGCACCTTTGTCTAGTCGTACTCGTTCAGGCTCTGGCTATGCATCTTATGCTTCAGATTGTTATGCTTTGGCTATGTCTAGCTTACATGATGTTGAGGAACCTCTGTCTTTTGATGAAGCAAGAAGAAACCTATTGTGGCCACTTCTAGTTGTGAGGTTGAGTACAGGGTAGTCTTCATAGCTACGGTTGAATGTGTATGGCTTAGACGCCTTATGGCTGATTTGGGTGTTGGACAGGACACTGCCAACACTATCTACACTGACAGTCAGAGCGCATTGGCAGTTGCAAGGAACCCAGTTTTTCATGCTTGCACAAAGCACATTGAGGTGCATTACCACTATGTCAAGGAGAGGCTCTCAGCAGGAGAGATCAACTTGGCTTATGTGCCAACATAGGACAACCTTGCAGATCTTTTCACAAAGGCATTTTCTCATGAGAAGTGAGAAGCTTTCCATAAAGCTTTGGGCTTACTCCCCTTTGTGGACTAATCATGTCCTCAGGGCATGGCACTTCCCTTTACTCATGTGCTAGCTCTCGTTCACCGCATCACTCCAGGGGGGATTTGTTACCATATACATTGTGGTAGTGATGTGTGTGAGCACACTAGGACCGCCGGGGCATTTTTTCCCCTCTTTAGGAGGTTTCTTTTCCGCATGCATTGTATATACGCCCATCACTCTAGGGCTATCCATATTTCCATTGCACACTAAGTAATACACTCTCTATTGTGTGCCTCGATCTTTCTTTGTCTTCTCCAAGATGTGTGTGTTTTCTTGCAACCCTAATTCCAACAAACACTACCCAGTAAGTTGCTTGGGGATAAGGTGTACAAAAGTCAACAATGATCCCTACAAGGAGGGGGCAAGCCCTACAAGAGGGGGGATGAGAGAGAACACACACACCCTCACACAAGGAAAGCTTGGTACAAAGAAAGCAAATGGGACACTTGTCAAGTTCCTCCTCATGTTGCCCTCATGGTGTGCCTAAAGCCTATTGGTTGGCCACCCAAGGGGTCCAATGATAATATAGAAGATTTAAGTAATTTTTTTTGCATTTATCAAGTACTTTCTCTCAAAAGAGAAAGGAGGACACTTGTTCCAAGACTACCCTTGTTCATTGTAATGCATCCTGCATGTGATTGGCTAGTTTTGCAGGGGTTCTGCAGGGGTCCAATGAGCATAAATCTTGAGCTACAAGGGGGGGTCAACCAAGGAAGCTAGGGGCATGCTTGGCGGTATACTCTCCCACACACACACACACTCGACCTCTCTCTCATTGTGTATTGTGCCAAGTGCAAGAGCTCCCTCTCCTTCTCCAAGCAAGTACAGAGGTTGAGAGCCTACACCAACACTCTTGGCTATGAAATGCAAATCCAACCAAGAGCCATGCTTCAATGCTTAAGCTTTCCATCTTCTCCATCTTCATTACTATGCTATTATGTATGCTAGCAAGAACAATGATAATAAGTGAGGAACTAGTTCTTTCTTCTATAAAATGTTTCTTCTTCCTCTTTCCTACCCTTATTCCCTACTAGCTCTCTCTACCTTCGAAGGTGTTTGAGGTCTTGGGACTGAGGCTTGTGATAGTTAATGATTTCCACAAAGTTTATGTTATGTTCGTGATGCATGAAGCTTTCCATCTTCACTGCATCACCTAGGTCACAAAAACACAAAGATTGTATTGTAACAAGTCTCTCTTGATGGGAGAAACTATAATACGAATGCCCCGGCTCCACATAAATCCGGTCCTCAACTGTTGTCATGTTCTCTAAACTCTCTCTCTTGCAAAAGTATTGTTCATGCCAAGTTAACAAAATGCTATATGGATGTTGCTACTATGCTCTTAAAGTAATATCCCAAAAGTACTTTCTCTAATTTCGGCTACTCTCAAAGTTAATAGGCCATTTCCATTACATTGGTATCAGAGCATTTGGTTTCTCTTGTCTTGCTTAAGAAGAGAGGTTCTTAAGTAGCCTATAAATGGTTGATTTTTTTTATTGCATTAGGGTAAGTGGGACTGGGATCTATTATCGGTTTTGTTGAGCCCACTATGTGGGATATGGTGCACACCTTGGGAGCTTTGGACTTAATAATGGGGTCTTTTTAGACTTGAGCTTTACCATTATTGAGCCATAAGAAGTCTGAAAGGATCTAGCCCTTGGTAACTCTACAATATTAGACCCACTCCACTACTCTCTATAATTAACCACTTCGAGTTGTGGGTGTAGATACTTAAGCGCGCCAATTTTCAAAGGCTAAGAGGAGAGGCAAATATGGTTTTGAATTGCCAAAGCATACACTAAGTAAGTACAAAAGTTTTGTTAACATGGCTGACAATAACCAAGAGAGTAGAATGAACATTGATAGCTTTGATTTTGCACATAAAGGTGCTAATGATGATGCCCACAATTTGTTAATTATCTCGTTACTAGATTGCAGCAAGCTACTTCGCGCTTATGGGATTTCCCTTCCTCTCCAAGAGGAAGGGAAATCCTCTCTCTCCAAGAGGAGAGAGAGCTAAGGAGGCCTCTTGAAGAGACCCCCAAAAGAAGACTCTCTTCCATACAAGAGGAGGAATCCAAAGAGCAAGAAAGCAATGAAACTTTAAGTTCCTCTGAAGATGTGGCTCCATGAAGATGGCGGTCTAGACGATCACCAACTTCTCCTAAGAGGAAAAGATCGACACACAGTCCTTCTCCTCGTCACCCCAAAGGGAAGAGAGGAAACAAAGAAAGAAAATGGCAAGAAAGAGGTCACCCTCTTCTCCTTCTTCTTCACCTTCCTCCTCTTTCGATAAAAGCTATGGCTATTCTCCTAGAGAATACAAGAGGGGAGGACATCGCAAATCATACCATGCATGGCGAAGGTCACAAAAGCTCAAGAAGTTCAAAGAGGGAGGAAAGAGTATCTCTTTTCTCACCTATGATGGCACCTTTGGTGCCACTGACAAAGTATTGTCCTTCATCCAACAATTTGATGCGTTTAATTACTCAAGACCCAGCTCTTGCACAACATATTGAGTTGAATTGCATTGATCTTCATATCATGGTACAACCAATCACGGCTATGCATAGACACAATTGTTCAACCCATGCACACAGTCGTCACGGAGAACGCCATCTAGGAGGGGTGGAAGGATACTACTAAATACTAAGTAATTAAGGCCAATGTTTGAAGAGGGAGGAAAAAGTTTCATGTTGATGTGTGATTTTTGTAAAATTACCTAGTAATTCCCTTATAATTCATCAACTCGGGAAAAGTCACTGATAATATCTTCCCGATGAGTGTAAATAGTGTATATACTATCAGAAAATCATCAAAAATAGTCATTTTTTTGGGTATTTTCATCATTTTTGCTAATAGGAAGGTTTAAAAATGGAGAAATCCAACAAAAAACAATAAAGCTGTGTTTTTCAAGGATCTTCTTAATTATTGGATTTTCACTTTGCTTTTTTTAGAGCATTTTTCTATTTTCTTTGATTTTTCCAATAAAAAGGTCAAAATTAATAATAATTAGCAGGAAAGCTCAGATGGAAAAACGGAAAACACGATGGTGATCAGAAAGACAAGGCGGACTAGCACAAAAATTTTCAACAAAATCAAAAGATGGAAGCAGAAAGCCTAAATTAGGCGGGTAGGGTTCTGCAAATTTTTTGCAGAATAAGCTACAAGAATCCGATTTGGGAAATTTTTGAGCCTAACATAGATTGCACGGCCTAATAGGACTAACGGGGGAATCTGGGGAAATTTGGTTCGGGAAGTCCGGGTAGAAATAGCCAGACTAGGCTAAAACCACCTCATTTCCACTTGGAGCTTTGCAGAGAGAGCATTTCGGCTTTTTTCGCGCGTCATTTCTGGAGCCTATAGTTGACATTTTTCAGCGCTGTCTCACAAGAGACATGAGGGGTAAGTTCCTTACTAATCAATGATCCATTTTGTATGGCCGGTAGCTAGTCTAAAGCCCTAGAAAAAACCCTACAAGTCGAGCAGTGCACGAAGACCTACGACCTAAAAGTGACCATAGCGCCCTGTCAGCTTGACCAAATCGGATGGGATTTGAACCATAGCATGCCCTAACATGATAGAACCATTCCATACCATCAGATGATCATTCGACTGGGGTCAAGGGGGTCCTCAATAGAGAATTAGGGTTTTTTGGGAAAGGCCAGAATTCCGACCTGACTCCACAGATGTCTTGCTAATGAGGTTCATATACAATGTATATGATTGGTTTGGAGAAATCCATCAAGTAAAGCCCTCAAAAAGCGAAAAACGGCTCGAAGGTTACAAAGCGTCAAATTCGACACACGAGGCCAAACTGACTCCAAATGAGTCAGAATTGGACAGGTAGCTTCACGATGATGTTACGGACAAGTCCAAAGCCTCAAAGTTGACAGACCAACCCAACAGACAGAGTAGTCACAAAAGACGATGATTTCAGAGTCAACAAAGCACAAAGTGATGCCGGCATGACCAAACTTGACCAAATTCAATTTAGGACTTGTATTAGGTGTATGAAACATGTTTAGCTCAAAATATGTGAAATGCAAAGTTTTTGTCACTGTTATAATAATCGCGATTATTTACTTTTGCAACATTTTTGCATGGAAATTGTCAATTCACCTCACCTATCATGTGTACACACCTATTACATGCCAAAAATCAAGTATGAGGTAAAATGACCACCCTTTACTTGCAAAATTGCCAAAAAACGCAAAGAAGTCTGTGAAAGCCAAAATTTGGGTTATTAACAACTTTTCTTGATCCAAATCACCTCATAATTCATATCCAAGGTCTATACCATGCGTAGAACCAGTCTATGCCAAAAAATGTCATTTTGGGAAGAAAAGTTAATAATCGCGATTATTTACTTTTTGACCAAAATGGGGCAATTTTGAAAATTTGTCATCATACATCCAAAGTACATGATGTGATAAGCCCACTAGCCAATTTTGAGTCAATTTGGATTTCAAAATCTCAAATTTCCTTTATATCTACTGTTTCAGAGACCTAAAGCCAAAATCTGGTACCATTTCCAACTTGTACATCCAAATGAGCCCAAATTTCCCTCAGAGCATATAATTGGCACATACTTCAAGCCTATAAAGCCAAAATTGCAAAAAAGTTGAAAATTTTCCCAGCTGTAAATAATCGCGATTATTTACTTTGGTTACAAAATTTTTGTTTTGACCATACAGTTTTGTTCCTTGCATGATTTTATGCATCTTTGCTTGTTCAAAAATTGATTTGAAGCAATTTGGACCAGATTATCAGCATTTCAGTCTAAAAGGACATTCTGGAGAAAAATCTGACAACTCCACTAACTTTGCACTCTATTCACTGAACAGGAGCAATGCAAGCTGCAGAGAAGGCCAAGAAGAAGTTAAACCAAAAGGAGAAACTGCAAGAGCTACCACCGTATCAACTGGACCCCGAGTCAGTAAAGGTAGCAAAGGCATCTTATCTTTTTAAAGAACAGTTAGAAGAACACCACACCATGGTCTTCACGGGCAGATTTAAGAGTGAAGAAGGGCATCCGGTGGAGTTGCAGCTCTTGCCCAAAGAGGTTTATGATGTCGCAGCAAAGCCAGAAACCAAAGAGGCTAACCGCAGGTTGGGACTCCGACACTTCTATGAACAAGAGCCCTGCGGAGTAGACTTTCAGAAGGCTTACAAGCTTCTGTCCACCATCAAGGAAGACGAAACTGCCCAAATCTCAGACAACCAAGGAAACAAGGTACAAGTTGTGATTACAAAGGAAATAGTGGCAGAGGCACTCAGATTGCCCACTGAAGGGATGAACATGCGGGCAAGAGATAGGAAAACAGCGGGCACGTTTACAAAGGAAACAATTGCGGCTACATTTGCCGATCTCATCCACAAGCAGGTGGAAGAGCCAGCCCCCGTCTGTACCACCAACATTTCCATTTCCTAGCAAAAAGGCCACCAAGGTACCCGACACCAAATCACGCCGTGGCCACAACTTTTACACAAGTTCTGAAGTCAACCACCAGACAACCTGTGGACCACGTGCAATATGTGTTAACAACATTAAAGGCCACCAAGAAGGAGGGAAAGATAACCTACTTGGGCGCACCTGAAGTCTTGACCAGAATAGCCTATCATGCCATCAGCATGGCCGAAAACCTACCACCTGCCCCGGATCAAAACACATGGATCTTGGCAGATCCACCCTCCAAGATCTACAAGATCTGGTAAGTGATCATTTAAATCAGGTGATGAATCCGATGACAGTTCATCCGAGCAGCATAGCAGTGAAAGTTCTGACAACGAAGAAAAAAGAGCTAGGAGGGAAGAGATGAAGAGGAAAGCAATGGCTGCCCACCAAGAGGAGCCAGCTCAAAAGCAAGCGAGATTTGAAAGAGAAAAATAGGCATATCAACGCACTAGGCAAGCGCAGGGAAAAGACCCAGAAAACTGGGTACCTACTGGCTTGAAGGGACTTCGAACGAAACATCATTCGAGGAAAGAGGCCGAGGATCCCAAGGATCATTTAGAAAGAATGTACCAAGAGGCAGAGGCCTTGAAGCTGAAAGAGGCGGAAGAAGCGGCCAAGAAAGCTAAGGAAGCAACAACTCAAGAGCAAGGCTAGGCATCTCCCCAACCCACCTCACCGCCGTCGGAACAACAAGACCAGCCCATGCCCACTCTACCATCATCATCACCATGCCAAGAGACCACTGAAGAGTCCGAGGCTGATAAGGAAAAAGAGTCTGATTTCACCCACCAAATGGAAGCTACACAACACACTGACCACACCGAGCAACATGAAGAAAAGGAAGCTGAACGAGCACGAGAACAGACAGCCGAGGAAACTCACAAGCCAACAGATGAATCTGATAAAGAGGAAGATAAAGAAAAGGAGAAAACCACTACACATGAGGAAGTAACTGAAACTAAGAAGGTGGAAAGGTCTGCAACCGTGGAAACGAAAAGGGTTGAGACCACACAAGTTGTTTCCACTCTGCCAGAAACTATTGAGGTTTCAAAACCTCAGGATGGCCAGGAAGTAACCACCTTTATCGAAACACCAGCAATAACAACACAGCAAGAGCAACACAAGAGGCTGCCGGTACATCCAAAGTAGCAAGACAAGGGGAGTGGCAGTCCAATGATGAATTCATTCTACAAGTGAACGAGTATGCAAGGTAGATGCAAATCATGACGGAGAAACTCCGCTCAGCAGCCTTTAACCGCAGTACTAAAGCCAAAGAATTAGAAATGGTCATCGATGCTCTTCAAGGAGAGCTAGAAGACAAAATGGATACAATTACTTATCTCCAAAATCACATACAAGAGCTAAAGACTGAAGCAGAACGATATCAGATAGCCAGGGACAGCCAACAGAAGGAAATGGAGGAGTTGGGTGACCTCCTGACTAAGCTATCTGATGCCTGCAAGGTGAAAGATGAGCAGTTGACAGAAGTGACCAATGAACTTCTTACCACCTCTCTGTCAGCTCAAAAGATTCAAGTACAATTAGATGTAGCAAACGCATTCTATAGTATTCGGAACAAAGAATTAATGATCAGGCCACTTTCTTGCGGCAATCAAGAGAAAATTCAGTCGTGGCCTCGATCAAGGGAACAGATGAGGTGTATAAAGCACTTGAGAAGAAAAACAAAGATTTAGAGCTGGAGTTGAAGCTAGAGCAGTCACAACGCAGAGACCTGGCGCTCATGCGGGTCCAAAGAGAGGAGGAGCTCCTTAAAGAGATTGCAGAATTGAAAAGAGTAAACCAACTCCTCAGAGATAGAAAGCCAGATATACAGGAGGAGGCAGGCACTTCAGAGCCGCCCCAAATGGAAATCCCCTCGATCTCAATTGCTGACTTTAAGACGCAGTCTACAGTAGAGGCGAGTGGGGAAGAAGATTTTCAAATCCAAATTACAAAGGAAGACACAATGCCGATGGTCCAACTATCAAAGGCTGAGGAAGATGCACTAAAGAAAAAGATCACCTGGGAGGTAGATGAGCACTGGAAGGCAACTATGGATTGGGAGTTGAGAGTTTTAAACTCTATCAACGTCGCACAGCTCACTCCCAATCAAATCAATGCTCAATGGCACCAACAATCCCTGCCATACCCTCTCATCAAGGTTGAACTCTTACAGGTAAAGGAAAGATTATACCGAGATATGCAAGAAGATGGCGCAGATCAAGACCACCCGAAGTGGCGGCTAAGCTGGTTGAACAAGAATCCAAGATACTTGATTCTGTTCATGAGAGAACCTGCGGCCATACAGAGAGATCCAACATTTTGTCCTGTACCTCGAGTAAGGACATGGCAAGCACACGAAGCATTGCAGAAAAAAAGGCCAACATGGCTGAACTTTCCCAGGCTGCCAGCTCTCGAGAGAGGTCAAGCAACAGAAGAATACATGGTGAAAACCCTAATGGGCGCCATGACATCCTTCAAAAGTCTGCCAGATCTCTCCTGCGCAATGCTTTATAAAATTTGCAGGATGCTACTTACTTGCATACAAGTCTTCAATGATCCTGAGCAGACAGGAGCCCCATGGATCTCATTTTTGGAAGGAAACAAAGGCCTCTGCTATGATCTAAGTGGGCAGCCCTCAGAGGAAGTTCTTTATGGATTTTACGCCCAATGCATGTTTCTGCCCTCGCACAATATGCTAGCTTTTGAGGAGGCCTTCTACACTGACTTTTTCACGTAGCGAATGAAGATATTTGCACCGGTGATAAGCAACCTCACAGCCAGATTTGTAGGATACTCGGTAGTAGAACTCAGAAACAAAGTCACCATCCAGTTTTTGCAAGTGCCATACAAAGAACGCAAAATCAGATATGAAAAATCACTGGAAGCACTGAAGGACCGCCTCGCCCGCCGTCAACCCAAAGATTACTTCAGCCCATAAAGCTGTATCAAGGGACGACACAGGCGAGGAGGGGGGGAATGTTAGCAGCAAGCTAACGTGGACACCATTTTTCGGAGTTCTCCTTGTAAAAACAATTATTATTTTGATAAATCTGGAATATTGTAACTCCTGTTTTCTTGATAAACCTTGTAATTAATGAGCCGGGGCTACAAGCTTCCAGATTGTATCAGCCATTCAATTCCTAGCTTTGGTAAAACTCCAGATTATTACTTTTGACCACCCAAAACCTTGGCTAAGGTATAAAAGCCAATTTTTGTAAGTTTTTTATAAGTTTTTGGATAAGAAATACACAGCGTGAGCTAACAACGCTCACTCCTCTCCTTCTCGCGCTTCCTACTCCCTCCCCGGTTGTCACATTGCGAATGCGTTTATTGCATTGCAACCGCAGGTAAGAGCTCTACGCATTGACGTAAGCCATTCACAGTATTTCATAGCTTTTGGCGTCGCCGACCCGCGGCCTAATTTCATCATAACTAGGAATTTACATGTTCAAATCAAAAACTAAGCATTGGGGCATCATTGCTAAGCATTTAGATGCATTCTGGGTTGAAAACGACTAGGTAAAAAATCCACTGCTATTAATAATTGCGATTTTGGAACTTGACCTAAAGTTGGGTTTGAGGCCATAGACATGTGTGCTTAGGTCTTATAAACTTGTCCTAGAAGTTTCGTTACGTTTGGATGTCATTTGATGCTGTAATGGATGTGATTTGTTTGCTGATGAGCGATTGGCTTTTGGTGATTTCAGTCACTTGAGTGTAGCCTGAGTTAGATGCGAGTTGTTAGTTGTAGTCTCTATGCACTAGTGGAGTTAGCTTCGTCCCATGGTTTGACAAATTAATCGTGGTTCTTGCTAATACTGCAATAAGATAGGATGGTGAGGTTAGACATGCGTCCCACAAAGTTCCCTGAAAGGAGAATCTACTACATGGGAAAGAACATGTATATAGATGCTAGTGAGTGGGAGATATTTCCAGGCGAGCAATTTTTGGTGAGTGCTTTTTAAGAATCAGGTGAGCAGATTCCTAAAAACATTCTCTCTTCCTCCTTGTCGACTCTTTTGCCTTTTCCATATCTCTATCTCTGAGAGAGAGAGAGAGAGAGAGAGAGAGAGAGAGAGAGAGAGAGAGAGAGAGAGAGAGAGAGAGAGAGAGAGAGAGGTATTAGGGAGGTTGAGACATAGACAAAGATTTAGGGTTTAGGGTACTGAAAACAATAACATCCATTAATAATAGAAAGTTACATTTTATTGCACTTGCATTACATAGGCAAGAAGCGTTCATCTTCTAGAAGGCCCAGTTTTAGGAGTAGATGTTCTGCCTTCGAGGGGCAAAAGAAGATTCACCACGTTCCCTAGATACTGCGTCATTTCCTCCTCATCCTCCTCTGTGATGAACCCAATCTTCTTCCAGCAAGAGAAAGCGAATTGTCCCTTCTCGACCAAGCTGAGTAAGCTCTGCATATTGAGTTCCTTGCGGCAATGATAGAGGCGATACACATTGATTGTTGCCTTTAGAGCCTCCCTAAACCAGTCGGCTCCATACAACGCCTCTCCGTTGGGAATGGCTTCCATGGCATCCCAGGCAGACTTGATTTTATTCTCAAGATAGTCGGTCATTGTGAAAAGTAATAGAGGTGTGCAACGGAAGCTACTGGAAGCTTTCACAAAATAAGATTCAAGCAATAGTAATTTATAGCCATTGTGCAAATATTATATTACTTTATTCACGATTTGACAAATAAACAACCATTTCCCAAATTTGAAAAAAACTACAAATCAATGTACCAAAATGTGGCCATCATAAGATAAAATTAGAAACTAATATAGTTGTCCATTTTGTGAAGCATACTAACAAAAAGTGAGAATTGACAAATGCTATGCATCCATGCCTGGATAGGTTCGGCTCAGTGCCCTGAAGATATAAGCATCTGCCAGAATTGGTTGATGGATATTTTCTCATTTTGGCTTAACCCTAGCACACGCAGATAAATAAAATACAAATGTTTACATGCAAGATATGGTTTTTGCTTTGACACCCGTTCCATGAAGTCTGGACATGTACACGATGTCTGGTTGCAAATACAAACTTTGTACATCCCGACGTGACAATCTTCACTTTTGGTCTCTACTTTGAAGACCTCATTAACACCATCTACTGCACATATCTCTTCTACGACCTTCGCTCTCAGGGCTAGCGCTAAACTGATCTTACGAGCAGCATCCTCGGAAATGGAAGTCCGATACCGTACACGCACACCATCTTGCACTGTGGCTCTTGCACTGCCTTCAGGAGTGGATGTATCTTTTGACTTGAAAGGAGAGTTGGTCATATTTTGTGCAGGAGCAACCGGCGTTACATTAGATATTCTTCTTTGTTGAGCTCCACTTGATACCCCCGTTCATGCAATATTTGCACCTCATCCTCCGATAGGTTGGTGCCCACATGTACGGGCCAAGTGTGTGGTGGATGCTGAGGCTACGGCTCAATGTTCTGGTCTACTATATGGAAGTGCAAGACATGATCCGGACAAAACCAAAACCATTGACGCACCACACCATTTGGATGCTTTTGATATCCTTCAAAAGATGGGGCCGGTATACCAAGGCTAGAACCTGCAATACTGCATCCACACCTCGTCCTCCTCTTGCATGCCGCTACATGTGACCCTACTACCTTGTGGAGTCCGGGTATGTTCCACATTGCCTCATTGACCTTGCGCTCAACTACATACTGCCCACCATAACCTATACTTTGTTTTGGGGTTTGTGATATTCCTTCTTCTGCAAAGTTGATCTTACGTGGTCTTCCACACTTCTTGCGATCTTTGGTGACCGAGTTGTACTCAGGCCTATGCGATGCATCATCTTCCACGTTGATAACCTCATTTGGCTTGCATTTTTGCCTTGATGTCTCCTTATCTTCTGTCAATGGAGTTGGTTGTTTATACATTGGAGTGTCCTCAATAGCCACTTTCACTGCTCTTATCACTTGGCTAGGACGTTTTTCATGGCGTTCCGCAAGCTTTTGTATTGATGGACCCTTCCCAATGTGTTTTCCATGGCTGTATGAAATGGTCTTTGTGCTCTGTAAGATAGAATTTTCAAGGTCGGTTGTACATGCATCATATAATGAAATGCATTTACAAAAACCCTCCCCTGCTAGCCAGCTGCCATGCTTGCTCTCTGCAAGGTTAGTGCGTGGAGTGTTTGGTCCATCAGAGCTACTTTCTACGCATGTCATAATGCCACCCCAATGTGCAATACGAATTTCCCAGCCACTAAGCCATGAATCCATATATGGAGCGTTATGGTCTATGCAATGACTGTTACGCCACCATTGGCGTATCAGACGAGCCTCTGCTACTGCTGCCTCTTTTGTTGGTGCTTGCCTCCACATCTCACACATTTCTTTGTGTGTGTGTTGAGAAGGCTTGCACCACATACTTCATTGTGTGTTGATTCAAGCTTTGCTTCCAATGGAAAAGACAAGAACGCTCTCGACCGCTCATTCTATTGGTCTTGTCACCACCATTGAAAACAATTCGAACTGCATTCCAATTTGCTTGAGCTTCATCCGCCATGAAGCCAAAGAAATTAGCTTTGTCACACCCACATGATATCATTACATCATTGAGGCACTCCCAAAACAAACATTGCATTTCCATGTCTTCCTGTTTCATTTCACAAGTTGTAATAGTCAAAAGGTCCTGCATGCTCCAAAAAAATTATTTTAGAGAGAGTCAAAGGCAACCCAGAAAGCTGTTAAGGTGCACCATGTACCTTGGATCGTAGACATGACAGGCCATAGTCACCCATTCGTTAACACGTCTGGTGTGATCAAACTGGATCCACGTAGGTCGAAGATCGCCATCCCGATCTTGTTTCATTCAGTTCACCAGGTCCACACCGGATGCTGGACCAATTGTGGAAATTTTGAAGACATAACATTTCTCCCCCTCCGTACCTTGACCAGGAAACCGGCTTCCATGGAAAAAGTCATATGTGCAGTCTCGCTTCAGCTTTAGGAGTGCATCAATGCCGAAATATTCTTCGTCAAGCCCTCTACGTAAAATAGATACTGACCTTCAAAACCTAACAATGTACAAAGTGTTTAGATAAAAAATAATTTAGCATAGAGTTTTGCATCGAATAATAATCTAGGAAATGCTCATACCAATTATCTTGCACCAATGGCCCCAACTCCTCAGCAATCGCAAATAGCTATTGCTCGTCTAAAATTCCTTCGTTGGTGTTGTTGCGAAGAAGTGTTGTACTTATAATTTCTTTTGCCAAACACATTTGAACCTTCCTGGCTCCTGTGTGTGGGTCAACAGTAAAAATCCTTTGTATCATCACCTTGGTGTTGTTCGTTACTGTTTTGGATGTGCCGATCGACACGATGCCACGATGAATCATGACTCTAGTGGCAGTCTCATCGGATGGCATGAAATAGTATACTACATAATCACATGTTGCAATACAGAAAGCAATTGCCTTACAAAAGTGGCATGTAAGGCTCTTATCTCCAATCTTACAATATTTTCCGAGTGCATTTGCCTTTTGTATGTACCCGTTGAAATCACCAGGAAAAACAATATTGGATGTTTGTGGCTTCGACCACAAATGAGGATCATACTTATGCTCCATTGCATCCATATGGTGCAACTTTCCCATGGTAGGTGGAAATTCTAAATTGTAAGACCTTGGAATCTGTGTAACTTGTTCCACTTGTTGTATTTGCGTCAAAAGCTTTGTCAATGTGCCCTTGTTTTCGGTATGTAAGAGTTTTTGTCTTGTACTCCTTTTGTAGCTATTTGAGAGCAAAGCTCAAGCCGAGGTGCATAGATCTATTAACTCCTTTTGACCGAATTGCACTTGTGACAGACTATCCACAATGGCAATGGGAGTCGTGCTAGGTGAGCCTGCATATTGTTTTGATGGGATACGTTGACTTTGTATTTACGTGAAAGCTGTTCATCTAGTACATAGATGAATTCACCCAAATTGTTGAGCGTCAGAGGCAAATTCATTTCAATATCACCAACTTCGATGACGCATCTAAAGTTGTAAATTGGATTGGAGAAATTAATTCTAAAAGAAATGATTCAGATATTATAAATTTACCATTGTAAAAAGGATAAGAATTTACTCTTTATCTAGGAAAAATAAAGAGCAAGCCATAATAATATGCTAAACAAATAATTAAGCACAAGATCACATTGTACAAACTAACCAATTGTTTATATACTCACGTCTAATAATATAGGCATTATAAATTTAAAATTAATAATATTTTATTATTTTAATAAATTAATGTAAAAAATATACAAAATATTTAGTAAAAAATATTTGTTTGTAACTGTGTGACTGTGTGATCACGTGAATATTAGTTTAGTGCAATAGATAAAGATAAAATTTTGGTCAATTAATTATTTAAATTTTTTTCAATGTTTATGTGTAAGGGGGATGTGTGAGCGGTCAAGTGTGCTAACGAGAGGGGGGCAAGAAGCTGTAAGTTGAAGGGTTGGGGAGGCGGGTAACAGGGGCGTGTAGGCGATAGTACACCCCGGCTCGTCCCCCGCCATGCGGGCGACGAGGAAGGGGGGGGACGTGTGCGTTAGCGCTATCGGGGACTTGTGTGTGGGTGCGAGTGCTACTGGGGGCGGAGACGGGGTAAGGGGGGCGGGGTGGGGTTTGCGGGCAGGGGCACTACTGAGGGCGGAGGCGGAGTAAGGGTGGGGCGGGGTTTGCCGGCGTTGGCCATGGGCGACCAAGTGCCCATGGCCAGCATTGGCGGCCACGCGTCCCTGGCTAGCGCGTTGGCCATGGGCGGCCAAGCGTCCATGGCCACCATGGGCGGCCACGCACCCCTGGCCAGCGCGTTGGCCAAGGGTGGCCACACGTCCCCACGCAGAGGCGTGTATCCGCCCCTAGGCAACGCGTGGCCAACGGACAGTCCACACACACACACTCGCATGCCAGCGCGCGTGTGTGTGTGGACATGCACACGTGGCAGTCCACGCGGCCACGCTGGCAGCCGCGTGGCCACGTGGACTTGCCACGTGTACCATCGTTAGCCGATGGTACACATGGTGTGCCACGTAGCCTAGTGTTCTACCATGCAGGCAGCGCGCAGGCCATGTGGCCTACCACGTGTATTGCCACTGATCGATAGTACACGTGGCACGCCAGTGCTCTAGGCCACATGGCAGGCCACGTGTACCATCGGCTACCGACGATACACGTGGCAAGTCCCCGTGGCCATGAGGCGGCCTGTGTAGCCACTGCGTGGCTTGCCACGTCTGTGTATCCACACACACACACACACACACACACACACACATGCTGGCGTGCAAGTGTGTGTGCACACACACACACGCGCGCGCGTTTGCAAGTCTTCGTGTATGTGTGTGTGAACACACACACATAAACACACACACGTGCATGCGTGCAGTGTGCGTGTGTGTAAACACACACACACACACACACACACGTTGGCGTGTGCATGTGTGTGCACACACACACACACACCAGCATGTGTGTGTGTGCACACACATGCACATGCGTGCACACACACACACACACACGTCAGCACGTGTGTGTGTACGCGCACACACGTGCACGCCCACGGATACGCACAACGTACACACGCGGACACACACACACACACACACACGCAGGGATACGCACACGTATAGGCCAACACACACACACGTGAACACACACACACCTTCACCCACCTCTCACACACACACACGTTTCAAATTACTTAAATTAAAAAATTAAAATTAATAAATAAAATTCAAAGCTTTATAAAGAGCATTGACACACTCTTTTCACTTTTCTCATCTCTATTTTCTTCTATTGCACAGAGATCTCTGTCAAGTCTTATTTTGCTCACTTATCTTTCTCAAACTCTTAGCTACAATTTCTCATAAGTCATACTTATATCTATCTTCTTTAATTCTTTAGCGCAAGTATGAGAACAAGAAATCAATCCAAGAATATTGGTGCCGTGGATGAGGTTGATGTTACTACGTCGCAAAAAGCCCCTCCGCGATGCACTCAAGATACCGAACAATCTCAAGCCTTGAGTTCTTTAGATTGCATGCGTCCATCGTAACCGGAGTGGCTAGAACAACACAATCAAGTGGAGGATTGAGTCATTGTGTGGAAACAGCTACCGCAATTGAAGATGTAAGAGATGAAGCGTTTGGAAATGTGGTCGAAAAGCACATTTCATTGGGCTGGGTGGATTCTCATAGAGCTCCATACGATGGCAAACTTCCACGCTTGTCTCTATGTCGACTTCTTTCAAACCCCACCATCCGCACGCATGATGACCATGTGGTGGATTTGCAACTCTCCATTGCAAACAAAAGCTACCAACCAACCATGGCAAGATTTATTGTTAGTGAATGGATTCCTAGGGAGGATCACAATCAATTTTCTCGTCGTGGTCACCCTTTGAGGGATCTTGCAATGTCATATGATTTGCATGAGGAGCTTCGTCAAATCCCCGAGCTTAGTCACATGGTCGAGAGGTACATTGTGGTTTGGGATGGTAATCACACAGATTGGAGGCATGGATGCAATGGATGAATGAGAATGACATTCCAATTGAGAAGGCACCAAAGGTGGAGTGCGTTCTAGTTGATTTTCAACCCCATGAGACATCGGAGTTTCTATTGGTTTTGGGAATGATCAATAGGTTTTTTTTTTGTGAAATGCATCTTGTTTTTTTGACAATGTAAATTACAATCGAGTGTTAAGCAGGGTCACGAGGGTTTCAATGCCTCACACGACTGCTCCTGATATTTTCATGATGGGAAAGCTAGGGTTGGCGGACCCTACTTCACTTTTGCAAAATTTTCCGAAAGAGCGCATTTGGCAACAGAAAGGGCTTTGAATTTTAGGGGTCCAAACAAGTCAAAGTGGCTAAAATTGCCAATGGTTGTCCTTGTGCAACTCATTTGCAAGGTATGCTTTAAACCAATGCTAAACGAGAGTATGTTTTGATTGCGAAATCTTATTATGTGTATTTTGATTGAGTCCTTGGCAAATGATAGGAAGAGTTCGATGCTATGTATAGTAATAAAATGGAAGTGTTGGAATTAGGGTTGCAGAGAAACACACACAGCTTGGAGAAGACGAAGGAAGCTCAAGGCACACAATAGAGAGTGTGTTTTTTAGTATGCAATGGAAAGATAGATAGCCCTAGAGTGATGGGCGTATATTCAATGCTCGGGGGAAAAAACCTCCTAAAGAGGGAAAAAATGCCCCGGCGGTCCTAGTGTGTTCACACACATGACTACCACATGTATATGGTAACAAATCCCCCCTGGAGTGATGCGGTGAACGAGAGCTGGCACATGAGTAACGGGAAGTGCCATGCCCTAAGGACATGATCAGTCCACAAAGGGGAGTAAGCCTAAAGCTTTCGGAAAGCTTCAAGCTTCTCACGAGACAATGCCTTTGTGAAAAGATCTGCAAGGTTGTCCTGTGTTGGCACATAGCCAAGCTGATCTCTCCTGCTGAGAGCCTCTCCCTGACATAGTGGTAATGCACCTCAATGTGCTTTGTGCGAGCATGAAAAACTAGGTTCCTCACAACTGCCAATGCGCTCTGACAGTCAGTGTAGATAGTGCTGGCAGTGTCCTGTCCAACACCCAAATCAGCCATAAGGCGTATGAGCCATACACACTCAACCGTAGCTGTGAAGATTGTCGTGTACTCAGCCTCACAACTCGAAGTGTCCACAGTAGGTTGCTTCTTGCTCAACCATGATATACATGAACTGCCAAGCATGAAACAAAAACCACTTGTGGACACTCGCGTGTCAAAACAACCAGCCCAATCTGAGTCCGAAAAAGCATGTAAGTCTGGCGGCAATGATCCCTCATTGGGATAAAACAAGCCAAGATGTAAAGTGCCACTAAGGTAGCGAAAAATCCTCTTGATAGTCTGCCAATGCTTAGAACCTGGGCTATGCATAAATCTGCTGACCTGTGAGACTACAAACTGAATATCTGGCCTCGTGTTGCATACATAAATGAGGCATCCAACAGCAGTTTGGTAAAGAGTGACATCAGCAGGATCACCAACATCATGTAGACTCAACTTCAAACCTGTTTCCATGGGAGTGGCAATAGATTTGCAATCCTCAAGTCCAAACTTACATAGCAATGTCTCTATGTAACTTTTTTGACACAAGGCAATACCACCATCACACTGCTTAAACTGTATACCCAAGTAATGATGCAACAACCCCAAATCTTTCATCTTGAAAGTAGCATTCAAATCAGCCTTAAATTCAGCAATATGTCTCTCATTTGGTCCAGTGATCAGCAAATCATCGACATAAAGAACCACAATGAGAAGTACATCACCCTCACGCTTTACATACAATGTGCTTTCTGTTGGACTGTTACGAAAGCCTCGTTTAACCAAATGAGTGTCAGCTTTCTCATACCAAGCATGAGGAGATTGCTTCAACCCATACAAAGTCTTCTTACATCTGCACACTTTGTCCTCTTGTCCTTTTATGACAAAACCACGAGGTTGCGTTACATAAACTTCCTCAAATATGTCACCATTCAAGAAAGCAATAACAATGTCTGATTGATGTACATCCCAACCAAAATGAGCTGCCAATGCACATAGAAAATGCACAGTAGTCATACAACAAGTGGGAGCAAAGGTCTCTTCATAATCTCTGCCTTTTTTCTGTGCATAACCCTTTGCAACAAGTCGAGCCTTATGGCGATCGATCTCACCATCTGGCTTGCGTTTCAACTTGTAAACCCACTTCGTACCAATGGCCTTTTTGCCAGGAGGCAAATCACATAAAGTCCATGTGTCATTTTCTATAAGTGCATCATATTCCAATTGCATGGCAGCCATCCAATTTTCTGAATTTTGTGCTTCATCAAAAGACAGAGGCTCCTCAACATCATGTAAGCTAGACACAGCCAAAGCATAACAATATGATGCATAAGATGCATGACGAGAGCCTGAACGAGTACGACTAGACAAAGGTACATCCAATTTACTGTCACGCAAAGTGTGCACCAGCCATTTTGGCATACCAGGGATGGTTATGAAGCGAGCTCAACGGAGCGAGCTTTGGAGCGAGCTTTTTTTTTTTTTTTGAGGGCTGCCACCACTATCTCCCATTGCCGCCCCTTACCACCCATTGCCACCACCACCTAATTCCACCACTGGTGGTTAGTGGTGCTAGCTTACTGCCACCATGAGCCACCCCTAATCCTACCACCACTGCCCATTGCCTCCCCTCCCACAACTATAGCAACCAAGTACCTCCTCTCTCTCTCTCTCTCTCTCTCTCTCTCTCTCTCTCTCTCTCTCTAAACTGCCAAGGCACTAGCATTTTTTCTAGTACCTTGGGTCTCTTTGTATCAAACCCCCTCTCCCTCTCATGATCCCTCCAGCACATCCCCTCTCTCTCCTTCTCTCTCTCTCTCTCTCTCTCTCTCTAAATGCCAAGGCGCTAGCAATATTTCTAGTGCCTTGGGTCTCTTTGTATCAAACCCCCTCTCCCTCTCATGATCCCTCCAGCCCATCCCCTCTCTCTCCTTCTCTCTCTCTCTCTCTCTCTCTCTCTCTCTCTCTCCGCACCTCTTTGCTCGCCCCTCTCTCTAGCCCTTTCCCTTCCCCTTCTTCGCCCCTGTGTGTGTGTGTGTGTGTGTGTGTGTGTGTGTGTTACCCTCCCCAACGTCCTATCTTTCTCTCCGTATGTCCCTCCCTCTTTCCTCTTTCCTCTCTCTCTCTCTCTCTCTCTCTCTCTCTCTCTCTCTCTGTGGCCCCTCCCCTTCCCCCTCTTTCCCTTGCTCATTCTCTTCGCCCCCCAGCTCTCTCTCCCCATCATCCCCCCCCCCCCCCTCTTCTCTCTCTCTCTCTCATGCTTGAGCCGATCCCCTTGTCAATGATACACACTATCATAGCCATTCCTCTTAGCTCGCACTCCCTTGGATGTGAGACGGGACGTTGGGGCAATGGAGAAGAATAAAATTGCTTGTGCACATTATGTTCACTACAAGTTCGAGAGTCTGAGTACCACACACTACTAGAGTGCTCAACTTTTGGTTACATCCAAACTTGCTTCCCTCACATTTTCAGCCATGACTTAGACCTACACACTTTCCTCTCCAAGCCACATTGTGGGCTCTCCATTGCGACTCTCATCACCACAATTTTGAAGCATCGAGTATCACTCATCAACCACACACATACTACATCACACGTAACATTGGTCCCATGGGTCATAATTGACCTCCGAGGATGATATAAAATCTCTCTCTCTCTCTCTCTCTCTCTCTCTCTCTCTCTCTCCGATGAGTCTGATGATTGAATCAAATCGTGAGCTTGTTAATGCAAGCTTTAAGATTGTGATTCTCTTCCATGTCCCAATTGAGGGCCGTTTGGAGGTGTTCAATGTAGCCAAGCTTGCCTTGAACTGCCACGACAACCACAAAGCTTGACTGTGTCCTCACAGGGTTTTTGGGGTTGTATTCCTCTTTGGTTGTCATATCGTCCACGATGGGGCTGGGTTGGCTTGCAGTGTAGGAGCACCGGCTATATAGTGTGAGTGTGTAAACCTAAAAGATATTGTACGTGGCTACCGCGTGGACTGGGGTTGAGTGCGAAGGAAAAAGGGAGGCACATCAAGGTTGAGCAAGGCTAAATGCAGCGGGACTGAACTACAATGTTGAATTGTGAGGCTAAGCAAGGTAGAGCTGCGAGGCACTGCGAGGTAGAGCTACAAGAATGTACTACGAGGCAGAACAAGGTGAGCAGAGAGTGAATGCATGTGGGCTTGCAATGAACAAAACTAAGATCTAACACCACCCACAAGGCGTCCCTTCACGCTTGGGGGAGGCCAACGATGGAACAATGGAGAGGAGGGTGCTTGTGTGTGTTTGTGTGTGTGTGTGTGTGTGTGTGAGAGAGAGAGAGAGAGAGAGAGAGAGAGAGAAAGGTGGGCAGGGAGCCGGGGGGGGGGGGGGGGATTGTGAGAGGGAGGGAGGGGGAGATATTGTTTTTTTTTATATAAAGAGGAAAAAAAAAGTAAAAAGAGTTTTTTTTGGCTCTTTTTTAAGCCAAAAAACAAAAAAAAAGAGCAATATCGCTATTGCTCGGCTTGGAAGAGCTCTTTTTATTTTTGGCCTTAAGCTCCTTTACTAGCTTTGCTTGAGAGAACTCTTCTTTTTTGGGGCATAAACTCCTTTTCGCTCCTCTCTCCCTCTCGCAATCCCCTCCCCCCCTCTACGGCCTCTCTCTCTCTCTCTCTCTCTCTCAACCCCGCTATCGGAGTTTAAAAAAAAAAGGGTAAAGTGTTTTTAACCGGCTGAAATTTAAAAAACCCGGCAATATTTTGAGCTGTCCTTGAAGAAAATCGAGAAATTCACAAGTTTTAGTGTAAATACCGGCAAAACCTTCAATTTTTTTACCAAAAATCGAAAGAATTTCAAAGTTTGCCCTTATTTTCTTCGATTAGGGAAAATGTATTTTTCTAGTGCGGCGCCCCTCCCCCTCCCCCCGCCCGCCCTTTCTCTCTCTCTTTTTGCTACTCCTCTCTCTACGCCCCCTATCTCCCCATTCTCTTCCTCTCCATCCACCCATCCCCCCCCCCCCCCCCCCCCTCTCTCTCTCTCTCTCTCTCTCTCTCTCTCTCTCTCTCTCTCTCTCTCTCTCTCTCTACCCCACCATTTTCGTCCCTTTTGTCTCAGAGTGAGAGAGATAGAAAGGGGAGAGAGAGAGACAGAGGAAGAGAGTGAATGAGTGATTGCAAGAGAGAAGAAGAAGAAGAAGAAGATAATTTTTAACGTTGTAGGAAACTATCCAAAGAGACCTTAAAGATCTATCCAGTGACGAGGGTTGGAGAGAGAGAGAGAGAGGAGGGGGAGGGGATGGGGAGAGAAAGATGGGGGAAGAAGGGGCAGGAGAGAGTGGCATGCATAGAGAGAGAGAGAGAGAGAGAGAGAGAGAGAGAGAGAGAGAGAGAGAGAGAGAGAGAGAGAGAGAGAGAGAGAGAGAGGGGACAGGAGAGGAAAGTGGGAGGGGCGATGGGGGGAGTGGGTGGGAGTTGGAGAGGGCAAGCAAGGAGAAGGAGAGAGAGAGAGAGAGAGAGAGAGAGAGAGAGAGAGAGAGAGAGAGAGAGAGAGAGAGAGAGAGAGAGAGGCGGTGGGAGGGGAGAGAGAGAGGGGGGGGGGAGAGGAAAGTGGGAGGGGCGATGGGGGCAGGGGGGCGGTGGGAGTTGGAGAGGGCAAGCAAGGAGAAGGGGGAAGGGGGGGGGCGGGGGAGAGGGAGAGAGGTTATGTAATGATAGGGAAAGAGAGAGGAAGAAGAGTCAAATCTTGAGGAAGGAAGGGCGATTGCTGGAGGAGGAGAGGGAGGGCGGCTAGAGGAGTACATGGAGAGAGGAGGTGGAGGAGAGGGAGGATGTTGGAGGAGGAAGCTAAGGAGGAGGAGCAAGGGAAGAGGAGAAAGCACATGGGCGGCAAGAGGAGGAGGAAGGGGAGGTAGAGAGGGTGGCCCTCCAAAAAAAAAAAGCTCGCTCCGTTGAGCTCGCAAGAAGACCTAACTCTGGCATACCTCTAGCCTGCTCATTTTCAGCCCTTTCCTCATCAAGTACATCATGTACATCTGCATCAGTAATAGACTAATCTGTAAAATTTTCAGAAACCCCTAGAGGCTGTACATTTGCCTCATTGGAAATTACATTCATATTTCCACCACTGAAAAGAGGCAACAAAGTGTCATAAATGTCCTGTGAGCTTACATTACTGTCTCTAGTACATGACAGCAAGGGCTGAACAGAATCTTCCACAAACAAAAATACATTTGACAGCTTGTAACCTTTGCTTTCAGCACTATAACCAACAAAAATACATTTGACAGCCTTATCATCCAATTTTCTGCGCTGTGTTTGTGGCACCAAAGCATATGCCAAACAGCCAAAAACACGCATGTGCTCAATAGAAGGCTTTCTATCATGCCATGCTTCATATGGAGTAATAGACTGCAAAGCTTTCGTAGGACACCTGTTAAGTACATAAGTGGCACACATGATGGCCTCAAGCCAAAAAGAATGCGGCAAAGCTTGACTTTTGACCATACATCATGCCATTTCCATCAGTGACCTATTTTTCCTCTCAGCAACACCATTTTGCTGAGGTGTATAAGGCACTGTGCATTGGTGTTTTATCCCACGCCTAGCCAGAAATGCATTAAACTCATGAGACATATACTCCCCCCTCGATCGGAACGGAGGGTGCCCATAGTACATTTTGAGGCATTTTTAGCCATAGCCAGAAATTGTTTGAAGCACATAAAAACTTCGGACTTCGCTTTAAGCGGAAATACCCATGCATGCCTGGAGTAATCATCAACGAAAGTCACGAAGTAAAGGTAATTGCCCAAGAACGGAGTTTGCATGGGCCCACAAACATCACTATGCACAAGCTGCAACCTGCATGTGGCCCGAACTGAACCATCCTTTGGAAACTTAGAACGCTGCATCTTACCCAAAATACAGCCTTCACAAACATGTTTGACAAGTGCTTCAAGAGGCGGCAAAGAAGCAACCATATCAGAAATCTGCAAACTGGCAAAATTCAGATGACCAAAACGTGCATGCCAAAGTTTTGCATCTGAAATAGCCCTTGAATCTGCAACAGCATTTGCAAAATTTTGTCCACACTGGTCATACAGAGTGAGCTTATACAGCCCACGGCACAAAAGGCAAGATGCAGCAATTTCATCACCAAAACTGAGATCATGAACTGTTTATCTGTCATCCACAAATTGGACTAGAAGTCCAAGTCTAGCAAGTGCGGATACAGACAAGAGATTCTTCTTGATCCCAATTACATAAAGTGCATTAACAAGTGTGAAGGAACTGCCATTTGCTGTAGTAAGCACAATCTTTCCAACTCCCTGAACGACATTGTTGGCACAAGTGACTGAATTCCCATGAGGGACAGACTCGAGAGAGGTAAACAATTCACGATGTGAGGTAATGTGCTTTGTAGCACCACTATTGAAATACCACACATGTGAATCTACAGCAACTGACATGCATGCATCATGGACACCACGATTGTAAGTGCACTCTACGCTAAAAATCCATTCTGCATCAACATTAGCAACACAGTCTCCTTTCACAGAATACTCAACAATGGCTACATTTGTAGTGGAACCAGCATTTGCAGTGGAACCACCCTCTTTCTTCTTAGCCTCTTTGGCCTTCAACTTAGGACATGACTTGATCAAGTGATCATTAGCTTTACAATAATGACAACACATCTTCTTTTTGCCCTTATCACCAGAATTTCCAGACGAATTGCTGCCAGCAGAAGCATTAGGAACATACGTTTTGCCACTCACAGTAGAACCATAAAAAGTGGCCGCATTGCTGTTACCACCCTTTCCTTGGGAAGCAATTAAAGACCGTTCAACTGCACGCTGCCTAGTTCTGGTTTTTCTGGAAAGTGACTCTTGCAACAGCAATGTGCATAATGCATCAAACATGACAACTTCAGGATTTCCTTGGGTCATCAATCTCCAAGTACTAGCAAAAGTCTGGTAGGAATCTGGTAAGGCATCAAGAATAGTCTGCACATGGGAACTGTCTGAAATAACTTCACCTGTAGAAATAAGTTTCTCATTGATATCCTTGACACCAGCAAGGAAAGTGTCCATATCATCTTCCTCATGCATAATCTTCGACTCCAGCTCTTTACACAGCAAAGCAATTTTAGCTTCATTGTGGCTTGCATAAAGACCAGCCAAAATATCCCCAAGCCTGTTTTGCAGATTTTGCTGAACGGATGTGAAGAACAATGGTGCGCTTCATAGACAACCCAATCAATGCATGGGCATGCGCATCTTTTACATATTAACGAGCTTGTTTTGCCGTAGGCAAAACAACTCTAATAGCAGTAATCCTTGCAGCAAGACCTCGCCTACATCCTCAGAACCAGGACATACATCAATGCCCTGCACAATGTTCTAGACACCCTTTGACACAAGAACATGTTGCATCATATAAGCCCACATAGGGTAGTTGTCCCCATCCAACCTATCCTCAGCAGCAAACATCTTGAACACATCTGTGTTGTTGTCAGCCATGGTAAATGTTGCACCTGATGTGAAAACTGCCCGAAAATAGGAGAAACGGACCGGGAACAACACGTGCTATATAGCACAAACCGTAGAAGACTATGAGGCACCTGTTATGCAGAAAATGGCACTGACAGAAATTCTGCACAAAATGACAAAATAGCCTGTGCAGACCTGCCTGTGGTGGAAACGGAGGCCGAAATGAGCCTAAATCAAAAATCTGAGCAGACCAAGCTCTACGAGCTTACCTGAAATATTTGTCGACCTACAAAGGCTCGCCAAACCTCACTGTAATCGGAGAAAGTGAGCAAGCGTGTGCTGGAGCAGCTGACGACTAAGCCCAGGAGGACGCAACCTGCTTTGATACCAATTGTTGGAATTAGGGTTGCAAAGAAACGCACACAGCTTGGAGAAGACGAAGGAAGCTCAAGGCACACAATAGAGAGTGTGTTTCATAGTATGCAATGGAAAGATAGATAGCCCTAGAGTGATGGGCGTATATACAATGCTCGGGGGAAAAAACCTCCTAAAGAGGGAAAAAGTGCCCCGGCGGTCCTAGTGTGTTCACACACATCACTACCACATGTATATGGTAACAGGAAGGGCTGCCATCAAAAGGGAGTTTTGACTACGAGTTGGCACCTGACGCATACGAGGAGAGCATCAATCTAGCGCTATCTTAAACGGAGCAATATTTTACGAGCAAAGGGCTTGAGATAGCCACCATTGCAAATCCAGAGAATGGAAACGATTTTTTTCAGAAATGTATATCATTTACAGGTTGGGGTGAGAAGACCACCAAAATGACACCCTCGAGAGTGGCAGAGGTTGTGCGTGCATGCATTAGCCCAAAAGAGTAAGTAAATGTCATTTAAATCATTCGATATCTTTCTATTTTTATTATATAGCAATAAAAATATGTCTCGCTTTTCCTCTGCTAGGAAGTGCCTCTTGATTGATTCGCTACAAGGTGGTGATGCATCCTTGAAGGAAAATGGCATAGGGTTGACGGAGAAGGTCTGGATCCAATGGCTTCAATATCACGTGTATTGGTGGCAATTGGAAAGGTTAGATTTAGTGATTATGTGCACCAGCTAGCAATTTTTTGATAATCTAACTTGTGACTTATTATTTGTTGCATGCCATGCTTGAGATGGCCGAGAAAATGGAGGCCGAGAATCATGATGTTGCTATCCAACACGAGAAGACTAAAGGTAGGCATGGTTGCACACTTGCCCACACATTACTGACATACAGACGCAAGCACTTTGACAAGGCCTTCAAGAAGTGAGGTGCTCGAATCAAGTCCACACAGGATCCCGAAGAGCAACATCACTTTGCTGGCACGGCACGACGCTTGTTGTACAGGTTTGACATCTTTAATTGACAAATTAAGAATGTAGTAGGATACACTAATCTTGTTCTCGGTGGCTCAAAAACATTGTGGTATGTCTTGTAGATGGTGGAGAGATGCTCTTGTCTTTCCCATTCCCGAGCACCCCAGTGATGCATGGTGCATGTCGGAGAGAGAGGAGACTGGCTTATATCCTGACGAGTGGATAGACGACTTGCAGCCAAAGGGAGCGTGGCTCAAGTGTCCTTGGTGGCTGGACTACCCGGAAAAGGAGTACCCACCCAAAGAGGAAGCTCTATACATAGGTATCATTCTATATAGTTTTTACCTTTGCCATGCAGCAATACAACATGGGCTCAATAACTGTTCTTTTTAATTAATAGCGGAGCATACTGCGTCAAGGAAGAAAGCGGTTTTGATAGAGGATTCTCTATCTCCAAACACATCAAAGAAACCGGAAAAAAAGAAACAAGCCTCAAAGAAAGACTCGCAAGCACCGTTGGCTGACCGGAACATGGGAAGAGAAAGAAGAGGGTTGTTGTTTCCAGTGATAGTGAGAGCGAGCATGTGGTTGAGGAGTATTCTGTAGAAGTCAGTGATAGTGCTCATGGACTTGGTGCTATGAGCCACAGTGTACCTTTACTTTACTTCACTCCAAGACCTGTAGGGGGCATCCAGGAGTCCCCTCCATGTTCACCATCACATGGCAGGGCTGCAGAGGACCTATCAGACATGGCCAGAGTTGTGGGAGATGACCATCTAGGCACGTGAAAATGGTTAATGTTATGATGTTCTCGTTATCATTGCTTGAAAGATATATTTGATCTTATGTTGCTACATACAGATATGCATGTAGAGCCATGCCACCTTGCAGTGCATGCTAGTGTCAAGTGCTTGGCAAAAGCTATTCCCGATGTGTTGTGCAATGACAGGTTAGCCATGCTAATTTACAATCAAAGTTATGTCCACAATACGACTGCTGGTTAAGCGGTGGACAACCTAGTTGTATGGGCAACTAGGCGACAACAACGGGTGGAGTAAACACTCGCTGGGGGATTTCGTGCCTCCAGAGCATTGGAACTTTAAATGAATGAGTTTTTGAGTGAATTTTTACTAGAATTACTGTCTTGGTGCCACTTTGCAATACTGGTTGAAGGGCTGTATTAAAGAACTTGTGAATCAAAGAAATAAACAAAGAACTTATATGTTGAACAACCATTGTGGTAGTAATTAGGTAAGAAAGGAAGTGTGAGTATGGGTTGGAAAGTGGGGGGCTTGGCTCGGGTTGCCAATGCCTATGAAAAGGGTGGTCCCGATTGGTTGGGAACTCTACGTCCCCATAGTGTTATAAATCGACGCTAGTATTACTCATTGCCCCAAGAGCGGCGAAGCCTCAAGTGTACGTACCTCTGAAACATGGGGAAAAAGGCACTCGGCACTTCTCTCCTCTTGGAAGGTGGGTCTTAGGATCTCTAGATAAGTTAATCACGCTTTCCGAGCGGGGTGGAACTAGATCTCGATGCTAGTAGGCTCGAACTCGACTCACTTTGTGATGAGAGATCGTCCGCTAGATGAACCATAAACCACTTTGTTTGCTTCCGTTGTAGATCTAGTGGCCACCAGGTTTACCATCAGATCCGTCGTTTGAGACGGCGGGGTGGGGACCTCACACCTGGTATCGGAGCTAAGCTTAGGTTAGACTGGGAAATAATTTCGTATTGTTTGAATATTTAAAAGGAACTAAGGGTATATAGGTAGCTGATCTGAATTCCTTGCATTGGTGTTGCAGGAAGACCCCGTGCTAGAATATCGGAAGTTCAAAGTGTTTGAGCTTATTTACGAACAAGCTCGACAATCCCCAGTTTACCAATTCAGGCGAGATGTCATGGAGACGCTGCTGAAGGTTCATACACCGCACTCCATTCGCATCGATAGAGGATGGGGGCTCGATTGGACACATGAAGGAGGGGTTTACTACATCAACGCTCGGAAGCTAGGATTCCTGGCTGCCAATTTGAAGAAAATATGTTGGGGAGAAGAATTGAGGGTGGTGCAGATATTCTACTTGCTGCGTGCACGTACGGACATGAGTGTCTCTAACGGCACCAATCAAATCCTCAACGAGTGGCTTTTGGAAAAGGTCACTAATGTAATCCCAGAAAACAGAGTTAGAACTTTTGGAGTACCAAAAGAATTATCCCAACTCGACACCATAGTTTACTATCCACTCAAAGATGAGTATAGGAACTACTTCACGAATGAAGTAGAGTATCATGTGAACCTGACAATGCAACCTGGTAGGCATATCTTATAAGCATTCCAAAAGCTATGTAATAAATTGATCATGAGTTATCCTAAACCTTGAGGGGTTTAAATCTTCATCAATAAAGTGTTTTTGTCTCTGAGTCTCAGTCTCTTGATAAAGTGGGATCTTGAATTTTATTTAAGACTCGTGTCTATTTAAAATCCAAGTAATCGTATCAAGACTCTCGTGTAACCCATGTAGGCACCACCTGCTGCTCTCTACTCGACGGCGCAGGAAAAGAAGCTCCTTCTTAAGCAAGCCCAACCTCCACTCTTTAAGGGTGAGGGGGAAAATATGGAAAGAGATGCGGAAGTATGGATGGAGGCTATGGACGACTATTTCGAAGCTGTGGGAACCCAACCCGTGAATCAAACCATGCTTGCGATGTTTCGCTTGTCTGGCGATGCCAAGATATGGTGGAATCAACATTGCAGGGACTTGGATATCAAGGGATCTTCCCAGTCATGGGAAGACATCAAGGCTGTTGTGATAGAGCGATACTTACCACTCGCTCACAAAGCCCTGAAGATGAATGAGTTTTTCTTACTTCGACAGCTGACTTCTTCCGTCGAAGAATACTACTCGAAGTTCGTCACACTTCGGAGATATGCTCCTAGGATGACATTGGAACAACAAGTAGCACGGTTCTGCCAAGGACTCATCGACCCCTTGAACAACCGACTAGAAGCTCTCAGGCCAACAACTCTGCAAGATGCCTTGCTAAGGGCCAAACCATTAGCTAAAGAGATTCAAAGGACTACCAAGATAGTCAATACTATTTGTCAAAGAGGGCCAGGCTAGACAACTGGAGTAACAGACCAATCAACCCTGCATACGACCATCGTCCGGTAGTAGCTACTACGGCAGCTACCGAGTTTTCCAAATATAAGATGATTTGAGTGCTAGGAGTATGGACATTACAAAAGCCGATGTCCAAAAAGGATTTCCCAACATCCGGTGCTAATAATGTACCTCTGAACGTCAACGGGCGAGGTCAACCAAACGGAAGAGGAGACCGAGGAAGAGGAAACATAGGACAAGGAAGCGGAGCTTTCGCTAATGCCGCAGTGAGACAACCAACTGTGGGCAGCTCTATATGCTGCAACTACTAATCCTAGTGAGCAATAATTCAAGCACCAGGATCTCATCAAAGTTCAGCAAAAAAAAACGCAAAAGACTATTCTATTATCAAAGGATGTCTTTACTTTAGACAAAGGATATATGTACCTGAGTAGTTAGCATAGAGTTTATCCAGATGTATTCTTGAGATGAGGACATCTCAAATTTTTCACGTTAGGGAGGATGTAAGGTCTCCGATCTCGAGCTAAAAGAACACCATTGTACCATGAAACAATCATAATGGAAAAAGTTACTATTTTTAGCAGTTTTCCAAAATCTGTCGATGCCATAATGTTTAGAATGTCATAAAGCTTCCAAAAGAGAATTAAAATATTTTTTGTGAAAATTTTTCAAAAATAGTAAGTTTTTGGTCACCCGACCCATCAGTTTTGACCGTCTCGAAAAACTGCACTTGTACCCCAATTTGAAAAAAATGCATTTCGGACACCGGGGGCTGCTAAATATGGCAGGTACCCAGGTTAATACACCTTAGTTATAGTTTAGTATAGCAAGTTCCGGCATTAAATTCTGATTCGTATTGCCCGTCTTAGGTTAAAATTAAATTTTCCTAAAGTTGTGCGGGGAGGCACCGGGACTCGGGGGCTGTGTGGGAACTGGCTCCAGGCCACTGCGGACTGAGTTTGGTAGTAAGAGGGTGCCCTCACACACTCACACGGCTCGTGGGCTACTTTCCATGCAAGAGAGAGAGAGAGAGACTAAGTGAGTTCTTGAGCAGGTTGGGACACTTGGTAAGTATGCAACTAGAGATGCCATGCATGAAGTGAGTACTCCTCCAAATGCATATAGCAGGCAAATTCAAATTTTTCAGCTTGTGAACCTATATAAGAGCATGCTCACACACACACAAGCACACATATATGCTCACATACACACTAAGTACACACACACACACCTTGAGGAGGTGTTGCCGGCAGACATAGTCTTTGGAAGAGGAGCTAGGAGAAAAGGTGCTGCCCGTTTCTCGTCTCAAGGAGGCCCTCGCATCAGAATTTCGAGAGGAATTCAGCCGTAACCTCGGTAATTTTTGGTTTAATTCATGGTTGTTGTAGATCCCTCTCTAATATCCTCTTAATTCCGCATCTAGTATGCATAATCATAGTCAAAATACTCATTAGATACTCTCTAATTCTCCGTATCCATGATCTATTGCATAAATCTTAATCTAATTAGTAATCATGCAAGCAATTAGTCACTCTTAATCATAGTTTAATGCATGTTTAAGGAATCATCCACTAGTCACCGTTGTGATTAAAAATCAAGTCAGCTTTGAGGTGAGAATGGTCCATTGCATCCTATTACTCCATAATGTGTAAATAATTAAATTAGAATCAATTGCTTATGGATTAGGATTTAATTAGGGGAAATTAATCCATCATTAATCATTAGAAAGGGAGAAATCCTCTCATCTATGCATACAGTAATTCTGCAATTCTCTACTTGCATTAAGAAGTGATTGAGCACGTCTATTTCATCTCTAGTAGAACTGATTAAGTAAAAATCTGAATTTCATAATTATCTAGGTCAAGTAATTAACCTTAGGGCCTATTCCCTTAGAACAAGTATGGTGCTATCGGGATTCTTTATGTCTTGAAGTAAGTCTAACCTCTCGTACAAGGCGATTTGCTTATTGAAACTAATCCGTCATCATGGTTGTATGTTACTCTCGAATGTTAGCTCTCTTTTTCCAAGTTGTCAATTAAGTAGTAAGTATAAAATGGCCCCGGTAAAGAGAACTCGTTTCGGTGGTTCCGACGACCGCGAGACGGGGACAAGCAACACTAATGAAAAGAGAAACGCTCCCATGGTCGACCAAGTACCGGCCATCTCACGGAGCAATGACGAGGAAATTGTGGAGGTAGGTCAAGTTTTAATTCAAGTTTGTTAAAGCAACATTGCATTCGATAAGGTAGGATGAAAAACACATTTCCCAATATGTTGGAAATCAACGAAAACCACGGCATTTAAATTAATTGTATTTTATATTCAAGTAGGAAAGAATGCTTTCTGAATATACAGTCTGAAGTAGGAAAGATTGGTTGCTAGGGAAAATTTAGCTCAACTAGTTCATTTTCAATTCCAATGTTGATCTAGTCCGAACCCTCTCTTGATCACAGGGGGAAGCTCGCGAAGTTATTCGCAGGAGCTAGAGTTCCTGGTTAAGGGCTCTTGAATCCACGACTGCTGGTTAAGCGGTGGATATCCACGACTGCTAGTTAAGCGGTGGAAGTCCACGACTGCTGGTTAAGGGGTGGACAACCTAGTTGTATGGGCAACTAGGCGAAAACAACGGGTGGAGTAAACACTCGCTGGGGGATTTCGTGCCTCCAGAGCATTGGAACTTTAAATGAATGAGTTTTTGAGTGAATTTGTACTACAATTACTGTCTTGGTGCCACTTTGCAATACTGGTTGAAGGGTTGTATTAAAGAACTTGTGAATCGAAAAAATAAACAAAGAACTTATATGTTGAACAACTATTGTGGTAGTAATTAGGTAACAAAGAAAGTGTGAGTATGGGGTGGAAAGTGGGGGGCTTGGCTCGGGTTGCCAATGCCTATGAGAAGGGTGGTCCCGATTAGTCAGGAACTCTCCGTCCCCATAGTGTTATAAATCGACGCTAGTATTACTCATTGCCCCAAGAGCGGCGAAGCCTCAAGTGTATGTGCCTCTGAAACATGGGGAAAACGGCACTCGGGACTTCTCTCCTGTTGGAAGGTGGGTCTTAGGACCGCTAGATAAGTTAATCACGCTTTTCGTGCAGCGTGGAACTAGATCTCGATGCTAGTAGGCTCGAGCTAGACTCACTTTGTGATTAGAGATCGTCCGCTAGATGAACCATAAACCACTTTGTTTGCTTCCGTTGTAGATCTAGTGGCCACCAGGTTTACCATCAGATCCGTCGTTTGAGACGGCGGGGTGGGGACCTCACAGTTTACATGACCATCATGATAGAGATACAAGTAATGATACCTACATCTAAAGGCATAGCTTGACATAAACCTTTTGTTATCCACATTTCTTGCATAATTTACAGTCTTGTAGACAAATATTGCACATGCATCTTTGCCTCCAAAAAAAAATGCACACCTCTTTTGTCCAATTCTAATGTCTCATCACACCTTTTATTGTTTTTGAGCAAGCTTCAGCGAGCAAGCTTCGGAGTTGAGATTTTTTATTTTTGTTACCTTAGGCAATGAGAGGCACCCACGTTTTTCTCAATGCCATCTAGAGCCACCTACCTGCTGCTCAATGCCGCCCACTCCCATCACACTGTCTTATATCCCTCTCACTCTATAGCACTCTCATAAGAATCTTCTTCTCATCACCTTCACTCACTCTCTCTCTCCCATAGCCAAGCAAATAGTAAACAACTACGTAACTTTTCTCTCGTCATTGACCTCCCCTTGGGTAAGGGGGGGGGGGGGGGGGGGTGTTCCTTAGTAGAGTGCCTCCACCTCATAGTGCCAAAAAACCCCTATCTTGCGATGCTCACCTAGTCACCATTTGACTTGCTCAACAGTTTCTCTTACTTTATTCTCCACTCTCCTCTCTACTATTGACTTCCATCTCAAAAAATATTTCTACAACTTCCCATGCCCACCTTAAGGCTTGATCAATGGTAGTGCCCTAGCCTCTGACGGGCTCTTTCAAAAATCCCAACTCTCACAAATCCAAGGGTCCTTCCCACAAGGAAAACATTCTCAAAATAGGATGCAACAAGCGCTTTTGCTCAAACCAATTAACCAGACAAAATTTCTCATGCCCCCAGGAGTGGACATAACAGATATCTGCAAGCCCAAAATCAAGAACTCATGGACAAGCATGTGGAGGGCTAACCACACCTTCTTGCCTTGGAGACACATTTTTCTTCCTTGGAGTTGCAAAAGTAGGTCAAACAATGACCATGTTCTTGCTAGAGCAAGGATGTTGAGCACACTTTCACCACAAGTGTGGCACGCCTCACATTTCAAGTCAACATAACAACCACCATCGTCCCCTCCAAGGTAGAAGAATATATGCATGCAAGAGCACCATAGAGGAGAAGAATGCTATCCCTGTGCAATAGTACCCATCATAATGTTGACATTCATCATAGTTAGTTTATCAACATCCCCTTGCTCTACGAACACAGCACATGCTTGCAAAGATAGTTGTCAACAAAGGTGGAAAGGCCACTTTTTCCAAGGAGTTTCGCGTCCCAATAAGTCCCAAGCCACCCCCCTAACCACCCTCTCCCTAGTTCTATGTGACATAGATCACAATTTTGTTGTGTCCACGTTTATCCATGTCCCCCATGTACCCTTTTCTTATGAGGAACCACCATGTATGTTTTCTTCGTCCCACAAGTAATCTCTGACCTTTGAGGACCATAATCAAATATATCTATCTATTTCTCTTTCTCTTCTCTCTCTCTCTCTCTCTCTCTCTCTCTCTCTCTCTCTCTCTCTGAATCTCTGGAAACAACAGGAGAAAAATACAATATGTAGAGAGAGTTGAGCTTTTTATGGTCCATGTACATATTTGAGGAGGATCACACTCTTCTAGCCATTTTGCTTATAAACACTACATTCAAAACCAAGATCATAAGCATATAATGCTTAGAGATCAAACCATTGTACAACCATGTTGCTCAAGGGGTACATCTACCCCTCCCTCCCCCCCCCCCCCTCTCTCTCTCTCTCTCTCTCTCTCTCTCTCTCTCTCTCTCTCTCTCTCTCACACACACACACACACACACACACACACACACACACCATATTGTCTTTCCTTCACCACAACAATCTCTCTCCCTCCCTCTCTCTCTCTCTCTCTCTCTCTCTCTCTCTCTCTCTCTCTCTCTCTCCCCCCATGTGTGTGTGTGTGTGTGTGTGTGTGTGTGTTGCCGTTTTTAGAATTATACACAAAAGAACATAACAATTCAAAAGACAGCTGGCTTTAGACAAAGGACAATGATAAGCACAAAAAAAACTCAGTCTTTGATTCATTTTTCTACATCATAGTGAGAATGAGGTATCATTCTTGTGTTTTGTACATAAGATAGTTAAGAAAAACTTATTTTGAAGTAAAAGAGGCCAGATTCGATAGTGATGGACATCAACTTAGCCAACAAGATCTTAAGTAAAGAGAGAATCCTCATCTGCATCCATATAAACAAGACAGCAGATTTGTTAGCCTTGAATACGTATTACAGGTGTCAACAAACCTATCAATTGTTATCCATGTCCTACTTAAAACCTTTTAACTTATACCTACCATACATTAAGTGTTAAATATCAACATGTATCCATTCTCAAAACAGTAAGCCATAGATGAAAGTGACATGTGTGTGTGTTTCTTTCTCGTATAGAAGCATTACAGAACAACAGAGATACACACAAATGGATTTTCTTCCAAAACTTGAAATTATAATAAATAGCGACATTATATTGTCCAAAGTACAATGTCCCAAATTCTCAAAAAACATTACACATAGTTAAATATTATGTTCCAAAAATACTACTTTCCAATATACCTAAGACATGCAAATAGACGTAGTACATGTGCTTACATGCAACAAAGGGGAGGCCCTCTCCCACCCTCCTTTGAAAGTCACAATAGGTGCAACTTGGGTATTTTGCAACGGTCACCCGATACTTCTCTCTTAATAGTCTGGAGTTCTTTGTCTCTACCATGAACACTTCATGCTTACCCTTCTTGATGACTTCCACTTACTAAACAACCATGAACACTAGGGTTACATAGCTATCGAGTCTGGAGTTCTTTGTCTCTACCATGAACACTTCATGCTTACCCTTCTTGATGACTTCCACTTACTAAACAACCAACACTAGGGTTACATAGCTATCGATCCATTTGGAGGCCTCTTCAGACACCCCAAGTTGATATCATCTAGGATGTCTTTGCATCTGTGCATCTACATTCTCGATGGCCACATAAAATACAGCCTGCTCAAGGGATTCAAACTCGTTCACTATCAAGGATGTACCATGCACCACATGCCATTCCAATGGTACCCTACGTCTCATGACAAGATGTGGGCATACATTCCAAGCATGCCGTACCTTTGTGCTGTAAAACCAAGCCCATGTGTTGGTGTTGCATCCCTCCCAGCTTCACTAACCAAAAAAGCATGGTGTTGTCATGCCTTCCCTTCTTAAATTCATTTTCTTTTTGTAATTTTTGCCACTAGGTAGTACCCCTTGGCAAGTGAATCTTGATCTGGCCTTGCACCTTTGTATGGCCCACATGTTGTCATAGATGTCTACCTCTACGGTCCTTTTCTTTGGAACATCCTTGAATTTGTCACTTGAGAATTCATTTTGTGGCGGTTGACTGCCAAATGAAAGTTTTTAATCCTTTCTTTGGTGTGGTGCATTGCGTGTGACATACTCTGGCCTATGAGAGCTATTTGGTTCTACTTCAATCAAATTGTCAATATGTTTGCATGGCTTTGATATTGTCACATTATCCATAATGACCTCGGGCATCCTTAGGATCAATGTATTGAGAATGGCATCATTGATGATGCGACTGGTTTGGGTAGGACTAGGAGTTTGTGCTAGTCGAGATGTAGCTATGTCTCTTAGCTTCTAACACTAACGCCATGTATAGTCCATGTGTTAAGCTTGCTGCAGCAAAGTGTTCCTTGTCTAATATCTAACTAACCCAAATGATTTTCTCATATTAGAATTACCGAGGGATAGCTCCTTTCAGACTTCTTATGGCTCAATAATGGTAAAGCCGTAGGAAGTCTAAAAAGAACCCATTATTAAGACCAAATCTCTTGAGGTGTGCACCATATCCCACATAGTGGACTCAAAAAAACCGATAATAGATCCCAGTCCCACTTGTCCTAATATAATTAACAAAATTAACCATTAATAGGCTACTTAATGACCTCTCTTCTTAAGCAAGAAAAGAGAAACCAAATGCTTTGATACTAATGTAATGGAGCTGGCCTATGAACTTTGAGAATAGTGAAATCAAGAGAATTAGATAGAACATTTTTATGAGAGTATTTTGAGAGCATAGAGGGTGAACTTAATTGACGGCAGAAACATACTCATAGTACTTAATTAACTTGGCACAAAGAATACTTTTGCAAGAGAGAGAGAGTTTAGAGAACTTGACAATAGTTGAGGATCGGATTTATGTGGAGCCGGTCCCCCCTCAGAAAGGCATTTGTATTATAGATTCTCCTATCAAGAGAGACTTGGTACAATACAATATTTGTGCTCCTTGTGACCTAGGTTATGCAATGAAGATGGAAAGCTTCATGCATCACGAGCATAACATAGACTTTGTAAAAAGCATTAATTATCCCAAGCCTCATTCCCAAGGCCTCAAACACCTTCAAAGGTGGAGAGAGCTAGTGGGAAAGGAGGATAGGGAAGAGGAAGAAGAAACATTCATAGGAGAAAGAAATAGTTCCTCACTTATCATCACTCTTCTTGCTATCATACATTATAGTATAGTAATGAAGATGGCAAGCTTAAGCATTGAAGCATAGCTCTTGGTTGGATTTTCATTCCATAGCCAAGAGTGTTGGTGTAGGTTCTCAACTTCTCTACTAGCTTGGAGAAAGAGATGGAGCTCTTGCACTTTGCACTTCACACAATGCGTGTGTGAGTGTGTGTAGGAGAGTATACCCCCCAAGAAACCCCCCTTCTTTCTTTGGTTGACCGCCTCTTATAGCTCAACTTGAAATCTCATTGGACCCCTACAAGCCTGGCCAATCACATATAGAATGCATATCAAGCAACAAGGGTAGTCTTGGGACAAGTGTCCCCCTTTCCCCTTTGAGAGAGAGGACTTGATAAATGCAAAAACAATTAATTAAATCAACTAAATTATCCTTGGAAATCTCTAGGGGTCAACCAAATAGACTTTGGATACTCCTTGACGGTAACCTAGCTAGGGGCTTGACATGTGTCCTACTTGCTTCCTTGAGCAAGGGGTGCCCTTTGGGAGAGAGAGAGAGGTCAAGCAACCACCCCCCTACCTGCATGGCTCTCCCCCCCTTGTAGGGATTTGTGTTGACTTTTATGACACCTCAAGCCCCTCAACCTTGGACCCAGTTCTCACCACAAGCTCGGCCCTTAAGCCCCTCAAGCTTGGGCTGGGTTCCCACCTCAAGTACAACCCTATCATCTCAAGCATGCTCAGTCATCAGGCACGACAAGCACCTCAAGCTTGGGCTGGGTTCCCACCTCAAGCACAACCCTAGCTTACCTAAGGTCAAAGGTCTTTTTAACACTAACCTTTGGAGGTGTTTAATGAAGCTAACCCTAAGTTCTTTTAGGCTCCATTAGCTAGCCTTGCTCTTTGACAGATCATCTCTCATTTGGACCCCTTTACCATTGGCCCCGTGTTGAGATAGACCAGTAAGCACATGTCTATATTTTAACCCTTGTTCCTGTCTATTTTCTCACATTAAATGATCACTTTAATATGAGAAAATCATTTGGGTTGGTTAGATATTAGATTTTATGACACATCACTTACTCACAAAGAGAGCAAGTAACACATAGACTATTGCCATGGAGAAGATAACCATCCTGCAAGGTAATGGTTCTTCTTTCTTCCCTAAGGCAAGGACTAAAATTACATCAATAACATACTCATCTATCATAGAAAATAGATCATTGTGAGTTGCTATGGACACCGCATTGTCTCTTGGTCGTCGTGATAGTGCATTGACTACTTGATTGTGCTTGCCAGCAATGTGAGCAATATGAAAATTGAATTGCAAAAGAAAATTTTCCCACCTCATTTGTTTGTCGGAGAGCTTGGTTTGCATCATGAATTACTTGAGACCTTGGTGGTCCGTTCGTAAGATGAATGTAGTCCCCAATAGATAATGCTTCCATGTGTCTAGAGCATGTAGAATAGCTAGTAGCTCTTTTTCTAGATGCCCAATCCTTGCTCGTCGGAATTGTGTCTTCGACTCTCATGCCCTTCTTGAAGAAAAACTGCTCCAAGGCAATCTCCACAAGCATCACATTGGACCTCAAATGGTTTTGAGAGATCCCGTAGTGTAAGCACAGGTTGAGACATTAGGAGAAAGTTGGACTCACTTTTCGGCCTTTCAGTTCTAGAGAGAGAGTGGCGCTCGACCAATGAGAAAGAGGCTAACGTTATGTTGAGAATCGACATTTTGGAGCCAAGCTCTTTTAGAAAAAAGGAGGAAAATATTATTTTTGTTCATCAAATTGCACAATTTCACGCTTTCAAGGCATAAATTCCATAAGTTGTACTAACTCTGTACCGATGAATTTAAGAACTTTCATTGAAGACTCTATCTAGTATCTATGTTGGGACCGCCCAAATATGACTTTGAGTAGCTCTACTTCCCTCTCAAAACTTCTTCCCTTTTTCATATTTGCTAAACCTTTCTGTGTATTCTAGTGCACACCATGACTACTTCTCGAAGGCCTAGCACTACCATTGACTCTGTTAGCATTTTTAACAGTTATACTAAATTTGTGAACTTTGTTTTTGCTGTACTGTACTATTTTCTGTTAAGAAGGTGTTGCAATGTACTGTTTTTTGTTCATAACATGTTAGATTTAAGGTATTAGATCTATAATGTTAGATCTGTAAGGTGCAGTAAAGTAGATGTGTTAGTTGATTAGTTGATGTAGTACTGTGTTAAACAGTGTGTAAGAGTAGCTTTGTTAGTTGTAAGTAGGTAGGTTAGGTGTATGTGTGTGTGCGTGCGTGGGGCACGATCGTGGAGACCTTATATATATAAAAGGAAAAATCGGGATCGGGAACATTCCCCAAGCCCAAGACCGAAGCAGTGCTGTAAAGAACACCATGACCCCCTGAGCGATACGCTCGTTTTGAGCTATCACACGCTCTAATTCAAAGGTAAGAATCACTCAAGAGATGCTAGAAAAACAAAAACCCAAGCTTGAGAGTATGGCAAAACCTAAGGAGCTTTTGGTAGGAACTAGTAAAGAAAAATCCGAAGTGGTGGTAGAACCCCACCTTGAAACAAAAGAGCCAGAACTTATAGTGCCAGACAACGAAGATGCCTTAGATGGAATTCCATTCGTAGAAGAAGACTGGTCAGGACACTTATGAGAAAAAGTTAGAGGGATTAATGATGGGAGCCTGATCCTCCACGGGAGGTTTAGGGTTTGCAAAACGTAATAGACATCAAATGTGATCAAAACCAAATTTCACAGTAAGTGTCAACCACAACCAGCCACATAAAAAGTTACTTTGCAACAGTATCAAACGAGTATGGCACAACCTCATAAGACCCTTTAAGGCTCCTACATTCAGTACAAGCACCTGCTAAGTCCTGGTATTGCAAATCCAAGTTCTACATTCGCGTTTTCTTAGGAATATTAGTTGCTTTCATTTTAGGAAAAATTGTGACTTGAAATTATGGTTCTCAGAGTATAACTTTTTAATAAAAAACCAATCAACAATCTCGTCTTTTGTGAATACCCATGGCACAAACCATTTCATCATTATGATTGGAGTATCTTATTTTTGCAAAACACCCAAATCCAACAAGTTACACCGCAAACTTATCAACAAATAAGCATGTCACAATTATCTTCTAAGTAGGTGCATGAGCACCTACCTGTGTAGGTCTAGTACTGGACGTATAGGTTGCCGTAGCTTTTGACCCAAAGGTACTCTTTGTGTGTGACAATTTTGCCAATGTTGGAACGGAATCATCCTTGCATACTCCATGTATGTGTTGGATAAAGTGTCCTGCGATACATGTAGATAGGCTAGCTACAGTAATGACTTTGAAGGGCCGTCAACCATGAACAAGCTATAGGGAAAACACGGGCATGTCTATGTGTACCCTTGTGTGTGTGTGTGTGTGTTGTGTTAACAACTTATGTGCGTGTGGAAGATGCAACAAGAGAGGCATGTCTATGTGTACCCTTGTGTGTGTGTGTGTGTGTGTGTGTGTGTGTGTGTGTGTGTGTGTGTGTGTGTGTGTGTGTGTGTGTGTGTTGTGTTAACAACTTATGTGCGTGTGGAAGATGCAACAAGAGAGGGTAATGAAACCAAGCTTGAGCGTGTAGAAAACGCACCAACAGAAGTAGATTATGAGAATCTTGAACATGTAGAGAATGCAGCAGGCTTGTCCTGAGCATGTAGAGAGTGATACAAAAGGTTGGGGAGGAGCATCGATTATATGGGTATCAAGGGGTGAAGCTGTGAAGCAAGAGAGAGAGAGAGAGAGAGAGAGAGAGAGAGAGAGAGAGAGAGAGAGAGAGAGAGAGAGAGAGAGAGAGAGAGAGAGAGAGAGAGAGAGCACATACACAGGCTCAGCGTTACCTGCATATCCAAGGATTACAAATCGCAATCAAAGGGAGGGAATATGGCGTGCAATCGAAGGGAGGGTATTCAACAAAAAAAGGGGGTTCGCTGGGTTGGAAAAAACGCTGGTGATGTTAAGTTGCAGGCTCAAAATTAGCAAGTGAGTAGGTAGCCTTATCATGTACCAAGGCAGTTGTAAATACACCCAACAAATAGACTGTTGGTTTGTTGTAAAGAGGAGTATATGGGATCTTTTTAATGCTAAAACTCGACTAGTGGCCAAATTCATATCTTACTCTAAGTGTGGATTTAGCAATAGGTGATGTGTGTAGTAGGAAGGCTGATGGGGCTCATCAAAAAATTGATAGAGCATTAAACGCTCCACAGGAGCTCATATATCGATATCAGTGTAAGCTTTGAGCTCAATCTCCTACGAAGGGCTATGACTATAGTATCTGACTGTAAGAGAAGAGACTGCGACACTACGCAAGATTCTGCAACCATTCTATATCAAAGTGGGCTTCTTGAGCATATATGTATGGTGTATGTGGACCTTGACTTTCAAAGCCAATTTTTAGAGAAGAATTTTTTTGTCTTGCACTAGCCAGAAATTGTGAAAGCACCTAGGGAGTATCCAAATATGCACCCGATCATCCGAGAGCAAGACCGAGAGAGAAATTACCAAAGAGCAAAGAAGTCAGCCAAGGGTTAGTCAAGGGATTGTCATCTAGATAAGTGTGTGTGTGTGTGTGTGTGTGTGTGTGTGTGTTCAAATAACAATATAACATAAACACCAAAGAATTCTTTCAAATTACAAAAGACACTAGAAACTATGTCAATGAAAAGGTGGTATAATTCCCATTCATGGTACAAAACGGACTTTATACATAAGTACAATAGAGTAAGAGCTTGAAGATGTAATAATCCACCATCTTCACTCCAAGGAACATTGAAAACCATAGTTGAGAAGGTAACCCTCACCTGCACCCATGGAAACAACACAACTTTCAATTAGTATTGGCACCGTATGCAGGTGATGCATGGGTATCCCACATGTTATAGATGTCACCCAACTAAAAAAGTTTTCAAAGATAATTAATAAGAAATGTGAAGCAACTCATATAATCAGGGATGGTTTCCTTTACAAGGAACGCCACGGTCCATAACTGTGACCCAAAACATCGATGTCTAGGTCCTCGAGAGAGACTCCATGGTCCATAACTTTGATCCAATAAACAACAATTAACAGATTTATGAGGAGCCCATTTACAACCGTATTTACCATAATCCATAGCCTTTCATAACCATTATCTTACCATACTCGGCCACAATCATTCATAGCCCTGTTCACAACATTAATAACCATATTCGGCCAAGTTGAGCACTTTTACAAAGGATCAATATACTACACTATGTCGGCATAGATCATATCTGAGCAAGAATGGTAAGCTTGGTACCAACCCCACAAGCACACATCATTCTAATAGCCAATGTGCCCACAATCAATCATAACCCTGTACACATCACCCATTCATGGCTAAGAGATCAGATGTTAAAGTTCTAAATCCATAACATTAGATCAGCATAGAATGAAACCGAGTGGTAGTGGTAAGCTTGCTAACCAACTTAAAGGCACAGCATCAGTATCATACCAGCCACGCCAACCATAACAGAGTATACCATGTTGTATGTTAACCCCTCAGTCAATCCTATCATATAGGGCCATTTGCAAGAGCCTTTGTCATTATATTTAGCAAAAAACAGTAACTCCGGGCAACATTTATCTTGTGTTTGAAAGAGGATACCACCTTTAAAAGTATTCTAAAACTATGCAAAAGAAAACGCCCGTAGCTATTTATTGCCCATACTCACTAACCTCAAACGGAATTTCATAGCACAAACAGAAGGATGCACATATATATGCCAATGATAAGTTAATCACAAACTGAAAGCCTTTCCTAAACCCATAATGTACCTCCCCGTAGTAAGTGATACAGTGGAAGTTGCCATTCATGTATAATCCGGCATATGCATGCCGACTATTACAACAAGGGAATCATATCACAACCAAATAGTTCGGACAAAAGTTCATATCAAAGCCATAGGTCACCTGAGATTGAGTCGGAGAAGCCAGCTCCACAATAGCCTGCTTATCTTTGCCTTTTGCCATTGAGCCGACAACTTTAACAAAAAACCACTTGCGGGTAACACCCTCCCAATCCCAATGTACAGATAACAACTCTCAAGTGCACACATACACACAACAAAAGCATATAGTACCAATACTAAGTGAGCATGGGAGCTCACCTTTATAGTGTTTTGGAGCAAGTGGCCACATTCCTCCAGCGCAGTATAGTGGGCCCATCATCAAGAAGTACGATGAATACAGCAGCGTCGTCTAGTACAGAGACAGGGGAAGAGAGGGGGGAAGAAAAAGAAAGAGAAAGGGGGAGAGAGCAAAGGAGAGAGAATGAGATAGCCCTTAGAGGGTGCTATAGTGCGAACCTGTAAGAGTGGAGCCACCATGAAGTTAAGCAGAAAATGATAGGGATTACAGAGCCAGGGAATTCGCCGAATGAACATAGGTGTGTGCGTGTGCGTGTGTGTGTGTGTGTGTGTGTGAAGGTATTTAATGCATCAATTAAGTGTCCTTAAGACACCTCCAAATTCTCAACCATCGAATTACCTACTATATTTCACCTAGGATTCCCTAGGTCAATTAGCCCCAGTAGATAATGTTTAAGGAATTTAACAAAATATCCTTAAATTTTTGTAGCCGAGCAAAAAAACCACCCAAATTTACACTAGTTCTTGAATTACCAGTTCTAGTATACCAGTACATAAGTAGTACCATTCCAAATATTAAAGAGCACAAATCATACTAGTACCAATACCAATGTAATACCAATACACAAGTAGTATCAATACCAGTATTACAAGTAGCACTTGTATCAACCAGTATAATACTGTAAAGAAACAATATCGGTTCCATTACCAGTATTAGAAGTAGCATTTGTATCAGTCCAGTATAATACTGTACAGAAACAGTATTGGTTCCAATACCAGTATATCACATAAGTAGCAACAATCCTAGAATAGCATAATACCATATCAGTACCAGTACAATATAGTACCAGTTCATAATGTCTATACACTCCTTACCTTATCTTAGCCGGGTAAGGGGTCAACCTATTTTTTCACCAGTTCCAGTATCACCAGTACAGGACCAATGTAGTAACAGTCCACAAGTAGCACCAGTACCAATACACAAGTAGCACTAGTTCAGTATAGTATACATACATTACTAGACCCAGTACAAATTCAGTGTCCGTAAACAAGAAGTACCAGTACAAGTAGCACTAGTACCAGTATATCACACTAGTAGCATTTATACCAGTTCAGTACAATCCAATTCCAATGTCAGTATAGTATATACACACGTAGCATCAGCACCAGTACATATGTAACACCAATATCAATCTAGTATAATATAGTACTAATACCAGTCTAGAATAATATAGTACCAGTATCAGGACCAATCCACAAGTAGCATCAGTACCGGACGTGGCTCCAATATCAGTAGCACCAGTGTCAATATAGATAAATTAACACACTATCCCTAGCAAAGTGTGTGTGTGTGTGTGTGTGTGTGTGTGTGTGTGTGTGTGTGTGTGTGTGTTTGAAGTTTAGTACAATACAATACCAGTACCAGTCCAGTATAATATTGTACCCAAACCGTACCAGTTACAGTACTAATTACTATTATAAGACACCAAAGACTCCCCAGGGCAACTCGCCCCAGTAAATAATTCCCAAGGACATTTACACACTATCCTAGCCGGGTAACAGGTCCACCCATTGTTTTACACCAGTACCAGTATCCCAATACCCAAGTAGCATCAGTATTAGTTTAGTATAAACCAGTACCAATACCAGTATCAGTTTAGTACTAGTACACAAGTGGCACCCGTACCAGTACACAAAATAGCATCGGTTTAGTCTTTTATGGTAAACAAACAGTCTAAGTACCATCACCTGCTCATTACCAGCACACAATTAGCACCAATACTAGTCTCATAAGTAGCCCCAGTATCAGTTTGACAGTATACTATTGTACACAAACAGTCCAGTTGTAGGACCGATATATCACACAAGTGGCAGCAGTATCAGTTCATTACAATAAAGTATTAGTATGTGTACTAGTACTAGTTGTGTATATTACAGTACCACTACCAGTACTAGTTCAACGTTAGTACACCAGTGTCTACAATACATGTACCCAAGTAGCTTCGTCTAGTATATTATAGTACACAAACAGTATTGGTACTTGTACTAATTCAGTACTAATACACAATTAGCAAAACATTATTAATGATTAAAACCAAAAACCATTTAGTCGGAGTAGAAAGTGTATGAACAAGGGATGCACCACAATTGCCATATCCATAATGTAATTCACAACCACATACTGCTATATGAGCAGCTTTTACCCAAATCATGATAATTCAAAACCCATTCTGACCATAACAATATTCTGCCACCGTCATACCAACCAGTCATTCAATGCATTTAATATGTTTCCTAGAACCAGAGTTGCAATAGTTGAGTAATAATCATGTACCAGCACACAGTTAGCACCAGTACTAGTCTCACAAGCAGCCCCCATCCTAGTAAAATTCACAAAAGGTATCAGTCCCCCGACCAGTATTTCACGCAAGTGGCAGCAGTATTAGTTCAGTGCAATAAAGTACAATAAAGTACCAGTATCTGTACAGAATAGCACTAGGACACAAGTGAACCCAGTATCAGTACATAAGTAGCATTGATTCATAAGTAGTATCATTTTAGTGCAATAAAGTACCAGTACCCGCGTAGTTTCCTTTTGCTTAAGTAAAGTACCAGTACCTGTTCACTGCAGTATCAGTATGCAAGTAGCACCAGTATCAATACATAAGTAGTATCAGTGCCATTCTAGTATAATAAGTACCCATACCGGTACTAGTACCAACTCTAGTACCAGTACACAAGTAGTATTAGTATCAGTATAGTGATTTTGACACTTTATCCTAGCTCTGTGTGTGTGTGTGTGTGTGTGTGTGTGTCCACCCTTATCCAGGCACCATAACTAATGAGTCTAGTAGGCGCATCAGATATGGGCCTACTTCCTCAGTAAAAGACTAAGTAATGCAACATCAAACTTGACCACAGGCCATTCTTTTTTACTCAGAGCCACCATTACGGTGAAATCAGAACTCGTTTTTGGAAGCCTTTAGCTTGAAATTTTCTAATAAGGACCCTGGTTTCTTCAAGGGCTGCAAATACATTAGAAGAAGAGTAGATAAATTAAGTGAAGACTACCTAAACAAGTACGTAGAGCCATTTTGAATGTTCTGTTGCTCTTTTTTAATACAAACTCAGCAGCAGAAAGCCTAAGGTGATCCCGTTTCCAAAAAAATCTAGTAGAAAAGTTATCAACAGAGAAATTCTCAATAATCAATTCAATGGATAGATAATCACTACGCTTAGTGAAAGTAATACCATTGATTGTATCTTGTTCTAAAAAGGTGGGTTCAATTGATAAGCAAGCAGGATAGATATCGAACACCTGCTGTGCAAAGTGGGGATTATTAATGCTTAATATGTCATCATAAGCATAGAGAGTCCTTCTGCTTGGTAAGTTTGCCTAATAATCCATTTATATTCAAAATAATGTAAATAAAGGTTACACATAGCGGGGGAACAAGAGAATCCCATAGGAACGCCACTTGTTTGACGAAAGCAGTTATTTCCTAGTACAACATAGCAATGGTTCAGAACCCACTGAATGTTTTTTTTTAACTAGCTACTATTCATGTGAAGAGGTGAGGCCTTGCTCACTTTCTTCACCCATTTGGCTGCCTTAACAAAGGAGATGCCAAAGAATCCATCTCTTGCTTTATTAGAGAAGGCCGTGTCTACGAGACAATTTAATACATTTATAAGACCATGTTCACCAACTAAAGGAATATTCTCATAACATTGGGTAATATCTATTGTATATACCAAATAAATGGCAGATGGTAGGTTTAAGATGACATCAGATGAGTTGCCCAACAATCCAGAAAGGTTGAATGTCTACTTGTGAGAAGTGCCTTACATCATTTCTTTTAATAGCGCATATATTTTTGAGTTCGTCACTTGTCAAATTAAGTCCTACCGTGACACTTTTTGTAATCTTGGAAAAAAGGCAATTGGAGGCATCTGAGATCCATCGAAATTTGCCTTTATGTTGGAAAAAGGATGGGAAGCTTGGTAGTTTCTTCTGAAATCCTATAGATCTGAGTCAGACTTTTACGTGTTCTTTGGATAATAATATCCAGGTCTTGTGCAATGTAACGAAACTCATTTCCTCTGAGTAGATTTCCAGTTGCTTCAAAGGCTTTTTGCATATGACAGTTGTCATGTTCGATGCTTTATCTAGACCCACAATGAACCATTTCGACTTAAGCTTGCGAAAGGCTAAGGAAAGTTCAGCGGTGAGCCACTCGACTCAGTGAGTATCCACTCATGTGGGAGTTGTGAGACCAGACTAGAAAAGACTGCCATTACTAACCACTTCTTTAAGCAATGAATGTCTACATATCTCTTGCTTTGTAGCTACTACATGGCAACCATAGTTATCAAAAGTTTTGAGAAATGGTTTGAATCTTTTTGACATGGAACAAACACATTCTACTAGTGGAAAAGAGAAGTTACAAAAAGTTTCTAAGGGTTTGTATAGTAAGGTGAATAAGTTTTTAGTGTATTTCCATGCAAACCCAATCTTTAATTCCTTAAATGTTTTGCTAATGTCAAATTCTTTCAAAATCTCTTTAAACACAGTTTTAGGGGATAAGAAATCAAAGAACTTATTAACAAATAGGACATGAAAAAATCTCTTACTACCTTTCTTCTTAGTGAAAAAAGAGAAGAGATGATTAGGTTTTCTAGTTAAGAAGCGAACCTGTTCATCATCATCATTGAAATCCAAAGCTTTCGAAGTTTCTCCCAATTCCTCTGATCCACAAAATTTTCTTGGCTTTTTGGTAGCGGGTTTCATACTTCCAGGGGTATAAGGAAAGCCTTTTGAATGAGTCTTTGTTTTTAGAAGGCTTAACAATAGAGTCAATGGTGTTGGCAATAGGAGTATTTACTAGCTTTGGGAGTAATGGAGTATTGGGACTATAGAAAACTAGGCCATGGGCTGCCTCTAACATATGCTCATGAAACCAAAAGTATACAATAAGAGCAGCTCTTACCTCAATTGGAATAGTTGCTACCCACCCAATGAATGCATAGACTTCTGTTGGTCCAAAAGAGAATGAGAAAAATTTGGGTAAATTTTGGAAGACAAACCATTAAAGTCGGTCTAGCCAAAGGATAGAGGTTGTGCAAGATGAGTTAGGGTTCAATCTCTTGCATTGACATTTTAAAAAGGTTCTAAAAGTATTCCAACAATTCTTAAGTTATTTCTTTGGGTCCTAGGATTTGTCTTGGTTAATGGGCTATTTTATTCGTGCTATAAGTGCCAAATTAGAGCATTATAGAAGAATCTTTATCAAAAGCTTGATTCGGCTAAGCTCAAAAAAGAAATCAGAAGATAGTAAGTGCTTTGCTTGGATAGCAATGGCTTTACAATTCTTTACAAGATCGGGGGAGATGCTACAAATAAGGGCTAAGGATTCTAGTGAGAAAGGAGCCCTATGATTGATGAGCTCAAAATCCCATAGCTTGTGGTCAAGTCGAATAGAGTCCAATTTGACTTGTCTAGGAGGAAGTAATGGAACTAAACTAGAGAAGGCTACATATATGTTTTAGAAGGAGATAAGTCACCAGAATGAAAAGCTAGACTAGACAATGCTTCTTTCTCTTCAGGGTCCAATAATTCTAAATCCAAGAGAGGGTTGACAACTTCCACTTGAGATTGAGCTCTATAGGAATAGATGGAATACCATTTATTTGTAAAAGCTTATTCACAATATTAGGTAGGGATGAAAAGTAAAAAATTCAAATCACATGAATCTTGGCAATCTATTAATGATAACAACATTAATAGCTTATTAAATGCCTCAAGACAATCATTGGAGTTTTTTTGTGATGTTACGAGAATCATTTATAGATGCAATGTTAAGGGCAGATAGGTTTTTGTTTTCACATGATAATTTTGCAAAATCTAGGAGTTTCTTGTGAAAATCATGGCCCTTAAAACAAGAATAAATGCCTTGTGTACCAATGGGAGGAATGGGAATAGGAGCTTTAGTAGCAACATACCCAAGTTTCACCAGTGACAGAATCCATTTCTCCTAAATAATACATGTAACAGTTAGCTCTCTAAACAAGTTTCAACTAAATTGAAACTTAAGCATATGATACTACAATCCAATGGCTAGTTAGGAAACAGAGGTGTGTGTGTTTTATGTATTTAATCCTAACCACAATTGGAATTATATGCTTAAGTACAATTTAGATTGAAGTTTCAATACAAAATAAATTATCTTTATGATCATAAATTACAAAAGAACATAGAATTAATCAATTTTACAAAGATACATTCACAAAGAAATTGGATTTTGTAGGAGATGCTTTATGCCACAAGCATTCCTAGTTGAGGGATGAGAGACTCACCTACCCACCAACCAGGAAACACATAGTTACAATTAATCATGAATGGGTGACAGGTGTAAAGCACCCCCCATCCACATGTTATAGTTGTCACATCTAGCAATGCGTAGCATCTTGCATTCTCTAATAATGAGGTAAAGTATCCATTGAGAGAGAGAGAGAGAGAGAGAGAGAGAGAGCAAAAAAGAATCACCATTTAATAGTGAGTAGAACTTCTCACAATCTCTTATTTTGTAATCACACAAGTTGAGAACATCTTCTCAAGACATTGAATTCACAGCAAAAATGTTATTATGAATATGCATGTGTCTATAAATGTAGAGGGTGTGTACATGGGACTTATAGATTTAAACCCATCACCACATTTGTAGTACTAGTATGGCCGGCCACCTTCGGGGCAGCCTCTCTCTCTCTCTCTCTCTCTCTCTCTCTCTCTCTCTCTCTCTCTCTCTCTCTCTCTCTCTCTCTCTCTCTCTCTCTCTCTCTGCGCACTATCTGCATGTGTCATTAGGGCTACAAGGAACACCGCTAGATGAAGTTCCTTGCAACACGTGGTGGAGGGAGGGGCTAGAATTCCTCCCCGCTTCATGCACTATGTTGGATGACACCCAAGCAGGTATGTGATATGCCCTTTAGAAATGGACATAGATACCCGTCCTTGCAATGCGGGCATGCTAGTTGCAGAGGGGTTGAGCCCGATGACCTTCTATCCCGCCAAGAAGAAGGAGCCGATTCCTTTACAAAGGTCCGCGTTTGTAACCCCCTCCACTGTCGGACCCTCCTCAACAACGCTATCTCATCCCGACCCTACCTGCCCTTCCTTTTTGTTGCTCGTGCACTTCTCCTAATTTGCCTCTGCAACCCCTATCTCTGTCCTCTCTAATCTGAATCTTGTTCACACCCTAAACCTCCCAATTGTACCCGCCCCTCCCGTCCCCTTGCTCTTGTGCTTCTCTTGTGCCCCTGCAAGGCTTGAACCTCCACCTCTGTCCTCTCTGCTTTGAACCTTGTTCACACTCTAAACGCCCCAATTGTACCCGCCCCTCCCATCCCCCTGCTCTTGTGCTTCTCTTGCGTTGCCTTTGTAGCCCCTACCTCTTTCCCCTCTGCAATAACGACATGTATTCTTGATTAGCTTGGTGCTAGCCCCCATTGATGCTCTGCTCTAGCTATACTTTAACCGCTTGCTTCTTTCGCTTCCTGCCTTTCACCACTCACACTGTCACACACACACACACACACACTGCAAACCCACACACACACACACACACACACACACACACTTCAAAGAGAGAGAGAGAGAGAGAGAGAGAGAGAGAGAGAGAGAGAGAGAGAGGCACAAGTATATTTAAGTAGGATGTATCAGAGAGGAACCAAATTAGTCGGCGCCTCTACAGCCACCTCTTGGCTATCCCCAACACCAAGCGACACGGGCAGCACAACCCCTCTCCTCGTCCTACGCATATTGCCTGGGAGACCTCAACAACTAAAGCAAGGTAAAAATAACCCTTGAAAATCCAAAAAACTAATCAAGGAAAAATTACCAAAATACCCCTCTAATTTGTGGAAATTCCCAAAATACCCCTCAAATTTCAAAAATTCCTACCCTTTTATTTATTTTTGTTGAATTGTTCAAGATTTTCTAATCTTTTCCTTTTTGACAATTGAGATCCGTTTTTGAGTGCTTAGCATGTGATTTCTCAAAAAATACATCGGAAAAGAAGGCAATTATGTTTATAAAATAATAAAGCAATCCATCTCCACCGCTATTTATAAAATAATGAAGCAATCCATCTCCACCGCCTACAAAACCAACTCAAGTTCTAGTTTTAGCATCTTGTATGATAGACAATCAGTCTTCTTTTGCAAAGCTCCAAACATTTTTACGTTTGTAGAGATTTACTCTCACAATTATCGGAATTTTAGGAATTTTTGAAATTTGAGGGGTATTTTGGGAATTTTCACAAATTGGAGGGCTAGCCTTTAAGTAGGTTGGGGTCCTAATAATCAACTGCCACTTGAATAGGTTGGCAAGCCGGGAGAGAGAGCGCCTGTAGCTTGGCACCAGGCTCATGTGCAATGCTTGCCTGCGTGCGTGAGAGAGAGAGAGAGAGAGAGAGAGAGAGAGAGAGAGAGAGAGAGAGAGAGAGAGAGAGAGAGAGAGAGAGAGAGAGAGAGAGAGAGAGAGAGAGAATGAGAATGCTTGGCGAAAGCAAACTCCGTGGGAGCTGCTCGACAGCCTTCAGCTCTGACTGCTACTGCTCTGCCAGTGCTCGACGGCCGCCTACTAGCCTAGTCTCTCTCTTTTTGGGCCAGAAGTTAGAATGTCGTAACTGCGATGTCCCCTTGTGCTGCCGGCATTGCAGATGTCTCTCTGTCATAACTGCAATATGTACTTGCGACAACAGGGGAGGGTGTCGAAAAGCAACTTCTTTCTCTCTCTCTCTCTCTCTCTCTCTCTCTCTCACACACACACACACACACACACACACACACACACACACACAGTTCGCTAGGTACTACAGGAAACACTGGCCGGAGGATTCTCCTTTTGCCACATGTCTGGGGGAAGGAGCCAGAATCCCTTCCCCCATTATACTTAGTATAGATATAATCCTATTGTATTTATCACAAAACCCTAAATTTCAATTTTTTAAAAATAAACCAATAAACATATGCACTATGTCAAAATCTCTTATTCTCTGTTTGTGTGTGTGTGTGTGTGTGTGTGTGCACAGATGACAGATGTACAGTTCATGATCTCAGTTTTGGTGATGAAATTGTTGCATCGGGCCTTTTGTGCCATGGGCTGTATAAGCTCACTTTGTATGACAAGTGTGGACAAAATTTTGCAAATGCTATTGCATATTCAAGGGCTATTTTAGATGCAAAACTTTGGCATGCACGTTTTGGTCATCTGAATTTTGCCAGTTTGCTACGTTTGTAGAAATCTGATATGGTTGCTTCTTTGCCACCTCTTGAAGCACCTGTCAAACATGTTTGTGAAGGCTGTATTTTGGGTAAGATGCAGCGTTCTAAGTTTCCAAAGGGTGGTTCAGTTCAAGCCACATGTAGGTTGCAGCTTGTGCATAGTGATGTTTGTGGGCCTCTGTCTTTTGATAAAGCACAAAATTTAGAAAATTGGATGGCTGCCATGCAATCAGAATATGATGCACTTATAGAAAATGACACATGGACTTTATGTGATTTTCCTCCTGGCAAAAAGGCCATTGGTACGAAGTGGGTTTACAAGTTGAAACGCAAGCTAGATGGTGAGATCGATCGCCATAAGGCTCGACTTGTTGCAAAGGGTTATGCACAACAATTAGGTATAGATTATGAAGAGACCTTTGCTCCCACTTGTTGTACGACTACTGTGCATTTTCTATGTGCATTGGCAGCTCATTTTGGTTGGGATGTACATCAATCAGACATTGTTACTGCTTTCTTGAATGGTGACATATTTGAGGAAATTTATGTAACGCAGCCTCGCGGTTTTGTCATAAAAGGACAAGAGGACAAAGTGTGCAGATATAAGAAGGCTTTGTACGGGTTGAAGCAATCTCCTCGTACTTGGTATGAGAAAGCTGACACTCATTTGGTTAAACGAGGCTTTCGTAAAAATCCAACAGAAAGCACATTGTATGTAAAGCGTGAGGGTGATGTACTTCTCATTGTGGTTCTTTATGTCGATGATTTGCTAATTACTCGACCAAATGAGAGACATATTGTTGAATTTAAGACTGATTTGAATGCTACTTTCAAGATGAAAGATTTGGGGATGCATCATTACTTGGGTATACAATTTAAGCAGTGTGATGGTGGTATTGCCTTGTGTCAGAAAAGTTACATAGAAACATTGCTATGTAAGTTTGGACTTGAGGATTGCAAACCTATTGCCACTCTCACGGAAAAAGGTTTGAAGTTGAGTCTACATGATGCTGGCGATCCTACTGATGTCACTCTTTATCAAACTGTTGTTGGCTGCCTCATTTATGTATGCAACACCAGGCCGGATATTTAGTTTGCAGTCTCACAGGTCAGTAGATTTATGCATAGCCCAGGGTCTAAGCATTGGCAGGCTATCAAGAGGATTTTCCGCTACCTTAGTGGCACTTTAAATCTTGGCTTGTTTTATCCCAAGGGGGGATCATTGCCGCCAGACTTACATGCTTCTTCGGACTCAGATTGGGTTGGTTGTTTTGACACGTGAGTGTCCACAAGTGGTTTTTGTTTCATGCTTGGTAGTTCATGTATATCATGGTTGAGCAAGAAGCAACCTACTGTGGCCACTTCGAGTTGTGAGGCTGAGTACAAGGCAGTCTTCACAGCTACGGTTGAGTATGTATGGCTCAGACCCCTAATGGCTGATTTGGGTGTTGGATAGGACACTGCCAACACTATCTACACTGACAGTCAGAGCGCATTGGCAGTTGCGAGGAACCCAGTTTTTCATGCTCGCACAAAGCACATTGAGGTGCATTACCACTATGTCAGGGAGAGGCTCTCAGCAGGAGAGATCAGCTTGGCTTATGTACCAACACAGGACAACGTTGCGGATCTTTTCACAAAGGCATTGTCTCGTGAGAAGCTTGAAGCTTTCCGCAAAGCTTTGGGCTTACTCCCCTTTGTGGACTGATCATGTCCTTAGGGCATGGCACTTCCCTTTACTGATGTGTCAGCTCTTGTTCACCGCATCACTCCAGGGGGGATTCGTTACCATATACATGTGGTAGTGATGTGTGTGAACACACTAGGACCGCCAGGGCATTTTTTCCCTCTTTAGGAGGTTTTTTCCCCCGTGCATTGTATATACGCCCATCACTCTAGGGCTATCTATCTTTCCATTGCACACTAAGTAACACACTCTCTTTTGTGTGCCTTGAGCTTCCTTCGTCTTCTCCAAGCTGTGTGTGTTTCTCTGCAACCCTAATTCCAATACTACAATGTAGTACAGCTCAAGCTTGTGTATACTCAAGGCTCCTTGGTTTGCATCCATCACTCTTCTTCTCCTTTTATCCTCATATGTCCTCAATATGTTGAAGACTAGAGTGACCTATTATTAGTACAACAATTTTAGTTTTGCATAGAGACGATATTGTAAGAGTGTGTGTGTGTGTACATGTGAGAAGGAGAGAGAATGATAAAACACAACAAAGATGCAATCCGTTTCCTTCTCTTTTGGCAATACCTTTTTTTTAAAACCAATGCCTAGGAGGGAGTTGTGTGTGTGTGTGTTTGTGTGCGTCCAAAACTTCCTTTGGTGTGCATGAGAGCTAGAGGGAGAAGTTTTTAGATGGTTGGGAAAGTAGTTTCCCTTCTTTTGTCTTTGTTTTAAAAAAAAAAGTATAGGTGATGGTACTACATGTTTCCTTGTCAATGTTTCCTTGTCAATGAAGCCACTACATTTCAAAACCATGAAACCAGTGGAAGATATTCAAAAAAGTATGTGGATATCCTATTTATACCCTTCCAATTTGGGTAGAAAGAAAGTGAGAGCTCCTTGAAGGCCTTCATAGCAGCTGAACTTATATGACTTTCTTTTTTGTGCATCTAGTGAAAAGGCAGTTTTAATGAGCCTTCAAAATGAAAAGTATTTTTTTAGGGTTGGGTGAAAGTCGCATCCAAAATTTTCCTAAGCAAAAGAAATAAAAATTCATAATAATAATAATAAGATACCCAAAAAAAAAGAGTGGAGGAATTTATGTTTTTTCCTAACTTTGAGAGTGAGAGTGTGCTTTGTGTGTGTGTGTGTGTGTGTGTGTGTGTGTGTGTGTGTGTGTGTGTGTGTGTGTGTGAACATCAAAACCTAGTCTGTGGGTGTGGACGTGTGTGTGTGTGTGTGTGTAGATGTGAAAATTATACTCTTACCATTTTTGTGAATCAAATAAGTTGGTATAAATTTAAAATTTATTGATAAAATTTCATTTAATAATAGTAAAAAATAGTGGTGATGGTCTAACTCGCGTTTTGTTGAACATGGGTATGTGTGCATGTGCGTGATGCATTTTCGTACATGAGGTCTTTTTTAGTTTATTTTGTGTGTGTGTGTGTGTGTGTGTGTGTGTGTGTGTGTGTGTACAAGAAAAGCAAATTAAAGAGAATCTTTTGAGATTCTTTGTAGAAGGCAAGAACTACCTCTAGCAGGATTGGCGAACGTATGAAGCTTCCAAAAGTAGTAACCAACGAGTTACCACAGTAACTGACAGTGTACAATCAGTCAGTCGACGGCCTATAAATAGGACCCATTACTCATTTTGTACAACTTCTGACTCCCCAGAATCCTTAGACACCTAGACTTTGAGCCACTTGTACTCTTTGTATCACTTTGTAATCATTTGTTGCACTCTCTCTCTTTTCGTAATTCCAAAGCCAACTATTAGCATACTGAAGACTTACCAGTTGTAATCTAATAATCTAAATGCAATCTCAGTTTCAGTCACAATTATAGTATCTCATGTTTCCAATTCCAGTGTTCTATCTTTTCAATTCCAGTACTCTAAAGTCTTAGTCTAAAGTGCTATCTAAGTCTGACATCTTTAGTTATAATACCAACCTAGAATTACTGTCTGAAGACATCTAGCTCATTCTATTTTGGCGATCACGGTGGTTTGAGCTAAGTTGCTCTAGAACAGGCAAACCACCTCCCATTTGGTATTAGAGTTATTGTATGTCCACAATGCCAACCAGAACGAGCACAAGAGGTCAACAACCAGCAACTTGCTTTATGGAAAACCAAGAGAGGGTCAATCCAATTCCAAAGGGGACTGAAGTAGGCTTTGAAACCAATTTGCACCCTGGGAATGAAACTGAGGCTGCTCCAGGAGAGGGTAATGCTGACAAATCAAGGGATTCAAATCATTCCAATCATTCTAGGCGTCGAAGGGCTAAAAGAGATGCAAGGAGGAATAGGTCTCATGGATCTCAAAGTCAAAAGCAAACTGACGAGAGTGACAGGAGTTAAAAAACTCATCACTCATCACACAAGGAAACCAAGAATACAGTAGAAGAGACGGTCATAGAGATAGAGACAGAGACAGAGACAGAGAACTGTGATGCTGATACTTATCACTATGATAAGAAAAAGTTACATGACAAGAAGCCAGTACACAGAACCAGAATTAGCAAAATCAAGGAGCATTCCACTGACCTAAAAATTTCCTTTCCAATATTCAGAGGAGGGAAAAAGGATGACCTCGATGTACACATACAAGCTTTTGAGCAGTATGTAGAATTGAAAGATATTGATGAAGATGAATGGGGGAAGTATTTTCCTCAAACACAGAAGGACGCAGCTAGGAAATGGTACTACCATTACCCAGTCTACCGACTTAAATCGTATCACAAGCTCATTAAAGCCTTTGAGTTGGAATACTCAGACAATAGGGGGGATGAAGATATTCTTTGTGATCTTGATAAGATCAAGCAAGACAAGTTGTTGGTCAGAAGTTATGTAGAAAAGATAAAAGAACTAACCAGACAACCGCAAGAACCTCCCTCAGAGAAAAGGATGAGAGCTTGGTTCATGAATGGCTTTAAGAGTAAGAAGTTGAGGGAGCAAGAGGTAGCAGCACCGATGAAGAAATTCTATGACCTGGTACAAAGAGCACTGAAGTTGAAGCAGTAGGCAAAAAAGGAGAAGGGGCACAAGAGAAGACAGTCTAGTGATGATGAATCCTCTATTGAAGGGAGTTTTGAATCCACTTCCAATTCCAGCTCTTTTGAAACCGAGCCACATGACAAAAGCAAAGCTAAGAAAGGGTCTTGGACCAAAAAAATTGAAGAAGTGTCCAAGAAAATGGTTGAGATAGCCAAGACAAGACTGCACTGCAGAAAGCAAAAATTTGGTGCTCTAAATGCATATCAAAGGAGCAATGCACATATTGCAAGGCCTTTGGTCACATCTAGAAAAATTGTGGAATTAGGATTCATCATTTTAGAAAGGGAAAGGACCTGCCAATGATCACACTTACCAATCTAGAAGCACCCAAGGCTAAGAGAGACAGTGGGGCTACAGAAAATGAAACCAATACATGCACTAGAGGGGTCAAGGGGCGCTACCAAAATGAAGCTAGGGAGCTAGAGGCAGAGGAGACTTCTCTAAGAGGAACATGAACTGCAATGGTTGTGGCAAGTATGGCCACTTTGCAACTCAGTGTCTATATACACCGAAGCAAAAGGTAGTTGACCAGGAACCACCGGAGCTAGTACCAATAAGAGTGGTCACCAAAAGCAAGGGAGTAGTGATTGAAGAGATTCCTACTAAAGACGATAGTCAAACTATTGAGGACAAGAAGTGGGAATAGCAGAGGAAGGTGTGGAAGGCTAAGGTTAAAGAAAAGATTGTAGATGAATGGCACGAACAAAGGGATCTTGCAGCGAAAATCACTGAGAACTTGTCAAGAAAGCTTCCAAAACGACTAAAAAGTCCAAAAGCTCGGATGATTCACAAAATACCACCTCAATCTTCAAAACCAAGACAAGAGAAGGCAACAGATAGACTAGATTGCTGCAGTATAGAGCCTGGTAGAAGAAACAAGGCAAGTCAGAGCAGACTTGGTCGAGGCTAGTAACATTGTACTAGGGAAGAACCAAGTGGATTCTTCATAGAGCTAGTCAGCAACTATAGGCAAACCAGTGGAATGGAACTGTGAAGATTCTCAAGAAAAGAAGTCTTCTGGTTCAGATAGAGGGAGCTCGGGCAATGAGCAAGATGAAATATATGTCAATCTATGTGAACGAATTTAGAAATTAACAGTGGAATTCAACGACATCCGATGCACATTGCTTGAGGCGGCTACATTTATCAGACAAAAGAGAAAAGTTGAAGCTGACGCCAGAATAGTGGATTTGGAAGCCATCAGAGATGATGAAGTTCCACTGATCCAGATAGACTATAAGCTCATAAAATAATGGGAATCATTATCTGGTGTCATTCTGGATGGAGGAGCGGGGGTGAACATTCTTGGCAAGCACCTTCTACAAAAGCTAGGAATAATTGAAATGAAGCCAGCTCCATTCAGAATAAGGATGGCAGATCCTAGAGTTGTCCAACCCACCAGTCTTATTGAAAACATGTAGATAAGGGTGGGGAAGGAAAAGTTCAAAACCAATTTTATGGTCTTGGACGTTCAAGGAGCCTATGGAATGTTGCCGGGAAGACCAAAACTCAGAATTTTTGGGGACGTACACGACTATGTAAACCAAACCTTAACCATTCAAGGCTTCGATAGAAGAATTCACATAAAACAGATAACACCAGGACATGGAGGAAAGCATTGAGACCTAAAGAGCTGTGTAAGAAGTATGGTAGGAAGAATATTGAGAAAATTGTAGCCTCCATGAATATCTTTCCCTTAACAAAAATCAACGTCACTGCAGTACTGATGCTGGACCAACTACCTCCGAGGAATCCGAGGCACCATCCAAGAGGAAGAAGGCACCTGACAAGAAGAGGGTTCGCTGGACAGAAACTAGGTGAGTTTGTTCGACCATTGGCCTTTTGCAAGATGAAGTCGATCCAATGGTGGCGGCAACAACAGCCCCCTTAGGAGTCCTATGCTAACATAGGAGAGTTGGCTGTCCAAATGCAAGAGAAACAACAAGCAACTGGGAATTATTATTGGAACCATTATTGGGCAATTAGGAAACAGTCTGGGAATCGTCATTTGAAATTTTGGTATATACCAAAATTCAAGAAAGGAGAGGAGGAATGTAGAAGGCGGAAACTACCTTTAGCAAGACCGGCGGGCGTATGAAGCTTCCATAAGCAGTAACCGGTGAGTTACCACAGTAACCGATAGTGTACAGTCAGTCAGACACCAGTCTGACAGCCTATAAATAGGACCCGTTACTCATTTTGTACAACTTTTGACTCCCTAGAATTCTTAGAGGCCTAGATTCTAAGCCACTTGTACTCTTTGTATCACTTTGTAGTCCTTTGTTGCACTCTCTCTCTTTTTGTAATTCCAAAGCCATACATTGGCATACTGGAGACTTACCAATTGTAATTCGATAATCTAAATGGAATCCCAGTTCCAGTCTCAATTCTAGTATCTCGTATTTCCAGTTCCATGTTTTGTCTTTTCAGTTCCTGTACTCTGAAGTCTTAGTCTGAAGTGTTATTTGAGTTTGACATCTTTAATTCTAAGTACCAACCTAGAATAGCTGTCTGAACACATCCAACTCATTCCATTCTTCTTATCTCTCTCTCTAAACAGATGATTGCATGGAATAACTTGTAAACATTAGCTAGCTCAAAAGGAGACGGCAGGCCACCACCATCGCTATATGTAGTTTCTTGGAGTGCCAGGAGTTCTCAATTTGTGCTTGCTGCAAGATTCTCTCTCTCTCTCTCTCTCTCTCTCTCTCTCTCTCTCTCTCTCTCTCTCTCTCTCTCTCTCTCAGAGGTCATATTATTAGTCAGAGGCTATTGGAGAAAGAAGGGGGGGAAGAGGGAAGCCGGGGGGGGATGGGGGGGATGAACAAAAAGGGCGCCATGCAAGGTGTTTGACAATGGGCTGCTATAGCACCTAGGGGAAGGGGATCTAATAAAATTAATGGGTTTTATATAAAGCTGAGCAAGTAGGTGATGCCCTTTTGAAAAAAGAAAAAATAGCAATAATCTTCAAAGATGTTCAATATTTCTCCTTTGCTCTAATTCCAGTTCTCTTATCTTTGTGAAGAAGGGAGGCCACGTGTAGGAAGGTCGGAGTGGATGGGTGGTGCATCTCTCTCTCTCTCTCTCTCTCTCTCTCTCTCTCTCTCTCTCTCTCTCTCTCTCACACACACACACACACACACACACACACACACACACACACAAATATAGCCAGAATCTTCAAAGATGCTCACTCTTTCTCCTTTGTTTTTATTCGAGTCTTTTTGTCATTATCATGAAGGGAGGGCACGTTCTACATGGTTCTCACTCACACTAGAACCCTTTGATTTGCCTTTGCTCTTTCTCTTATTAGACTTTCTAGCCATGAAATCGGGGACCTAAACAGGTTTGATTGACAATACACAAGCATCTCTCTCTCTCTCTCTCTCTCTCTCTCTACATCGTAGTCATGGAGCTTGCTTTGCCGGATGTGTTGGAGGTGGAACAATAGAGGTAGATGGGGAGGAGACGACATCACGAGAGGCAGATTGGTCGGGGGAGGGGGGACACTAGTAGGCAGGGCATATTCTACGAAATCTCTGGATGAAAAGATTTTTTTAAAGTAGGAAGCAAGTATGTTAGGTACTACATTGAGCTATGACAGAAACCCAACAATTTAATTGTTGACCTCTCACCTCCTTACCCCTCCTTTAGTGGCTTTTGACTCGTCACCTTCTTGAACAACCATAGCCTTTCTTTGACATGCTAGCAAAATGATGTTAAACACTTATAATGATACATCGCAACAACAATCTCAATTACAATGATACAAGGATTTAGAATTAGAATGCCCAATTATTTATTTTGACAATGTAGGCCATGCTGTGCACGAATTCTAAAATTTATAGTATGAAAAGTTAAGAAAACCTACAAATTTTGCAGAAATTTAGTGTAAAGACCTTCAAATATAGTCAATTTAGGTTTTACCTTTGGATATAAAATCTAGAGGCAAAATTTCAAAATTTGTAGGCGGGATAACACTAAACCTAGGTTTTTTTTCGAGACAGTGAAATTAGAGGTTGTATTTTTCAAATTCAATTGGGGATGTGTGAACAATGTCAAGAAGTGTACCATTTTAGAAATGAAGGGACCACATACATTCATGAAAAGTAGGAGTACCCTTAATCCTCACTCTTTTCCTACCCATCATGAAGATTGAGATGCAAATAACCAAAGAAAAGTCCCCTTTTTTATAACTTTGCCCCCCACGTTCTGTCTTCATGCAAGCTATAGTTACTTAAATCAAAATCTCCTTTATTTTTAAGCATCGTGTTCAGTGGAGCTACAACTTTAATCTCACTAAATAACTCGTTAAACCTAATAATTTCCCTAATACAAAGGGGGTTTGGCATCTAACTATAACCTTGATTATTAAGACAATGCTCTACTTTTACTCCATTCAAGAAGAACTTTCTTTTTTGCCTTGTTGTATGGGAACTTCATGCGCATATGCATACTCTCTCTTTGTATCACGACTTGTACTACATGTCATGCTACCACAAATTATGGTAGAGGTGTGTCTTGACAACAGAATCCTATCTTGCAACTCTAACTCATCAAAGCCCGCTTGTCTATTTTCTCGAGGTTCTTTATTTGAGCAGCCACTCTACAATTGTATACAAACCATAATGCATTACAAGTGCCTCTGTGTGTCCGCGCATACGTTTCACATGCATATAGATACATTCATCTCACACTATGAATGAGGACAAAACAAATGAAAAATCCATAAGTAACAAGTGAAAGGGTCACGATGGCTTTCTAAAACAATAAGAAAGTGATAAAATCATTAGGGTAAGTTTAACTAGAATTATATAAAGTGGAGCATTGTTTGGGAATGTCTCTTTTATGAAACGACCGAGTTTCCTCCTCGCAAAGCAGCAAACCAAAAAAATTTGGAAATTTGTAAAAATTTTGAGCTAAGTTCTCACTTATTTCAGTGGATTTTTTTTCCTTTACTATGGTTTGTTCGTGTGTGTGTGTGTGTGTGTATGTGTGTAAAAATATAAATTTATATATATATATAATTAATTAATATGTGTGTCTGTATGTATGTATATATAGAATTTCATGTGAGGATACGAAATGAAAGGTGAAAAAAAGATCCATTTAATATTATAAAATTGAAATAACTTTTAAGTCAAGTCTCAATCGTCTCTGAAAACATTGAAAGTAGGCTAATTCAACTCTCCTCCAAGGCTTTTATAAAGCCATAAATGCAAGTCCCCAATCGTAGTGACTTTTGAGAGAACCTTTAAGTTTTTCCACACTAGTCTTGAAGCGCACAACTTGTTTACCTTATGCTTCCAAGATAATAGCACTCTCAATGTGGTAGAGTGGTTACAAGCTTTGACTTTCCTAGTTCCTTGAAATGGCTTTGAGGGGATTAATTTGGGCAAAAGTCATCCTCGTGCACTGTGTTTACTCTCAACTTTCCAACTATACCAATTTTGGCATGGGTGGAAAAATATTTTCTCCAGCTAGGCCCATCTACATTCTTGTCTAAGAAAGACACGTGGTCCCGCTAACTAGTAAGCGACCACCCGCTAACTAGTAAGCGATAACTAGAGATCAAAAATTTTGCCAAGGTCAACTTCAACCATGCCATGTTTCCATTTTATTTTGTAATTTTTATCATCAGTGCGGGGAAGAAAGTATGGAGCACTCTATACATCTCTATGTATTTACAAATGTACATTCATGCACAATATACCCGTGGGAACAACTTTTCCCACTAGGAAAGTGGACATCACCCATCGATGCAGCCCGTGAGCCTCGAACCCTCAACCGTGGGGTTACATCATCACGAAGGCCAAGCTAATGCATGCATGAAACTTGGGAGCATTAATTCCCTTTAAGGATTCCTTCCTTTATGGACTTTCCACTGAACATGAGCTATTTCCTTTTGTGTTAGGCAAACAAGTGAACGTGAACATCTTTTCCCAAAGCCCACTCAAAGACTCATGCTCCTTGATCCACATAAACAAAGATTACATGCCTCAGCCCATCTAGATTGCAATTCAAGCATCTAGACTACAATCCAAGAGTTCTGATTTCCTTTGTAACTTTTTTAAAAAATTTTATTTACAAGACCTCTCCATGATTATTGAAGGAATAAAGAGAGGGAGAAAGAGGTTTTAACATTGTAGGACGTATCCCAAGAGACCTCAAAGATCTATTCGACAAGCCTTGAACCCAAGGCTCAAACCTCTCTCGGTTCAAGGCTCGTCGAATAGATCTTTGAGGTCTCTTGGGCTACGTCATACAATGTTAAAACCTCTCTCGGTTCAAGGCTCGTCAGATAGATCTTTGAGGTCTCTTGGGCTACGTCCTATTAAAACCTCTCTCTTCCTTCAATAATCATGAAGAGGTTGGGTCTCTTAAGTTGTAGATTGGTTCTTTTATTTCCCGCTACTTATTCACACATGTGCACGCACACACACTCATGAGGAGACGTTTTAATGTTGGAGGAACTAATAAGGGTTTTCTTGAAGAGAGTTCATGCTATGATTATAACCATTACTCAGAAAATGTTAAGGGTGTTGTTGTTGTTGTTGTTGTTGTTACTTTTGTTCCTTTGGTTGCAATAGATTTTATTACTACTTTGATGACAAGCAACCACACATATTGGTATTTACTATTGTTGCTAACTTTGCTACACAACTTCAACCACCACCATGGTAACCACCAAGGATAGATATCACTGTCACAAAAGTTTGAACACAAGAGGGGAATGGCTTGAAATATAGATTAACCTTGACCTATGTACAAGGTAGTCATTATAGAAGTGCCCTAAAGCTACTCTAAAAAGTTCACTTCTATTAGCTTAACCTACACAATATCATGCTTTCCTATATGGCTTGAGAAGGTTCGGCCTTTATGAGCTAATTGCTCTATACTCGGGAGATAAGGCTAATGCTAACTTCTTGGTCATCATAGTGGTGATGATAGTGCGATGAGGACAATCCTTCTTACATGCACATAACCATCACTTGTCACGTGCATGAAGATAAGTATGCAAAGTGCCCATAATCTAGCATTGCAAAGGTAACATGTGTGTGATTTCTTGAGAGTGCACACTAGTGAAATGTGAGGGTCAACTATGCTCCGTGAAAAGTGAAATATGCAACTATGAGCTTTTGGGGGAAGGAAATTTTGATATGTTGTGGGCAAAGAGGGAGAGAGAGAGGGAGGGAGGGAGGGAGGCTTGATGTTGGAATTTCTAGTGGAGCTCTACAAGCTTTTTCTCTTTTAACCTCTACTGGTTTTCCATTCTTCTTCTCTCACATCTCTTGTCCCTTTCAAACACACACACATGCACATATACTCTCTCTCTCTCTCTCTCTCTCTCTCTCTCTCTCTCTCTCTCTCTCTCTCTCTCTCATGCATTGATGACTCCTTGACTTGTTAAATGTTGAACAAAATCTAAGATGATCAAAGTTTAAGATGAGTTGAGATAGTGTCGTCTTTGGAGCATGCGCGCTTCTCTTTTTGTTTTGTGTCAGTGTGCACAAGTCCTAGGGAACTCTTCAATTCTTTGTTGATGTACTTGGTTGCTAAAAGATTGGATAAAAATCAAATTGGTAAGTCAACAGAGGGGCTTTCATTGGCAGGGTCTAATCCCTTGAAGCTTTTGTCTTGAGCTTCCTGTCAATCTCTAAAAAGCGGGTCCTCTCTATGTCCAGCTTCAGGTAACTGAGAGTTGGGAATGGATTCTCCCTTTGAGTCAGAGGAGGAAACTGACGACATACCTCTTGATCTTCCCATAAGACTTTGGGGGGGGGGGGGGGGGGGCCAACTGGTTGTTGGGGGGTGCACTTGGAGGACTCTTTTCCTAGTTCATTTTTATCCTAACTTCTAGGAGCCATATTACCAATGTTATTATCATTCTCACCTAGAGAACTATTAGAGGGGCCTTCTTCCTCTGCCTTGTCATTGGCTTTATGGCTGATAGGGTCAAACACATTTTCTAGAAGGAGGACCGAAGGAGTTTTCATTCTTGTAATTGGCAAACTTCTTGTTTTTATGGTTTTTAACAACTTTCTTCTTGTGTACTGGTTGGAACCCTTGGCTCTCATCTTGAGGAGACTCCTACTAGACTTTATCTTCTTGGGTAGCAAGGGGCCTTAACTCAAGACAGTCTTTAATGAAATGGCCTTGTTTCAAGCAGTGGAAGCAAGCATTGGGAGGGGTTTTGTAGGACACTCTTTGAAGGTGCAAGGATATGCCCTCCGAGTCTCAAATAGGAATACAAGTTTTGAGGTCAACTTCTATGAGGAGTTGGGGATTTCATTTGGGGTTGATACCACCCTAGCTCTCTACACCATGACTCTACCAACACAGTTTCCTATGTTCAATAGGCAGGTTAGGGAAATCAACCCAAACAAGCACTTTAGTCGGCTTTGGGCCTCTAGGGTTAAATCCATTATACCAATTGAAGATAGACAAGGGGGTAGACTTGATAAGCCATTGGCCTTGGCTAACAATCTGCAGGGCAGCAGGGGAATCATAAAAGAAAAACAGGTAGTAGTTGTTGAGGAGGTACTAAACATGTGAAATCCTCACATTTCCCTTTTCCTCGTTCTGAGCAATCCAAGATTTTAAAGTTTCCATAGAGGGTCTAACCCCATGACAGAGTCCTATCACAACTCTTTTCTTAAGTTGACTATGCCAATGTTGTAGAGCATTAATGGGAACGGTAACCCCCTCCTCTTCAACAGGGTTGTCATCATCCTCCTCAAATTCATCATGCATAGGGTTATAATTATCTTCAGCCGGTATTTGTACATTAGCAAGCACCACAACGTCGTGCGCAAGTGAAGCATTGCCAAACTTGTTCAAGCCTTTTTGGAGTGAGAAAATGAACATTATTGGGCCCATGGACAACAAGCTTACCTGAAATATTTGGGGCAATCATAGCAAGAGGAAGGTCCTTCTCATGAATTGTATGCACCTAGAAAGGGGACCTCATCGGCTATAGAGCAGCCGCAACAATGTAGGAGAAGGATTGCCTATTTCCCGGAATGCTACCATCAATGCCCCATGCAAAGACATGGGGCCTGCCCCCAAAGGAGGAAAGGCGCAGAGCGAGGTTAACACCGCACCATAAGAGCGTCACAGCTAGAGACATGGGAAAGGGGTTCAATGAGAGGAGGAGGGAATGGAAAGGACAGGGGTATGGTCATGCAGCTCAAGAAAATAAGGTTTTAATGTCATATCAACAATCCCAAGAGACCTTATACGACGGGGCTTGAACTCAAAACTTGCTCCTTGAGAGAGAGAGAGAGAGAGAGAGAGAGAGGACCACTATGAATAGCGTAAAGAGGGCTATAATAAGTTGAGCGCATCGCCAACGAGACGACACTCAGCTTGCTTGGTTGCCAGCTTCACGCAGCAGCCATCGATTGACGTTTCCTCTTCCCCAATGGAACCCAAGGCGAGCCCGGAAGACAATGGATCTGCCCCGCCTCCCCGCTTGCCTCTCTCCAAGATAATAAAATCGGTATTGCGTTCCTCCACTCCAGTAGCTGCGTGCGTGCGTGCGTGTGTGTGTGTGTGTGTGTGTGTGAGAGAGAGAGAGAGAGAGAGAATTGACAGCTCAATCACATGGTCCACACGTATCTGGGTTTCTTCTTAACAGGCAAGGAAGCGCATCCTCATCACCGGAGGAGCTGGTTTCATTGGATCCCACCTAGTAGATCGGTTGATGGAAGATGGGCTTAATGAGGTAACTGAATTGGATTCAGGGTTTTGTTGGTCCATAAAGTGCATAAATTTACTCTCTCACATACATTATCATCATACAAATAGTAAGATTCAACCGTGCAACTATCTTTTCTGTGGAGCTCAGTCTTCAATACGCATGTGTATGATGAGTTTCTTCTTTCGGACTTTTCATAATCTTGCTTGGTGTGTGAGCAACAAGCTTAAATAGTGCAGTTTTTTTGGTTGTTAGGTTATTGTTGCAGACAATTTCTTCACTGGAAGCAAGGACAACATTCGCCGATGGATAGGCCACCCAAATTTTGAACTTATTCGCCACGGTTAGTTCTGCTACGTTTTTATAGTTTCTAAAAGCAATGTACTATGATTGTAGTTCTGCTACTTATTCGCCATGGTTAGTTCCACTGCTATTTTTGAAGAGCTGTGATATATGTGAAAAATTGGAAGTTTATAGGATTCCCCCCTCCCCTTAGAAAGATAGTGCAGGTGTTTTTTCCCAAATTTACTGCACTGTCAATATATTTGTGATTCTCTGCAGATGTGACATCTCCTTTACTGGTGGAGGTGGATCAAATTTATCACTTGGCATGCCCAGCCTCCCCAATTTTTTATAAGTATAATCCTGTGAAGGTAGATTGGAGATTTTTGGATGTAGGTTTTAAATGAAAGCACACATCAATCTGCTACAGTTTTTCTAATGGGTTAGACTGATTTGTACTAGACTACGAAAACCAATGTGCTTGGGACTCTGAACATGCTTGGCCTAGCCAAACGGGTCAGAGCGAGGTGCGTCTTAATATTTCTTCAAACAGATTTTTTATTCCATACTGACCCCCTAGTGATAACCAGAAAGGAAAGATTCTGGTACCAATGAAATGAAAGATGATGATGGGGGTTAGGATTAATATATCAAAGTGCCTATTGCTGTATTCAAGCCTGAGTATTTTTTGTTTTCTCTGAATATGATATGCAGATTTCTTTTAACTTCAACATCAGAAGTTTATGGAGATCCATTGGAGCATCCCCAAACTGAAGAATATTGGGGCAATGTGAATCCGATAGGTTGGGCTCAGACCAATTTCTATGTCTTTAAACTTCATACTCATTAGCCTTGGTTCTTTCACGAAGTTTTGAGGGTTTTCTGGAATTGCAGGAGTGCGAAGTTGCTATGATGAAGGAAAAAGAGTTGCAGAAACCCTGGCTTTTGATTATCACAGGCAGCATGGTCTAGGTACATTTACTTGAGGAAGTTTAGTCATGTGCATTTTTTGTGGGTGTTAAATTTTTTAAATATGGATTTTGTTTGCATGGAGATATCTTTCCAGAAAAGGTGAGGCAGTAAGTGACATATTTTCTTTAAATGTGTGTCTTAGAAATAAGGATTGCGCGAATTTTTAATACATATGGGCCACGCATGAACATAGATGATGGGCGTGTTGTTAGCAATTTTATTGCGCAAGCTCTGAGGTATTGTCGCATCTTTTTTAACAATTCCTCAATATTTTTGTTTTGTCAAAATGTTTTTTGATGTGATTTTTGAATGCAGAGGTGTTGAAATGACGGTTCAAGCACCAGGGACACAAACACGAAGTTTTTGCTATGTTTCTGATATGGTATGGAGATAGGATATCTTCTGAAACATTCCTTTTTCTATTCTTATATAACTCCTATGCACTTCCTTTTATGTGATTGATTTACATTTCTTGGCTTACGGATTGTCTTAAGCTGTTCTTTTATGTGTAGGTGGAAGGCCTTATCAGACTTATGGAGGGAAATGATACCGGACCTATAAACCTTGGAAACCCTGGTAACAATCTTCTTTTGATTTTTTGTATTTGCTTGATTCCATTAGAATCTTCAGTTTTTGTAGATCAACATCAGTTGAGCAGACCATGCCCTTATGTTAGTAATACTTATGTGTGTGCAGGGGAGTTTACTATGGTAGAACTGGCTGAGTCAGTGAAAGAGGTATCTATTCGCTCGGGTGTATGTGTGTGATTAGTCCTCCGCATACTTTAAACTGCGCTTTTCCTTTTGCTATATTTTCAATTTTCCTAGTTTTGAGAATTGTTTCATACAATTCACTGTTTTGACATTTGAAAACAGCTGGTTGCACCGTCAGCTACTTGGAAGATGGTTGATAATACACCAGATGATCCTCGCAAACGCAAGCCAGACATTACCAAGGCAAAGTCCATTTTGGGTTGGGAGCCTAAGGTAACTCTTCGAGATGGTCTTCCCTTAATGGCTGCCGATTTCAGAGAGCGCCTAGGCGTCGCCACTAAGCAGCAGTGAGAAGTTTTTCTTGACAACATTAGTTTAGTATATACAAAGAGATTGAGAAAGGTGGGTGAACTTGTCCATATGGGCTGAGTTCATAGCCAGGGAAGAAGTTTTGGTTGTAGAGTTCCTTCTTATTCTTCGTGTGATAGCAATTGGCTGCCATGTTAAAAGGCAACACATTTTTTCTAATACAAACAGGTTGACAGAGTTTTGAAAACTTGGATTTGAGATTTGTTTGATGAAAAGAATATTGCAATGCTGTCGGTCTAATCTCTTGTGTGTGTGTGTGTGTGTGTGTGTGTGTGTGTGTGTGTGTGTGTGTGTGTGTGTGTGTGAGAAATGAAATGAAATGAAATGTTATATTAACGTCTTCAAAAGGCCATAATGACCTATGAGACCCGAAAGTTACAAAGTGGTAGATCTGATACAAAGTTAGAGTAACAAAATAACCTAACAACAGTACAAAACAAAGATATATACTATGGGGTCCTAAGTTGATCGATGTGAACCAAACAAAAAACTAAGCAAAAAATGGGCGGCTCGTTGGGATAGCTGAATCACAAGAGATCTAGCATCGGTCGTTGGCGAATCTCATCAATTTCCTCCATGGTTAGTAGTTTGATCGGGCGTCGTGCATGCCTGGCCAGCATGCTCTGGATTTTCTGTCGTAGCCTCCGTCGATGCTGTGTAGTTCTTCGCAGTCGCGGGTGCCTGGATTTCCCCAGTTCAATAGCTCGGTCAATCAGTGTGCCTCTGGTGTGAGACGAGGGGGAGCTCTGCTGTGGGAGTGGCTCTTGCGGTTGTCTCGTGTCTGCTCTGAAGAAGTCTGTGATCCGTCTTTGAGACTGGCTAGCCTCACCCTTCATCAAGCTATCTCTGTGTCTGCGCAGCTCGAGCAAGAACAAACCCAGACATCTCTGATCTTCGTATCCCATGACTCTTGAGAGTGGTCCAAAACCTTCTCTGAACAAGCAATGGAAGCGGCCTCGTATCTCGTAGTAGACGGGGCAGCGACATGTATAGTGTAGCTTTGTCTCCGGTTCCATGTTACACAAGGGGCATGTTCTGTCCTCTGTTGGTACTCCGTTGATCTCCCAATCTCAATCCGCAACTGGTGAGAAGATGTGCGTAACTGCCCAATAGCACATCATATCCCATGAGACAAGTGGGTATCCATGTATTTGGGTCTCGCCACAAAAAGCTGGAGAAGGTGGTTTCTGTAGAAAGCCAACTTCGTGCCTAATTCTTGTGCTGGTTGTATCCATGTCCTTCTGGTGTCTAGCTGGGTCAGGTCTTGGCGTATGAGCTTGGTGATCTTTGACTGTGTAAGAGTGAGAGATGGAATGGTGGCAGCCGGTCTATGCTGAACCCATGTGCCTGAAACCATGATGTCATCTCCCCATACCAGCATGTTGTATCTCCTTGTATGGCTAACTATCGAGAGGATTAAAGTGCTATGCGAGCATATCTGTCTCTAGGAAGTTCCCGTGTGCGGTTTAAGAAGGAGACTGATCTAGTGAGTGCCTCCACCACAAGTAGTGGGGCCGCTAGCTCTACTCGGATAATGGCCCGTGGTACTGATGCCTTGGCTCTAATGAGCCGCGAGATCATAGAGACGAGAGGTTTCTCCATGTTCCCCCGTCTGTCTGAGCGACCCGGCCTCCCGTGGTGATCCAATGAAGGTCCCCATATCTCGGTTCTATAGAGCGATGCTGAAGCCACCAAGGTGTCAAACAGCCAGAGCTTCGTCCGGGGCTCCTGAAATTGAATCTGCGAACACATCCTCTCCAATCTACCCAATGCTGCGTGGGCTCTAGTAAGTCTGGTCTCTGCTGCTCTTCTGAGTGAGAATGTAGGTCCGCTAAAAACCACTCCAAGGTAAGTGTAAGCGTCTGTGTACTCCACAGTCTCTTGGCCGTATGTGAATGTAGGTGCTGACCTCCTGATCCACTGTGGGGTGGTATTAAACACCATAACCTTGGTTTTACCAAGTTGACAGACAAACCACTTTCGTGGGCAAACGTATGCAAAGCATCCAATTGACGTTGCATTCCCTCTGGGGATTTGGAGATCAACACTATGTCATCAACATATAACAAAAGTGGAATCCATGTCCCTGCCAACTGAGCACCTTTATCCCCATCGCTGTCAATGTAGTCAGAAATCTCATCCACATACATACCGAAAAGAGTGGGAGAGAGTGGGCAGCCTTGCTTCATCCCAATAGTGGAGTGAACCGGTGTAGAAAGTCCCTCCGGGGTGTGTACATGCCCTACTACTGATCTGTACAATGTCATGATCCCCCAAATGAGTTCTGTGGGTACTCCCATTTCCTGTAATCTGCGCATCAGTCTAGCTCTGGGTATCGTGTCGAAAGCTTTGCGGAAGTCCACAAAGCTACAATAGATCCGTCTCCCATGACATCTGCCTTCCTCGATGATGGCCCTGAGTGTTAGGATATGGTCAAGAGTAGAGAAGCCTCTCCTGAATCCTGCATGCCCAGTGTTGGGGTATAAAGCCCAATGTGGTCGCCCAGGTAAGTGGGCGGGCCGCCAGGTATGTACACATTCTTTTGTAAAAACCTAATAAGAACTCACTATGCTCTACACATTACAGTAGAGCGAGTTCACCATATCGTCGTGCTCTTCTTCTCGCACTCTCTCTCGCGTCGCACTTTCGCTCGTACTCCTTCAACTGGTATCAGAGCTCAGATCGAGGCTCGGGGCAGCACTGCAGGAGGCTAGAGTCACCAACTCAGATTGGAGTGAAATTCGACAGGCGAAGACATGGCCCCAAATCTCGTGGGCAAGGCAGAAGGGCTTGGTGTTGTCAGAATTTCATTTTGAGGTCATCTCGGCCACCGTTTGGCTTCGACAAAGGTCTACGTAGGCCATTTTCGAATACGTGGTCTCGACGGGTGCAGATCCGACACTGCAAATTTGGGGTTTTTGGCCTACGACTGCAGGTGCTGAGGATATCGACACTCCCAGAGTGTTGATTTGTGGCTGTCTACACATCGAAGGACGGCTCACAGTTCTTGGAGGCGTGTCACATACGACACGGGCGCATCTACACACAGACTGTAGGCGACATCCACTAGTTCATCAGGTAGCTTGTGTTTGCTGCTTGATATTCCAGATTTCATCCTGACATTGCAGGTACTTCCACATGGGATGTATTGTCAGAGATGATGTATGTCTGTTGAGGGTTTGCTGGCTGTGAGTCACGCAGCAAACAACCGCCGCAGCGGTTACAGCATACAGTGGGAAATTTGTGAATGTATGACTTTGTGGGAAGTCTATGTACTGTCAGATTTACTGCAGCCTTTGTTGAGGGTCGAGTGAGGTTTTATTGAGCTGGGGGATTCTCGAATGTTGAGATCCTTTCGGTGATACAGGTCTTGGAGCGATCCCTCGAGCACCCTTAGATAAGCAGCTAGGATGTATTGACTGTGAGTGACAGTTGGGATTGCATCTTTGCTTTACTGCCGTTGAGGCATTGTCGCTGTCTATGCTTACAAAACAGTGACAGGACAGTGAGAGACAGTACAAATGCAGAACAGGTTTACCCGCAGCTTACAGTGGCAGAGAGACAGTGTTTTTTGAGCTGTTTTTAGTACACCAGTGCCATTTTACAAAGGAGATTCTGCCAAAATTTTTGCATAATCTGAAGCTTTCTTGGTTCATTTGACAGGTTGATATTGGTTCAGAGGTCAGTTTACAGGGGAAACTCTGCCGAATTTTTCCCAGAAAAGTAAACTACTGTGAAGCGTAGCTATGGCAGGATCACAAGACACTGCTCTTTACAATATCAAGAAGGTGGATGGAACCAATTTCCCATTGTGAAAGAAGCAGATTTGGCACGTGTTGGTACAAAAGAAGCAGATAAAACCTATAAAGCTCAAGAGGATAAAACCAGAAGATATGGACGAAGATGAATGGAACGAAATGGATGAATTGGCACTTTCTACCATTATGCTGACTTTGGCAGAAAGCGTTTACTTCAATGTAGCAGACGAGATGTCGGTTTATCAAGCATGGATAAAGCTGAGTGATCTTTATGAGAAGCAGAGTGCAGTTTCACAGGTATACTGGCTTAAGAAGCTTGTTGACTTGAAGATGAAAGAAGGGACCCCTATGTCCAATCATCTGAATGAATTCAACACCATCTACAGTCAGTTGTCAGCTCAAGGTGTCAAGTTTGATGAACCTGTTAGAGCTATGTTCCTGTTGATCACATTGCCGGAAAGTTGGGACACTTTTCGCACAGCTTTGAGTAATTCTGCACCTCCATATGGTTTGAACATAGCAGGTGTAGAAGGAATTCTGCTTACTGAAGAAACCAATAGAAAGACAATGGACAAAGGCAAAGGAACAGCCTTAGTTGTCAGGGGAAGGACCAAAGAAAAGTACAAAGGTGGAAAGAGGAATCAGTCTCGTAGCAAGTCCCGCAGTGCCAAAGGCAAGAGTGACATAGAATGCTACCATTGTGGCAAGAAGGGTCACATGAAAAGAGACTGCAGAGAATGGAAAGCAGAAAAAGGCAAAGAGAAAGCTGAAGACCATGGTGAGAAGAATAAGTCCTCAGTGAAGATTCAAGAAATAAATGTGACAAACACTGTTGCAGAGGATGACAGTCTAGTGTCAAGAGACATCTACTTCTTGAAGAATACAATGGACTCAGCTCTTCTTACAACATATGATGGAAATGCAGTGAGTGACTGGATTATAGACTCAGGGGCATCACTTCATGTGTCTCCAAACAAGGAGTGGTTTACCTCTTATGTGACCACTAAAGATCATGTTCGGCTAGGCAATGGGCAGACATGTGAGATCTTAGGTGTTGGAGATGTTCAATTGAAGTTTCAGAATGGCTCTTCTTTCACGCTGAAGAATGTGAGACATGTTCCCGCAATTACAAAGAGCTTGATCAGCACAGGTTTACTTGATGATGCTGACTACGTCACCACTTTTGGACAGAACATGTGGAAGATATCCAAGAGTTCTATGACAGTAGCACATGGAGTAAAGTCTGGAGGACTTTACATGATTTATGTATCAAATGTCTCTAAAAATGTAATCAATGTAACCGAGCAGCCGAACGTTTCTTTGTGGCATAGCCGGTTAGGACATATGTCCAAGAAGGGAACGGAAATCTTGTCTCGTTCTGGTTATTTGCCTGGCTTTTCATTTAATGATTTTGAATTCTGTGAACATTGTCTGTATGGTAAGCAAACACAGCAGCCACATAAGCATAGAAGCAGTAGAAGAGATACACAGTTGGCACTTGTTCATAGTGATTTGTGTGGACCTATGCCTAACCTATCTCTAGGGAGAGCTTCTTACTTTATGACATTTATAGATGATTACTCGAGGAAAGTATGGGTTTACTTTCTCAAGCACAAGGATGAAGCGTTTAGTGTTTTCAAGACGTTTGTGACACTTGTGGAGAATCAGAGTGGCAAGAAGCTTAAATGCTTACGCACTGACAATGGTGGAGAGTATGTTTCAAAGGCCTTTCAGGACTTTTGTGAGTCAAAAGGTATAAAACGTGAACTTACTGCTCCTTACAATCCTCCTCAAAATGGTGTTGCTGAGAGGATGAATAGGACCATACAAGAGAAGGTCAGAAGTATGTTGTTTAATGCACAGCTGCCAAATGGGTTTTGGGTTGAAGCTGTACCAACAGCTGTTCATCTTGTAAATAGATCTCCTAGCAAGGTTTTGCAGAAGGATTCAGTGCCAGAGATGATATGGTCAGGCAAGGTGCCCTCATACAAGCATCTCAGAGTCTTTGGCTGTGAGGCATATACTCACGTTGCAAAGGAATTTAGGAACAAACTTGAGCCAAAGAGTAGAAAGTGCATCTTTCTAGGCTATGGTAATTCTGGTGAGATGGGGTACAGACTTTGGGATCCTGAATCCAGAAAGGTTATCCGCAGCAATGATGTTCACTTTAATGAAGCCAAATATCATTCTAAACCAGAGAAAGTTGAGGAGATTAGAAGAGTTGTCTTCCAAGAAGATGGACCTGCACGTGCAAGACAAAATGTCAGGGCTCAAGAGGAGCAAGGACAGGATAGATTGGAACCACAGGTTGTGGCTGAGCCTGAGCCACCTATTGTGCGTAGATCTGGACGTGTCACGCGACCTCTTGATAGGTTTGTTCCATCTATGAACTATGTCATGTTGACTGATTGCAATGAGCCTTCATGTTACAAGGAAGCAGTGCAAATGAAGGACTCCGGGAATTGGCAATTGGCCATGCAGTCAGAGATGACAGATCTGCATAAAAACCAAACATTGAAGCTAGTTAAATTACCACGGGGCAAAAAGGCTCTACCCTGTAAATGGGTTTACAGGTATAAGATCACCGCTCATGATAGTCAGCCAAAGTACAAAGCAAGGCTTGTTGCCAAGGACTTTAAGCAAGAACAAGGCATTGACTTTGATGAAGTCTTCTCTCCGGTGGTCAAGATGACTACATTGAGATGCTTTCTTGCATTGGTTGCCATATTAGATTTGGTGTTGCACCAAATGGATGTTAAGACAACGTTCTTGCATGGTGATTTAGATGTGGAAATTTACATGCAGCAGCCAGAAGGGTTTGTTGAGAAAGGCAAGGAAGATTGGGTATGCCAGTTGTTAAAGAGTCTTTATGGCTTAAAACAATCATCGAGGGCATGGTACCATAAATTCCACAAGTTTATGCTTTCTCAAGGCTACAAACGTAGTGAGTTCGATCACTGTCTATATACAAAGAAGGCTAAGGATGGTAGTTGGCTGATCCTTATTTTGTATGTGGATGACATGTTGATTGCTGGCAAGCACTTGGAAGAAATTTCAACTTTGAAGTCAAAGATGGCAAAATCGTTTGACATGAAAGACATGGGTGAGGCAAGTCATATACTTGGTATGCGCATTGAGAGAGACAGATCAAAGAAGTTGATTTGGTTATCTCAAACAGAGTATATTGACAAGGTTTTGCAACGTTTCAATATGGAGAAGGGAAAGGCACTGAGTGTTCCATTGCCACCATATGTGAAACTTAGCAAACAAGATTGTCTTGTGTCAGAGGAAGAACAGGCTGAAATGGATAAGATTCCATATGCGTCTGCAGTGGGTAGTTTGATGTATGCAATGATTGCTACTCGCCCAGACATTGCATTTGCAGTGGGAGTAGTAAGTCGATACATGTCAAACCCAGGCAAGAAACATTGGGAGGCAGTGAAAGGAATATTGAGATACCTGAAAGCTACAAAGAGTATGTGTATATGCTATGGGAGTCAGGAGCTAAGTGTGAAGGGTTTTACAGACTCAGATTATGCAGGTGACTTAGACAACCGAAGGTCTACGTCAGGGTATGTCTTTCCATTGGCTGGTGGAGTAGTATCATGGCGTTCTAGATTACAAGATTGTGTTACTCAGTCTACTACAGAGGCTGAATATGTTGCAGCATCAGAGGCATGCAAAGAATCAACTTGGCTTAATCGACTAGTAACAGATTTGGGAATCAAAGAAGAGATGCCTGTGTTATTTTGTGATAGTCAAAGTGCTATACAATTGGCTCGCAATCCAGTTTATCACTCAAAGACAAAGCATGTGGATGTGAAGTATCATTTCATCAGGGAAATGCTCGAGGATAAGCAACTTCAACTTGTCAAAGTTCACACCACAGAAAATCCTGCTGATCTACTTACAAAAGGACTTCCCTCAGAGAGCTTTGCGCATTTTCGCAAGCAGTTAGGTGTAGGGTAGTACATCACTTCTCTACATCTCTTGTATATTAGCTTGTATAGTAGCTTCTCTCACACTTAAAGTACCACATTGGACTTTAAGTGGGAGGTTGTTGGGGTATAAAGCCCAATGTGGTCGCCCAGGTAAGTGGGCGGGCCTCTAGGTATGTACACATATTCTTTTGTAAAAACCTAATAAGAACTCACTATGCTCTACACATTACAGTAGAGCGAGTTCACCATATCGTCGTGCTCTTCTTCTCGCACTCTCTCTCGCGTCGCACTTCTGCTCGTACTCCTTCACCCAGTTGCACGTATTCCTTCCCTCTCTGCCCATCTACTCAGCTGTTGCTCAAGAATGGATGCATACAACTGTGCCAGTGTGTGCCCAATCATAATAGTGCGATAATTCCTAGGCTCCATGGGGTCTCCTAATTTGAAGATAGGTACGATCGTAGATAGGCTCCAAGTGTCCGGTAGGCCCTCACACATGGCACGGTTAAACATAACTGCTAGAAGCTCTGCTAGTAGGTCTTTGGCATGCATGAAATGCTCAGCTACTAGGCCCTCATGATCATATGCTCTCCCAGTCTTCATCCTGTCAATAGCTTTCTTCACCATCTCAGCAGTGAAAAAGACACATGTATGTGGGCATGGGTCGGGGGGGTTGGGGAGGGGCGGTTGTCCAGGTACTATGTACAAAGATGATGCGTACTAACCCCAGGTCTCTGTGGAGGAAATAGCAAGGGGGGGGGGGGGGGGGGGGGGGGGGGGGGGGGGGGGGGGATTGCTCATGAAAGAGCCGCCACGCCTCACGCGAGTCTTGACTCAAGAATAGCTGATATAGATCCTGCTCGAGTCGAGCCAAAAAAGCCCTCTTCTTCCGTCGCACCAAGCGTCGGAAGTCCATCTATGATTGTCTGTGAGTGAAGTCCCCCAACAGCACCTCCCTTTTAAGTCTGGCTCTAGTCTCGCGGCACTCCTCATCGTACCAGCTGTTCTGAGGCATGCTCCCAGATCGGCGGCTCTGCTCAGGCTGGGTGTGTGGGTATGCTTCTGTTGTTGCCTCATGTAATGTCTGTGTTAGTATAGTAGTTAGCTCCTCCAGAGGTCGCCCCGGGTCCTCAGTGCATAGGCGTCTGTAGATTTCGTCCATGTATACAGAGTCCGTCTCCCTTGTGAATGTGTAGCGAGTAGGGGCTGCTACTCGTGGCCTCTGAATTGGAAGGAGATAGTCATTGACACCAGAGCATGATCCCTTGCCACCCCGACCAGTCTGGGCCCAACTGTGAGATCCTGGATACTAGAGATGCGATTCGGTTGTGCCATGATATAGTCCACCGTGCTGGCTCCATGTCTATGTGGGAAGCATGTAAAACCTCCCGCAGCAGGAAATCTCTGTAGGCCGTTCAAGATGGCCAATCCATGTGCAGTGCCCATGTCTATCAGGTGTCGCCCATACTCAGTATATTCCATATCGTGTGATAGTCTGGAAAGGCCCGTCTTTGCCACATCTATCTCTCTTAGCATCTCCTCTATAAAACACTGCCTGGTGATGGGCAGTCCTAGCATTGAAGTCCTCGAGGATGATAATGTCACCGTCCCTAGAGAACTCCCATATGTCATTATCCAAAATAGAGAAAGGGGACTGTCCTCTGGGTGGTGCATAAACTGATGTACTCGGGGGAAAGTAACAAATAGCTAGATAGAGGTATCTGCCTATCTCTGCTTTCAGTCTCACCCACATGTACCTAGCCTGCTCATCCCTGCGGGCTATATGTATCAGTGGCTGCAGATCCTCTCTAAATAACATTGCCTTTCCTCCCGAGCCCCGCCCTCTGTGCTCTGAGCGTGTCTCCTGTCTGTAGGCTGTCTCCCACCTATATCCACTGATGTGAGGCATGGATTGCCCAGGGGCCTGGTGTGTCTCAGAGTAGAAGATGATGTCTCTTCCAGTAAAGCTATCCTCAAAAGCACCCCATCAAGACGCATAGATCCATTGCAGTTCTAGGCAGCTACTTTGAGTGTGGTACCATAAGTCTTGCACCGTCATGTGGAGCGTCGCTCAAGTATTACCACTTTTCCGTCTCGGTAAAAAGCGATCTTGCCGTTTCCCCTTGCCGCTCTAATCTCCGGCATTACTTCATGCATATGAGCGATCTGCGAGAGGGTGAGATCGTCCCCGAGAAAGATGTCAGTCTCTTTAAGAGTTGGTCTTTTCTTCAAGAATGACTTCTTTGCTTCCATGGAGGGAAAACGGAGGATGAGTGCTCTCTCTTTTGAGGTTTCTCCACTGCCTCCATTTTTCTTTATGTTGCCCACTCTCCATGCCCTTGTGTGTGTCGGCTCATGAATCCCCATCAAGGCTGTGAGTTCTTTTACTTCTTCGTCCACATTGCCTTTGTCTTTAAGACCGCAAATTCTCACATGTAAAGCGCGCACCCTTCTCCTCTGCTCCTCCTCTAGTGTCTGGTTAATGATGTTGTTGGGTGTGGACGTGGGCGTTATCTCCTTGTCTTTTCCTTTCTTGGCCACCTTGATCCATTTCTCGGCTTCGTCCGCCTTCTGTTGGGTTTTGGTAAGAACATCCACCCAAGAAGTCATCATTTCTTTGTGTTGTTCTTCTCCCTCTTTGATGGCTCGTACTTGTTCCTTGATCGTGTTGATTTCTTGGATTACTGAGGGTTGCAGTTCGCCCTCTTCCAGTGTGTTTCTTAATCGGGCTTCGGCGAGTTCTTTCTTGAGTGACGTGATCTCTTCCTCTTGGGTCGTCACTCGGTCTTCCAGCGTGCTTATCTTGCTCTCTTGGATCAGCACACGTCCTTCGAGAATGTTCATTGTGCCCCAGAGATTGCGGTTCATCTTGGTGATGGTCTCCGTCATTTCCTCTTTGCATTTTTGAATGGCATCTTTTGAATGGCATCCTCTAGGGGGTCGGCTTTATCGTTCGTCTTCCTCATGCTTGATCGCCTTCCGCAAGGGGGTTAGATGTACGTGTGCACCCACCCTAGCAGCGGGCGCGGCAGTTGGGTGTGTGGGGGAGTCGTCCGCAAGGGAGTCGCTAGATGCACGTATGCACCCACACTAGCGAGGCGGTACGGCCCGGGGGAGAAGACGGTAGTTACAGATTGGAGAGAGAGAGAGAGGGGGGGGGGGGGGGGGGGGGGGGGGGGGGGGGGGGAGGGGGGGGGGGGGGGGGGGGGGGGGGGGGGGGAGACATACTACGCGTAGAAGTTGGGGGGCTAGGACAGCGTGCAGCGGGCGCGGGCGGGGGGGGGACAGCAGGGCGCCACGGGGGTGCAACGCGCGAGCAGGGCAAGGCAGCGGGGGGGCGGGGCGGCGGGCGCGCGGATGCAGGGCAGGGCGGGCGTGAGGGTGCAACGCAAGCAGCGAGGAGCGCGAGAGACAGAGGCGGGGGGGCAAGGTGGCGGGCACGTGGGTGCCGTGCAAGGCGGGCGTGAGGGTGCAGCGCATGCAGCGAGGGGCGCGAGGGGCAGAGGCGGGAGCGCAAGCCAGTCAGCAGCACGCAGCACAGAGCCAAGCAGGGCGCAAGCCAGGCAGCAACACAACGCGGGCATCGAGCAGGGCACGTGCGCGAGCAGCACAGCAGCAGCAGCCAAGCAGCAGCACAGCGCGGGCAGCAAGCAGGGTCGCGCACGAGCAGCACAGCACACACACACAGAGAGAGAGAGAGAGAGAGAGAGAGAGAGAGAGAGAGAGAGAGAGAGAGAGAGAGAGAGAGAGCTGATTTTGGTTGGCAAGATGGTTTGCCAGAGAATTTTGCATTACTTGGCTATGGAAATGATGGATACAGGTGGTCGGTAGTTTACATACCTAATTGTCTGTTGCAAGATATTCATCCTATTAAGTGTTTACAAGGAGCATGAACTTGGGGCCTCACACTCTCCCATCCACATATGTAGGCCACTGTGACTATTCACCTTGTTTGTTTGGTGCTACATTTCTGTGACAAACTTTCAAAGGGTGTAATCCCACCTACAAATTTTAAAATGTTGCAAGATATTCATCCTATTAAGTGTTTACAAGGAGCATGAACTTGGGGCCTCACACTCTCCCATCCACATATGTAGGCCATTGTGACTATTCACCTTGTTTGTTTGGTGCTACATTTCTGTGACAAACTTTCAAAGGGTGTAATCCCACCTACAAATTTTAAAATTCACCTCTATATTTTACATTTGACGGTGAGAAAACCTGCAAATTTAAGGAAATTTAGCGTAAAAACCTTCTCATGTAGCCAATTTAGTTACAAATTTCCCATTGCAGGCTTTTCAGGTTTTAAGAAAAGAAATAATTTGGAGCATTGGTGCGCTCTTGTTTAAAAAAAGTTGCAAAATGTGTCTCGATGGAAATTTGATGTTAGCAAAAGTAAAGCAAAATGACACAAGATTTGTCTACATGTAGATTTGCTATCAGCAAAAATCAAAAGAAAAATGATACAAAATCTGTCTACAAAACCTTGGCGTCGTCGCATTTTGGATAGGTAAAAAGCATCCAAAGCTTTTAAGTTTGTGCTTTGGTACTTACAAATGATGACAAATACAACAAAGTTTTTTAGAAACATTTGAAAAAAAAAAAAAACAAATTCAAGGGTTTTCAACACCATTCCTATCGATAGGTCCCACTTACGAATTTTCTATGAAATTAATGAGATGCAACAAGTTTGCAAAGTGTAGAGGAGCTAATAAGGGGATGGGGTCCGAAGCTAGGAGGTGGTAAAATCTTGTCTCGTTAGTCGTTGACATTCTTTGGTATAAGTATGGACAATCTTTAGAATTACGAGAGCTTGACATGAGCTTGTTCTTTGAAGTCTATACCAAGTGGTTTGTTGACTCCTCTAGAACTCTAGAAGGGAAAACATCATTTGAGAACATATAAAGTATATTTTTTATTTCACTAGATATTTAGCTACTACACCCTAGAGATTATAATATTGGGAATGAGATTGATAACATATGCTTTAGTGAGCATAGAGGTAGGGTTTCTAGACAAAATACATTTAGGGCATGTGTCAGTAGTATCGGTAGGAACTAATCCGAAGATAGCCCAAGTGCCTCCTTCATGAGCTTTCCATCTCACTGATAACCCACTTTCATACCTTCCCTCTCCTTAGCTTCTTGTAGCTCTCCTCAGGCTCACTCTAGTCTCCCTCTTTCGTAGCTGCCCACTCTCTCTCTCTCTCTCTCTCTCTCTCTCTCTCTAGTTGGCCTTGTAGAGGAGGGAGAGCTTGCCACAAGCTGACCCTCAAGTTTGGAGGTCTTCGCTCTTGCTCATCATCCCTCCTTAGGCCGGGTTCACATCAATTGGGTGGAAGAAAGCTAAGCTGGAGCCTCTTACATGTGGAAGGCAGTGAACTCTCTTTCTTCCAACCTGCTAGTTTTCACAGCAGGGTGGAGGAAGGAGATGCTCTTAAGGGTGGCCAGAGATGGTGGAGGCATTCCATTGGTTCCTTTTGGCTGTGTCAGGGGTGGAAGAGAGTTTGGGGGGGGGGGGGGGGGGGGGCGGCGGCGGGGAGCTCTTTCTTCCATGACATGGCAAAAACTTTTGTTTCTTCCATCTCCTGATGTGAACCCCATTCCTCTTTTCTTAAGTTGTGATTGGTTGGAGCCTTCACAGCTAAGCTTCTGATGCCTTATGTGAATCCAGCTTTAGCTTCCCCACAGTGTTCTCCTCTTTTGATGGCGATTCTCTTTAGCTCAAGGTGTGTTTGCTTTTCTTCTCTACAGGTCTGCCACCCTCCACCTCCACACATGCCCACTGCCGCCCTGGAGTTGCTGTAAAGGTGGAGTTTTTTTATTAAAAAAATTCGAATCATTGCCCCTTCTTCGAACTTACCTTCATGCTTCAGCTGCTTTTGCAGTTCTTTAATTCTCCCTCTACAGAAATCCTGTGTTTCTCCCTACTTGCAAAACAGCCTGGAAGTGCGACGCAGCGGAAAAGCCTTTGTGAGGCCTCATTTCATAAAAAGAAGGGAAAATTACCAAAATGCCCCTCTAATTTGTGGAAATTCCCAAAATACCCCTCAAATTTCAAAAATACCCCCGATATTTTGTCATAATTTTCCAAAATGACCCTCAAATTTTCCAAAATTCCCAGAGATTAAATTCTTCCAAAGATTAAAAAAATTGTACCTTTCATAAGAAGACTGATTGTCTATCAATACAAGATACTAAAACTAGAATTTGAGTAAGTTATGTAGGCTTCGGAGATTAATTGCTTCATTATTTTTAAATATAATTGCCCTTTTTGTGAGGTAATTTGTGACAAATTACATGCTAAGCTCTCAAAAACGGATCTTGATTGTCAGAAAACAATAAAAAACTGATAAGCTTAAATAATCCACCAAAATAGATAAAAGGGTGTTTTGGGAATTTTTGAATTTGAGGGGTATTTTGGTAATTTTCCCTAAAAAGAACCAGGTAAACAAGCAAGGTGAGAGGCTACCACGTTTTCTTCTTCGCTATGATAAAGAGACTTGGATATAAAATTGAGCACAAGTTCTCTGAACATGTTAGAAAGGTGTTGGTTTGTGGTATAGCTTAGCTACAAAATCTTTTGGGAATGGCAGTGCTAGCTACCATCCATCCTTCTCTCTAATGAGACTAGCATGGTGGGAGGGGATCAAAGGTGGGAGTTATTTTGAGAGCTGCATGCAAAATCGACGTTGTGGATTCACACTTGAATTTTCAAAATATCCCCCTAAACACTTGAATTTACTATTTGTTTATTTTTTTAACAGATTCCCCATTCATAACATGAAGCCAATTCTCATATAATAACAAAGGGAAAATTACCAAAATACCCTTTTCATTTGTGGAAATTCCCCATTCATAAATCAAACCAGTTCTCATATAATAAAAAAGAGAAAATTACCGAAGTACCCTGGTAATTTGTGGAAATTCCCAAAATACCCCTCAAGTTTCAAAAATTCCCAAAATACCCCCATATTTTGTCAAAACTTCCCTAAATGCCCTTCAAAGTTTGCAAAATTTCAAAAATACCCCTAGTTGTAAGATTGAACATCTTCAAAGAGAGAATTTTTTGGAGATCTTCATAAGAAGATTGATTGTCTATCATTGTAAGACGCCAAAACTAGAGTTTGAGCTGGTTATGTAAGCTTTAGAGATGAATTGCTCCATTATTTTTAGACATAATTGCCCCTTTTTGTCAACTAATTCATGAGAAATTATGTGTTAAGCAATAAAAAACAGATCTCTACTGTACGGACACAAGGGTATTTTGGGAAGCTTTGAAATTTGAGGGATACTTTGGGAATTTCCACAAATTACAGGGATATTTTGGTAATTTTCCCAATAAAAAATGCCTGCATGGATGAAGTGGTTAGGGCCCCGGACTTTGAAGTGAGATATCCCGAGTTCAAGTCACCGAGGGTTGAGGAATGGTTGCCACCCGAGTTTACTTTTTCACCTTGATTTTTAGAATTGCCCCTAATTTACACCATTGCATCGGACTGCCCTCTTGCCCGATCCGGCATGCTAAATTGACTCAGAAAATTCATTTGTTTCCATTAGCTCTCATTACTACTCCGAACGTATTACAGTTTTTCATGAGGAAATTCTTACTTTAAATTTCTCTTCATAACTTTCGTTGGGCTAAAGAGCATTGGAAGCTTTAGTTAAGCTCATAATTTAAGGGGTTCTCCCTCCCAACATCAGAAAATATACTCTTCATGCAAATTTATAGAAGCATAGAGAAGTGAATCATCGTCTTGAGTCACTTGAGGTTCATGATATCCACTATTTGTCGTCATTCTGAAGCGTGGGTCTTGCAAAAAGAGAATTGACTTTAGGAATGCAAATTTGTGATAAAATAGTCACACAGATTTTATATACAGGTTTCTCTGTGAAGATTTCATTTTCTCATGGATATGGTTTAGGTCATGGTTAAAACAGTCCTCTTAGTCAAGAAAGGTTATCACATTGATAGTCAGGTGTGTAAATAGTGTACTCATGTTTTCTAGCAAACCCATTTAACATCCTACATCTACAGTTTTTTACTTGAAGGTTATGAAAAGGTGATCCTACTGAAACATTATAATCATCAGAGGATAAACCCACAAAAACCCAAAAAAAAGGAAGTGTTTTCTTGTAAAGCAAATTAACCTCTTAAATCTATACATTTTCGGTTACGAAACATGCTTGTTATAGTTTTAGTTATCATCGAAGACCTAGAGACTGCGCAACCTTCAAACCCTGCAACAAAAGTACCATCGTGCTATGTAGGAACATATGAGCTTGCCAACATGAGTCATAAAGACAATAGTAAGCTAAAGCTTTCACTCCATTCAGCTCTCTACTAGATCAAAGGCGAATATTAGAGTCAAAATCACTTTTGGTCAAGATCATTAAGAACAAAGAAGCTAGGTACACGAAAGGATTTGTGCTAGGGTGTGATGAAACAAATGACAAGACCATGGAGCACAAGTTCTTCCACAAAGAGAGAATCCACTCACTCTAAAGAATAATGAATTGACAGGGAATGCTGTCGTTCTTCGCTCTAGGCTTGGACAAGAGGTTGTCTAAGGGTTTCTGCCCTCACAATTGCGGTGTTCTCAATCGTGCATATCATGTACGAATCCAAAATTGACAGAACGTATGCACCTAGCCAGATCACCAATGCTACCACAAAATATGCCACCCCAATTGGGCATGCCAATGCAAATATGAAAAGCAGAATTCCAAATGCCATCAACATAAGCCCTGCAAAAAAAGAAAAGAACCATATACTGTGAACATTGATTTTGCATGTAGATACACACACAAATACCTGCATCCATATGTATGCATGTCCTCATCCACATGGGCGAGGGCATGCACACGTACAAACACACATATATTGGAAGTGTCATACCAGAGTGCTGAACATAGTTTTAGCATGTAGATACACAACTACATGCATCCATCTGTATGTGTGTGCTTACATGTATACGAAGATACAGACATGCATACACACATACATCGAAGTGTCATACCAGAACGCTGATGAGTTCTCATCCAAATCTCACTCTGCGACAAAGGCACAAAAATTGGAACTCCGATTGAAGAGTTTGGCTCCACATACTACTGACAAAGAAGCACATTAGCAACATGATTAAAAATACAAAAACTGCCTCAAGGGTGGCCTAGCCATCACATGCATGTGAATGCATGTGAATGCGCACACATGCATCCATCTGTATGTGTGTGCGTGTGTGTGTGTGCGCGCGTTTTGAGGGAAGGGGAGAGGAGAATTTTACCTGCAAATTGTAGCCCAGCCAGAAGAGAGCCCAGATGGCGAGGTTGGCGGTGAAGATGCGGGGCAGGAAATCATGAGAGGTGCTGAGCGCGACCGGAAGGTAGACGGTGACGTATTGAGCAAAGAGCAGCACGGATGGCAGCCCAATTATGTTGGCCACCGCATTTGCCGACTCTCCACTGCATCAACATCATCAGAAACATGAGAAGGAGCAAACAGAAATAAGCAAATAGAAAAGAACGCATATTGCTAGTTTCTGAAGTATACGGATTTTTTAAAATATCCACAGATTTCAAGGGTATTTTGGTGACTTTCCTTTTGCATGATCTACAATACTTCGTTGGGTATCGCTCTAAAGACCACACGGTCTTGAATGATTGTGAGCAGTGAGATCTATGTAAGAGAAGTTGAACGCGAAAAATGGGATCACCATTTCAGCAGATGCAATGGAATTGCCTTGCACGAAAGACGGGATCACGATTCTAGCGGATTCAGTGGATGAAGCGTGGAGGCAAGTCCACTGCATCTGATGATATGGCAATGCCGTTTTTCGTGCTCGACTTCTCCTACAAAGATCCCCACGCTTCGAGGCAAGTCCACTGCATCCGGTGAAATGGTGATCCTGTTTTTGGTGTTCTGCTTCTCCTACATAGAAGCCACCGCTTTGAGCACTGCTTCTACTGAAATGGTGATCCCGTTTTTCGTGTTCGACTTCTCCTACATAGATCCACCGCTACATTCATTCAAAATCCTGCGGTATTTAATGAAGGCCCGTCATGGGATCTACGGTTGCCGATATTGAAAAAAGTGGACAGCAGGGAATAAGTCTTCGCAATGTCTGGCCCTTCTGAGATTGAGAGGCACTGCTCGAAAAAAACCCGTCTATAACCTTCACAAACCCAAATTATCCCTCAACTCAAGAAAGCACAAGAGGTACAGAAAAATTATTCTCTCTCAATCAAGCCCAATATCGCATCAGATCGGCCTACCCCATTTAGCAAAGTGATCAGAACATCAAGGCTCTGATAACATGTCATAATAGGCAGCGGAAAATACAGTGCTGACATAAACTTGCCTTTGATCGGATAGACACCTGAACTCGAATCCGTCTCGACTTCTACATGATGATTTGCCACATGAGAACTTGCAATGCCATATACACACAAGGCCATGGTGGAGGAGAGACACAGATAGAAAATCTCTAGGCACAAATATGGCCGCACATGACACCAGCAATCAAAAATTCTACCTCAGTGAGTCGAGCACAGCCACAAAACAGCCCCCACTCTCTATCACTTGTCCCTATCACTTGCCCCCAAATATGGCCGCACATGACACCAGCAATCAAAAATTCTGCCTCAGAGAGTCGAGCACAGCCACAAAACAGCCCCCACTCCCTATCACTTGTCCCTAGGAGATACCATGTTACGTGCAACGGAATTCAAATGGTGGACTTTACACTTCAACAAATCGTTACTGACTCCTTGCTTGAATGGTGCTACTTAGCACAAATGATGGTTCCTTTTATTTCCTTGTAGAGAAATAATTTTTCAGATTTCAGCCCATTCCCTCGCCGGAAGTGTGTTGAACCTGCTAATGCTACCCCCTGCTGCAGCCCGGTACTTCGACAGCCCATTGAGCCTCTTCGCGGCCATTCCCTCGATGCATCAAGTGCCCATTGCTGTCCATCATCGGCTCCATCATAATCTACGTTTTCAACCCTGCATTACACAATAGATCGGCTGCAAAATGCAGCCGGCTTTCAGCCCTTGATTCCTTTCACATAGGGACAAATCAGCCCGAGATCTACCCCTTGGTAGCCATCAACAATCCCTCATCGAGACAGATCCAAAGGTGCATGACAACCCTGGAGGTGCTTCATCTTGAAGAATTTCAACGGCGACATTCGCCGTTCGAGTGAATAGAGTCTACATTGATGTATTGCATATGTGTACATTCCATTTACGCAATCAAAAGCAAATACCCCACATCAGCAACGGTGTGGAGGGCATAGTTACAGGGAATTGCCATTTTCAGGTCCCAGTTCCCTGTTCCCATCCCAATTTTCCGTTCCGGATCCCCGTTCCGTGTTTCAAACGTGAGTATCTGAAACAAGGAATGGCATTTCATGCATGTTGCCGTTCCTCGTTCCGCTTTCCCGTTCCGGGTAACTATGGTGGGGGGGCCTTGAGAGGGTTTGGCTGGGATCCCATGGGGTCTCTCTCTCTCTCTCTCTCTCTCTCTCTCTCTCTCTCTCCAAAGTTTGGTAGATTGCTTATGCCATTTCCCTCTTGAATAACGGGTCTTGAGTTCAACTCTTGTCCGATAGATTTTGAGGTCTCTTCGGATAGTTTCCTACGACGTTAAAATCCTCTTCTTCTTCTTCTTCTTCTTCTCTCTCTCTCTCTCTCTCTCTCTCTCCCACTCCCCCAAGGAAATGAAAGGAACCATCTCTTGTGCTAAGTAGCACACCTTCAAGCAAAAAAAGAAGTAAAGATTTATGGAAGTGTAACGTCTAGATCTTCAGCATTTCAATTCTGTTGCACTTGACATCGTCCTATAGAATTGTCAAGACTATTGACTTTTAGAGATGTGCGTGTGATAGTTACTCTCCTATTGCCCAAAAAAGCCAGCTCTAGCAATTGTATCGTACAACAACAGCTTCTTGCAATGTTCTGAAAACGCACTACCCGATGGAGGTGGCCTTGAGCCAAACGGCAGTGCTACTCGACGAGGGCCTTGAGCCAGCATTCTAAAATCCTCCAACAGCAGCGCAACCCGACGAGAGGCCATGAGCCAACTTTTTAAAATGCTTGCCCTTGACTGGCATTTTGAACTACACCTTTGAGCACCATTTGTTTTGCCTCGACAAGGGAACCGTTAAAGATTTATGGAAGTGTAACGTCTAGATCTTCAGCATTTCAATTCTGTTGCACTTGACATTGTCCTATAGAATTGTCAAGACTATTTACTTTTAGAGATGTGCGTGTGATAGTTACTCTCCTATTGCCCAAAAAAGCCAGCTCTAGCAATTGTATCGTACAACAACAGCTTCTTGCAATGTTCTGAAAACGCACTACCCGATGGAGGTGGCCTTGAGCCAAACGGCAGTGCTACTCGACGAGGGCCTTGAGCCAGCATTCTAAAATCCTCCAACAGCAGCGCAACCCGACGAGAGGCCATGAGCCAACTTTTTGAAATGCTTGCCCTTGACTGGCATTTTGAACTACACCTTTGAGCACCATTTGTTTTGCCTCGACAAGGGTACCGCACCAACATCGATGGAGAAAGGGCTTGTTGGAGAAGCATCTTGAAACGCTTAATATACTGGAAAACAAAAGGAGTCCCTTTGGACCAACGTTTTGATACCCTAGGCTTTTGGTGGCCTTGGGGAAAGTGCACAAGAGCCAACTTTGTGCCAAAGGGGTTGTTGCCATGGTGTCTACAAAAGATTGTGAACATTTTAAAGATCAACTCTCAGCGATGACAAGTGCATTGACTCGTACTCATTGACTTGGATGAATCGATAGAGGCATTTGGCCGATGCCCTTGGTGCCAAGGGAACTAATCATCGGAAGGTCGCAAAATCCTTGTGCCGACAGACGAGAGTCTGTTCGGACCCGAAAATCTTTTGCAATGTGGTTGAGCGAGCCTCCTATTTATAAGAGGTTCTCACAAAATTGCTCCAAAAAGAAGGTGTGATTGTCACGTGCACATCTAGCCCTATGTGCATGTGGACAAGCTACTTCAAGTCCAGGGTTCGGGTCAACTTATGAAGTGTTCTGGCACCTTTGTGAGTCTGTTTGCAGGCCATGCATGTCCAAGCAAGAGTAGTTACATATCCTCTGGTTGCACACAACATGATCATCAGCATGACATTCAGTAACCATCAAGAGCGTTTTACAGTGCACAGAACCCATTTCCCCTATTTATCCATTTTTCACAGAAATCGTTCAGACGTACTAACATGCCTACTCGCTCCACTTTTATTTTATTCATTAGTGCCTGAGAAGCTCTCAAAGATTCCTTCGCTCCTCTCAAGTGAATGCTTCATTACCCTTTCAAAAGGGTTTTTTCGGTTTTGAACCCCCACCAATCCAACAAACACCCTATTGTTACTCCCATAACCATTCCAGCGCCCAGCTGACTTGCTCCGGAGGGCCTGTCGTGTAATTAAAAAAAACAAATCCTGCCTGCGCATCTGCTCCTCGGCTCCACATGCTACATTCGTATACGCTCCCTTCTCTCTCCTCCACATGCTGCAATCGGGATACCCTCCCTTCTGCGTTGCAGCCTGCAATCGAGACCTTCATGGCACCACTTGCTTCTCTGCGCATCTACCAAGATTCGCTCCGATTTTTTTTTCTGAAAATCGTAGCGCCTACTTATCCATTTTTCACTTATTATCGATAAGTGACTTTGTTGGGAAACTGGGTAGGGCAATTTTGCTAAGTTAATATAAAAGAAACCTGGCTGTCACTCAGTAGAGCAGAAGAAACCAAGAGAGCACAAGCAGAATTTGCAACAGGCCCTCTAGTATTTCTCCTCAACAAGACCTCAACAAAACCAGCGTTTGCAGATCAGCCTACCAGCGTTTTCTAATCAGCCTGCATCAGCGTTTTTACACAGCCTGTATCAGCGTTTTTACTTCAGCACTTGCACCAACGTTTAATGCAGCCAGCATCAGCGTTTTCATCAACCTGAACCAGCATTTTCAGCAACCTATACCAGCATTTTTCAGCGAGCAGTTCATAGCAATTGCAGCCAGCGTTTCTAGGTTCAGCCCGCTGTTCGCAGATTTCAGCATCTGCGTTTTCAGCGCATCGTCGCCATCGCCGTCCTCGCCGACACAGTTGCAGAATTCAGCAGATAGCAGATTTGCAGATTTCAGTCCCTAGCGTTTTCAAATTTGAGCCCGTCTCGTCGACATCGTCGGCAAGTCCATTGCATCTAGACCCTTGTACCAGATTTGTGCAATCAATAGCATAGACCTCTCTCGCCATAGAGAGAGGGGCCCTTGGAGGAGGGTTTGACAACAGCCTGGTGTCGTATTCTTCTCTCTCTCTCTCTCTCTCTCTCTCTCTCTCTCTCTCTCTCTCTCTCTATGCACCTTCATTCACAGTGTCATTCACTTTGTGATCATTTGCACTCTCTCACTAAAGGAACGGAAGGCTCTCCGTTCCGTAAGTAAAAGAAACCCTTGAGCACAGTTCGGAGCACTCATCTTGAGCAAAGTTCTACATTCACTTCCGCTGCACCTTACATTGGTATCAGAGCTTTGGCAGTGTTTTGTATTACTCAAGGAAAGAACCACAAGAATTTTTGTCACGTGACACATCCAGCCCTATGTGTCCGTGGACAAGCTACAGCATGATCAGGGTTCAGTCAATCCAGTCAGTCTAGATTTAGAAGTGATCTGGCACTTTTGTGAGTCTATTCGTAGACCGTGCATGCCCAATCACTTAGTGTAGATGCATATCCTCTGGTTGCACACAGCATGATCATCAGTATTCCCATCAGAATCCATCAGATTTCATCAGATTTCATCAGGGGAATTTTCCAGTGCATTTAGCCTATTTTACCTATTTTTGGCATTTTTCACTTATTAATTCAAGTGACTTTCCAACAAAAGTAGGTAGGGAAATGTTGCTAAGTTTGTATATAAGCAAACTAGAGCTAGCACTATTTGGCAGAAGAGGCAACAGGAGCCAAGCTCAGCAGGCAACTTCTCAACAAGACCTTGGCGGTTTTCCCCACCAAGCAAGAAGATCATCGCCAGAAACCCCCTTCCACTAGCGTTTTTGGAACTGCACCAGCCTGGCGTTTTGCATCAGCACCATCGCCAGAAGAACACAGCAAATAGCGTTTTTGTATCAGCATCGTCGCCAGCAGAAACCATCAGCCTAGCGTTTTTGGTCCAACATCAGCCTAGTGTTTTTTGTCCCAGATTCAGCCTTTGCAAGTTCAGCCTTGGCGATTCCAAGCAAAGAAGACTAGCAGATCCAGCCATAAAGAAGTAGCAGATTCAGCCCGGTAAGAACCTCAATTTTCAGCCTTAATGTACCTCAGTTTTCAGCCCTAAACTTGCAGATTTTCAGCGACAAAGACCCACAGAAACAGCCCCCAAAATCAGCGTTTTTGGACTAGCCGCAGATTTCAGCCCATAGCGTTTTTGGACAGCAGTAGAAAGATTGCAGATTTCAGCCCTTAGGTCGACTTCGTCACCACCGTTGTCATCGTCGATATAGCCTAGACTTGCATCAGTCTCATGCATACCGTTTGTACCAGATTGTGCAATCATAAGTAGACCACTCTCGCCGACGAGAGTGGGGCCTTCGGAGGAGGGTTTTACAACTTCTCTCTTCTCTCTCTATCTCTCAGTCTCATACACTTGCACGCACAGTGTCCATTCAATTTATTTGTGACCATAGCATTCTCTCATTAAGAACGGAAGGCTCTCCATTTCATAAGAACAAAAGGAACCTTGAGCACAGTTCGGAGCACTCATCTTGAGCAAAGCGCAAACATTCATTCCGCTACACCTAACATTGGTATCAGAGCTTTGGCAGTGTTCATTATCACTCAAGGAAAGAACCACAAGAATCACAAGAATTTTTTTTGCTTGTTGCGGTCGCACGAACCCAAGTTCGCTTGGGCGTGTCGATTCCTTATCGTGTTTTTGAAGAGTGACAGGAATCCCAGGAAAGAAGGGCTTGTCCAGCCTCCCCTTGTGTCTCTTTTCACTCATTGAGAGCGGACCGTGCACTTAGCGGCTGGCCAATCGACGTGAGGTGGGAAAAAGCAACCTTGGTGTGAGCGCAAGGCTGCCAAGGGGTGCGCCCGCAGAAAGGAGTAGAACTCGGGTGAAGAGAAGATCTTTCTCAAACACGGTTTGCAAGCGAAAGAAAACCTCAAGAACCTCAAGACCCTCAAGAACCTCAAGAACCAAGACCCCCAAGGAACCAAGTTCCTCGTGAACTTAAGAACCCAAGATCACAAGAACCAACGACTTCAGAATGGTCATCACTCGAAGCGGAATGGATACTTCGCTTGGAGGTGATGAGCATGAGAGAGGAGAAGAAGAATTTTCCCCACCAAGAGGTTTTTCCAACCCTCCCCCTTCCCCATCTACGACAAAGATTGCACTAACTCCTATGGAGGAGTTGAAGCAGTTGTCTATGGAAAGAAAGTTAGAACGCGAAGCAAGAGGAGCAGACAGAAAGGCCCACGAAGAAGAAATGGCAACCATAGATCGTGACTACGAAGAAGAAGTGGAAGCCATAGAGCGTCAGTACGACTTGGAAGAAAAAGAAAGTCAAGCAAGATTTGATCGCGAGACCAAAGCAAGAATGCAAGAGATGTTGCGACTCTTTTCTCAAGTTCAGGCACAGATGCAAGAGATTCGGGAAAAGGAGACTCTCTCAGTCTCTTTTTCTCCAAAGCAAGACACACAGGATTTGCATGATGATTTGAATGATAATGATGAGATTGATGAATTGAATGCCAATAAATTGCATGATCAAGATGTGATTTCTCACAAGCATGATGCGTTGCATGAAGATGATGTGATTGTTCACAAGGATGATGTGTTAGTGGATTGTTTTTCTAGAGAAGCTAACCACGTTGTAGATTCAATCAATCACGAAGAACCGATCTTGGCTTTCGAGTCGAGGTCCAAAGAACCCCCACAGGACGATTCGATCATTTAGGCAGAACCGATCTTGGCTCTCGAGCCTAGGTCCAAAGAACCCTCACAGGAAGTATTATGTGTTCGCATGATTGATAAGCACGCATTGTTCGAGTGTTTCATTCGTGATCGTTTCCTGTATTTTCGTCAGCGTCTTTATGTGATCCCTATTTCTAGGCATGACATATTATACGTTGAGCACGTTTCACTCATGAATGAGCACGAATGTATGCGGATTGTTCATGAAAAGTTGAAAAGTATATATGTAAGGAAGTCACATTACATGTCTCTTCGTTGGCATGACACAGTTGTAGAAAGAGCACATGAAAGTATGAGCACCAAGCATGGGCATTTCCGTTGTGAATTGCAACAATTGATTGCTCTAGATCATAAGCGAAAGATTCGATCTCATTGTTGGCGTGTATGTGATGAACGGTTTGGCATTCCGTCTCTTTGTTCATCTACATTGCATGCACAGTCTATTTGGACGACAAGATTTTTTCCACTCACTTTACATGGAATAGGTATATTCATGATATTATGTTGGAAATGGTTTCAAGAATTTTCAGCCATGGAGATTCTTGAAGAAGAAAGAAGCATGACTCTCGACGAAGTTGAAGCATTGAAGAAGCCACGGAGGACTTTGTGTCGCTTTCGGCGCGGCCCAAAGAAGCAAGCATTGCAGACCTTTATGAAGTTCAAGTACTGCACAACCCACATATCGGAGTGGGCCGGCGAAGAGTCCCTTCCAGGATTCCGGATTCTATTGGCGATCTCTCTCGACGCCATACAGTTCGGTACCAGTACCTCACTTTGAAAAGGAGGGGATGTCACGTGACACATCCAGCCCTATGTGTCCATGGACAAGCTACAGCATGATCAGGGTTCAATCAGTCTAGATTTAGAAGTGATCTTGCACTTTTGTGAGTCTATTCGTAGACCGTGCATGCCCAGTCACTTAGTGTAGATGCATATCCTCTGGTTGCACATAGCATGATCATCAGTATTCCCATCAGAATCCATCACATTCCATCAGGGGAATTTTCCAGTGCATTTAACCTATTTTACCTATTTTTGGCATTTTTCACTTATTAATTTAAGTGACTTTCCAGCAAAAGTAGGTAGGGCAATTTTGCTAAGTTTGTATATAAGCAAACTAGAGCTAGCACTATTTGGCAGAAGAGGCAACAGGAGCCAAGCTCAGCAGGCAACTTCTCAACAGGACCTTGGCGGTTTCCCCCACCAAGCAAGAAGACCATCGCCAGAAACCCCCTTCCACTAGCGTTTTTGGAACTGCACCAGCTTGGCGTTTTGCATCAGCACCATCACCAGAAGAACACAACAAATAGCGTTTTTGCATCAGCATCCTTGCCAGCAGAAACCATCAGCCTAGCATTTTTGGTCCAACATCAGCCTAGCGTTTTTGGTCCTAGATTCAGCCTTTGCAAGTTCAGCCTTGGCGATTCCAAGCAAAGAAGAGCAGCAGATCCAGCCATAAAGAAGTAGCAGATTCAGCCCGGTAAGAACCTCAATTTTCAGCCCTAAACTTGCAGATTTTCAGCAACAAAGACCCACAGAAACAACCCCCAAAATCAGCGTTTTTGGACTAGCCGCAGATTTCAGCCCATAGTGTTTTTGCACAACAGTAGAAAGATTGCAGATTTCAGCCCTTAGGTCGACTTCGTCATCACCGTCGTCATCGTCGATATAGCCTAGACTTGCATCAGTCTCATGCATAACGTTTGTACCAAATTGTGCAATCATAAGTAGACCACTCTCGCCGACGAGAGTGGGGCCTTCAGAGGAGGGTTTTAGAACGTCTCTGGTGTCGTATCTCTCTTCTCTCTCTATCTCTCAATCTCATACACTTGTAAGCACAGTGTCCATTCACTTTGTTTGTGATCATAGCATTCTCTCATTAAGAACGGAAGGCTCTCCATTCCATAAGAACAAAAGGAACCTTGAGCACAGTTCGGAGCACTCATCTTGAGCAAAGCGCAAACATTCATTCCGCTGCACCCTACAATATTTTTTGCTTATTGCAATCGCACGTAACCCAAGTCCACTTGGGCGTGTCGATTTCCTAATCGTGTTTTTAAAAAATGACAGGTAACCCAAGAAAGAAGGGCTTGTCCGGCCTCCCCTTGTTTCACTTTTCACTCATTGAGAGTGGACCCTCCAGTTAGTGGCCGGCAAATCGACATGAGGTGGGAAAAAGCAACCTTGGTGAGAGCGCAAGGCCACCAAGGGGTACGCCCGCAAGGAAGAGTCGAGCTCGGGTAAGAGAAAAGCCTTCTCTAACACAGATTGCAAGCTAAAGAAAGAACTCAAGAACCTCAAGACCCCAAGAACCCAAGTTCCTTGCGAACTTAAGTACCCAAGATCTCAGTGTATGGTCATCACTCGAAGCGGAATGGATACTTTGCATGAAGGTGATGAGCATGGAGGTGGTGAAGAAGAATTTTCCCCACCAGGAGGTTTTTCCGACCCTCCCCCTTCCCCATCTATGCCACGGTTTGCACCAAATCTTATGGAGGCTTTGGTCAAGTCGATGATGGACATGATGCTACAACAAGAGGCGCAACGCGTCACCTTTGATCGCGAGCGCGAGCAAGCGCGCTTGGCGCGAAGAACGAAGGGTAGCCTTGGAGTGTGAGCGTGAGCAAGCGCGCATGGCGGCCGAAGAAAGACGAACGGCCTTGGAATTAGACGTGCGGTGCAAAGAGACCAACGCATGCAAGAGTTGGTCCTACAGGTTCTCACCTCCAAGTCCGAGTCACTCAAGGACATGGGGGAATCATCAGGTAGCACAAGTCAAGAAGCGGATTCCAACAACCATGTCATGGAGAAGTTGACATTTAGTAAGTATGACGGTAAGATGGATGCTAATGTTATTCATTCTTGGTTGTATCAATTTAATGCTTATTTTGCGACAACTAAGAAGACAAGAAATAGCAAAGTTTTGACGGCAGCCATGTATCTTGTCGGTGATGCCATTAATTGGTATCAAGCGTGGCAAGAGGAGCAATTGGCCGCGCACCTAGAGGAAGCCAAGGAAGGAGTGCCCCTTTCTTTCAATTGGGCCGACTTCCAAGACAACTCAAGGCGCGGTTCTTGCCACCTCAGTACCTAGCGCCGTTAAAGGAAGATTGGTGCAATCTCAAGCAAAATGGTACTCCAGTCATGTCTTTTTCTAACCGTGTTTTGCAGCTTGGCACCCAATTACGCAAAAAAAATGCGAAGCGCAAAGAGGATTTTATTTTCGGGTTGGACGACTATATCAGGTTTGATATCTCAGTCTTCGATCCCGTAGATCTCAACAAGGCGGTAGCGATTGCTCTCGCACAGGAGATGAAGCACAACAAAGGAAAGCCTCAGGAGAACAAGTCTTCTCACGGTACCTCTCAAACTCCTCAGAATCCACCGAACGGTAAGAATGATAACTCTTCTAGCCAATCTTCCTCTAATCTTTCAAAAAAGAACTCTCAAAATGAATCTAAGGGTAAAGCTAGCACACTTGCTAAACCTAAGCTCACCCAAGATGAAAAAGTTGCACAAGGAATCATAGGAGGATACATAACAGCATAAGAACAAGTTAATTATTCCAAGGAAGGTCGATGTTATCACTGTCACGTCAAGGGTCATATAAAGAAAAAATGTCCTAAGAATGAATCTATTGAACCTAAAGAACTCACAGAACCCACATCCTGTCATGGATGCTTGAGAGTCGGTCGCTGCCTGCATCATCGCCTATGTCATCGCCTACATCATCGCTAGAAGGCTCTAGAAGAATCTAGAAGGATCTAGAAGTTTCTAGAAACATGGAGAAGATTCCGAAAGAATCTAGAAGTTTCTGGAAAGCTCTAGAAAGTTAAGAAGGATCCAGAAGGTTCTAGAAGAACTAGAAGGATCAAGAAGGTTCTAGAAGATTCTAACCTCCTCAAGAAGAACCTAGAAAGTCCTAACCTCCTCAAGCACTAGTATAAATAGGGGTCTTGGGCCACAAGCCCCTCAGTCTTGCCAACACTAGTTGTGAGCCTCTTATGAGGAAATCCCTCTTTTAGTTCTTATGTTCAAGTCTTGTCCTTGCAATCAAGCCTTGTCTTGTACTCAAGTCTGTAATCCAAGTCTTGTATCTAGCTCTCTTAATAAAGTATTAAGTCTTGTAATCAATATTAAGCTTATCATCAAATCCAAGTTCTTGTGCATTGTGAGCGCCTCCTCTTGCTCTCTTCTAGCTCTATACGCGCTCATAACAGTTTGGCAAGACTACCATCTCTTAATCTTCTCAAGCCATCATGGAGCCAACGATGGAAGGTGTCATCAACGCATTGCAAAGCATCCAAGCTCAATTACAAGAACTTCGCGAGAGTAACGCTCAACTTCAAGCAGGGCAACCCCTAATCTTCGGACCGGCGTTGCAAAATCTCAACGTCAAATTCAAGAGCTTCAAGAGACAAGCACACATCAAGCACAAGCTGCAAGATCTAGCTATTCTCAACAACATAAGAAGGAGCCGAAGGTCAGCATGCCTGAAAAATTTGATGGGACTAGATCAAAGTTTAGAGGTTTTCTCCAACAAGTGCGCCTCTTCATTCGAATGCAACGAGAGCGTTATCCAGATGATGCCTCTCAAGTAGGCCTTATTGGGACCCTCCTCTCGGGTACGGCTCTCTCTTGGTTTGCTCCCTTACTTGAAAAAGAATCTCCTCTTCTTCATGACTTTGAAGCTTTTGTGCGGGAGTTCTTTGCGACCTTTGGGGATACTGATAGAGCAAGGGTTGTTGAAACCAAACTTAGAAATCTCCGCCAAGGATCAAGACCTGCATCCGTCTATGCATCCGAATTTCAACAGCTCACTTGTGATCTGACCTGGCATGTGGAATATTTCATTAGCCAATTTCGGTGGGAATTAAAGGATGATGTAAAAGATCTTTTATTGACTATGCCAAAGGTTCACACACTAAGCGAGTTCATCTCTCAAGCAATAGAATATGATAATCGACTATTTGAGAGGAGACAAGAGAGGCGTCTTGGGGCACCATTGCGACCCCAAATAGAAGTGACACATAATGGCTACACACCTCAACAGGGCCATGAATCAAGCATTGAGCCCATGCAAATTGATTCAGCACAGTTTCAACCTCTCTCAGCCCAGGAGAAGCAAAGGCGACGCATTAATGGCTTATGTATGTATTGTGGAGAGCAGGGACACATGGCTCAACAGTGTCCAAGGAAGAGAAGGATGAAGGTTCATGGTGCAATGGCCTCAACGTGTTCAGAAAACATGGACGTCCAACCCCAATAGAGATCGATCGGTTGGACAAAGACAAGCAAAAAAAGGTATCTTTCTTCCCGCTGATTCCACTTCAAGTTTTATGCTACCAGTCAAGATCTATATGCCGGGTAGGCACATGGATTGTGAAGCATTACTAGATTTAGGCGTAACGGCGTGCTTCATGGACAAAGAATTTGCAAAAGAACAAGGCATACCACTTGTGGAGAAGTCTAATCCAGCAACTGTAGAAGTCATTGATGGTCGTCCCCTCGCTTCAGGGGATGTCAGGTATGAAACTCGCCCCATAGAAGTAACATTGCAGGAGCATGTTTCAAGAATAGCGTTCAATATTATACAAAGCCCAAGCAGTCCAATTGTTAATGGGCTACCGTGGCTTGAATTACATAATCCTGACATCGATTGGAGGGCTCGGAGAATTGAACCACGAAAAGTCCAAAAGAAGAAGGGAAGGCATAATAGGCCTATATATCTTGGAGCCAAGGTCTTCATGCGTGCAACCAAAAAAGTATCCAACTTTCTTGATATTTGCAACACCAACTGACGCGTCGACAACAAAAATCATGGAGGCATTGCCACGTCAATATCAAGATTACACTGATGTTTTTGAGAAGAAGAATGCAGACCTCTTACCAGAGCATCGATCCTATGATTGTGCTATAGAGCTTCGGGAGGGAACACAACCTCCTTTTGGCCCAATATACAAGCTATCTCAAGATGAATTGGTAGAATTACGAAAAATATTGATGAGAATCTTGCTAAGGGGTTCATACGGCATTCAAAGTCCCCAGCAGGAGCTCCAATACACTTTGTAAAAAAGGAGGACGGAACTCTCCGGATGTGCGTGGATTATAGGGGCCTAAACAAGATCACCGTCAAGAATCGCTATCCCCTTCCCTTGATCCCAGAGCTTCTTGAGCGCCTTAGCAAGGCAAGAATATTTACAAAAATAGATCTTCGTGGTGCTTACAACCTACTCAGAATCAAAGAAGATGATGAATGGAAAACAGCCTTTCGGACAAGGTATGGCCACTTTGAATATACCGTCATGCCATTTGGTCTCACAAATGCTCCAACTGTTTTTCAACATTTGATGAACGATATCTTTCGGGAGTATTTGGATTATTTTGTGGTAATATATATTTGGATGATATCTTGATATTTTCCAAGGATCAAGAAGAGCATGAGCACCATGTACGATTAGTGCTTGAAAAGCTTCGTGCATACGAGAAGTGCTCTTTTCATCAATCTAAGATGGAATTTATTGGTTATGTAATTTCTGAAAAGGGAATCTCCATGGATCCAAAGAAGGTTCAAACTATTTTCCAAGGATCAAGAAGAGCATGAGCACCATGTACGATTAGTGCTTGAAAAGCTTCGTGCATACGAGAAGTGCTCTTTTCATCAATCTAAGATGGAATTTATTGGTTATGTAATTTCTGAAAAGGGAATCTCCATGGATCCAAAGAAGGTTCAAACCATCCTTGATTGGGAGACACCCACCTCGGTAAGAGATGTTCAATGTCTCCTCGGATTTTCAAATTTTTATCGTATCTTTATACAGGGATACTCCAAGGTGGTTACAACACTCACAAGGTTGACAGGCCATAATAAGTTTGTCTGGGACTCCGCGTAAGCATTTCAGACTCTCAAGCAAGCTTTCACAACCGCACCCATTCTAATTCACACAGATCCTACAAAGCCTTTCATCCTAGAAACAGACGCTTCAGATTTTGCCCTTGGCGCTATTCTATCCCAAGTAGGAGAGGATGGTCGAGTACATCCAGTGGCTTTTCATTCCCGCAAGTTCTCAGCTGCAAAAATCAATTATGAAATCCATGACAAAGAGCTCTTAGCAATCATCGACTCCTTTGACACTTGGCGTCACCTACTTGAAGGAGCTCCTTATAAGATCACTATCTATACAGATCACAAGAATTTGGAATACTTCATGACATCCCGCGTCTTGAATCGTCGCCAAGCCAGGTGGAGTGGTATCCTATCAAGGTTTGATTTTCTTATCTCTTATAGACCTAGCCGTCAACAAGCTAAGCCAGATGCCTTATCAAGAAGATCCTACCTTGCACCTAGAGAAGACGACGCAGCATTTGATCAACAAGAGTCAGTGATTTTGAAACCTACACAGCTTAAGCTAAACGCCAACATGAGCCAAGCTCCTGAAGATTCTACTTTTCTTTCTAAGGTGAAGACGCAAATTGCCAAAGACCCACTTGCTCAGAATATTAAACAACAACTACAAGGACAAGAGGTTAATGAGGACTTTCAAGAAATTGATGGACTAATTTACTATAAGGGTCTTCTCTATATTCCACGAGGACCAACACGCATGGAGGTACTTCAGCAACGGCATGATCTTCCATCGGCAAGGCATTTTGGGGTTAATAAGACAATTGAGCTTCTCTCCCGTGACTTTTGGTGGCCTCAAATGTGGAAGCTTATTAAGGAGTATATAGGCACTTGTGACACTTGCAATAGATCAAAGGCCCCTCGTCATCGTCCTCATGGGTTGCTCCATCCCTTGCCCATTCCAACCAAACCATAGTCATCCATCTCCATGGATTTCATTGTAGAGCTACCCTTGTCACAAGGATTTGACTCCATTTTAGTAGTCGTGGATCGGTTTACAAAAATGGCACACTCCATTCCAACCACTAAAACCATCACCAGCGAAGGTGCGGCCAAACTCTTTCTACAGCATATCTATCGTTATCACAGATTACCGGATGACATAGTTTCTGATCGAGGCCCACAATTCATCTCTAGCTTTTGGAAAAGCTTATTCAAGCTACTCCGGGTACAAATCAACCTCTCCTCAACCAATCACCCACAAAGTGATGGACAAACAGAGAGAGTAAATCAAGTTATGGAACAATATCTCCGTTGTACTATCAATTATCACCAGGATAATTGAGTCGAGCTCCTACCGCTAGCAGAATTCTCCTATAATAACAGTTTTCATGTCTCCACCCGTCACACTGCATTCTTTACTAATTATGGTCAACATCCCAAACAGGATATCCACAGACACTATCACGAGGACGTGGCAGTTATTAACCATGTCACAGAGATGTGGCAACTGCTAACCTTGGTTGTTGGTTTCTTTCCAATGGGGTTTATTTTATTTGTTTTGAGACCCTCTTTTTGAAGTAGCAAACGGTCGGACATTGTATGGCCAATGTGAACGGTAGATTCACCCGCAGACGGGAAGTGGTCGGCACTGGAATTCGTATGGTAAGAGGATGTCTAGGCTCAGAGCAAGATCATATAGGTCCCCCCGTCGCACTTAGCAAGTTGGTGGATACTAGGAAGTGAACTCAATTAAGGCGTAAAGTCAAGGTGGGACTACCAACAAAAAGTATCCGACAGTTGGGCCACATTGCATTTTTGGATGCGGTCCCAATGAGGATAGATGGTCAGAAGACCAGTGGGAGCCCAACGGAAGCATCTCCTAAAATTTAGGGAACTGCTATTTTGGGCCACGAAATGTGTTCGCGTCATTACCTTTGGTATGACTAGGGGAACACTTTACAACTCTGCCGCGAAGTCAACTGACGCACCAGTTGAGATATTTTTAGCAGGAAAGCCCAAACTCGGAAACTGGGCGACGTGTCAGCTTGTGAGCGATTCTGCCACTCTGGGAGGCAAAAACGAGCTGCATATCAACAAAGGGGGCGCCATTTTCAGCCACAGGCGGATTGCAACAGGTACAGAAGCTATGGAATGCTTACCTTGCCCTCTATGTACAGTATGGTGACGGAAGTGATGCCCCGCACGCTACATACTGCTCTCTTTCTCCCCTACGTGCAGTTATGTGATGCCCCACAAGAGGGCTACTCATTTGACTGATGTACAGTTGTGTGGGTTCATGCTTTTGTGCTGAGGCAAGAGCCTCCTTGAGCAGGAACAGGGGTAGCTAACTGCTGCTCCAAAGCAGGCACTGGTGAGGGTCATAACCTCACCGTACAGGTGCAAAATCAGCGCTGTGTATGCGCTGTAAATTCACTGTTTTTCAGCCATACAGACGCCAGGATCATTGGGAATCGTGCCCCACTGGCAAAGGACAGTTAGGGGACTGTTTGGGGCTGAAAACAGGGCAAAAACCAGTAAATACAGCGTGCTGAATTTACTGTTTTTGGACAGGAATCAGAGGGTATACGACAGTGCAAGCGAGTTCCAGCAGGGGAATTGGTTTCGCGCAAGTTTTGGGGCTGTTATGCTGTCGAAATTTGGCCAAATCAAATGGTATCTAGGTGGATACACGTGAAGGATTCCCAGGACCTTACCTTGTAATTTACCCTCCTAAAGAATAAAGAAATACCGAAAGGGGCGCCAATTTTGGGGCCTACAGGTTGTCAGCGTCTGCTCGGAGCATTCTAGCTTCCGAGCCGTGTGTGCGATTAAGTGTTAATTCCCATTACAGGTTCTCTTTGCAAAGTGCTCTGTGTGTGTGTATAAAGTAAAGAATTTCGGGTGAAAGCCAACGCCTACCGCCCTACGGGCCGGTTTCAGACACTATCAAGTCAAGAATCCAGCTGCTATTCATCTTACACAACAATTATCTGCAATTCACAAAGAACTTACAATTCATATCAAAGAAGCTCAATCCAAGTATAAGGAAAGTGCAGATCTCCATCGCATGCAGCATCTAAAATAAAGAAGGAGATAAAGTGTGGCTCCTCCGACGTGATCTGCGTTCATCTCATCCCTGTCAAAAGCTTGATTATCGAAGACTTGGCCCCTTTAAAATTATCCGTCAAGTCAATTCAATCACCTATCGACTCCGATTGCCCTCATCCATGAAAATCCATCCGGTCTTTCATGTCTCAGTCCTATTTGTCACACATCTAAGATCCCAGGAAGAGCCCTACAACCACCTCCTCCGGTTGAGATTCAAGGACATGACGAATATGAGGTCGAGAAAGTCCTAGATTCTCAAGTTTCGCATGGCAGGTTACAGTACTTGGTCCATTGGAAAGGCTATGATGTTAGTGAACGAACCTGGGAACCAGCACACAATCTACAGCATGCATCTCTCAAAGTCCAAAAGTTCCATCAACAACATCCATGGAAGCCCAACTCAAGGAACACCACTGCTCCTCGTGGAACTCGTCGCTAAAGGAGGGGGTAATGTCATGGATGCTTGAGAGTCAAATCGCTGCCTGCATCATCGCCTATGTCATCGCCTACATCATTGCTAGAAGGCTCTAGAAGAATCTAGAAGGATCTAGAAGATTCTAAAAGTTTTTAGAAACATGGAGAAGATTCCGAAAGAATCTAGAAGTTTCTGGAAAGCTCTAGAAAGTTGAAGAAGGATCTAGAAGGTTCTAGAAGAACTAGAAGGATCAAGAAGTTTCTAGAAGCTTGGAGAAGATTCCGGAAGAATCTAGAAGTTTCTTGAAAGCTCTAGAAAGTTAAGAAGGATCCAGAAGGTTCTAGAAGAACTAGAAGGATCAAAAAGGTTCTAGAAGATTCTAGCCTCCTCAAGAAGAACCTAGAAAGTCCTAACCTCCTCAAGTAACCTCCTCAAGCACTAGTATAAATAGGGGTCTTGGGCCACAAGCCCCTCAGTCTTGCCAATACCAGTTGTGAGCCTCCTATAAGGAAATCCCTCTTTTAGTTCTTATGTTCAAGTCTTGTCCTTGCAATCAAGCCTTGTCTTGTACTCAAGTCATGTAATCCAAGTCTTGTATCTAGCTCTCTTAATAAAGTATTAAGTCTTGTAATCAATATTAAGCTTATCATCAAATCCAAGTTCTTGTACATTGTGAGCGCCTCCTCTTGCTCTCTTCTAGCTCTATACGCGCTCATAACAGTTTGGCAAGACTACCATCTCTTAATCTTCTCAAGCCATCATGGAGCCAACGATGGAAGGTGTCATCAAAGCATTGCAAAGCATCCAAGCTCAGTTACAAGAACTTCACGAGAGTAACGCTCAACTTCAAGCAAGGCAATCCCTACAACTCTTTTCTAACTCTGTTTTTAGAGTCCTCTTCTTGCAGAACAACTCTGCTTTCCCGGACGCAAAGTCCTTACTTGGGAATCTCAACTCTCGGATCACAACTAGAGAGACTACCTCTCTCCGATTCGTGGATCTACTTCCCAAACTTGGGTACGAAACCCTTGGGCTGATCTGGCTCTAGTTCCTCAGAGCGCTTTCTCCTGCAAAGGCTCATGCCCTCCTCTGCTCCTACTCCCTCAGTAAGAGGAAGTATACCTGCAAACAAATACTTAGAGATCATAACATAGAAATCGTTACCTTCAAAGTCTCGACGCTCGAAACGCAACTCGGTTCTCGAAAAGCAATTCCCCGAAAGAGATCTCTACATAGAAAATCCTCTCTTCCAATCCTACACACAAAAGAGGTGTGTTCTTGGGTTCATTCTCGTAAATCAACCCCGTCTCCGACGTTTATGGGCTGAAAACAGAGAAAAACAGCAACTTGTTGCGATGGAAACACGCTCCGTAGGCACTTCTTCGCGAGGGAATTTGCGCACTGGGTCTTGGCGACAACGGGTGCACTTGGGACAGTCATGGGCATCACCGGCAAATGTCTTCTTTGCGGGTGAACTCTGCAGCAGCATATCCTTCTTGCGAAAACTGATCCTCCTACTCTGAGTGAGAGCATGTGATGCTTTTATAGCTCCTGGCCACGGGCACGAATAGCTGAGCGCAAGTTGCTCGCGTAGAGATCACAGCCGTTTTTTTTTTTTTTTTTTTTACAGCGCTGTTCTGCCAAAAAAAGAGAGAGAAAACACTGGCTGATCTGTTGCCTTATTTATCAAATGGCTGTCCACTTCTTAAGTGGGCAGCCGGTATATTTTAAAAACAGTCTGAATCTGCCCAAAAACTCAATAAAACCTTATAAGTTAAAAACAATACTTTCACAGCACTTCCCAGGCGTCCCTGGATACAATCACATGCACAATTGCAATGCAGACATAGACTTCCTCGCGGAAAAGCATCTGCCTTCCCGAAAAGGCAATCCCGCTTTCTCAAAAAGCATCTGTTTTTTCCTCAAAGTTTCCTCTGAACCCATCTTCATTCAAGTGCTTGCTTTTCCTTGTGCACAATTCTAACACAATTCGGAATTTCCTTGACTATGGATATCCCCTTTCCGATGCACCCGTCACCCACCTTGTGACGCATCAAGAATACCCATCACCAAGTCCTTTCCTACCGAACTTACGGTACAATCTCCTTCGCGATTCTCTATGTCACCCATCATGACGCATCAGAGATGTCCGTTTCCGGATGGTCGGATACTTCTTCCCGATGCTCCCTGTCACCCATCCGATGTGACGCATCAGAAGTACTCGTTCTTGGTGGCCTTACAGATATTTCCGTTCTCAGTGCTCCCGTCATTACTTTGTACAACGCACTAAGAATACTCTGTACTCGGATGTCTCCAGTGAGAAAAACCCTCTCACTTAAAATTCCAATAATTCATTTAGAATTATTTTTCTTGGTGTTCCAAGCGAGAAAACCCTCTCACTTATAAATCCAATAATTCATTTAGAATTATTTTCCTGTCAAATAAAGCCAATTTAGCAGATTCTGGTAGTATGCATGACGTGATTGGTGACTCTCTTGTCAAAAGAGCCCGCTTGGAGGTTCGCAAGACATCTCCTCTCGAGGTGTCGGGCTTCGTTTCCGGTATGGACTCTCTCATTACACGAGAGTACCTTGATGTGTTGTTCACTGTTCAGCAAGCGACCTTCCGAAGAAAATTTGTAGTGTCTCCTCTTTCAAGATGTGATATGATTCTAGGCATTAGATTGTTTCGTGAGCATAACCCTCTCATTGATTGGGCGGACAATACTCTCACTTTCAATGCAAAAAGTGACTCTCCCATTGTCATTCGTGGGGAGGAAGTTGTTCATTCTTCACCTCTCATTTCTAATGTGAGGGCGAAGCTTGAAAAGAAAAAGGAGACGGAGACTCTCTCAGTCTTTTCTTCTCCAAAGCACAACACACATGTTTTGCATGATATAGATGTGATTATTCACAAGGATGATGATTTGCATGATAAAGACGTGATTGTTCACAAGGATGATGGTTTAGTTGATGCTTTTTCTAGTGAAGCTTACCTCATTGCAGATTCAATCAATCATGAAGAACCGATCTTGGCTCTCGAGTCGAGATCTACGGAACCCATTCAGGAAGTATTGTGTGTTCGCATGATTAGTCAGCGCGCATTGTTCGAGTGTTTCATTCGTGACAGTTTCTTGTATTTTTGTCACCCTCTTTATGTGTTCTCTTTCCATGGGCATGCCGTATTGTATGATGCACATGATTCACTCATGAATGAGCACGGATGTATGCCGATTACTCTTAAAAAGAAAAAAAGTTTGCATTCAAGGAATTCACATTCCATGTCTCTTCCTTGGCATGACACAGTCTCAGAACGAGCACGAGAAAGATTGACCATCAAGCATCGGCGGCATTTCTGTGATTTGCCATAGTTGATAGATTTAGATCAAAAAGTTAAGATTCGATCTCACGTGTGTTTGATGAACGGTTTGGCACTCCGTCACTTGGTTCATCTCAATTGCATGCACAGTTATTTAAGAAGCATAGTAGTTTTCAGTCACTCTACATGGAATGGATATGTTCATGTTTTTGTGTTGAGAGTGGTTTCAGGAACTTTCCTTCTCGAAGATTCTTGAAGAAGGTGGACCACGGTCCATAGCCGAAGATGGAGCATTGAAACAGCCACGGATCACTTTGAAAAGGAGGGGATGTCACGTGCACATCTAACCCTATGTACATGTGGACAAGCTACTTCAAGTCCAGGGTTCAGGTCAGCTTAGGAAGTGTTATGGCACCTTTGTGAGTCTGTTCGCAGGCCGTGCATGTCCAGGCACTTAGAGTAGTTACATATCCTTTGGTTGCACACAGCATGATCATAAGCATGACATTCAGTAACCATCATGAGCATTTTACAGTGCACAAAACCCATTTCCCCTATTTATCCATTTTTCACTTATTATTAATAAGTGACTTTGTTAGGAAACTGGGTAGAGCAATTTTGCTAAGTTAATAAAAAAGAAACCTGGCAGTCACTCAGTAGAGCAAAAGAAACCAAGAGAGCACAGGCAAAATCTGCAACAAGCCCTCTAGTGTTTCTCCTCAGCAAGATCTCAACAAAACCACCAACCACCGTTTGCAGATCAGCCTACCAATGTTTTCTAATCAGCCTACCAACGTTTCTACACAGCCTGCATCAGCATTTTTACACAGCCTGTATCAACATTTTTACTTCAGCACTTGCACTAGCGTTTGCTGCAGCAACATCAGCGTTTTCATCAACTTGTACCAGCGTTTTTCAGCAACCTGTTCATAGCAATTTCAGCCAGCGTTTCCAGTTTCAGCCCACTATTCGCATATTTCAGCATCTGCGTTTTCAGTGCATTGTCGTCGCCATCGCCGTCCTCGTCGACGCAGTTGCAAAATTCAGCACATAACAGATTTGCAGATTTCAGCCCCTGACGTTTTCAAATTTCAGCCCATCTCGTCATCATCATCATTGTCGTCAACATCGTCGGCAAGTCCATTGCATCTAGACCATTGTACCAGATTTGTGCAATCAATAGCATAGACCTCTCTCGCCATAGAGAGTGGGGACCTCGGAGGAGGGTTTGACAACATTTTGGTGTTGTATTCTTCTCTCTCTCTCTCTCTCTCTCTCTCTCTCTCTCTCTCTCAATCTCAACACCTTCATTCACAGTGTTTTTCCACTTTGTTTGTGATCATTTGCACTCTCTCACTAAAGGAATGGAAGGCTCTCCCTTCCGTAGGTAAAAGGAACCCTTGTGCACAGTTCGAAGCACTCATCTTGAGCAAAGTTCAATATTCACTGCCACTATACCTTACAGTGACTAAAAAAATTGTCAAGCATTTAATGTACCACACACACACACACACAATTTCTCAATTTGAGGATCTGTTGCAAAACATCCCAGAGAGCAAGCTTGATTAAGCAAAACTCAATTGGAGCATTAATCCTTGGGATTTAACTCAAATTTGGCATACATAGGCTAAAATGAAAGCTCTCGGGACGGGCTACGCATACACACCAATTGCAAGTGCTAATTTTTCTAAAGTGAGGAGTAGTTATTGAAGCAAGACGAGCGGAAGTAGGCTTGAATGCAATCACTGTAGAAATGAAAAATAGTAAAACAATAATGGAATTATGTATATACATTAATGCACTAATTGATGTTGACTATCAAGAAGAGTAGTGGCCCAAGGACTTAATCCGAGAACGTGCCCAATGCTTGGTAATCAAGCAATGATTAGAAGGCTTATTAGAGGAGAAATTCATTAACAACCAAGTGTGTATTGCACACAAGGTCAATGCTAAATGCGAGTTCCCCGCTCACCTAATCACCAAAGGGTAGTGGAGCATGCTCTTGCCCAAGTGGTGATTAGGGATTAGAATTATTCAGCTAATGCAAATAGAGATTAGGGAATGCTAATTGAAGAATGCTAATCACACAAATGCATACTAATAAACTTGGCTAGCAAACCATAGCACTGATACCGCTTGATGGGAATGCTATCGTGCTAGCTAGGGTGGATGAAAGGCAAACATCGTGCACACAAGTGAGTGTGAGTAGGCTAGATTGTTACTCAAGTGAATTAGGTTCCAAGATAGATTAACTTGGACTCATAAACACGATCTTGAGTAGTTTGCTAACCGATCACAAGCTCACCATAAACAAGAGAGATGTAATGCAAACATGGAATGGATTTGTTTATTCGTGAGATGAGCTTTAAGTAGCTCTACAACCTTGCACCACTACATGTGGGATAATTCCACCTTTTCTCTCCTTGACTTATACTCTAGTGACTGTAGGACAAAGCTCACGCCTTTCTTGCAAGCGTCAATCATAGTTTAGCTTACGACCTAGTCTGGCACTTTGTGAGCCTCTAGCAGGACATGCATGTTCAGGCAGGTCGTAGTTGCATACCCTCTCTTGCACAATATTGAATACAGTCATTTCAACATATAAGGGTGTAAACAGTCTCTTAATTCATTAATAATAAGTGACATTTAGCATTCTTTTTCCAAGATCGTGGAGGCTCATAGAGAAGACTGCTCGACCCAGCTTAATGTTGGTTTATGCATGAACCTAGGGGGTTACCTTTGAAGGCAAGGACTCGCAAAGTCAGTACCCTGTAGTACCAGCAGTACCCGCAGCACATCAGCCACCGTTTCCAACACTTCAGCCCTCCAACGTTTTCCATCATCAGCAGCCAGCGTTTAGAAGCTTCATCAGCCACCCTTTCACGCATCAGCAGGAGATGTGTAGCACGAGAGAGAGATAGATAGAGAGAGAGAGAGAGAGAGAGAGAGAGAGAGAGAGGAGAACAACACCCGATGGGTCCCAACCAACCCTCTTAAGGACCCCACACCGTTGCCGATGTGGTAAAGAGAGGGAGAATAGGACTAACTTTCATCATTAGAAGTAAGACAGAAGCTACATTCATGACATTGAGGATTTCATGACCGAAACAAAGAACAAGAGGCTTCAAGGTTTACATGTAACATGAGCCTTGACTTTACCTTTGAAACGTCCAAACTCATACTGAAACATTTCTGAAACGTTTCGTACGTTTCATGAGTGAAGAAACGCGTTTCTTGGCAACACTGTCTATGAGGCAATTGGTGCTCAAGATAGCAATCTATTAAGGAACAGGCTGGTAGTTGCATAGCCAAGGTGTATCCAGTGGAAAGGATCCTCTTCTGGGATGTCTATGAAGCTTCTTCATCGACTTGGTCTTCCTACATATATCCACTATGAGCTGCAAAGAGGGTGTTAAAATTTATGCATCTCAAGTGAAAGCCCAATGTGATCTTAGTCATCAATCTGTCTTTTATATTTGACATCTAAGTAAGGCAATTTCCATTGGGTAGTATATAAGCAGCCCCAAGCCCCCCTTATAAATAGATCCATTGCCATGGTTGGTTGGTTCAGAAACTCTCTCTCTCTCTCTCTCTCTCTCTCTCTCTCTCTCTCATGCATTCTCTCCATTGTCTTGTGCTTCCGCATCATTGACTTTGAAAGGAGTGGCACTCAAAAACATGTGTGCATCTAATAGCTAGCTTTCCAAATAATCCACAAAGTAGTCTCCTGTGACAGAGGGCGGCCCTCCCAAATCCACCGGCGCCAAGAGAGGGCATCCTCAGAACAGAACAATGGATGATACACACATGCCCTCTTGCCACAAGAACCAACTACATGAATGGGTAATAAAGAAGAGAGGACATCCTCAGAATGGAACAATGGATCCACACAAGCTATATCGTATCAGATTTTCTCACGCCACTCCCTCTCGTATGCAGGAGAGAGCCTCAGACTATTGTGACCATAGTCAATACAAAATGTATTTCTAGAAACAAGACACTAGATCCACTTTCAGCATTCATAGAGCGATGAGAATCATAGTGGCCGTAGTTTCAGTTTGGGAGCCACCTTTGAGGATCAATCCCATCAAACCCAAGTTTAATTGTCAGCTGCACTGTTCCTAGAGCAAAGACATAACAGTGGAGACCATAGTATACTGAATTTAGAAAACCGAGTCTTGTAATTCAGTATGGGTGTCATAGTCCTCACTCAATACCATTGAAAGGATTTGCTGGCATTGTGGAGGAAGACTTTCAAAAGCTTACTTTCATAAGCACAGTTGATTGGGCACTAACATAACAACGTAACAACATTAGGAACCATAGTTTAATCATGAGGAACGCAATCACCAAAACAACAATGTCATGAGGCCTATGTAAATTGAGAGTATAGCTCACTTCGCACTGACATAGCAATGTCATCAAGGTTTAATCATGAGCATAGCTAACTATGTACTAACATAGCAATGTCATAAAGCCTGAAGGACTCTCAAAGGGAAGAATGCAGTACTTGTGACGAAGGGTACCTTTGGCCATCGAGCCTCTCGTCGTGGCATGCAACTTGATAGAGGATGTAGGGGATGACCAGCTGCAAGAAGGGAAATGCCAGCAAGCCCAGCCACCGTGGCCCATACACCAGTGGATGACCTACAATGCCATCCAATCAGCTCTCAAGATGATAGCTCCCGAGTCCTCTCTCTCTCTCTCTCTCTCTCTCTCTCTCAGACACACACACGCGCACACATTGTAGAGAGAATAGCATGTTAGCTCCCTCTCTTTCGCACAGAAACACTGTAGAGAGAAAAGGGGGGGGGGGGGGGGGGGGGGGGGGGGGGGACGGGGGGGTACCGTATGCGCTCCACCACAATGGCAGGCTTTCGTCGGTGCTGCTCCAGCTATAGCTTGCTACCACTATACTGGTTACTGTTAACAAAAACGGCAGCGTTACAGGATTATTGCCGGCAGCCATGGCTGCTGCACTTTCCTCTCCTCCCTCCCTCTCTGATCTTTTCCTGCGCAACGAGGGAGAAGGTGACGAACGATCGGGGAAAACGAGAGAGAGAGAGAGAGAGAGAGAGAGAGAGAGAGAGAGAGAGGACGTGAAGCTCAATGTGAGGAGATCGTGACCTCCACACTAGCAGATTGCCAGGCTGCCAACTCTTGGTCCAAGGCAATCTGAGAGAGAGAGAGAGAGAGAGAGAGAGAGAGAGAAGCCTCGCTGCTCAGTTGACCCACATTGTGGATTCTGGAGAGAAGCCTGGCTCTTTGTCACAAATGGAGGAAGACACAGAAGAGAGAGAGAGAGAGAGAGAGAGAGAGAGAGCATTTGCGACAATTAAATGAGTCCACATGTACCTGCCCCTAAGACCCTTCATCCATCCAGCCTCCAGGTTGTCAAATGAGGAAATGGGGCCCACGCAATTTCACACACTCGATGGACCCGACTAAATAAATCGTCTGTCCAGTGCGCTACACATTCCAAATTCCAATTTCCTAAACCATTGATCTCTTTACAAAGGTGAAGTGGGAAGAGGACTATTATGCAGAAGTCCCTGAAGCAATGTTCGGGAAAAATCATTTTTACAAACATACAAAAATCCCTCGAGGACAAATCTGAACCGGAAATTTTACAATACTAGCAAGTATTTTTGGCAAATTATACTATTTTCCATGTATTTAAAGCGGAATTTCTCCTTCTTGCCCTCTCCTCAATCGGCTACTTTGATTTTGCAACCGGCTCAAGGCTTAGCTGAGGCACACTTTTCCCGAACACTGCCTTGAAGTGACTTTCTAAGCTATTCGCTTCTCTCGTATATTAAGGACTAGTACGGTCGGCTGCGTTCGGTGGCCTCTCTCTCTCTCTTTCTCTCTCTTTCTTTATCGTGCGCAGAGGACTTTTGGATTGTAGCCTTCAAATCGCAGCTCTCGACGCATGTAAAGGGCACTCTCACTGCCGTTATAGAATACATATAGATGAGAGCCTCCATCTGGTGTCATTTTTCAGTTTTGGGGATATCCCTCCCCCCTCCTTTGTACATTACGAGTACGGCGGCGGCCTCTCTCTCTTTCTTTCGCTCCCCTCTTTATCGCGTGCTTCTCTGACTTTTGGCATTTAGCCTTCATCTCACAGATAGAGACACGTTAAAGGGTTACTACCTCCACCATATTATTTGTACATTATTCTTTGTTCTAATTTTATTTGCCTCTTTTTCCAAAAAATAACTTATATTTTTGTAATTTAAATCTATTTTCTTAAAATTTTTCTCCTTCCTCCCTTCCCTTCAATTGATTGTTTTGATTTTTCAACCAGCTCTAAGCTAAGCTAAGGTACACATTTGTCGAACACTACCCAAACATTTGTTGCCTCGTTCACTTGCTCCGTTCATTGGCCCATACTTTAGCTTGACTAGTTTGGCCAACGACCTTCGATCACCTCTGTGTGTGTGTGTGTGTGTGTGCGCGCGCGCAGTTGGGAGGCGCAAGGAACACTAGCCGGATTGATTTGAGCTCACCACGTGTCACGCGGGGGGGGGGAATGCACAAAAATGTATGAGTATTTGATGCATTTTTGTACATTCAAGTAGGAATGAAATATCATTCCAATGTTTTTGTACAATAGATAAACGGAAAGAGTTTTTGCTTTAAAGTATAGGAGGTAGGTTCTTCAGTGACGAAAAGTAGCAAAGTCAAAAAGCTCATAAGTAAAGATATAATTCTCAACTGCATCCATCTATACTCTTTATACTGCAGCTTAAAATTTTCAAGGAAGGAGAAGGCATCCACTTGTCACTCTTTGAAGAAGTGACAAGCCTTTTCAAATGTAAAAGCAAGAGACTTTCTATTCCACATAAAATAAATGTTGAAGTTTGATTGTACATACCAAAAATGGGATAACTTTAGTGGAGGTTTTGTTACTTAATGCGAATTTATTTTTTGAAGATATAACAAAAAAAAATTAAATGATTTTTTTTGTTTAATGGAAATGTAATTTTTGAAGATATATTTGGTTTTATCTTTTCAAGGGGCTTTTTTCAAGCCCAATATAGATATATTTTAGAAAATTTTGGAAGTATGTATTTCTTCAAGGAGCTTGAGAAAAAGAAAAAAGCTCGCCTAACGTCGACTTGGGGTTGTCACACTTTGAGGACATGCATGACATGCAAATGCAAGGATCGTTATCCACATTATTGACCATGAGAGAGAGAGAGAGAGAGAGAGAGAGAGAGAGAGAGAGAGAAACCACATTGCTTGTGTGTGTGTGTGTGAGAGAGAGAGAGAGAGGGAGAGAGACCATCACATTGCATGTGTACATACACATATACATTTATGAAGGAGAGAGAGAAAAAGAAAGATTTTACCGTTGAGCTCACGCACTTTTCAAATTTTCAAGATATTATTTTTTAGTATTAGTGTATTTTTAAAAGGATAGCTAAAGTTTTTCACCCGTAAAATATGGACTAAATGCCCAACAAATACCAACCCTCACATAACACCCCAAATGGATAGAGAGATTTTCTAGTTGATGGACCTTTTACCAATTCTTGGATATTTTGTTCTTTTTATTTTTAAGAGTTAACATGTGAGCCATGCTTAAAAATCTATAAATTCCTTAAATTTGGCAAGCAAGGATGCCAATCTAAAATCAACGAGAGAGAACACCCCAAATGGGTAGAGAGATTTCCCAGTTGATGGCCTTTTACCAATTCTTTGATATTTTGTTCTTTTTATTTTTAAGAGTTAACATGTGGGCCATGCTTAAAAATCTATAAATTGCTTAAATTTTGGCAGGCAAGGGTGTCAATCTAAAATATGAGAGAGAGAGAGAGAGAGAGAGAGAGAGAGAGAGAAAGGGGGGGAGGGGGAGAGGACAATTATTAAGTGTCATATTTAATATGTTGAAATGCAAAGTCCAACAAATGACGCAAGAGGAGAGAGGAAGACATAACAAAATACTCACGTGTAGCAACAATTTAAAGTGACTTTAAAAGTTACAAGACAAGCCTTCAACAAAAGTGAATATCTATGGGTAGGAGGAGGAGAGAGAGAGAGAGAGAGAGAGAGAGAGAGAAGATAAACAAGAAGAAAATTTTTAATGCCATCGGAACAATCCCAAAAGATATATCTCACAACATGGGTTATTTTTGTTTCATCTTCTCTCTCTCTCTCTCTCTCTCTCTCTCTCTCAGACACACACACGCGCACACATTGTAGAGAGAATAGCATGTTAGCTCCCTCTCTTTCGCACAGAAACACTGTAGAGAGAAAAGGGGGGGGGGGGGGGGGGGGACGGGGGGGTACCGTATGCGCTCCACCACAATGGCAGGCTTTCGTCGGTGCTGCTCCAGCTATAGCTTGCTACCACTATACTGGTTACTGTTAACAAAAACGGCAGCGTTACAGGATTATTGCCGGCAGCCATGGCTGCTGCACTTTCCTCTCCTCCCTCCCTCTCTGATCTTTTCCTGCGCAACGAGGGAGAAGGTGACGAACGATCGGGGAAAACGAGAGAGAGAGAGAGAGAGAGAGAGAGAGAGAGAGAGAGAGAGAGAGAGAGGACGTGAAGCTCAATGTGAGGAGATCGTGACCTCCACACTAGCAGATTGCCAGGCTGCCAACTCTTGGTCCAAGGCAATCTGAGAGAGAGAGAGAGAGAGAGAGAGAGAGAGAGAGAGAGAGAGAGAGAGAGAGAAGCCTCGCTGCTCAGTTGACCCACATTGTGGATTCTGGAGAGAAGCCTGGCTCTTTGTCACAAATGGAGGAAGACACAGAAGAGAGAGAGAGAGAGAGAGAGAGAGAGAGAGAGCATTTGCGACAATTAAATGAGTCCACATGTACCTGCCCCTAAGACCCTTCATCCATCCAGCCTCCAGGTTGTCAAATGAGGAAATGGGGCCCACGCAATTTCACACACTCGATGGACCCGACTAAATAAATCGTCTGTCCAGTGCGCTACACATTCCAAATTCCAATTTCCTAAACCATTGATCTCTTTACAAAGGTGAAGTGGGAAGAGGACTATTATGCAGAAGTCCCTGAAGCAATGTTCGAGAAAAATCATTTTTACAAACATACAAAAATCCCTCGAGGACAAATCTGAACCGGAAATTTTACAATACTAGCAAGTATTCTTGGCAAATTACACTATTTTCCATGTATTTAAAGCGGAATTTCTCCTTCTTGCCCTCTCCTCAATCGGCTACTTTGATTTTGCAACCGGCTCAAGGCTTAGCTGAGGCACACTTTTCCCGAACACTGCCTTGAAGTGACTTTCTAAGCTATTCGCTTCTCTCGTATATTAAGGACTAGTACGGTCGGCTGCGTTCGGTGGCCTCTCTCTCTCTCTTTCTCTCTCTTTCTTTATCGTGCGCAGAGGACTTTTGGATTGTAGCCTTCAAATCGCAGCTCTCGACGCATGTAAAGGGCACTCTCACTGCCGTTATAGAATACATATAGATGAGAGCCTCCATCTGGTGTCATTTTTCAGTTTTGGGGATATCCCTCCCCCCTCCTTTGTACATTACGAGTACGGCGGCGGCCTCTCTCTCTTTCTTTCGCTCCCCCTCTTTATCGCGTGCTTCTCTGACTTTTGGCATTTAGCCTTCATCTCACAGATAGAGACACGTTAAAGGGTTACTACCTCCACCATATTATTTGTACATTATTCTTTGTTCTAATTTTATTTGCCTCTTTTTCCAAAAAATAACTTGTATTTTTGTAATTTAAATCTATTTTCTTAAAATTTTTCTCCTTCCTCCCTTCCCTTCAATTGATTGTTTTGATTTTTCAACCAGCTCTAAGCTAAGCTAAGGTACACATTTGTCGAACACTACCCAAACATTTGTTGCCTCGTTCACTTGCTCCGTTCATTGGCCCATACTTTAGCTTGACTAGTTTGGCCAACGACCTTCGATCACCTCTGTGTGTGTGTGTGTGTGTGTGTGCGCGCGCGCAGTTGGGAGGCGCAAGGAACACTAGCCGGATTGATTTGAGCTCACCACGTGTCACGCGGGGGGGGGGGAATGCACAAAAATGTATGAGTATTTGATGCATTTTTGTACATTCAAGTAGGAATGAAATATCATTCCAATGTTTTTGTACAATAGATAAACGGAAAGAGTTTTTGCTTTAAAGTATAGGAGGTAGGTTCTTCAGTGACGAAAAGTAGCAAAGTCAAAAAGCTCATAAGTAAAGATATAATTCTCAACTGCATCCATCTATACTCTTTATACTGCAGCTTAAAATTTTCAAGGAAGGAGAAGGCATCCACTTGTCACTCTTTGAAGAAGTGACAAGCTTTTTCAAATGTAAAAGCAAGAGACTTTCTATTCCACATAAAATAAATGTTGAAGTTTGATTATACATACCAAAAATGGGATAACTTTAGTGGAGGTTTTGTTACTTAATGCGAATTTATTTTTTGAAGATATAACAAAAAAAAATTAAATGATTTTTTTTGTTTAATGGAAATGTAATTTTTGAAGATATATTTGGTTTTATCTTTTCAAGGGGCTTTTTTCAAGCCCAATATAGATATATTTTAGAAAATTTTGGAAGTATGTATTTCTTCAAGGAGCTTGACAAAAAGAAAAAAGCTCGCCTAACGTCGACTTGGGGTTGTCACGCTTTGAGGACATGCATGACATGCAAATGCAAGGATCGTTATCCACATTATTGACCATGAGAGAGAGAGAGAGAGAGAGAGAGAGAGAGAGAGAGAGAGAGAGAGAACCACATTGCTTGTGTGTGTGTGTGTGTGAGAGAGAGAGAGAGGGAGAGAGACCATCACATTGCATGTGTACATACACATATACATTTATGAAGGAGAGAGAGAAAAAGAAAGATTTTACCGTTGAGCTCACGCACTTTTCAAATTTTCAAGATATTATTTTTTAGTATTAGTGTATTTTTAAAAGGATAGCTAAAGTTTTTCACCCGTAAAATATGGACTAAATGCCCAACAAATACCAACCCTCACATAACACCCCAAATGGATAGAGAGATTTTCTAGTTGATGGACCTTTTACCAATTCTTGGATATTTTGTTCTTTTTATTTTTAAGAGTTAACATGTGAGCCATGCTTAAAAATCTATAAATTCCTTAAATTTGGCAAGCAAGGATGCCAATCTAAAATCAACGAGAGAGAACACCCCAAATGGGTAGAGAGATTTCCCAGTTGATGGCCTTTTACCAATTCTTTGATATTTTGTTCTTTTTATTTTTAAGAGTTAACATGTGGGCCATGCTTAAAAATCTATAAATTGCTTAAATTTTGGCAGGCAAGGGTGTCAATCTAAAATATGAGAGAGAGAGAGAGAGAGAGAGAGAGAGAGAAAGGGGGGGAGGGGGAGAGGACAATTATTAAGTGTCATATTTAATATGTTGAAATGCAAAGTCCAACAAATGACGCAAGAGGAGAGAGGAAGACATAACAAAATACTCACGTGTAGCAACAATTTAAAGTGACTTTAAAAGTTACAAGACAAGCCTTCAACAAAAGTGAATATCTATGGGTAGGAGGAGGAGAGAGAGAGAGAGAGAGAGAGAGAGAGAGAGAGAGAAGATAAACAAGAAGAAAATTTTTAATGCCATCGGAACAATCCCAAAAGATATATCTCACAACATGGGTTATTTTTGTTTCATCTTCTCTCTCTCTCTCTCTCTCTCTCTCTCTCTCTCTCTCTCTCTCTCTCTCACACACACACACACACACACACACACGTCTTGATAAAAGGAGATTTTGAAATGTTGTAGGAACATCCAATGAGATCTCAATATATCTATCTATGGTAGAGAGAGAGAGAGAGAGAGAGAGAGAGAGAGAGAGAGAGAGAGAGAGGCATACCAATCATAGCCTTCTTTTTTTTTTTTTCAAAAAAATGAGAAAAAGGAGTTCACTGCTCCTTTTTAAATGTCCACCTCGGATAGTCACTTCAACTAGAGGGTTTTGGCGGGGGGGGGGGGACCAAGAGAAGCATAGAAACTTTGAACGTCATAGTTACTGTATTGGAACAATAGCAAGATGCCTCTCTGTGACAAATGTGACAAACTCAAGACATATGTGGCAAATATATATGTTTGTGTGTGTGTGTGTGTGTGTGTGTGTGTGTGTGTGTGTGAGAGAGAGAGAGAGAGAGAGAGAGAGAGAGAGAGAGTGCGCTATGTGTACATATAGACATAATTGGAACATATCATGATGTCTCAAGACTTATGTGACAAATCTTTGCTTAAAGCATATATATATGTATATATATATGTGTGTGTGTATGTGTATGTGTGTACATATAGATATATATGTGTATACATACATCCATACATACGTACAATGATAGAAGCAAGTAAGAGATTGGAGCAGAGATATTGAATCCAATTGTGTTCCTATCATTGAAACCAATTCTAGAACTCACTTCATTTGTATTAAAAAAAATTATTATTACATTGAATTCTCTTAGATTTCATCTATGCACACCATGCTAACTTATCTTATCTCTATCATCAAGGTTGGTAGCATTGCTAGATCAAGGTAAACCAAATGAAGGAATCTCTCTCTCTCTCTCTCTCTCTCTCTCTCTCTCTATATATATATATATATATATATATATATATATATATATATATATATATATATACACACACACACACACACACCAATAGAATTAGAGCACTCCTAAACTTGTTGAACAAGGGCTAGCAGCTCATGAAAAATAATGTCTATGAGAAGCTTATAATCTTGGTATTAAACAATGCTTTGTAGCATCTATTAAGAGGTCGTGTCATGCATCACTTTTATAAATGCGATAGACTATACGTGTAGGAAGAGAGTATTGACAGTGTTCCACTTGGAAGAGAAGATAGCCCTATGAGAATAGAGGCATCGTTTCCTTGGCCGCAGCAACGCGCGGGTCACATACTAGTATAAAGAAGACAACATATTCGTTAGCTTTGAATATGTATTGCAGGTGTCAACGAACCTAAAAGTTGTTATCCATGTCCTACTGAAAAACTACAAACTTAAACTAACCATCCTTTACAATAACAAGTAGTGCTAGGTATCAAAAAATCCTTGTAGAAAGTGATTGTCTTGATACTTTAAAAGCTATGTCTCCTTTTTTGAAAAAATCAATAGGCCATTACTCCTTCTGATCCAAAAACATGACCAAAGCAGTGTAAAGTATCTCCAAAAATATTCTTTTGTATTTTATAATAATTTGTGATAGAAAAGCCATCACCCCTTTTGAACCAAATGTCCCCCCCCCCCCCCCCCCCCCCCCCCCCCCCCCCCCCCCCCTCCTTTTCTTAATTATATTTAGAGTCATTATGTACAGCAATAGTATTCCCAAAAAAATATTTTGCTTTTTTTAAAATGTAGTTTAAATTGTGATCAGAAGGCTATCAGCCCCTCTGATCCAAATGTTTTTGTAAAGTAAATGAAGTTTCCATTTCAACTTGCAAAGAAAGGAATAGATCCCTGAGTATCCAACATTCCTTTATTCAACTGGTAGTATGTCTTCAACTAGTACACAAGTTCTTAAGATGAGCCTAAAATTAGGCCATAGTGCAAAAATATCATTTATAATGCCTTCTTAACTGATTGATAAGCCAAAGCCCTAACATTAACTGACCATCTCAACCACACCCTTCAATAGTTATGTTGAGTTCCATTAGTATCAACCAAACTAGCAGACACTAATGAATCAACGTGAATGAGAGTTCCCAAGTTTAAACCTAGTAGCCATAAAAATTGGCCAATAGTCCCTAATATCCTGAGAAAACCAAAAAACATAAACCATGTAGAAAAAAGCTCCTAAAAACCTCACAACGTAAAATGCAATCCCCAAAATTACATCGGGTGGACTAACATAGTATATTGAAATGTATTAGGTAAAAAATGCCATCTGCTTTTATTGTTTTCTTCATACACCCAACTTGAGGACTAGTTTATGCTAGGTTTATATATGCAATAACATGTTAAACTAGTAGTAGGCACGTTTTGAATTTTAACCGTATTTAAATCCATGCAAAAGTTAAATAATCTATAGTAGTAAGGAAACTCCTCATTTTATGAAAGAAAAATGATACCATAAAATTTTATCCATTTATTTTGTTTCAATAGAGCTACCAGGAGTGAGTTTAATTACCATCAGACCCGCCAAAAACCATAACTTACAAATTAAAAGAGACCATTGGGAAGGAGCAAACATTGCTCAATCACTCCCAAGGTTACATAAAGAATAAAAACCAGCATAACCATAAAAAAATGCCCAATCAAGCTTCGTACAATGTTTAAACAGTATGGAACTTCCTTTAAAACCAAAGTGAAATAAATCAATAGGTTAAGAACAAGTGATGGTTTTTTTTTAAGCCAAAAAAGGAACCACAGCTTGTATGGCAAACTACTATCATCAGACTTTTAAGCTACTGAGAGAGACATATCATAGATATAAAATTACTAATGAAAGACACATCAATCAATAATGCAGTGTGATTATGGCACCGGCATGTGGAGCATCACCCTTCTCAATAATTTCCATTTGTAGACAATAAGTCAGCAAGCAGGCAACAACCCTAACTCACAAAATGAGAGAGAAGAAATGAGATTCAAGGCTAAGTGAGGGGAAATTACCCTCACCTTTAAATAGTAGCAGGTAGCGCCCATCACCATCTACAACACTCAAAGATTTTTAGCTAGGGATCCGGAGGAAATCTGTAGATACAAAAGCTAGACAATGAAGCATTGTAGTCCAACCATTTTATTTTACACGTGAACGAGAGAGAGAGAGAGAGAGAGAGAGAGAGAGAGAGAGAGAGAGAGAGAGAGAGAGAGAGAGAGAGAGCAAGCATAGCCCGTGCGAAGGCTAGAGAAGGAGAAAGGGGGGTATTTTTTTAAGTTTTGCAAAGCAGGTCGTTGGCACGGGTGAGCAGACCTCTCTATTTGGAGGCGTGCAGAAAATAAGTGATATGCTAGGAGGTATTAAATAATGTGTACTGCGTGAGGTTAGATAGGAGAAGGGCCGCACATTAGAGAATCTAGGGAGAGGGACAGGGTTAAAAAGGTAGTGTAATCCACAATACCCCAACAAGGGCAGGGTCCCACAAGTGTAATTGAATCAAGTAGTTATAGGGGATTTTTGTGCTAGAAGGGAAAGGTTTTATAAGTCATATTTTATGGCATCTAGAGATTATAAGGAGGAGGTGTAAGAAGGTGTAAAATACCTCAAGGGGAGCATTATCTGTTAAGTGTTAAAGGGGGGCGGGGGGGGGGGGGGGGAGAGAGAGAGAGAGAGAGAGATTATTATAAGGGATATGCTCTACTGAGATTACCTATCGAAAGGGTATTAGCCCTTGAAAAAGTGAGTCTCCTATTAGGTGTTTGATAAAAAAAAGTGATAGTGCAACTGAGGTGTTAGTTTATTCATACCATTAAAAGGGTATATGAGTAGTTGGGGACAATATTCTGCAAGTAAGCCATTGATAAAGTGACCTCTGTGTGTGTGTGTGTGTGTGTGTGTGAGAGAGAGAGAGAGAGAGAGAGAGAGAGAGAGTAGGTGATAATATTAATTATTCATTGCATGCCACTTAAAAATTAAAATGAAATAGCAAAAAAGTAAGCCCCATGTGCAACTCAGTAATCCTTCGTCATATTATTACCTTTTGTAAATACAAGGTGTTAATTACAGAGGTTAAGAAAGCACCAACAGACTTTGGGAGAAGTGCCATTAGAGCTTGCATTAGAGAGGTAGATAGATTCCATACTTACGTGTCACCATCACCACAAATAAAAACATTAGGATGTTAATAAAAGATGGTGGAAGATAGGTGTCATAAGAAACCTACATGTGTTATTGATGTCACACTAATGTAACACCCTAATAGACACTTAACGTGTGAAGAGGAGTCCATGGTGGTGTAGATGAGTATGTGGTATGCTCCAAAAATGCCTTACCTGTGAAATCTTCCTCTTTCTCTTGCTTGTTTGTCCTTCTTAAATAACCATGAGCCCATAGCACCTTTGTCCAAGAGAAGTTAGGGGTGATTCTTGTAAAAGAGTGGTTGTGGGGTCCTCTTGGAGATGGGGGGTTAGTGTTACCATATACATGTGGTAGTGATGTGTGTGAACACACTTAGGACCTCCGGGGCATTTTTTCCCTCTTTAGGAGGTTTTTTCCCCCGTGCATTATATATACGCCCATTATTCTAGAGCTATCCATCTTTCCATTGCACGCTAAGTAATACACTCCGTGTTGTGTGCCTTGAGCTTCCTTCGTCTTCTCCAAGCTATGTGTGTTTTCTTACAACCCTAATTCCAACAATTGATATCAAAGCAAGTTACGTCCTCTCACGCTTAGTCGCCAGCAGCTCCAGCACACGCTTGCTCACTTTCTTTGATTTCTGTGAGCTTTGGTGAGTGTTCGCAGATGCTGAGATTTTTTATTCGGGCTCATTTCGACCTCCGCTTCCACTATAGGCATACTACACAGGCTATTTTGTCATTTTTTGCAAAATTTTTGTTAGTGTCGTTTTTTGCATAACAGGTCCCTTATAGTCTTCTACAGTTTGTGCTATATACCATGTGTTGTTCCCTCTTTGTTTCTCCTCTTTTCGGGCAGTTTTCACATCAGGTGCAACATTTACCATGGTTGACAACAACACAGATGTGTTCAAGATGTTTGCTGCTGAGGACAGATTAGATGGGAACAATTACCCTATGTAGGCTTACATGATGCAACATGTTCTTGTGTCAAAGGGCAACTAGAATATTGTGCAGGGCATTGATGTACGTCCTGGTTTTGAGGATGTAGGCAATGTTGAGGATGTTGCAGGTCTTGCTCCAACGATTGATGCAGTTAGAGTTATTTTGCCTACGGTAGAACAAGCTTGTTGGGATGTAAGAGATGTGCACGCTCATGCATTCATTGCGTTGTCTGTGAAGAGCACTACTACTACTCACATTTGTTCGACAAAATTTGCAAAACAGGCTTGGGATATTCTGACTGATCTTTATGCAAGTCGCAATGAGGCAAAAATTGAATTGCTGCGTAAAGAGCTGGGGTCAAAGATTATGCATGAGGAAGATGAAATGGACACTTTTCTTGCTAGTGTCGAGGATATCAATGAACAACTTAGTTCTACAGGTGAAGTCATTTCAGACAGTTCCCTTGTGCAGACTGTTCTTGATGCCTTGCCAGATTCTTACCAAACTTTGGCAAGTGCTTGGAGACTTATGACCCAAGGAAATCCTGAAGTTGTCAAGTTTGATGCATTATGCACATTGTTGTTGCAAGAGTCGATTTTGATAAAAAAACAGGACAAGACGGCGTGTAGTTGAACACGCTTTTATTGCTGCTCAAAGAAAAGGTGATAATAGTAATGCAGCCACTTCTCATGGTTCTTCTGCGAGTGGAAAATCACTTGTTTCTAATGCTTTTGCTGACAGCAATTCGTCTGGAAATTTTGGTGATAAGGGCAAAAAGAAGATGCGTTGCCATTATTGTAAATATAATGATCATTTGATCAAGCAGTGTCCTAAGTTAAAGGCCAAAGAGGGTAAGAAGAAAGAGTGTGGTTCCATTGCAAATGTTGGTTCCACTACAAATGCAGCTATTGTTGAGTCTTCTGTGAAAGGAGACTGTGACGTTGATGTTGATGCAGAATGGGCTTTTAGTGCAGAGTGTACCTATAATCCTTGTGTCCATGATGCATGCATGTCAATTGCTGCAGATTCACATGTGTGATATTTTGACAGTGGTGCTACAAAGCACATTACCTCACATCGTGATTTGTTCACCTCTCTTGAGTATGTCCCTCATGGGAATTCAATCACTTGTGCCAACAATGACTCTTATCCGGTTCAAGGAGTTGGAAAGATTGTGCTTACTTCTGCAAATGGCAGTTCTTTCACACTTGTTGATGCTTTATGTACCTGGGATCAAGAAGAATCTTGGTCTTGTAGTCAAATTTGTGGATGACAGATGTACAGTACACGATCTTAGTTTTGGTGATGAAATTGTTGCATCTAGCATTTTATGCCATGGGTTGTATAAGCTGACTTTGTATGACAAGTGTGGGCAGAATTTTGCAAATGCAATTGTGGATTCAAAGGCTATTTCAGATGCAAAACTTTGGCATGCACGTTTTGGTCATCTGAATTTTGCCAGTTTGCTACGTTTGCAGAAATCTGATATAGTTGCTTCTTTGCCGCCTCTCGATGCACCTACCAAACATGTTTGTGAAGGTTGTATTTTGGGTAAGATGCAGGGTTCTAAGTTTCCAAAGGATGGTTCAGTTAGGGCCACATGCAGGTTACAACTTGTGGATAGTGGTGTTTGTGGGCCCATGCAAACTCAATCCTTGGGCAATTACCTTTACTTCGTGACTTTTATTGATGATTACTCGGGCATGCAAGGGTATATCCACTTAAAGTAAATTCCAAAGTTTTTATGTGCTTCAAACAATTTTTGGCTATGGCTGAAAATGTCTCAAAAAGTATTATGGGCACCCTCCATTTCGATCAAGGGGGGGGAGTATATGTCTCATGAATTTAATGCATTTATGGCTAATCATGGAATAAAACACCAATGTACAATGCCTTATACACCTCAACAAAATGGTGTTGCTGAGAGGAAAAGCAGGTCACTTATGGAAATGGCACGATGTATGGTCAAAAGTCAAGCTTTGCCGCATTCGTTTTGGCTTGAGGCAATCATGTGTGCCACTTATGTACAAAACAGGTGTCCTAAGAAAGTTTTTTAGTCTATTACTCCATATGAAGCATGGCATGATAGAAAGCCCTCTATTGAGCACATGCGTGTTTTCGGTTGTTTGGCATATGCTTTGGTGCCACAAACACAGTGCAAAAAAATTGAATGATAAGGTTGTCAAATGTATTTTGTTGGTTATAGTGTTGAAAGCAAAGTTTACAGGTTGTATCATCCACAAACAAAGTGTATTCTTGATTCACGGGATGTTGTGTTTGTGGAAGATTCTGTTCAGTCCTTGTTGTCATGTACTAGAAATAGTAATGTAAGCTCACATGACATTTATGACACTTTGTTTCCTCTTTTCAATGGTGGAAGTTCGAATGTAAATTCCAATGAGGCAAATGTAGAGCCTATGGGGGTTTCTGAAAATGTTACAAATCAGCTTATTACTTATGCAAACATACATGATGTACTTGATGAGGAAAGGGTTGAAAATGAGCAGGCTAGAGGTATGCCAAAATGGCTGGTGCATACTTTGCGTGAAAGTAAATTGGATGCACCTTTGTCTAGTCGTACTCGTTCAGGTCCTTGCCATGCATCTTATGCATCAAATTGTTATGCTTTGGCTGTGTCTAGCTTACATGATGTTGATGAACCTCTATCTTTTGATGAAGCACAAAATTCAAAAAATTGGATGGGTGCCATGCAATTTGAATATGATGCACATATAGAAAATGACACATGGACTTTATGTGATTTGCCTTCTAACAAAAAGGCCATTGGTACGAAGTGGGTTTACAAGTTGAAACGCAAGCTGGATGGTGAGATTGATCGCTATAAGGCTCGACTTGTTGCAAAGGGTTATGCACAACAAAAAGGCATAGATTATGAAGAGACTTTTTCTCCCACTTGTCGTATGACTACTGTGTGTTTTCTAGGTACATCAATCATACATTGCTATTGCTTTCTAGAATGGTGACATAATTGAGGAAGTTTATGTAACACAGCCTCGCGGTTTTGTCAAGAAAGGACAAGAGGATAAGGTGTGCAAATGTTATGGGTTGACGCGATCTCCTCGTGCTTGGTATGAGAAGGCTGACACTCATTTGGTCAAATGAGGCTTTCGTACAGTCCAACAGAAAGCACATTGTATGTAAAGTGTGAGGGTGATGTACTTCTCATTGTGGTTCTTTATGTGGATGATTTGCTGACCACTGGACCAAATGAGAGACATATTGCTAAATTTAAGGCTGATTTCAATGCTTAGAGACATTGCTATGTAAGTTTGGACTTGAGGATTGCAAACCTATTGCCACTCCCATGGAAACAGGTTTGAAATTAAGTCTTCATGATGATAGTGATCCTGCAGATGTCACTCTTTACCAAACTGATGTTGGATGCCTCATGTATGTATGCAACACGAGGCTGGATATTCACTTTGCATTCTCACAAGTCAGCAGATTTATGCATAGCCCAGGGTCTAAGAATTGGCAGGCTGTCAAGAGGATTTCTTGCTACTTGAGTGGCACTTTACATCTTGGCTTATTTTATCCCAAAGGGGGATCTCGCACGCGCACTTCAACTGGTATTAGAGCTCAGGGATTGGGAGCACCATTGGAGCTCATCTGGAAAGCAGGCAGAGAAGCAACAAAAACTGCAGCACGTTTTTGCAGATCTGTTTTGACCTATCAAAACGTCTTCATTCAAGTCGATTCCCACCAATTTTAACAGGTTTTTCATCCTGTTCAACTTTGCATAAGAAAGTTTTATCAAAATCTTCACCAATTTTGAGATACATCACTCAGACTGTCTGTAGGTCGTGAAGTACAAGCTGAAAATTTTTACAGCTCTGTTTTGACCTGTTAAAACAACTTATTTCATGTCCATTCTTGCAATTCTCGACCGTTTTTGCGTGGTCTACAACTTTGCAGAAGGAAGTTTCTGCAAATTTTGCACGGTTTGAGAGAAATTCAGTTCAGACAGCAGGGTGGTCTACCTCCATTGGTTCTTCTGCGTACAGGTTTTTGTTGTAGACTCTTTCTGCAATCTCGATCACATGCATATTTGATGTAAGATCTTGAGGGTGTGCTAAATCAAACAAACCGATGCAGCGGTTACAGAAAAGGGTTTCTGTGGTTGATGTAAGATCTTATGCGGTTTATGTATTGTGATGGAAATATGCAAAGCCTATTGTTAAGGGTCGTGGTAAGGTTTTATTGAGTTGGGGGATTCTCAAATGTGGAGATCCTTCTGGTGATACAGGTTTTGGATCGAGCCCCCGACATCCCCATAGTTCTGGCATCGACATAGGATGTATGTTTATGCGGTTAGTGCAGTATTGGTATGCATTTGCTGACCCGCCATTGTTGGCATTGCTATCATCTTTATGTGTATGCATTTGACAGTGTTCAGTTGGTCATACAACTCTTCTAGAGTTGGAGACACTGACAATGATAGTTCTTTGAGATTCTATCTTGCCAGTTTAGCCATTTTGATCAGCGTTTTAGTTCTTGTACACATTTGTTTTGGGTTCAGAAGTCAGTTTTGTAGGGGAGACTCTGCCAAAACATTTCAGGTTTTCTATCATCTTCTTTAGTGCAACAGATCTATCATTTTTTATTCCTTATCGAGTGATGGCTTCATCATTGGAGAACTCTTTGTTCAACATCGAGAAGTTAGATGGCACTAAATTCCATTTTGGAAGGAACAAATTTACAATGTCTTAGTACAGAAGAAGCAGATTCGGCCAATAAAGATGAAGGGGATAAAGCCTGAGGATATGGATGAGTATGATTGGCAGGAGTTGGATGAGCTTGCCAGGTCCACCATCATGTTGACTTTGTCAAAGAATGTGTACTTCAATGTGAACATGGAAAAGACTAGCTATGAGCTGTGGAAGAAGTTATGTGACCTGTATGAGAAGCAAAGTGAAGCATCACAAGTTTATTGGCTGAAAAAGTTAGTTAATTTGAAGATGGATGAGGGCACATGTGCAACCATCTCAATGAGTTCAACACAATTTTCAGTCAGCTTTCTGTGCATTTTACAATTCGGTCAAAGCAATGTTCTTGCTAGTTACATTGCCAAAAAGTTGGGATACTTTTCGTACAACCATAAGTAACTCAGCACCTCCTGGTGGTTTAACATGTGCTGATGTTGAGGGCAGCTTGCTTACTGAAGAGGTTAGCAGGAAGAATCTTGATACTTCTCGTGGTACTAGCAACGCTCCCGTTGTTTGTGGTTGATCCACAAGAAAAGGGCAAGCAAAATCAGAGAGGAAAATCTCGTAGAAAATCACGTGGTCGAAAAGACAATGAGTGCTATCATTGTCACAAAAAGGGTCACATGAAGAAAGACTATCGAAAGTGGAAACAAGAGAAAGGTAAATACAAGAAGCAGGAAGAAGGCAAGAGTAAGGAGAGCAGTATAAAGATTGAAGAGATCAACAATGTTTTCGTTGAAGATTCTAATGGAGACATTTATCTCATATCTGCCATGGATTCAGCATTTTTGGTTGCCATTGATGACTATGCTTTAAAGGATTGGGTTATTGACTCAGGTGCATCGTTTCATGTGACTACTCACAGAGAGTGGTTCAGTACATATGATGTAGCCCGTAAAGGTCGTGTTTGTCTTGGCAATGATTTTGCTTGCGACATAGTCGGTGTCGGTGATGTGCAACTGGAATTTCAGAATGGTTCTTCATTCATGCTTAAGAATGTGAGACATGTGCCGAAGCTTACCAAAAGCTTGATTAGTTTAGGACAATTGGATGATGTAGGATATTACTGCACATTTGGTGATAGTTCGTGGAAGATCACCAAAGGTTCTTTAGTGGTAGCACATGGTTCAAAGTCTGGGACTTTGTATATGCTACATGTATCCAATGTTAAAAACCATGTAATTTGTGTAACCGAGCAGTCAAGTGTTTCTTTGTGGCATCGCCGATTAGGACATATGTCTCAAAAGGGAATGAAAATCTTGTCTCGTTTTGGTTATGTTCCTAGCTTCAATTTCTCAGACTTTTCAGTTTGTGAGCATTGTCTTTATGGTAAACAAACACAGTCACCACACAAAAGGGGAAGCACTCGAAAAAGTAAGCCATTAGAATTAGTGCATAGTGATGTGTGTGAACCTATGCCTAACGTATCCATGGGACCTTCATTGTACTTTGTCACATTCATTCATGACTTCTCAAGGAAAGTGTGGGCATGAGGAGAATAAATCTTCGGATGGTGTGCTACGGATTCCTGCAGATTGTGCAGCCTGGAAACATATAGATGGAACATGGACGGATTTTGCCAGGGAAGCTCAAAATTTGCGCTTAGGACTGGCTATGGATGGCGTAAATCCATTTGGTCAAAGATCAACATCTTACAGTGTATGGCCCGTTGTCATCGTCAACTACAAAATTCCCCCGTGGTTGACTACGAAGAAGGGGCACCTATGGCTAAACTTGATTGTGCCGGGGCGATATAAAGTGAAGAATATGGATGTGTATCTTCGTCCACTATTGGAAGAGCTACAACAATTGTGGATTGGCATAGAGGTGGTGGATATGAGCCGACACACAGGTCGACGGAATGCTTTGATCAGAGGCATTCTAATGTGGACCATGCATGACTATCCTGGACTAACAGAATGCTCAGGTGATCTATTTACACTCCTCACTCAGAAACTGTAAATCTTGCTTTTTCTTAAGTTGATCTATTATCATGTGTATACATGCAGGGCTTCAAACAAGCGGATACAGAGCATGTGTCACATGTGGACCTAGACTGAATGCACGTAGGGCGCCCTCACTGAAGAAGCAAATCTACGAAGGTCATCAAGCGTATCTTCCAGAGAATCATGTGTTACGCAACGGCTTTTTGGGAAGAGAGCCACTGAGGATGTCTGCACAAGCATGGTTAGAGCAGAAGGAGATGTGTGATGACGGATTGCTCCGAGGGATGAAGAGACTATCTCTATGGTACGAGTTACCATACTGGCCCCGACTCATGATCAATCACTTGCTCGATCCAATGCACACATTCAAGAATGTGGGTAATCTACTATGGGACCATCTGACCGGCAAGAAAGATACTTTGGGAGCCAGAGTTGACCTTAGAAATGTGGATCGTATGGAGCAATATTGGCCGCAAACAGCGTCCGATGGATCGATAAAACTCCCTAAAGCACCATGGATTTTCACAGGAGCCCAAGAACGCAAAGTAAAAGAGACCATTCGATCTTTGCGGACCCCCACTGGCGTAATGCACTCGCTCCGAACGTGTTTTACTAAAGAAGGAAAGCTTACCGGTTTGAAGTCACACGACTGGCATAAAATGTGTCAGGTATGTTCATAGTGGAGTATATCATAGTGAGAATTGTGTAACAAATTTGTGTGTGGACGTACTTTAATATCATTGCTACACGTGTTTTGCAGTTTATTTTACCGGTTTCCATTGAGGGATGTCTGTCTCTTGACGTCCGTAACACAATCTACAAACTTGCGAAGTTGGTACAATGGATCTCACAAAAGGAGATCAACGTGGACTACATACCATTCACCAAACTTAACGCTGCGGAGGTTGTGTGTATGTTTGAGAAACATTTTCCTACTACCATGCTAATCATTCAGGTGCATCTTCTTGTTCACATAGTTGATGAGGTGGAAATAGCCGGCACAATACATTCCAGATGGATGTTCTTTTTATAATGTTTCATGAAAATGCTCAAGGGATATGTGCGTCAGAAGGCACGTCCGGAGGGTAGCATGGCAGAAGGTTGGATGGTATCAGAGTCCCTAATGTACATTGGAGAGTTGTTAGACGGAGTTGATAAAGCCCGGGACACGCTATGGCGAACCATAGATGATGAGCGCATATCTGGAATTGTCATGTGCAATCTCGGTGTTGAGAAGAAGATGACGAAAGATCTAGAGGCTAAAATCAACCGATTTTGCATGCTTCACAATCTAGTCATGCAGAAGTGGATCTCACAATATGAGGATGCAAAGCAAGAGCGACAAAGGGCAAGAATCGAGTGGAGACGGGGAAGACGACCACCGATGCACTATCCGACGGGTCTGGAGAGCCTACCAACATTCATGAGCTTAAGATGGTTGCACAAGCAACTGAAGGGCGCACAATAGTGCGGTGAAGAAGTGACTGAGGAAGAGTGGGAGTACTCTAGGGGTTGCGCGACCAAAGGTAAGTTTGCAATGTACGACTAGTAACTTTCTAGATGTTTGAACGGCCACTCATAATCTTTGTTGGTTGTAGTATAAGTCATACACAGGAGCATGGTGTAAAGGTCGACATTTTAGGGGGAACGGATCGACAAAAAACGTTTTACTCAAGATTGTGGAATCATGGCAAAATTTGAACAGTCTAGTCGACCACGGTCCTCTGATGCAGATCCTGTGGTGGCGAAACTCACTTACTTCGGCACGCTACAAGAGATTTTGATGATCGATTATAGAGGATTTTTTGTCGACTTGTTCGACGTGCAATGGTTTAAGATAATCATGGAGAGTCGCAACGCTACTGTGCGTAGAGGAGAGTCTGGTTTTCTTGAGGTGGATTCAACTAAGAAATGGACTGACCTAAGAGACACTTTCGTACTACCCGAGCTACCATGTGCCAATCACAGCGGCATCAATGGAGGAGATCGGAGAAGATGCCCAGTCAGAAGCCGTGGAGGTGGTGCCAGACGAACATGAAGCTGCTACTCTCTATGGGGTGCATGCAGAGGATCTACAAAATGAAAGAGAGGACATCTGTTTAAACGGAGAGCTCTATATAGATATAGGAAGTTATGCTGAGCTATGCGAGGATGAGAGAGAGATCTTTTAAAGCCATAAATATTGTATTTGAACAAGTGTGCTCCGTTTTGTAAATTCAGAGTTATGCACTTGCCTCTTTCATCACTCAAGTTGAATAGAAGAAGAACGCTTTTTGTTGCTGCTAGCCTTTGAACATTCCAAAGCTACAAGCATTGGAGTGTTATTGTACGATTCTCCGGCTCTTTAAGTATTTGCGTCATTGTGTCATTGCGTCATTGTAATTAATGGTCTTTGCGTCCACTCCAGGTACGTATGCTCTAGGTATGTTCTCATTAGCAGAGACGACGAGCACCTCCTCCTTCTCCTCTCTCTCTCTCTCTCTCTCTCTCTCTCTCTCTCTCTCTCTCTCTCTCTCTCTACTTGTCCATGTTTTCTACTTCATTCATTCAATATTAAGTTTAAATGTTCGTGTGTTTAATGCAGGTATGGATGATGATGGGTTTCTTTCTTCTTTGTCACCCCAGCAGAGACAGTGGTACGTGGAGCTTCATCGCTCAGGCTCACCATTGCGCGTTCCTACTCCATCCGCATATCCCTCTGTTTCGGAGTCCTCAGCGCACTCCGAAGCTTCGATGTCGACGAGATGATATTCACACTCGTCTAGGCATCGGCGCTCTAGTGGTGGTGGCGTGGTGGCGGTGGCGGTGGTGGTTGTTGTGGGGGTGGCGCCACCGATGCTTCGACACCGCCTCGTGTTCGACGAGGCTCTTTACCCTCCCCTTCTTTGCCCGTCCCGACACCAGCCACCGCATCGCCATCGACACCAGGTTTTGCGCGGCTGAGTGCCGTTCCCCACAGCTACACACCACTAGCTACTCCTCCAGGAGTCACTCCAGTGGACACTCCTCGCTTCGGGGCTCAGACTCTAGTGGAGACACCTGGCGTCCATACCCCCGTTAACATGCCGCTAGAGACCCCTGTCGAGACACCCAGGTTCACGCGTCAGCGGCGAGAGGGCTTGCCTTACTCCATCGACTTCAGCGGCGGCATCATCTTGGATGATGACTGCAAGAAGGTGATTTCGCGCATGCGTGGTCTTTGCTCTCAGGTGTTTAGACACTACATACCAGACACCTGGAGTGAAGTAGCGAATGAATTAAAAGACAGAGTCATCAGCATGCTTCATGACGAGTTTCCCGTTCCAACACAGGATGATCGCTTCAATGAAGATGTGATGAAGGTTCGAATGCGCGAATACTGCAAGCATAAGCGTTTCGAAGTGCAAAAAGAAATCAAGCATGGATGGAACAGACCAGATTGGCTGGCCAAAGAAGATTGGAAGCATGCGAAGAAAGAAGCGTTCGAGAATCCCGACAAGTGGAAGCAACAAAAGGAGGCATCCAGAGCGCGACCACTTGGGGAGCGGCGGGTGGGCATCATTTGAGATCGATTTTGTAAGTGTTTTCGCATCTATGTTCGATAGTTTACGGTTTATGGGATTTGAAATTCTAACATAATGGATTCTTTGTATGTTTTGATAGTGGTCGTTTACAGGAGGGGGATATTTTTGGGCGAGCAGTTTCCGGCGAGCGCTTTTTAGGAATCAGGTGAGCAGATTCCTAAAAAGATTCTCCCTTCCTCTTTGTGGACTATCTCTCTCTCTCTCTCAAAGAGAGAGAGAGAGAGAGAGAGAGAGAGAGAGAGAGAGAGAGAGAGAGAGAGAGAGAGAGAGAGAGAGAGAGAGAGAGAACTATAGGTATGGAAGCTAGACAAATTGTTTCAAAAACAATATAGACAGGGGTACTTAAAACAACAACTCCCATTAATAATAAAAAAGTTACATTTTATTAAACTTGCATTACATAAACAAGAAGTGTTCATCTGTTGGAAGGCCCGGTTTTAGTAGTTGATGTGCTACCTTCGATTGGCATATTAAGATTCACCACGTTGCTTAGCTGCTACCTCATTTCCTCCTCATCCTCCTCTGTGATGAGCCCAATTTTCTTCCAGCAAGAGAAAGCTAGTTGTCCCGTCTCGTTCAAATTGATTAAGCTCCGCATATTGAGTTCCTTGCGGCATTGATAGAGGCGATACACGTTGATGGTTGACTTGAGAGCCTGACAAAACTAGTTGGCTCCATACAATGCCTCTCCATTTGGAATGGCTTCCATGGCATCCCAGGCAGACTTTATTTTACTCGCAAGATCGTCGCACATAGTGAAAGAAGGAGAGGTGTGCTAGGAAGCTAGTGGACGCTTTCACAAAAAATAACTCAAGTTATGGCAATTTATAGCCACTGTGGTAATATTATATTATTTTATACGCGATTTGACACATAAACAACCAGTACTCAAATATGAAAAAAAGTTGCAAATGAATGTATTCCAATGTGACCATCCTAAGATAAAATTAGAAAGTAGTACAATTTTTTAGGTAAAGCATACTAAGAAGAAGTGAGCATTGTCAAATGCTATGCATCCATGCCTGGATAAGTCCGGCTTCGACTTAGTGCCTTGAAGATATCAACATCTGCCAGGATTGGTTGATGGATAAACATGTTCTCATTTTGGCTTAGCCCTAGCACACGCAGATAAATAAAATATAAATGTTTACATGCAAGATATGGTTATTGCTTTGACACCCGTTCCATGAAGTCTGGGCATGTGCACGATGGCTGGTTGCTAATACAAACTTTGTACATCCCGACATGACCATCTTCACTGTTCGTCTCTAGTTTGAAGACCTCACTAACACCATCTGCTGCACATATCTCTTCTACGACCTTCACTCTCAGGGCTAGTGCTAGACTGATCTTGCGAGCAGCATCCTCAGAAATGGAAGTCCGATACCGTACACGTAGACCATCTTGCACTGTGGATCTTGCACTGCCTTCAGTAGTGGATGCATCTTTTGACTTGAAAGGAGAGTTTGTCATATTTTGTTCTTGAGCAACTGGCGTTACATTACATACTCCTTCTTTGCTTAGCTCCACTTGATACCCCCCTTCATGCAATATTTGCACCTCATCCTCCGATAGGTTGGTGCCCACATGCACGGGCCAAGTGTGTGGTGGATGAAGAGGCTGCGGCTCAATGTTCTGGTCTACTATATGACAATGCAAGACATGATCCGGACAAAACCAAAACCATTGACGCACCACACCATTTGGATGTTTTCGATATCCTTCAAACGATGGGGCTGGTATACCAAGGCTAGAACCTGCTATACTGCATCCACACCTGCGTCCGCCTCTTGGTGTGCCGCTACATGTGACCCTACTACCTTGTGGAGTTCGACGTATGGCCCACATTGCCTCATTGACCTTGCGCTCAACTACATACTGCCCACTAGAACCTATACTTCGTTTTGGGGTTTGTGATATCCCTTCTTCTGCAAAGTTGATCTTACGTGGTCTTCCACACTTCTCGCGATCTTTGGTGACCGAGTTGTACTCAGGCCTATGTGATGCATCATCTTCCACGTTGATAACCTCATTTGGCTTCCGTTTTTGCCTTGATGTCTCCTTATCTCCTGTTAATGGAGTTGGTTGTTTATACATTGGAGTGCCCTCAGTAACAGCATTCACTGCTCTAATCACTTGGCTATGACGTTTTTCATGGCGTTCCGTAAGCTTTTGTATTGATGGACCCTTCCCAATGTGTTTTCCATGGCTGTATGAAATGGCCTTTGTGCTCTGGAAGATGGAATTTGCAAGGTCAGTTGTACATGCATCATATAATGATATGCGTTTACGGAAACCCTCCCCTGCTAGCCAGCTGCCATGCTTGCTCTCCGCAAGGTTAGTGCGTGGAGTGTTTGGTCCATCAGAGCTACTTTCTACGCATGTCATAATGCCACCCCAATGTGCAATACGAATTTCCCACCAACTAAGCCATGAATCCATGTATGGAATGTTACGGTCTATGCAATGACCGTTACGCCACCATTGGTGTATCAGATGAGCCTCTGCTGCTGCAGCCTCTTTTGTTGGTGCTTGCCTCCACTTCTCACACATTTCTTTGTGTGCGTGTTGAGAAGCTTGCACCACATACTTCATTGTGTGTTGATTCAAGCTTTGCTTCCAATGGAAAAGACAAGAACGCTCTCGGCCGCTCATTGTATTGGTCTTGTCACACCCACATGATATCATTACATCATTAAGGCACTCCCAAAACAAACATTGCGTTTCCATGTCTTCCTGTTTCATTTCACAAGTTGCAATAGTCAAAAGGTCCTGCATGCTGCAAACAAATTGTTTTAGAGAGAGTAAATGGAAAGCCACAAAGCTCTTAAGATAGGCCATGTACCTTGGATCATAGACATGACAGGCCATAATCACCCAATGGTTAACACGTCTGGTGTGGTCAAATTGGATCCACGCACGTCGAAGATCACCATCCCGGCCTTGTCTCATTCGATTGACTAGGTCCACACCGGATGCCGGACCAATTGTGGACATTTTGAAGACATGACATTTCTCCCCCTCCATACCTTGACCAGGAAACCGGCTTCCATGGAAAAACTCATATGTGCAGTCTCGCTTCAGTTTTAGGAGTGCATCAATGCCAAAAGATTCTTTGTCAACCCGTCTACGTAAAATAGATAGTGACCTCCGAAACCTGTCAATGTTAAAAGTGTTTAGATTAAAAAATAATTTAGCATAGAGTTTTGCATCGAAATAAGAATGTACGAAATGCTCATACCATTTATCTTGCACCAACGGGCCCAACTCCTCAGCGATTGCAAATAGCTGTTGCTCGCCTAAAATACCTTCGTTGGTGTTGTTGTGAAGAAGTGTTGTACTTATAATTTCTTTTGCCAAACACATTTGAACCTTCCTGGCTCCTGCGTGTGGGTCAACAGTCAAAATCCTTTGCACCATCAGCTTGGTGTTGTCCGTTAGTGTTTTGGATGTGCCACTGCGCACATCGTGTCGATGTGTGCCACGATGAATCATGACTCTAGTGGCAGTCTCATCGGATGGCATGACATAGTATACTACACAATCACATGTTGCAATACAAAAAGCAATTGCCTTACAAAAATGGCATGTAAGGCTCTTATCTCCAATCTTACAATATTCCCCAGGTCCAGTTGCTTTTTGTATGTTGTGCGCTCCTTGCCGCACTGTCGAAGCAAGGGACTTGCCGATACACCGTGTGCGAGCCATAAATGGCTCCAAGCACACAACAAGACTAATCTAGCAAGCTCAAGAGAGCAAAGGGTGTGTCACTCACCGCTCTACACTTGCCTTTGTGGTGGATTCCTCGCCGCGATGAAGAAGAAGCTACAGTCATGCCGCGCTCAACCGCTTCGCCGCCGTCGTGCCTTCGTAATGCTCGATCGCACACACACTCTCCCTCTCTCTCTCTCTCTCACACATACACACATACACGAGGAGGTGAAGAAGAAGAAGATGGAGATGGAGATGGAGCAAGAGCACTCTTCTATTGCACAAATGAGAGAATGAGTGAATTTTAGGTTTAGTTGGCTTTTATATGAGCTCACCCCATTCACACTTGGGCGCCCATGCTTAGCCAACTAATCCCTTGAATGTCCCAGTTAGAGTGTGCCTCTCATCGGCGATCACTCTTACCCTTTTCCTATTGGTCCGACAAGCCCGGTACTTGACTCTACCAAATACATAATACACGTCCGTCGTAGGTGATGGGGTGTCCGTGAGACGTGACGGTTAACATGCCCCCCTTCCTGATGTAGATTCCGTCCTCGGAAGCTATTGAGTTGAAGCTCGTTCGTCGAGGTGGAAGAGCATTTGAGATAAATGTCCTTAGCCTTCTTCAGTCACTGCAAAATCAAACAACATTGGCACAGTAATTGCATTCTCATAAGTGATTAAAAAGCATATGCAGTTTTAGGTAGACAAATTGATTGGTAAAAGAATTTCAAACAATTTGTCAGCAATGAACATTAAATTGCAATGTAATCAAATGCATAAACAGATGTAAAGGTAAAAAATCAAACAAGTCTGGGGTCGCTAATTTGACGGTCGAAAGGCACTAGAGATCGAATATTAATACCATGGGTAAGCTTCTTAATTTTCTGTGGTCAATTAAGTTGTTTAATCGCGAGAGCCAAGTATTCATGTTCGAGGGCTGACTAGAGGCTATATCTAGAAGACCTTGTAGTTAAGCTACCATAAAAGGAATTTCTCATGAAATCATCGCCTGACTGATTACTTTTTCTTTGACCCCCCAAAGTCTTTTCACAGAGATTCAATTTTGATGTGTGTGCTTATTTTGTATGCCTTGGGTTTTTTGTTTTTCAAGTAAAAGCGCCCATACTGGGAACCTCTAGGGCTCTAGTACCATAGGCAATACATGTGAGTGAAGTACCAAATCAAGCTGAGATTTCTCTTCCAGCTTAAGATTTTACAGTGTGGCACTTTGATTTTTTGTTTGTTCTTTTTCAGCATTACATGAGACCATATGTGCCATCCGTGTAGTCGTGTAAATTTTCTTCTTCATCATAGGTGCCCATGTTTACTAAGAAGATCACTAGATGCCTATAGTCATCTTGGTCAAAAGGGTAGGCTTGTGCAATGGGAGAAACGCTCTCTACTAAGTATGGATCAGACGTGGTCAAGAGACGTATCAGCCATTCTAACTCCTCAAAATTCCTCTCACATGCTAGCGTACCTATCAAATCCCATTCACATGCAAGCACTGGAAAGACCATGTGAAATATTTGTGAAAAGTAACGAGGGTACCTCTCACCCAAGGCAGGAGTGGATGACTCTAGCGTACTAGCCATATCTGTACACGCAAATAGATGATGGTTAGAGTGCAAATATTACAAGGGTCGTTTTCTTGTGCATAATTTGTCTTTATGATTTGTGTTATGGCTCTTGCTCTTTTAATTTTTTATCTTGTTTTTGTGAGTATAAGGCTTTATATATACATTCCTTAAGATTGGAGATTAAGAGGTCAGGGAGAAAGGTTGAGAGGGAAGCAAGTGAATGATGGATGTCCACAAACACTCCCCCCTTCCTTGGGTAGATCATACCGTTTGAAATGATGTCGTCACCCTTTGAAACCAATTGTTCCAATTGGTAATAGGTGAGGATTTTTGCCAGTAGTTTTCTATTACCCTAGGTGCCTCGTCAAGTTGCAAGGGTGGTAAGGTACTCTCCCAGGATCGAACTTGAAGTGGTTCATCAGGTGATTCTTGAACACTGGGAGGTGTGGATTCTTTTGTAGCTTCATGGAGGTCCACTACTATAGATGGAGGCTGTGTAGAAGCTTTTACCTCTATGGATGTATTACATGAGGAGCTAGAAGCTTCATGGAACTCCCCCCTTCCTGAGCTAGGTGGAATAAATTGGTTTTGCCTTGGAGCCCAAACTAGCTCTGGACTAGGTGTGTAGGATTCTGTGATCTTTCCCTTCCCACGGTCTGCCATTGGCTTTAGCGTTACACTGTTTGACTCATATGGGTTTGTTGTCGATAGGGAAGGACACATTTTACGTTTAGGTACCCAAATTTGCTCATTTCCATCATCGTAGCCTTGGGCTTCTAATAGTTGTTTTGGAATCCATCGTGATTTGGTCTTGACTCTCATAGGGCGCGCTCTTGGTGTTCCCGGGAAATTTTTTCTTGGAATGGATGGGAGGGTTGAGGTAGTTGGAAGTAAGGCCTTGGGGACCCATTGATATGTACTCTTAGGTCGTGCAGGTTGAGTACTTGCAATATTACTGCTTGCTGCAACTACAAGTGTTGAAGTGCTAGATTCATGGGTCGCCGGCAAAGACGAGTTAACCACCTTGGCTTGTGAATGTTGGCTATCCTTCAACTTTGCTAGAGTTTGTAACGTAGGTGACTTTGCTTGAATGATAGGGTTAAGAGTCGGTGGTCGCGTCGTGACACTACCAGTATCCCAATCAATAGTGCATTTGGTTGCCAACATCCACGTGCGTCCCAGGTTTACGTTGCCTTCCATAACTCCTGCGGGCATGACTAGAAACCTCTGCACTATGCTTCCATTGTCATAGACAACAGGGGTCTGAGGGACTCCAAGAATAGCAGTTTTCTTTTTATTAATGCCCTTGACTTGCATCGTACTCGGGGATAGGGTAGGTTTCCCTAATTGACACCAAACTCCATAGGATAACAAATTGTGTTTAGCTCCCGTATCTAATAAGGCATTGTATAGTACTTTCCCATAGGGGCTATTTAGCTCAATTGGGTATCGTAGAGGTGGCTCAGATTCTAATGAGTCGTCATCCGTGTCCTCGAAAAATGCTTGCGTGATTCCCAGATTAGCCTCTCGTTGGCGTCTAAGACGTTGTTGTCGTTCTCGAGCCTCAACTCTTGCTTGGATTTTTTAAAGCTCTGCTTGTTCCTTCGCAACCTTCTTTTGATGGATGGCTTGCAACTCTTCCTGGCTTAGAGGATCATAATATCTTTTGAATTTACTCCCATTAAGGAATCCAATGGTTTCAACTCCATCTAGAGTCTCCACACGAATGGTACCTTGCGGAGTAATTTCACACACTCGATATGGTCTCTTACCAGCATATTTCAATTTCTTCTTTTCATTACATACCCCGTACATAAGAACTTTATCACCAACCTTGATGTCTTTATCCTTTAAATTGCTATCAAACCACTTCTTTCTCCTATCCTTCTCCACTAGAGCATTTCGCATAGCTAATTGCCTTTCTTCATCTAGCCTTTCCAGGATATATAATCGCTCCACTAAGGGGTTACCATCCCAACCTTCTTGAGAAGCTACTCGAAGACTAGGAATGACAAACTCCCATGGCATAACTGCTTCTTGGGCATACACCATCTTAAACGGTGTGCAATTAATAGCAACTTTATACGCAGTACGATAAACCCATAAAGCTGATGTAAGCTTTAGGTCCCAATCAGTGCGATGAGCCTCGACTGTCTTTGTCAAAATGGAGATGAGAGTTTTGTTGGTACTCTCAGCTTGGCCATTTGCTTGGGGATAATAGGGTGTAGACTTGTGGTGAGATATCATGAAATTTGATGTGAGTTCTTTTATTACTTCATTTATAAAATGAGTTCCATTGTCACTCACAAGTTCAAAGGGGCATCCAAAACGTGTGATAATGTTCTCAAAGAGGAACTTAGCTGTTGTTTTTGAATCCGCCTTTCGTGTTGCTTTTGCTTCAACCCATTTGGTTACATAGTCGGTAGCGACAATGATATATCGTGATTGCGTGTTACGTGCAGCCGGACTAATCGGTCCTACAAAGTCTAAGCCCCACTTTTCAAATGGTTGGGTTACCTTGATGGGATGTAGAGGCATCCTATCCCTTCTTTATGGCTTGTTGAAGCGTTGGCATTCATCACATCCCTTTGCAAAAAGTGATGCATCCTTAAACAGATAGGGCCACCAATAGCCTGACTGTAAGATCTTTCCGGCAGTCAACTTTTCTGAAAAGTGACCACCAGCTACGCCCATGTGTGCCTCTTGTAGAATATATAAATACTCATCCTCGTGGACACAGCGTCTAAGAACATCATCTTTTCCTCTCTTATAGAGAGTTCCAGCCAGTAAGCAATAGGGTTCGCATTCCTTGATTAATTTTCGAGCTATATCTTTTCGCAGTTCTTTGGGTGGAAAACCATTAACTAAGAAGTTAACAATCTTTTCACTCCATTCAGGAATTGTCTCAACAATGAACAAAGGAGTATCAGGCAATTCATCATCAACCCCCGTAGGAGCTTCGCCATTAGGGATGCGAGATAAATGATCCGCCATGACATGTTTCCTCCCAGGCCTCACAACAACGGTGAAGTCAAACTCAAGAAGAATTAACAACCATCGTGTAATTCGACCTGTGGAACACGGCTTGTTTACCAAATATAGCAATGTTTGATGATCAACATAAAACACAAACTTGGTAGCAAGAAGGTAATAGCGAAATTTCTTTACTGCGTAAATCATAGCTAGACCTTCGCGCTCTGTAGTAGTGTAGTTCATCTCGGCATCATTTAATTGGCGACTTGCAAAGCTAATAGGGTAGTCCAATTTATGTTCTCCTGGTTGAGTTAGAACACACCCAATAGCAAAATTTGATGCATCAATATGCACATGAAAAGGTACATTCCAATCAGGTGTTCGCAGGATTGGAGCACTTGTTAGGGACTTCTTTAATAACTCATAAGATTGATGACATTCTTCCGTCCAGTGAAACTCGATAAGAAGCTTGTACAATGGACGCGCTATCTCGGCATAGTTTAAAATAAACCTTCGATAATAACCAACATGGCCCATAAATATTTGAACTCCTTTATAGTTAGTAGGTGGTGGCAAATCGGCAATGGCTTTAATCTTACTCTCATCTGTGGATATCCCGTTCTTGGACACTATATACCCTAGAATGACTCCATGCTTAACCCAAAATTGGCATTTGAAAGGGTTCAATGAGATGCGATAAAATCTGCACCTTTCAAATATTTTTCGTATATATAACAAATGCTTCTCCCAAGAAGAATAAACACAAAGGTCGTCTAGGAAAGCTTCACAAAACTCCCTTAGAAATTCTTTAAACGAAGTGTTTATTAATCGTTGGAATGTAGCAGGGGCATTCGTTAAGCCAAAAGCCATAACACGAAATGCAAACACTCCAAACTCTGTGATAAAAGCAGTTTTAGCTTGGTCCTCTAATGCAATTGTGATTTGATTGTAACCAGAGTACCCATCTAAAAAGCTATAAGCTTCCTTGCCCGCAACTCTTTCAAGCACATGTTCTGAATATGGCAAGGGATAATGATCTCTCCTAGTGGCTGCATTAACTTTCTTGAGGTCCACGCACACCCTTAGTTTCCCATTCTTTTTTGGCACAATGACTATTGGAGAAACCCATTCTGAGTGCTCAATAGGGTATATGAATCCACATTGGATAAGTTTTTCAATCTCCTCTTGTACAATTTTAGCGTACTTAGGATTCATTGGATAGGGTCGTTGCTAGACGGGTTTAGCAGTGTTGATCATGGAAATTGTATGTTGCACCACAGAAGGTGGAACGCCCTTCATGTCATGATATGTCCAAGCAAAGATATCCTTGTATTCCTTGAGGAGCTCCTTAAGTACAGCCTCTTCAGTTTCGGTAAGGTCTTGAGCAATAAAGACTGGTTTAGACTCCTCACCTGGTTCTGCTAATTCTATCTCTTTAACTACCGCTGGACCATCATAGACTCCACTGCTTCCATTGGTAGGTATTCGTTGGGCTTTGGCATACACAACCTTTCGCTCCCCTGTGGTATAATATTTAAAATGTTCAGGAGCCGTATGTAAGTCAGCAGGCTCTTGTCCTGACGGAGACCTTTCTTTTAGTTCTGCCTCCTTTTGTTGTTGTGCTAAATCTCGGTTTTGACGTCTTCTTATAGTTCGACTCAATTTCGGCTCTGTAACCTCCAATTGAGCGAGGTCAATGGGTCGCGGGCTTGGGTCGCGGGCTGCACCACATGACACTCTGGAGATGTTCACCCCAATTGTCTACTAGCTTTCGATGAGCATCACATGCCCCTAGATAGCTAAGCCATTCTCCAGTAGATCTTTCCTTGTTTATCCTAGCTCTCACATTTGCTCGATATCGCCGTCTCTTATATGACCTTTGTTTCTTGTTAAGGTTTTGATTTTGGTAAATGTTTGAACTCGACTCGCTTGATAGGTCTTCGCTTGTATCTTCTTCACTCTCATATAAATTACCATAGATGGTCGTACTAGACCTTGAGTGTTCAGTTTCTATACTTGGCTCACTCGATGTTTCCTCAGGTTCTGAATCCATTTCTCCCTGAGATTCCGTTTTTGATGTGTATTGGCCTGAAGCCTTTGAGGAATCATCGGTTTCACTCTCAGGTAGGTGTGCCTCTTTCTTATCATCGGATGTTACATGCGCTACACCTAACATGTTTACTGGTGCAATGTGTGGTATCTCTTCCCCATTTGGTGTTACCCAGGTTGTTCCTCTAGCTCCGCATGTATCTATAGTTGCCGCTAAGTGTACCCAATCGACATTGTCTGACTCAGCCATTCCGGGTAGGATATCCATATAAGGAGAGTTCTCCCCAATATCCGTGTCTTCGTTACACGTGTAACAATACTGTAATGGAGCTGAGTGAATTGTTGTGTCTGATCGATTATCAATGATGAATTTATTTCCTAGAGGATGCGTTCGACCACTTAAAAAGATCAACTCGAATGACAGAGTCTTGGAACTGTAAGTAGACGTGGTTTTGGACCAGTCATGCACCATTTTTGCTTCCCTCATGAATGGACGTCCTAAGATCATCTCAAATGACATAGGATGCTTGGAAAAATCCATAACAATGAAAGTTTGCCTCACCTTGTGTCCCAAGACCTTGATTCTGAGATCCTTTAGCATTCCAATAGGCGTAACAATAGATCCATTAGCCATTTTTACCACTACGCTTGTGGCTTCAAGGTGAGGTCACCCCATAGACTCCCAACAACTCTTTGTCACCATGCTGACTCCCGCACTACCGTCAAGGACTCCCTTTACAGTTAATCCTTTAGTAGTGATTGGCAGAGTAGCATTAGATTCATCACCTTCAAAGTATTGCCCCAACTTGTTAACGGGTACTTCAATTACAGATTCATGTCCCGCTAGGTCAGATGGTGGTGCTAAATGTTCCTCATCATTCATTACCGAGTCAGGTTTGTTCATATGTGCAAACTGTGGTAATCCGGCTTGTAATTCTCCATTGAGGAAGGCTCGAAGAGCTGAGACTAGATCGGGGTCTTTATATAGTTTGGACATGATGGTGGTTCTAACTTCTGAAGACATGAAATCCATCAATTTGGCAACATTTAATGGAATCTTGTGGGATGTAGGACCCTGACAAGAGAATGGTGAAGATGGAATCTCCACTTCCTCAAGGGGGTCGGGCATTCCCTCACCAAACATTCTCTCTAGTAGGAAAGGTGTGTGTCCACTGTCAGATGTCCTACCCTCACTCTCTTTCCGAATGATACTGGGTATAGCTAACGGCCTGTAGTTCTTGTGAGGTTGAACTTGTGGGGGAAACACTGTGTTCGACATCTGGATATGTTTGGGTTCAGGTTCTAATGTTCGTTGAGTTTCTTCCACCAAACCCCTCAGTTGTTGGACTCGTTCAATTTCCACTGTTGGGTTTGGATAGGTTCCAATCTTTCTCTTGCAATCCTCATTTTTCGTCTCTCGTGGCTTATCTTGGGGGTTCGCAACTGGGTGGTTTAACTTTGAATACTCTTTTGGTGTTCGTCGTAATTCCCTCTCGTGATTCTCCTCATTGGCTTTTTCCTTTGTAGTAATAGTTTTGGTCTCCGTGGTCTCTATCGAATCTGAGTCATCCTCAGGGTCATTCATATACACGGGATCCTCTCCTGTCCCTATGTTAGTCTTTGAACTAGGTTTTGAGCTAGAAGCATTAAGGGATTTCTTTCTTCGTGTTTTCTTCTTTCTCGCTTTGCCAATGGATGCAGCATCTCTCTCTTCGAGGATGTAATTTTGCTTTTGGAGCATGGACCGCGTGAGTGCATTCACTGGTGCTATGTTTATAGTTGGTGGTGTCCCATCAACAATCTCTATTATGTTCAATGGTGTGATTTTCGATGCGTTTGGATTGTTAGGACACTGTGCGATCAAATGATCTATGCCACAACGATTACAAGTGAGTATTGGCATTGCCAATGCACTCCCTTGACTTGTTTGCATTAGTGCAACATTCTTTTGCATTCTAATGGGGCACTCAGCTACTCGATGTGGTCCACCACATTCGTAGCACTGAAGAGGTGGTCTCCTGGTAAAACTATTAATGTTTTGGCCTCTTGCTGCTAGCGTAGTAGCTTGATATACCGGTTTTATATGTCCCGAATGGTCTTCCATATAGTACATGGGACACTCCTCAAGCATGTCGACTCCATAGGTGATACTAGAGTCTATGTCCTCTTCGCAATCTACATAAGTATTAGATGACTCTCAACCTATTTGGTTCATAGGTGTAACTCTTGGATGAGGGGGTTGTGGTCCTAGCACTGGAGGTGGCAACGGTGTGGTTTGGACCACATTTTGGGTTCTAGGGACCATGTGCTGTAATGGCAACTGTTGCTCCATGGGTGGGGTAGGCATCAATGCAGGAACTCGAGGTGAGTTTGCCCAAGCTATAGGCGGTCTATTTTCCATGATGCGTTTAAGCATTAGGCAATCCTTCGCTTGATGGCCATACCTACCACACGCGTTACAAGTCCCGTTAAACTTTACTCTGAAAGTAGGGCATTCACTCGTAGTATGTGGGCCCAAGCAAATTGAGCACCATTGTTGCTCCCTTCTTGGATACATATGAGTGTTTTGTGGAGCACGATTACCCCTAAGGCTTTCTTGGATGGCCTTTGTGAGATCTGCCAAAGTCATCTCAGATATCGTTTGCTCTTTCACGATTGGCTTTATCTTCATTGGCTCATGCCCTGATGCTTGCGAGCTACTAGACTTTGGCTCGGCAGACACTCTTTCTCCTGCAATCATTAAATTATCCTCCAATTGGATTGCATTCATGGTGACTGCTTCCCAAGTAGTGATACCTCTAATGACTAGGCCATTATAGATACTTTCATGTCGTAGTCCCCTAATGAATCTATCGAGCAATTGGTTGTTGTTGAATAGCTCGTTTGGATTGCATCGAGAATTCAAATTCTTTAGGCGACTAATGAAGTCTCTCACGGATTCACCTTCTTCTCGTTGGGCTTTCTGGAGCTGAGAGGCTACACCCCAAAGTACTCCCTCTCGTATGTATTCTTTTAAGAACAATCTCCTAAGAGTAGAGTAGATCGTTTTCTCTTCTACTCTTAAGGTTCTATACCAATCTCCAGCCTTTCCGCTTAGGGTCAAACTCAAAGCCTTACACTTATGTAGCTCATTGTGCTCTTCCAAGGAATCGCACACATGTTCAAAGACTTCCATATGATTTCTAGCATCTCCGTCTCCACTGAATTTCTGTGTGAGCTTAGCTACTTGAACTGCCTTGCTCCCAGGCTCTCTATCAGGTGCACTACGCATGTTTTCCGCAATAGAGCGACCGATAGTTTGAGCAAATGCTGCCAAATCTCCTATTTGAGCAGGTATAATGGATGTATGTGCTCCTGGAACCACATGTGAGATGGGAGTTGGCCTTGGCCTTGGCATACGCACGGCTCTTGGGTCCCAAATTTCGTATGGTGGTGTTCCAGACGGTGGTCCAAAGTTTACAGGCGTGGCCCTAGGCATAGGGGGTGCCTGATATGGCATGTTATTATTAAATGGCATGGCTCCACTTGTATAAGAGCTTGGATAATTCCATTGTGGATTGTAAGCTCTTGGAATAATCGGAGGTGTAGGAGCTACATGAGGCTGAGGTACGACAGGTGCACATGATTGATACATACATGTAGGTATAGTTGGGGGCACTGTGCTACTAGGCATCGGCGCCGTGTTAACAAATGAACTCCATGGTGTACTTCTTGTCATGCTCACCATTGGGATATGCATGGTAGCCGTAGTGTCATTAAGAGAAAGATGAGCTAGATCTGGGAAGGTAAAGCTGCCACTTGTGGGCTCAAATTGTACTGAGGCTCCTTGCGAAACAACATATGGAGGATCAATGGGGCTCACTAAGGGAGTCTCCATTGTGACCGGGTTGGTTGGTTGGCCTTTCCCGTATCCAAGAATCTCATTAGGCCTGTTGAAGGCATGTTGATCCCTGTGTTCTGTCTTTCTAACTCGACAATCCTATGGAGGACATCACAGATTTTCTGTTGTTGCTCATCTATGCTAGTAGCACCCGATGTGGATTGTAGAACATCTAACCAACCCACATGATAAGTGCGTCTTTTGTACCGATCAGTTAAAGCTTTTGCTTGTAGGTCATACTCCCAATTTTCGTTTAGGAATATCCCATCTAGGCCTGGCGTGCTGGAGGTTTCCCTTGAAGTGGAAGCATTATTGCTCCCCATAGCTTGCCCCTCCATGACTGCTACCTTGGGAGCACTCGGTTGCTCGGCTGGCATGATTATAATCATAGGAGCCTTTGCTTTCAGGGCTCGACTTTGTTCTAGCCTTCGTAGGTTCTCAATTTCCCTCTCCCTTGTTGCTTGCATATAGCGTTCGATCTCTTGTACTTCGGCAAGACTCCTACCATCGGGTAGTAAAACCTCAGAGGGAGATAGTCCTAAAGGATCAGGAGGTGCAGTGGATGGAACATTCACATGCACACTCTCAAGAAGCATAGGGTCCATTTTAGGCATGAATGACGAATTTACTTCCCCACTCCCTTCATTTATTTCATTAACCGCATGTTCGGAGCGAGTAGCTCTACTAAGGGTCTCTTTTAAGCGGCTAAACACGCTGGACCCGGGCCGTGGGCCCATGGCATGCATGTCTTGACTTGAACTATCAGGGTTTGGTGTAGGATAACCCTCCATGACTTCGTAGTCAGAGGAAGAATCACTAGACGCGATATGAGGATCTTGGGTCGCGCTACCTTGAGTCCCGGCCGAAGGTCCAAAACCTAGGGTGGAGGAATAATGGGTGCCCGCGTAAATGGAGGCACTACCAATATGCTCGTGCTCTAACACTCGTCCAGAGTGTAGGTTCATATGACTTGGATCCCCTAGAAGTGTCAGTGAGGGCCCGTGAAGGCTGCTCACCTAGTAATTTTGGGTGTTTTGCAACCCAAGTCTTTTCTTATTTATTTATTTTTTGATTTTTTGGTCCTTTTTTTCTGACCCAGCTATAGAATAGAACGTATGATAGCTCAAAACGAGCGTCTCGGTCAGAGGGACATGCCGTGCTTTACAGTCCTCCGTTTGGTCACTTTATGCCCTCGGAATCCCTAAAACCGTCAATTTCTGGTAGGGAACTAGGCCCAAATTAGAAAGTCTAAGGGTGCAAGTGGGAAGAGAAGGGAGGAGAGTGGAGGACTTGCCCCATATGCTCTCATTCCCTCTTGAGGGGGTAGGGTATATATATAAGAGTGAGTCTAGTATATATCATAAGACTAAGGCCTGAGGCCTGGGCTTGGGCTTGGGCTTGGGCTTGGGCTTGGGCTTGGGCTTGGGCTTGGGAAAATGATCCCGATCCCGATCAAAATTTTAGTATAGCCCCCCAATCACTCACGCTTAAATTTTGGTTTTTTTTTTCTTGGCGATGACCGCGCGCGGTTTAGGTGACCCTTTCTTGGCCACACACACTCTCACCTACCTAACCTCCCAGTCAATAGCTCACAGACAGCTCACTACCTTATCTACTTACTAACAGTGCTGCTAACCACTGGCTAATCTGTTAACTGCTTACTGACAATGAGCTAACTATCCACCTACTTTCTCTCTCACTACCTTGTTGTGCAAAGACTGTGTGCAGCCAGACCTTGACAGAAAACTGTGTATAGACTGTGTGCAAACAGAAATTGCTAACTGCCTTCCTACTTATTCATTCACTGCAAACAAGCTAGCGACTACTAATTGTGCAAAGACTGTGTGCAAACAGAAAACACAACATTATGCAAAAATCACAGAACTTGCAGACAACACAGAAATTAACAACTTACAGAAAAACAACTCATTCCTCTTCCCCTTCCTCTTCCTCTTCTTTCCTACTACAAACAACTCATAGGAGAAGCACAAAGTGCCTCTTGGGCTTAGTGCAGGGCGATTCCCCGGCAACGGCGCCAAAAATGTGCGCTCCTTGCGGCACTGTCGAAGCAAGGGACTTGCCGATACACCGTGTGCGAGCCACAAATGGCTCCAAGCACATAACAAGACTAATCTAGCAAGCTCAAGAGAGCAAAGGGTGTGTCACTCACCGCTCTACGCTCGCCTTCGTGGTGGATTCCTCGTCGCGATGAAGAAGAAGCTGCAGTCGTGCCGTGCTCAATTGCTTCGCCGCCGTCGTGCCTTCGTAATGCTCGATCGCACACACACTCTCCCTCTCTCTCTCTCTCTCACATACACACACACACGAGGAGGTGAAGAAGAAGAAGATGGAGATGGAGATGGAGCAAGAGCACTCTTCTATTGCACAAATGAGAGAATGAGTGAATTTTAGGTTTAGTTGGCTTTTATATGAGCTCACCCCATTCACACTTGGGCGCCCATGCTTAGCCAACTAATCCCTTGAATGTCCCAGTTAGAGTGCGCCTCTCATCGGCGATCACTCTTACCCTTTTCCTATTGGTCCGACAAGCCCGGTACCTGACTCTACCAAATACATAATACACGTCCGTCGTAGGTGATGGGGTGTCTGTGAGCCGTGAGGGTTAACATATGTACCCGTTGAAATGACTTGTATTGGAAATATGGTAATTAACCAAGCGGACACATTGTTCATTCATGCACTTGAGAGATCCTATGCAATGACTAAGATGCACTACACCTGCAAATACAATATTGGATCTAGTAGGCTTCGACCACAAATGAGGATCATACTTATGCTCCATCGCATCCATATGGTGCAACTTTACCATGGTAGGTGGAAATTCTAGAACGAGATCGCCATTGTAAGACCTTGGAATCTCTGTAATTTGTTCCACTACTTTGATTTGCATTAACAGCTTTGTCAATGTGCCCTTCTTCTCGGCTTGTAAGAGCTTATTTCTTGTACTCCTTTTGAAGCTGTTTAAGGGCAAAACTCGAGGGGGGGTACATAGATCTATTAACTCCTTCGGACCGAATTGCATCTTTGACGGACTATCCACAATGGAAATAGGAATCATGCTAGGTGAGCGGGCATACTGTGTTTGACGAGATACGTTGACTTTGTATTTACGTGAAAGCTGCTCATCCAATACATAGATGAATTCACCCAAATTGTTGAGAGTCCTCTCAAGAGCCAAATTCATTTCAATATCACCTACTTCGATAACAGCATCTAAAGTTGTAAATTGCATTGGAGAAATTAATTCTAAAAGAAATGATTCAGATATTATGAATTTACCATTGTAAAAAGGATAAGAAAACTCTTTACCCAAGAAATATAAAGAGCAAACCATAATAATATGCTAAGCAAATAATTAAGCACAAGATCACATTGTATAAGCTAAAACAAATTGATTATATACACACGTCTAATAAGTAGCCGTTATAAATTTAAAATTAAGATTATTTTATTAAATTAAAAAATTAATGTTAAAAAATATAATTTTTTTTTAAAAAAATTACAAAATATTTGTTTGTGACTGTGTGTGTGATCACGGGCTGGAGCGTTTTGCGTGGACGAAAGCAAGGCACTAACGCAAGATGGTCCTTTTGTTGTTGCATTCACCTAGAAAGAGGCAGGCGTAAAAGAGAAGGGTTCGTAATTCTAGCAAAATTAGTAGAGTTACAACCCACCCAAAAAAGTTTGTTGAAGTCGTGTTAACCGTTGCCAATGTGAATGTCCTCTTGATTGAGTGCGCAGTGTAAGCTTTGTCTTATCTCTACAAAATTTGAGAAAATGATTCTCTGTAGTAGGCGTCCCCAATTTTGAGCCCAATTTTAATTAGGTATGCTAGACAAGGTTAGGCAAATTTATTTATGAAATCCATCTATTGGTTGGAAAACTTGAGGGGGCGGGATGAGGCGGAGGCCGTAGGTTGGGTTGGGGGGGGGGGGGGGGGGGGGGGGGGGGGGGCGTGGGCGCAGGAGCGGAGCGGGGGCAGGCGGAGGCCGCAGGTGGGTTGGGGGGGGGGGGGGGGGGGGGGGGGGGGGGCACGGGGGGGCAGGAGCGGAGGCAGGGGTGGGATGAGAGCGGAGGCGGGGGCAGGATGAGGGGGGAGGGGGAGGAGCGGACTCGCCCATGGCCAGCGCGTTGGCCATGGGCGCGTGGGCGCCCATGCGTGGCCAGAGGCAGAGGCGCCCGCGGGCCCATGCGCTTCCACGTGGACATGCAACCAGGTGGCTGTTGCGTGTCCACGTGGTCTGGCCACGTGTACAGTCGCCAACCGACGGTACACGTGGCTCGCCACGTGGTCACGTGCCCTGCCACGGAGGCAGTAACGTGGCCACGTGTACTGTTGCTGGGCGACAGTACACGTGGACGGCACGTGGCGCCTCTTATGGCGCCACATACCGTGCCACGTGTACTGTCGCCCAGCGACAGTACACGTGGACGGCACGTGGCGCCTCTTATGGCGCCACATACCGTGCCACGTGTACTGTCGCCCAGCGACAGTACACGTGGTAGGACACGTGGCCACGTTACTGCCTTCGTGGCAGTGCGCGTGACCACGTGGCGGGCCACGTGTACCGTCTTTTGGCGATGGTACACGTGGCCAGACCACGCGGACACGCAACGGCCACCTGCGTTGCGTGTCCACGTGGCTAGCCACGTGTGTGTGTCCACACACACACACACAAACTTAAACGCGCACACACACACGCTGGCGTGCGTGTGTGCACCACACACACGCGCCTCAGTGCAGCGTGTGTGTGTGTGTGTTGCGCACACACACGTGCGCCTGCGTGCAGTGTGTGTGTCTGCGCACACACACACACGTACACTCGCACGTGCACGCACACACACACACACACACGCTGCACACACACACACGCTGCACACACATGCACACACACACACACACACACGCTGCACACACACACGCATGTGCACGCGCACACGCTGCACACACACAGACACACACACGTTGCACATACACATACACACACACACGCTGCGCGTACACACAAAATCACGCGCATACACATGCGGACATGGCAAAACACACACACAGAGACACATTCCTTTCTCTCACACACACAGTCATAAAAAAATTAAAATTAATAAAAAATTAAAAGCTTTATAAAGTGACCTTCTCTTTTTCATTTTTCTTCTTCTCTATTCTCTTGTGCTACACAGATCTCTCTCTCTGTCTCTCTCTCTCTCAAGTTCACATCTCAAACTTCCAACCTACAAATTCTCATAAATCATCCTATATCTATTTCTTATACATTATTCTTATTTCTTGCAACCATGAGAACAAGAAACCAAACAAAAAATACTGGTGCAATTGATGAGGTGGATGTTACTACCTCACAAGAAGTACCTCCGTTAGGCACACAGGATACCCAACAATCTCAAGCATTTAGTTCTTTGGATCGTATTGTATCCATTGTAACTGGAGTGGATGGAACATCACAATCAAGCGCCGGACACATTCATCTTGTGGAAACAGGTACCGCTATTGAGAATGTCAAAGACGAAGTGTTTGGAAATGTTGTCGACAAACACATTTCTTTGGGTTGGGTGGATTCTCACAGAGTACCATACGATGGGAAACTTCCACGATTGCCTCTTTGTCGACTTCTCTTAAACCCTGCCATCCGCACGCATGATGACCATGTGACCGATTTGCAAATCTCTATTGCAAACAAAAGCTACCAACCAACGATGGCAAGATTTATTGTTAGTGAACGAATTCCTGGGGAGGATCACAAACAATTTACTCGTCGTGGTCACGCTGCGAGGGATCTTGCAATGTCATATGATTTGGATGAAGAGCTTCGCCAAATCCCGGAGCTTAGTCACATGGTCAAGAGGTACTTTGTGGTTTGGGATGGTAATCACTGATTGGAGGCATGGATGCGGTGGATGAACGAGAATGACATTCCAATTGAGAAAGCGTCAAAGGTGGAGTGCGTTCTAGTTGACTTTCAGCCACATGAGGCAGCGGAGTTTCTATTGGTTTTGGGTATGATCAATAGGTGAGCCTTTTGTTTTTTTGCTAATGTAAATGCATCTTACTTGTAAACTATATAAATTACAATCGATTGTTAAACAGGGCCACGAGGGTTTCAGTGCCTCATACGACTGCTCATGATATTTTCATGATGAGAAAGCTAGCGTTGGCGGACCCTACATCACTTCTGCAAAAATTCCTCGAAAGAGCGCGTTTGGCAGCCGAAAGGGCTTTGAATTTTAGAGGTCCAAATAAGTCTAAGTGGCTAAAATTGCCAATGGCTGTCCTTGCGCAACTACTTTGGAAGGTATACTTCAAACTAATTGTATATGAGAATATGTTTTGATTACGAAATTTTATTATTTGTATTTTGATTGAGTCTTTTGAAAATAATAGGAAGAGTTTGATCATATGTTTAGTAGTAAAACGGAAGGGCTGCCATCAAAAGGGAGTTTTGACTACGAGTTGGCACCTGACGCTTACGAGGAAAGCATCAATCTAGCGCTTTCTCAAACGGAGCAATACTTTACGCGCAAAGGGCTAGAGATAGCCACCATTGCAAATCCAGAAAATGGCAGCAATTTTTTCCAAAAATGTATTTCATTTACTGGTTGGGGCGAGAAGACCACGAAAATGACACCCTCGAGAGTGGCAGAGGTAGCGCGCGCGCATTAGCCCAACAGAGTAAGTAATAGTCGTTTAAATCATTGGATATATTTCTTTTTTTATTATGTAACAATAAAAAATAAGTCTCGTGTTTCCTTTGATAGGAAGTGCTGATTGCTTGATTTGCTCCAAGCCGGTGATGCATCCTTGAAGGAGAAGGGTATCGGTTTGACGGAGAAGGCCTGGATCCAGTGGCTTCGATATCACGTGTACTGGTGGTAGTTGGAAAGGTTAGATTTCTCAAACATTTGCACCAGCTAGCAGTTGTTATGTATCTTGTGACTTATTATTTGCTGCTACAGGAGAGTGCTTGAGATGGCCGAGAAAATGGAGGCCGAGAATCATGATGTTGCTATCCAACACGAGAAGGCTGAAGGTAGGCATGGTTGCACGCTTGCCCACACATTATTGGCATACAAACGCAAGCACTTTGAGAAGGCCTTCAAGAAGTGGAGTGCTCGGATCAAATCCACACATGAACCCGAAGAGAAACCCCATTTTGCTTGTACGGCACGACGCTTGTTGTACAGGTTCGACATCTTTAATTGAAAAATTAAGACTGTAGTAGGATACACTAATCTTGTTTTATGCAAATGAAAACTTTGTGGTCTGTCTTGTAGATGGTGGAGAGATGCTCTTGTCTTTCCCATTCCCGAGCACCCCAGTGATGCATGGTGCAGGTCGGAGAGAGAGGAGACGGGCTTATATCCTGACGAGTGGATAGATGACTTGTGGCCAAAGGGAGCGTGGCTCAAGTGTCCTTGGTGGCTGGACTACTCGGACAAGGAGTATCCACCCGAAGAGGAAGAGCTATACATAGGTATGCCTCTATGTAGTTTTTACCTTTGCATGAAGCAATAGAATATGGGCTCAATAACTCTTCTTCTTTTAATTAATAGCGGAGCATAGTGCGTCACGGAAGAAAGCGGTTGTGATAGAGGATGCTCTATCTCCAAACACATCAAAGAAACCAGAGAGGAAGAAACAGACCTCAAGGAAAGACTCGCAAGCACAACAAGCTGACAAGCAACGTGGGAAGAGAAAGAAGAGGGCTGCAGTTTCGAGCGACAGTGAGAGCGAGCATGTGGTTGTGGAGTATTCTGTAGAAGTTAGCGATAGTGCTCATAGCCTTGGTGCTATGAGTCACAGTGTACCGACACTATCCTTCACTCCCAGACCAGTGGGGGGCATCCAGGAGTCCCCTCCATGTTCACCATCACATGGTAGGGCTGTAGAGGACTTATCAGACATGGCCAGAGTTGTGGGAGATAACCATCCAGTTACGTGAAAATGCTTAATGTTGTGTTGTTCTCTTTAGCATTGCTTGAAAGATATATTTGATCTTATGTTGCTATATACATATATGCATGTAGAGCCACGCCACCTTGCAGTGCATGCTAGTGCCAAAGAGTTGGCAAAAGCTATTCCAGATGTGTTGTGCAATGACAGGTAAGCCACGCTTATTTACAATCATAGTTATGTGCACACTTATAGTGCTATCAAAAACTGCATGCAGTTCTATGCAGTCACTACGTAGATTCTTGGGCTCTCTATCAGGAATAGGGCAGATGAACCCCAACTTGAGATTGGGTGGCGTATGTTTGGTGTACATGGCCTTTCCCTTACACACTAGGCCACATGCAGCTAGCACGGGTGGGGTTCCTATATGGAACCAATGGGATAGTGACCTTGTGGATGCTGCATTCCTTTTGGCATCCGAGTTTCTTTTGGTGGATGGCATGATTGTGGCGACATGTCGTGCATAACATCTTTCCATCGTCACTTCGAAGGCAGAGGGAGCTGGTTTCCAGCTGTTGAGGATATTGTACTTACGGCTACCGGAGGCTAATTGTACGACTGTTCAGGACTATTTAGAGGGGGTATGTTGTTTTTTTTGTTTTGATAATGAATAGTAACTTCGATGTTTGTGGGTCAAGAAATAATGTTTTACTTGCTCCTTGCAGGTTGGTACTTTGTTGCTAGCCATTTTTTCACCCCCTAGAACTGGTGTGTGTCGGCTTCCGAGGCACGATCGAGCGGATGGAGAGATTGCAGCAAATGTACGTGGCTTCTTTGCAGATGACGACATGTTGTGGGAGAAGCTACCAGAATCAGATTCCACACAGTGGACGCTTGATCATATGGGCCGGCCTTTTCGTAGAGGTGTTGAGAGGAGTCCAGCGTTTGCCAGGTGGTAGAACCTTTTTGTTAGCTGTTTTTATTGTTCCTATAAAATTATAGCTATAATAAATCTTAAGGTAACTTTTTTTGTGTAGATGGCTACTAGGTACCTTCACATACATGGGAGATGCTGTGTTGGATTGTTTTGCAGGAGTTGGGACATTGGCAGCACAATGTTTACTACTACGTAGACATTGCATCAGTTGTGAGAAGGATTGGGCAGTTTTCATTGCTTGTTTGGAGCCAGCTCAGCGTCTACCTTCCGATTTAGGCTCGACATTGATGTTTCATAGGAGTGTCAGAGCTCAGGTAACTGAGCAACCACAGCAGGTGTCCGAGCAGCTTCATCCGCTTGACCCACCGTTCCCGACACCACTCAGCAGTCAGGGCGGGGTAGTAGCAGCACCATATCCCACTTTCACAGCCCCATTTTTGGCATGGCATGCAACTGGACCGTCTCCCAGTGCATTCATTGCCTCCACATCTGAGGCCCCACCCGGGGTTGATCCATTGCCTCTTTCACTACCTGCACCCCCCCCCCCCCCCCCCCCACATATAGTTCACACCCTTTGCCATTTGGAGTAGTTCTCTCACCATTTGGTGCACTGCCCCCGTTGGCACGACCTTTGTTTCCTCCCAGAGGATATGGCCCCCCACCACCCTTCTTTCCTCCACGTCACCCATGATGTATCAACCCCCATATGTATTTACTTTGGATGCAATGGAACTCATAGATTTGGGGTTTGCTATTTGAAATAGACCGTAATTGTGTGTAAGGAACTTTCTCTTATTAATAGTGTATTGAATGATTCCATGGTGTTTTTTGTTTGAATGTAAGTTGGTCGTGAAATGACAATCATATTTTAGTTGGAGAGAGAGAGAGAGAGAGAGAGAGAGAGAGAGAGAGAGAGAGAGAGAGAGAGAGAGAGAGAGATATCATGTGAGACATAGGCATACATTTCATTTCTATCAAAATGCTCCATTTCTTAGAGCTTGGACAATTTGATCAAAACTTTAAAAAGATATAAATTCATTCTTCACAAGAAGCATTACCTTTCATATTACTTGTAGTACATAAGGCATCAATTTATAAAGTTGCATCCACAGTCAACTACTCAAAGGCCTTGGTTTTATAACAGTACTGTCCTCTATGGGAAAGAGATTATCTACCACCTGCCCCAGCTATTCCTTCAGGTTCCTCTCATCCACCTCTATGATGATCCTAACTCTCTTTTGACAAGTGATGGCAAATTGCCCCTTTTCATTCAAGCTTTGCAACGAGCGTATCTTCAGTTCCGTGCACATTTGATAAAGGCCATATATTTTTATTGTTGTCTTGATAGCATGCTTGAACCATTGGGCTCCATATGTTGCTTGGCCATTGGGAATGGCCTCCAGAGCATCCCAAGCAGACTTGACACATGCCTCAAAATCGTCAGACACGGTGGGAAAAGAGTAGTGCTCTGCGTTGTTTATTGCGTGGTGAACAAAAGAAAATGTGAATACAATGCTATTTTTTTAGCATTTGAGAGGTTATTGCTTTAATATTTACGTGAATAGATGACTTCTTTGACACCTCAACAACCTTATACCCTACGGCACAATGTAAACAAAAATTACAAAACAATGCACTGTAATGTGAGCAAGACAAAGAATATACCTTAGAAAATCATAATAAAAACTTGTACTATTCATAATCCTTCATCATTGGGATTCCAAAACTGCAAATATTCAAAGAAGAGAGAACATATATCATTTTAGGAAAAAGCTAATTAAAATGCAGCTACATATCTATGGTAAGATAGGTGCGCTCTCTATTGAGTGCATTTAAGACTTAAACCTCACTAATAACTCGTTGGTGAATAAACATATTTTCTTTCTAGCTTAAGCTTAAAACACGCAAGAATACAAAGTGAATGTGCTTACATGCCAAATACGATCGCTTATGTGCAAGACAATTTTGAAGATCTAGCCATATACAAGTTGGATCTTTGCAAATTTGATCTTCATACTTATTCACACAATTTCCTTCTCTTTGTAATTTCATCTTGAAAACTTTATTCACTCTTTTGGTCTGAAAAATCTCCTCTGTCACCTTTGCCTTAAAAGCTAGAGCTAAAACAATTTTGCGAGTTACCTCCACTGAAATTATTATGCGATACTTTGTTTGTATTCTATAGCAAGATGGTCACTCACATGACATTCTCATTGATAGCTAGAGTCTCCATATGTGGAGCACACTCTCTTGCAACTTGTTCCACTCGATACCCATCTTCATAGAATTTTTGCACTTCCTCTGGAGAAAAAATTGTGTCAATTTGCACTGGCCAAACGGGTCGGTCTCATGTTGTCTGTCAATATTGCTATCCAAAATATGGCAATGTAAGATGTGCTCGAGACAAGACCAAAATCATTGGTGGAATTTTCCCTTGGGATGTTTGTGATTTCCTTTGAAAGAGGGAGTTGAAACTCCCACACTGGAGCCTGGAATGAACCTGCCACATCTTCCCCCCCATTAGACATTCCAATACAAGTTGCTTTATTGTCTGGGTAGGTGTGCCAAATATAGCACACATTGATTCGTTGATCTTGCTCTCATTTACCATAGGCCCTACCCCTTCATTCCTCTACAAGCATGTTTGTAGATCCTTCACCTGCAAAATTTATCTTTCTTGGTCGTCCACTTGGATGCTAATCCTTCATAACTAAATTGTACTCTGGTTGATGAGTTGACTCATCCTTAACATTAATCACCTCTGTTGGCAACCTCTCTTGCAAAAGAAGTTTTCTTGTTGCTCGTTAGAGTTGAGGGCACTATGAAGCATAGTGTTCCCTCAATAGATTTATCAATGATCTATGTGACATGAGCTGGTTGAATTACTAAGCTGCTCAACAAGCCTTTGTAAGGACAGGACCTTCCCTAAATGTTTTTCTTGCAAGTACAAAATAGGTTTAGTGCTCTGTAGAAGTTCATTTTCTAAGTCAATGGTGTAGTGATACCTGCTTCTTGAAACCCTCTCTTGCTAGCCAGCTCCCATATTTGCTTTTGAAAAGATTTTTGCGGACCGTTTGTTTTGTTTTCAATAGACGTCATGATGCTACCTAGGTAGTGGGCAATGTGGACCTCCCATCAACTTAGCCATGAATCCATGTATGCAAGATTTTTGTCTATGTAATTACCTAATTGCCACCATTGTCGTAGAAACCGGGCTTTGGTTGCAACTTCCTCCTTGGATTGTGCTTGTCTCCAGTTCTCACACAATATCTTTGTGTGTTGCTTGTGACGATGCAACTATATACTTGATCGTGTGTTGATTCATTATTTTCTTCCACGAATGAAAAAGATAGGAACACTCTTGGCCCTCAGTCACATTGCCCTTACTACCATTGAACACATGGTGCACTGCACTATGCTTTATCTACCATGAATCCAAATAAATTTACTATTTCACACCCATGTTTGACCAACGTGTCATTGAGGCATTCAACTATTAGTCTTGGTAGCTGCCAATCTGATAGTGGTAGCTACCAGTCTACCATGGTGGAGTTTGGTTCACAAATGGCAAGTTGAGCAATTTAAAGAGTGTCACATATCTTCCCTAAAGATATGGTAGTGTTAGGTATGAATTTTGCTGAAAATCACACATTCAAAGAGCATAATGAGATTCAATCTATGCATTGGTTTTCTAACCAGATCACAATCTTTATCAACATCACATGTGTATAAATTGTAGGGAGTGTCCAAAAATACGATCATTTTTATATATCTAATGATAAAATCTATGATACTCTTTTTGTCCAACATTGCTGTATGCTCCATTATGGATGGTTGAAAGAGCTAGGCATATTGCTCAAAGAATATTGGGTGTGGACAGATGATGCAACCTCACAATTCAAAGCGAAGAGGCCTTTCTATTTCTTTGCTTGATATGGAAATCTCTAACAAGTTTGAAAATGACACATCACCTTTTAGGTCAGGTCATGGGAATGGTGAACATGATGGTGCAAGTGCTATCATTAAGAGGCATCTCACTCAAGAGTAGCTAAGGCCACAATGTATGCTATTACAACGTGTAGCAGATGCAGTGCCATTTTTGAGACAAACCATGTTCAATGGGGCTACAACCACATATTCTTCTCAAGTACGACCAATTTATTGAGTGTTTTGGGAGAAGGTGATGTGGATCAAAGCCATTTTTGAGACAAACCATGTCCAATAGGGCCACAACCACACATTCTTCTCAAGTAGGACCAATTACTTGAGTGTTTAACTAAGGTGATGTGGATAGAAGTCAACATTGGGATTGTAAACGTGTGCCTAATGCATCGAGGTTACATTGTGCCAGTGGCTACTCCTTAGCAAACAAAAAATCTCTAAGGTGTAGGCAACTCTCATGCTTCTGTAGTGCTTGTATGCAAGGCACTTGGATGAGGTGTTCTAATAAAGCACATGTTCTTGCTTTGTACCTTACATGACATACTAGCTAGCATATGGGTGACACCTCTTTCAACGGGATTGCCTCACTTGCCCTGAAATGTGACACCAACACTCCATCTAGGTCAAGAATGAGAACCCTTGGATCCTTCTCTATGGAAGGGGTGCTTGATTTAAGTTCATCTCATCAACTAACAAGGTGGGTGGCACACGATCAATGAAAATTTCCTCTATTGGGAGGACTATTGGCTTTTGCTGCACCCTCTACTTTTTCTTTAGAGGTGTTGGCTGTTGAAAACGTACCAGTAGTTCCTCATCTTCAAATATTATCAGTAGGTTCAATTGAATAAACCATGCCAATAGTTGCAAAAGTGGTTTGGGATGGAAGCAGTAGACAAACAATAAGTTTTTGATAGCCACAACACAATCATTATACTATCTATAGAGAAATCAACTGCAACATATAAATTTGCAAGCACCCACATGACTAGCACACCAATTTTATACACGTGCTTTCTCATTGATGCAAATGGAAATTATAAATTTAGGTAACATTTACATAGCAAAGTTTTTGATTCTATCAAATTGAGACCATCCAGAGAGTACTTTGATGCACAAAACAACTAGATGGGAAAATTCAAAGTTTCTTGTTTAGGGCCTAAAGTCAAAGTTGCCTCAAGTACCAGGCACTCTGGAGGACACTTAAGTTTGGTACCGAAACACTAGTTTGGTACCCAAACATGACACTTAAGTGTCTTTTTTGAAAATTTTGATTTATATACTACTTGCAGTAGGGAAGGTATTTTAGGGAACCCTCTTGAGAACTTTTGATATGTAAGCTAGAGTCTCATTAAAAAATATAACTTTGCAACTTTGATGTTGGTATCATAAAATACCATTACTCATAAAGAGGGTCCATCCACAACTATGGTTGATGTTTTGAGGAAATCAACATCATAAACCTGCAAAACATAATTGTACCTTGTAAGAAATTGTGACCGACAATTTCACACTTGCTCATTGGATTTTAGAATTGTTTGCAAAGAAATTCCTCTAAGAGTATATATAATCACTACAAGATATCCATTCACTACCAATGCCAAATTATCGACGTTGTTGGCAGGCATTGGTATATGCATTGCTAAATCTGGAGGGAGATCCAATTTTTTAATCAAAATTTTAAATACCGATGCTTAATTCGACACTTATATCGACATCGATATTGACATTGATACATACGTTCATACCGATGCTATTTGCGATCCTAAACCAATGCCACCTGCAAAACAGAACCTGCAAATTCAATTTTGCATTTTTGTCCCATTTTTGGCTCTTCTCCTCTTGCTCCCTTGCTACTAATTGTTGCTCTTCTCCTCAGATTTGCTATTGTGGGACTTACCTAGCTTAAGATATCCACTCACACACTCCTCTACTAATTAAACACACTTTGCGCGTGCACACGCATGCACACACACATTTTTAGATAAAAAATAAAAAATAAAAAAAATCATGACACATCGCTTTTTAAAAATTTTTCCTAAATGTTATCATTCACAAACAAACATATTGAAATTTCATAATTAAAATATTTAGAAAACATTATTGAGTTATTTTGGTTTAGTTTAATTTATAATTAATTTTTATGTTTTATGCAATTTTATTTAAAGATTATGTTGTACTTTTAAGTTGTGGTCTGTTGTAGGTGTTGTGAACTTTAGTGTTAGAATGTGATATGTTAGAGATCGATATAGTTTTAGATTTTAGTAGTAGGCTTTACTTCATACGTTTGGCCATCATCTTAATACGTTTAGGTTAGATTCTAAGGGTTAGCGGCTTAGGTTTAGGTTTAGGTTATGTTGTTATGTGTAGATTTCATCATTAGGGTTGGCCGTCTTAAGTTAGATTCTTAGTGTTAGCGGCTTTTGGTTTGGCCACTAACTAATAGTTGGCGGTCCGTATTAGATCACTTACGGTGAAGCGGCTTTTGGTTTGGCCGTTATCGCTTAGGGTAAAGTGGAATTTGCTTTGCCTGCTCGAAATTGGCCTTGTAAAGGCCGTATAAAGATTCTGGAAACCGATTTAGGACTACAGTGTTTGACTGCTTAGGGTTGGCCATGTTTGATCGCTTAGGGCTAGCCATATAAAGACGCTCTAATCGATTTAGGAAATCTTTAGCTCCGCCATTCCGAATTGCAATTTTTGGCCGCTAAGGTTGGTCGTGTTTGGCTGCTTAGGGCTAGCCGCTTAGGTTTAGTTCTTCGCACTTTGGCTGTTTTAGGCCGCTTAGGGCTAGCAGCTTAAGGCTAGCTACTCACGGTTAGAGGCTTTTGATTTAGTCACTCTAAATCGGCTTAGTATCGCATTAGTTTAGCCATTTTAATAATCCACTTAGGGTTATCCGCTCAAGGTAAGCGGTTGGGTTGTTTCAGTTTGCCTTAGGTTTAGTTGCTTAGGGTTAGCGATGTTTCCTTTGCATGCTCGGAGTTGGCATTGTAAAGGTGCTTAGGATTGGCTGTATGAAGACGCTCTAAACCGATTTAGGAAATCTTGAGTTCGGCCATTTCAGTCTACAGTGTTTAGATACTTAGGGTTGGTCGTGTTTGGCCGCTTAGGTTTTTTTTCTACTTTGGTTGTTTTGGTTCGCTTATGGCTAGCTACTCTGGGTTAACGACTATTAATTTGGCCGCTCTAAATTGGCTTAGTGTCGCATTAGTTTAGCCATTTCAATAATTTGTTAGTGTTAGCCACTTAAGTAAGCGATTGGGTTGTTTCAGTATAGTCACTTAGGGCTAGTTGATTAGGGTTAGTGACGTTTGCTTTGGCTTAGTGTCGCATTGGTTTAGCCATTTTAATAATTTGTTCAGGTTAGCTGCTTACGAATTAGGAAATCTTTAGTTCCGCCATTTCGAAATACAATTTTTGGCCACTAAGGTTGGTCGTGTGTGGCTGCTTAGGGCTAGCCGCTTAGGTTTAGTTCTTTGCACTTTGGCTGTTTCGGGCCGCTTAGGGCTAGCAGCTTAAGGCTAGCTACTCAGGGTTAGAGGCTTTTGATTTGGTAGCTATAAATCGGCTTAGTATTGCATTAGTTTATCCATTTTAATAATCCACTTAGGGTTATCCGCTCAAGGTAAGCGGTTGGGTTGTTTCAGTTTGCCTTAGATTTAGTTGCTTAGGGTTAGCGATGTTTCCTTTGCATGCTCGGAGTTGGCATTGTAAAGGTGCTTAGGATTGGCTGTATGAAGACGCTCTAAACCGATTTAGGAAATCTTGAGTTCGGCCATTTCAGTCTACAGTGTTTAGATACTTAGGGTTGGTCGTGTTTGGCCGCTTAGGTTTTTTTTCTACTTTGGTTGTTTTGGTTCGCTTATGGCTAGCTACTCTGGGTTAACGACTATTAATTTGGCCGCTCTAAATTGGCTTAGTGTCGCATTAGTTTAGCCATTTCAATAATTTGTTAGTGTTAGCCACTTAAGTAAGCGATTGGGTTGTTTCAGTATAGTCACTTAGGGCTAGTTGATTAGGGTTAGTGACGTTTGCTTTGGCTTAGTGTCGCATTGGTTTAGCCATTTTAATAATTTGTTCAGGTTAGCTGCTTACGAATTAGGAAATCTTTAGTTCCGCCATTTCGAAATACAATTTTTGGCCACTAAGGTTGGTCGTGTGTGGCTGCTTAGGGCTAGCCGCTTAGGTTTAGTTCTTTGCACTTTGGCTGTTTCGGGCCGCTTAGGGCTAGCAGCTTAAGGCTAGCTACTCAGGGTTAGAGGCTTTTGATTTGGTCACTCTAAATCGGCTTAGTATCGCATTAGTTTAGCCATTTTAATAATCCACTTAGGGTTATCCACTCAAGGTAAGCGGTTGGGTTGTTTCAGTTTGCCTTAGGTTTAGTTGCTTAGGGTTAGCAATGTTTCCTTTGTGTGCTCAGAGTTGGCATTGTAAAGGCGCTTAGGATTGGCTGTATGAAGAAGCTCTAAATCGATTGAGGAAATCTTGAGTTCGACCATTTCAGTCTACAGTGTTTAGCTACTTAGGGTTGGTCGTGTTTGGCCGCTTAGGTTTTCTTTGTACTTTGGTTGTTTTAGTTCGCTTATGGCTAGCCACTCACGGTTAACGGCTATTGATTTGGCCGCTCTAAATTGGCTTAGTGTCGCATTAGTTTAGCCATTTCAATAATTTGTTAGCGTTAGCCACTTAAGGTAAGCGATTGGGTTGTTTCAGTATAGTCACTTAGGGTTAGCTGATTAGGGTTAGTGACATTTGCTTTGGCTTAGTGTCACATTAGTTTAGCCATTTTAATAATTTGTTAGGGTAGCTGCTTAGGGTAAGTGGTTGGGTTATTTCAGTCCAGCCCGCTTAGGTTTAGCTTCTTAAGGTTAGCGACATTTGCTTTAGTCGCTTCAAGATGGCTTTGTAAAAGGCGCTTAAGGCTGGTCGTATGAAGACGCTCTAAATCGATTTAGAAAATCTTGAGTTTGGCCATTTTGGTCTGCAGTGTTTAGTCACTTAGGGTTGGCCGTATCTGGCCGCTTAGGGCTAATTGCTTACGTTTTAGATCTTCGCACTCTGCCTATTTTAGTCCTCTTAGGACTAGCTGCTTAGGGCTATCCACTCAAGGTTAGCGGCTTTTGATTTGGCCGCTCTAAATCGGCTAGTGATATAAAGAACACACAAGGTTAACCGTGTAAAGCCACGTAGAGTACTAGAGTTTTTTCTCTACATGCATTGTCATGTAGATGTGGGTGTGTACTTATCTCACACCCACAAATATAAGCATTGACCAATAAAGACAATAATATAACTTGATGGTCCGGATCTCCGTGCACCTCTAGACCGAGGTGTGTGGGGATCAGGCATGGCTAGAGTATGTGAGGTAGTTTACATTGTGCCTATGTAGAAACTGTAAAGGGCAAATGGCTTTTGGTAAAGTGTAAAGGAAAAACATGCTATATTATTATAAAGGGCAAACAGATTTTTAGAAACTCTAAACGGATTTTATGTCGCACCCACGAATATAGGCAGCAGATTTTGGTTTGGCCGATTAGGGTAAGTAGCTTTTGGTTTGGCCGATTAGGACTCGCGGATTTTGGTTTGGCCGATTAGGGTTGACTGTACAAAATTGTAGACTTTTGAGACAAACGCCAAGGTAACTGGGAAGGAGCCACAAGGACAAGGCATCATGAGAAAGATGGATGTCAAAATGCGTGAAAAGGTTATGAGATTTTGTCTTCTCAACTCAAAAGTCATGTAAAAGTGGAAAAGCAAAAATGTTTGACTGATCAGATGCGAATCAAGTGCAATCGTGCCACTAGAGATCTTCCCTTTCTAGACCATCTTCAAAAACTACCAGACTTTCCTACTGCATGCTGGCTAGATGCAACAATCTCGGAGGCAAAGCAAAATGGAGTATTGATCTCACTGAAGAAGAAGAGGAGATGTTGAGGGGATGCAATTGACATGTATGTATTATACCTTATTTTCATTTTTAACCACATGAAAAATATTTCTATAGTGAGTTTAAAATTGTTTTATGAGCCACTAGTATAAAAAATACGGAGCTTTCTGGTCACATGGGCGACACTTTAGAGTGCAATGGATAGACGAACGAAGGGTCACCTTCGACAGTGGTGTCAGGTCAAGCTTTGTTTAGGAAAGCCAGAGTAGTGTCAGGTCAGGGATGAAATTACACAGACTGGCCAACTTAAATACTTTGGCTACATTAAGACATCTTGAACATTTGCTTTAGAAAGTTTGCTATTTTCATTTTTGATGTGAAGTGGTTCACAGTTATTACTAGTGATCCCAATGCAATTGTGCGCAAATTTACGTAGAGAAGATAAATATGGATTCAAGCATGGATCGCCAGCTCTTCTGTGCCAGCATTAGGATGAGGGAGAGGTCATCCACTGGGAGGCCTTACCTTGATGAGTATGTTCTATGTATATGTTTTATTGAGACATGTTGATGTATGGCTAGTTATGTTTATGCTTTTGGTTCATGTATACTTTTAGACATCCACCATGGTTCTAGATATATATTTATGTATGTTCAATTTTGGTTTTGGTTATCATTATGAACATTGTTATGGTTATGGTTTTGCTCGTGTTATGGTTTTAAATAAGGTTCTGAATTTGGTTATGGTTATAGCTTTGAAATCATGTTATAGTTATGGTTATGGATTTGGAATTCACTTAAGGCTATCGTTATGATTTGAGAAATTTGGTTATGGTTATGGTTTTGGAATCTGCTTAATGCTATGGTTATGGTTTGAGAATTTTAATATGGTTATGGTTTAGGAATTCGCTTAAGGTTATGGTTATGGTTTGAAAATTTGGTTATGGTTATGGTTTTGAAATCCGCTTAAGGTCTGGTTATGGTTTTGGAATCCGCTTAAGATTATGGTTATGGTTTTGGAATTCCCTTAAGGTTATGGTTAATGTTTGCTAATCTTGTTACGGTTTGTGATTTTTATGATGGTTATGGTTGTGGTTTGAGAATATTGTTATGGTTATGTTTTGTGAATCTTGTCATGGTGATAGTTCCAAAATCTTGCTATGCTAATGGTTACATTGTCAATATATACTCACACATCTGCTCAGTGCAAAAGAATTGGAGTGCAGTTGCTATTGCACTTTTTCCTAAGTTCGTGGTGCTATAGTAATTGCAACACCATCTGCCAACCCTCTTTGCTCAATTTTTTTTCCAGGTTTTGGTGTTGGTATATGCGTCCATATAGGCATCGGTATAAGCATCGATATGTGCATTAGTATATTTCAATGCATATACCAATGCTCTATATATCGATGATATGATACCAATGCCGATACAAACGGCATAGCGATACCTTGGATTTTTATAAGTTGATTATTTTGTCGGCATAGTCGTCAGTATCCGCGCGATGTGTTGTAGTGAATTATGTCAAGTTGTGTGTGTTTAATATGGCAATTCTCTGCATTCACTTGTATGCAAAGCAAAAAGTTTTTTTTATGCATTTGTGAGTTTTATAATGTGGTATTGAACACTTAAGGTAACAATTGAACATGCTTTAGCAAGCTATAATTATTGGGTGGATGATAGCAAAATATCAAAATTGTACATATGAGAAATTTTGTATATTCATTCTTGAGATCTATGCATTGAAATCTTCAAAGAGCTCAAGACCTTTTGTACAAATTAATGAGACGTGTCAAGATGCATTTTATGAACACACTTGGGACGCCCAAAACTATGGTTTCAATGTTTTTGAGAAGGACTTAATTTTTTGAAAAGATTATGCACATTAGAAATTTCAAGATAAGGTTCAAGCGACATGATTTCAATGAGTTGAGGACCCCCAAAAATATGTAGTGTCTTGGTTTTGATCTACAAAGACATTTGCAGTTGTCAAAATGCATGAAAAACCCCAGTTTCATGAGAGAACCTTTGAAAGGTCAACATTTTCCTCTTTTTCAACATCCTTTTAATTTTGGGATTTTGCTTATAACTCACAAGTGGCTCAAAAACTAATCCATCCCTACATTGTTTTGGAACCTTTTTCTAACAAATTATATTTACAAACACAGAGAAATCAAGTGCCCAACAAGGTATGAGGATTTCATGGCATGTTTGACCAAAACAACTTCAAATTTTAATGAAAATTTTAACTTAGAACTTACACCTCCTCTCTCAAAGGAGCTTGTTTTTCGACATAGGAAAAAATCCCCTTTAATTTTTTTCTCATGATCAACGGATGGTTGAAGCAAGGTTTATAATTCTTGTTTCTAGCTTGACAAAAAAATTACCAAAACTTGTTAGGAAAACAAGAGAGTCTTAGGACACTTGATATCCAACTACAGAACTAGTATTAAACCTATGCAAATCTTTCCATTTGTGGAGAAAGGTATAAACAAAGTCTTTGTTTCTGTGTTTTTCCTCACCACTAAATTGGAGTCGTTTCTTATCTTTAAGAAGACGATTTTGTCTAGCTCTAATAGCATGGTCTTAAGAAATAACATTTTTATCTTTGGGCACTATCTTGACATCTCTAAATGTAGATGGAGTGTCCAAAATTACCAACTCTTGGATTATTTTAGCCTTCTCAATCAATTGAGTAAGTTTACTCAATTGCATTTGCACATAATCCTCTGCACTAAGGAAGGTTTGCATAATTTGAATATCTAGAGTACGTACCATGTTTGTTAATTGCTCTTGTTGCTCACAAAAGTCCATGTCCCATTCTTCTTCACGTTCTCCATACCTCAAGCTCAATCGTATGGAGATCTTATTCACTTGTTAAGGTGTCATGAGAGGAGACAATGTCCCAATGTCAAAAGTGTGTGTGAGACAAGCAAATAGAGAAGCTTTTGTTGACTACACTAAAAGTTTGATTCTAATATCTACTCAATACATTGAAAGCATTAAGTCAAAGAACGCCAAGAAAGAAGAGTTTGCTAAGGCGAAGGAGGACAAACGGCAGATTAACAAAGAAAAGAAACGACAGAAATCCTTATTGGAGAAGGAAGCAACACAACAATGAAGGGTTAACTCACGTCAAGCAAGACTTACAAAGAAGGATTGGGAGACACAACAACAACTTTCTGAGGCTACGTAATGCTCAATTCTTTGGGATAGAGGCTCCATACAGGGTGTGTACTTAATGCCGTTGCATATTGATCAACCATACCATGCCTTGGCACGAAAGCACCCACTTTGTAAGTAGCTTTTGTCTAATATTTTGCTTTTATACTGACAACCCTTCCCTTATTATGATGGTTTGACTAGTGTACACCACTCCGGCACCTTGGAGTTTTGGCACTATAAACTTAAACATCCTCTCAATGTGCAAAAGGATCTTTTTGTGGCACTCTTTTGTAACTCTAAGTCGGCCATGACTTGCTCTAAACACATATGTTGTTACAAGCGTCTTTATGATCAATACTTACATATTTCCAGACTAGTCTTTCCTAATAGCTTGTCAGCAAAAACTAGAATTTCACACTTGCAAACGAATATTTCGGTTTTGTCTTAAAAGTTGCCTAATTATGCCTGCATGATGTAATATAACCATGAAAGACAAAGATAGACAACAATCATGATTAGTAAGTGAGGCTACAATAAGCCTCACCTTCCATTACTCAGCATCAAGAAACTGAATTAAGCCTCTGTAGTTTGTCCCTCTCTGCGTGTGTCATTGGAGAGTAGCTCAAATGTGAGGAGACTTCATGAGATTTGTCGTCGCTAGCTTTTACGTCTAATCTCGCTTGTGTCTTTATTTCATTTGACACTAAAAGATAAAGCTTCACATACATAACAAACAAATTGCTATTAGGCTATTTTTCCATTGATGTTTTAAGCATAATACTACACATACAGACACATTGCATCCATGTGCATGACTATTTTTCATTCAAGCATTAATGTCTTTGAATGTGTGTGCACACGTACACGTGCATCTTTCAAGTGCCCAACATGTATTCAAGTGATGTAGAGAAGCGTATGCAGTAGCTCGCTTTTACTTAGGTGATGGTGTTCCACAAGTTCTTATCCTTGTGCATGGCAAGCTGTGTGATGCGTTGTTTACAACACGATCTCTGTTCTTCGAGGAGCTCTCTAGGTTGAACTCTTGCACAACCCCACCCAAGTGCCACCTCTTGTTTGTGTGCAGGAACAAACTCGTGTTTGTGTGTAGGGCGAATGCATGCAATAATGATGTTGTACATGCAGTCGGAGTTGTAGAGGAGGGTGACGACCTGACCTCATGAGGGCACAAGGTGCAGCCTGTTTGAAGAAAATTGCATGCATGCCAGCCGAGGGTTGTGCCTTCTCCTTCAAGAGTGGCCGCCCCATGAGAGAAGAGAGCTAAGGAATGGCACGTCGAGGAGAGAGACATAGGAAGAGAGAGAGATATAAGCCATGTGTTTCCATTGTTGAGTCGAAGGCGAAGAGAAAGAGTATTTTTTTCTCTGCAATGAATTAGCTCGCTCGCTCTCTCTCTCTCTCTCTCTCTCTCTCTCTCTCTCTCTCTCTCTCTCGATTCAGCAACATCCCTCTCTCTGACTCTGCATGTCGAGCTCCCCGTCCAATATGCAGCTTGGCCTCCTGATGGTTGTCTCTCCTTTGAACTCTGGTATGCGTGTGGGGTTGACCCAGATTGATGATAAACCTCGTCAACTGAGAAGATCCACTCTGATAAAGACAAAGAAAAAGTGTTCGACCAACGTCTCCTACTAAAGGCTTTAAGTTTGAGGTGAAGGCGGGTGTGTCTCAAGGTACAATTTTTACAAATGGAAGCAAAGAGGCAGCCGATACCTCAATTCCAAAACCAAGCATATCATTCACAATCGTATTGAAGGGTCCAAACTCTAAGGACTTTGCTAAAGTCACAACAACCGAGACATCAAGTCATGGGGGCCACGAAAAAGTGACAAATGAAAAGATTTGACTTGAATAGGAGTTGATAGAGATAGGCTCAAACGGTAACAAAAGTACCAGCTCACAGGCTAAATTCAGTGGGGTATCCGAAGAAGGGCTGGCGGATTGAGCCTATAATGCTCTAAAGAAATCTCCGTCGCAGCAGGTGGAGGTCGTTGACGCTATCACTATTGCAATTCCATTGGGACTTATTAAGAAGCATATTGCCATGCAAGCTAAGCTTACGCTTGTGTTTGGATTCGATGGGAGAGTCATGAATAGATAGGAGCTGATCCAATGGATTCAGGGACCATAAATTCTTTGGCATGGGGGAGCAATTGAAAATACTATTTACCTCGCCAAGAACTTTTGCTCAGTTAGATTCAAGGAGGACTCTAACGTCTTAAAGATCCTTCCTAAAGGTCCCCTTATATTTAATAGGACAATTGTCTGTGTGGTACCATGGAAGCCAGAATTTGACTCGGCAGAGCGTTCTAAGTTTCCAAAGGATGGTTCAGTTAGGGCCACATGCAGGTTGCAGCTTGTGCATTGTGATGTTTGTGGGCCCACTCCTTATATAGACATATTCTATCTCGAAAAAAATAAAAAATATGGATTTAAAAAATAAATTTACACCACCTTAAAACTCAAGTACAAAATCAAGTACAACACCTTAAAACTTTTCAAAAACTTTAATAAAATATCCAATATATAAACGATTAAAGTTACAAGCCAATTCACTTAGACAAGATGATTTTGTCTGTAGCCCAATCTTTGTAAACAAGCATAGTGGCCTCCATCTGCCTTCCAATCTATACAACCAAAAATGGGCAATCAAAATACAAAAACCCACAGAAAATAAGAAAAGGTAGCTAAGGAAGCACAAAACAGACCTTGCGTTGTTCTAGTTTGAAACTTGCATTACCGACATCCTCGAATCCCATTATGACAAAGTGTTCCCAAAGATTGGCAAGAGTCCAATGCGGATTCACTACAACCACCTCCACCTCGTTATTGGACATGCGGACACGAATTTCAAAGGATTGAATCTCTTCGGCTGTCAGCTGCAAGGGTATCCATTTGCCACGTTTGTGCATCCACCTCTCATAGCTAAACCGTGCATACAAGGTGCACCTTGCTTTCAAATATCGAAGGCAAAGCTGTGTGGGGGACACATTGCACTTATAACGATCACCATCATGCAAACCGTCAACATAGCCCCAATTGACACCTAGAATGGTGTCCATTGCATCTATGTCAACTTCTTTGCAAACAAACATTGTTGGTGTTTCTACAATCGATAGAGAGCGGAATGCATGCACAAACAAATGAATGGGACAATGCCAACTGAGACCCACCGATCTGGTTGCCTTACCAAACTTTAGGGACCCTTGGAAATCTTGCAGCACCTTGCGCTCGAAAGAAAGCAAAGCCCAATGGTCTGGAGTTGGCCATTCTGCACTCTGCAATGAGGGTGTCTCCACGGCTTCTAACCTACCATAGCTTTGGCTTGACTTCGGCACCACGTACTTGTGGGAGTACATGAATATTCGCTTCTCGGTAAGTTTTTTCGATGAAACATTAGGAAACATAAGCTCCCCAATGTGAGCATGCACAACCATGAACGTGCCTGAGAGGCACTCAAGCGGCTGCTCCTCAACTAAGCTGGATGGAAAAACATCTTTACAAATGTCCTTAGTTAAACATAATGATCACATAAACGTAAACATGACATATACATGGGATAGCTAAACCATGAAAACTTACAATGAGGTGCAAATTGAGTAGAAGCTCTCTTGAGGTGGAGCTCAGCTGCACTGTAGACGTGTTGCACGATGGCCACCATTCCGAACTTTGTTTCTTTGAATGTCAATAGCCGGCCCTTCCAATGACGTTCCAATACACCTCGACACCGTACGCGATGAGGTCCAGCACGTGACGGTTGCATGTAGATCCATGCACCCTTCTTGAACACTTGTAGGATCCATACCCCCTCTGAGTCTTTTGTGTTGTGCAACACAATCTCCTCTATCTCTGGTTTGGGCCGTCTATGCGTGGACATGCTTGGGAAGTTGGGCTTAGGAAGGGATTTGAAAGAGTTGAGTACTGTGGAGAGAGAATGAGGAGCTGAGGGGAGGGTGAGGTGAGCTGCCTATGGTGGCTATGGTGGCTTTGACAGTGGAGATAGAGAAAGAGAGGAGTGAGAGGTAGAGAGGTAGAGAGGATAGTGGAGTTGTGGGCTATGGAGTGTGGGACTGTAGAGGGTTGATGGAGGTGTGAGAGAAGGGGGAGCTATGGAGAGAGAGGAAGAGAGTGGTGGAAAGCTTTTGGCTATGGCTGCCTTGACTGTAGAGAGAGAATGGGAGGAGGGAGAAGAGGGAGAGTGTGGGAGAAAAAAGTAATGAGGGAGAGAGAGAAAAGTGGATTTTGGGGGGAAAAATTGACTTTTTTAAGTTAGTTTATGTTTTGGGGCAGTTTTGGAGGCAAATGGGTCAACTTTGGAACTTTAAAAAAAAATTCAATTTTTTGGGTTTTTAAGCATGCGCGTTTTTTTTTGGGGGGTCCCTCCCTCTTTTATGACACCTCTCTCCTCCTATTTACCCCCCCCCCCCCCCCCCCCCCATCCTACCTCCCACCTCTCTCAAAGAACCAAGCATTGAAGAGGGAGACAATTAGGCTACACCCCTACCATTCCTCCCCCTCTAGGTGATATCCCAAGAGCCTTCTCATTGGTTCTCCCTTAAGCCTTCACTAATCAAAAAGACCCAAGGAGAGTCCATATTTTTCCTAATGGGATTGTTGTGTTACTAGAGACTTCCTTCGCCGTATATCGGCGTGTATGCGGCTCCGTTTTCCTGGGGTTGTCTTTCACAAAATGTTCTGGGCATTTTGCATTTTCTCACCAACGTTACAACGTTTTGCGTTCTTCTTCATGTGGGTCAGATACTGGGCTTTCTGGACCGTGTGGAGTCAGCGTAATGCTTACATGTTCCATCGTACTCATGTGGATCCACTCCCTCTCTTCAGGTTTTCTCTTCGGCAATCGTTACGGTTTGCTTTGGAAGTTGGTGATATCACCTTAGAGATGCATCAGCTTTCATATGAATGTTTTTAGCTACGCTCTACAGATGAGGAGTTATGTGCTCTTCCCCTTGTATATGATCTTTTCAGTGGGTTTTCCTCGCTTTGAGGTTTCCCACTAGTAAATTAATCAATCGATTTACAAAAAAGTGTGTGTGTGTGTGTGTGTGTGTGTGTGTGTGTGTGTGAGAGAGAGAGAGAGAGAGAGAGAGAGAGAGAGAGAGATTTCCAGGTCTTTTCCAAGGATTGTAGCATTCAGGCCGTGGCTTGAAGGCGTATGGCCTCACGCCAGATGTTAGAGAGAAGGTTTGTGGCATCACGATGGACTTGAAGGCTTGTGGCATCAAGGAAGTTGTTGTATATGAGGGACACAGAAACACAGATGGCAGCAAGAAGTAGTAGGCGCACAGGGGCCTAGGGAAGGGGAGCACCTAAGGAGATGGCAAGTTGCATTGGCGATGGTGGGTGTATTCAAATTCGCTAATGTAACTTTTTTGGCTTGCCCAAAGGGCAAAGGCTATAGCGTTGCCTTCTTTTTTTGCTCACTAAAATAGGAAAAAAGTTGAGTTGTATTTTTAAACATTTTTTGATAGGCAAAAAATGTTGATTGGTTGAAATAAGATAGTGGGCACTCATTGAAATGAAGAGTGTGTAAATCTAATGATGGACATGTCTTGAGTTTTGAAATATAAAATGAATGCTCATTTATCAAGGAAAGGATTTTGGGCTTCCTTTGAAAACGTTAGAGGTTAAATGATAAAGCCTTAAAGGCTCCACAAATCCCAAGAGTCACCTTTTCATTTTGAGAAATTCTTTCATCCACCTTTTCATCTTGAGAAGTTCTTTCATCCGTTGAAACTTAAACTTGAGGTTATAGGACTAAAGTTGTCATTTTTGTTAGTTCAAACTTTAAAGAAGGAATTTATCCTTTAGAGCTTTAATCTTTAGAGATTTTTTATTTTAATTTTTAGAGATTTTAAAGCTACTAGTATGTGACCCGCGCGTTGCTACGGCCAAGAAAAGCATGGCAATTGGATCTCTCTCTCTCTCTCTCTCTCTCTCATACATACACACACACACACAATGGAAACGTAGTCCTTGGAATCACTATAGAAAGATAACAATGCATATGCACGCCTTCTCTCTATCTTTCTATCTCTCTAGAAAAGCATGGTAATTGGATCTCTCTCTCTCTCTCTCTCTCTCTCTCTCACACACACACACACACACACACACAATGGAATAGTAGTCCTAGGAATCACAAGTAGGTCTTTGATATCTCTTTTATCACCTTCTTTCCTCCATTTCTCAATTCTTTTAACTTGAAGACTTGCTCTCTCTCTCTCTCTCTCTCTCTCTCTCTCTCTCTCTCTCTCTCTCTCTCTCCACATGGAGTGCTTTCGCCCGATCGGTTGCGATCAACTCATCCTTCACACGACTTCTAACAAATCTGAGTTGTCCATATCTCCCCAGTCATCAATCAATGACAATGTACCACATTTCTACCAACTTGCTACTATTGCACCATGCTATCAAAACCATGGCTTGCCAATATACAGGCTTCTCATGACTCTCACTTGGTTGGAGGTAGACATGTTTTGATGCTTCGTAGTCATTTTGGTGGGCTACCAAGTTGCCAAGGAAATTCTCTCTCTCTCTCTCTCTCTCTCTCTCTCTCTCTCTCCCTCTCTCTCTCTCTCTCTCTCTCTCACACACACACACACACACACACACACACACACACACACACTGTAATAGTGACACGCACGCACACACAGAGCGTGTACACACATGCAAACTATCAGGTGCACAATTTTGGCTACTACATTATGTATGTTATTGAAAAAGGTTGGCTTTGCATATTCTACATTCTCTCTCTCTCTCTCTCTCTCTCTCTCTCTCACACACACACACACACACACACACACACACACACACATACACACACAGATTGACAACAACTTGTCAGACTCACAAATTTGACTATTGCAAGTCGTTGGGAAAGGATGGAGTTGCAATCTGAACTACTTTATGCAATTTTTTAAGGCTGTGACTCAACATCTTAATATCGGCATTGATCCAACTGGCCATGCAAATCACCAAAAATGCGACAAGTGGAGGCCCTCTCCTTCCTCTAATTTTTTGAGGTCCATTATAAAGAGTATAGATAATGGACTATCGAGTAATAGTAGAAAACTATTCTGTAGCCAAGTGCTCGAGAAAACCTAGGTTTAGTGCAATCCCACCTACAAATTTCTCAACTATTGTTACCATATACATGTGGTGGTGATGTGTGTGAACACACTAGGACTGTCGGGGCATTTTTTCCCTCTTTAGGAGGTTTTTCCCCCCGTGCATTGTATATACGCCCATCACTCTAGGGCTATCTATCTTTCCATTGCACACTAAGTAACACACTCTCTATTGTGTGCCTTGAGCTTCCTTTGTCTTCTCCAAGCTGTGTGGGTTTCTTTGCAGCCCTAATTCCAACAATTGGTATCAGAGCAGGTCACGTCCTCCCGGGCTTAGTCGCCAGCTGCTCCAGCACATGCCTGCTCACTTTCTCCGATTTGAGTGAGCTTTGGCAAGCGTTCGTAGGTCGACAAAAATTTTGGGCAAGCTCGGAGAACTCGGTCTGCTCAGAATTTTGATGTGGGCTCATTTCGGCCTCCGTTTCCACTACATACAGTCCTGCACATGCTATTTCGTCATTTTGTGCAGAATTTTTGTCAGTGTTGTTTTCTGCATAACAGGTGCCTTATAGTCTTCTACGGTTTGTGCTATATAGTGCAGGTTGTTCCCGCTCCGTTTCTCCTGTTTTCGGGCAGTTCTCACATCAGGTGCAGCATTTATCATGGCTGACAACAACAACACAGATGTATTCAAGATGTTTGCTGTTGAGGACAGGTTGGATGGGGACAACTACCCTATGTGGGCTTATATGATGCAACATGTTCTTGTGTCAAAGGGTGTCTGGAACATTGTGCAGCGCATTGATGTACATCCTGGTTCTGAAGATCTAGGCGATGTTGAGGATGTTGCAGGTCTTGCTGCAAGGATTGCTGCTGTTAGAGTTGTTTTGCCTACGGTAGAACAAGCTCCTTGGGATGTTAAGGATGTGCAGGTTCATGCATTGATTGCGTTGTCTGTGAAGCGCACCATTGTTCCTCACATACGTTCATCAAAATCTGCAAAACAGGCTTGGGATATTCTAGCAGGTCTTTATGCAAGCCGCAATGAGGCTAAAATTGCTTTGCTACGTAAAGAGCTGGAATCGAAGATTATGCATGAGGAAGATGATATGGACACTTTCCTTGCTAGTATCAAGGATATCAATGAGCAACTTATTTTTGCAGGTGAAGTTATTTCAGACAGTTCCCTTGTGCAGACTGTTCTTGATGCCTTACCAGATTCCAACCAGACTTTTGCTAGTACTTGGAGACTGATGACCCAAGGAAATCCTGAAGTTGTCAAGTTTGATGCATTATGCACATTACTGTTGCAAGAGTCACTTTCTAGAAAAAACAGGACTAGGCAGCGTGCAGTTGAACAGGCTTTTATTGCTTCTCAAAGAAAGGGTGGTAACAGTAATGCAGCCACTTCTTATGGTTCTGCTGCGAGTGGCAAAAATTCTGTTCCTAATGCTTCTGCTGGCAGTACTTCGTCTGGCAATTCTGGTGATAAGGGTAAAAAGAAGCTGCGTTGCCATTATTATAAAGCTAATGATCACTTGATCAAGTCGTGTCCTAAGTTGAAGGCCAAAGTGGCTAAGAAGAAAGAGGGTGGTTCCACTGCAAATGCTGGTTCCACTACAAATGCAGCCATTGTTGATTCTTCTGTGAAAGGAAACTGTAATGCTGATGTTGATGCAGAATGGGCTTTTGGTGCAAAGTGCACTTACAATCCTGTTGTCCATGATGCATGCTTGTCAGTTGCTGCAGATTCACATGTGTGGTATTTCGACAGTGGTGCTACAAAGCACATTACCTCACATCGTGAATTGTTTACCTCTCTCGAGTCTGTCCCTCATGGGAATTCAGCCACTTGTGCCAACAATGCCTCTTATCCAGTTCAGGGAGTTGGAAAGATTGTGCTCACTGCTGCTAATGGCAGTTCCTTCACACTTGTTGATGCACTTGCTAGACTTGGACTTGTAGTCAAATTTGTGGAATTTAGATGTACAATTCATGATCTCAGCTTTGGTGATGAAATTGTTGCATCTGGCCTTTTGTGCCGTGGGCTGTATAAGCTCACTTTGTATAACAAGTGTGGACAAAATTTTGCAAATGTTGTTGCACATTCACGGGCTATTTCAGATGCAAAACTTTAGCATGCACGTTTTGGTCATCTGAATTTTGCTAGTTTGCTACGTTTGCAGAAATCTGATATGGTTGCTTCTTTGCCGCCTCTTGAAGCACCTGTCAAACATGTTTGTGAAGGTTGTATTTTGGGTAAGATGCAGCGTTCTAAATTTCCAAAGGATGGTTCAGTTCGGGCCACATGCAGGTTGTAGCTTGTGCATAGTGATGTTTGTGGGCCCATGCAAACTCCGTCCTTGGACAATTACTTGTACTTCGTGACTTTCATTGATGATTACTCCAGGCATGCATGGGTATTTCCGCTTAAAGCGAAGTCCGAAGTTTTTATGTGCTTCAAACAATTTCTGGCTATGGTTGAAAATGTCTCGAAATGTACTATGGGCACCCTCCGTTCTGATCGAGGGGGGGAGTATATGTCTCATGAATTTAATGCATTTCTGGCTAGTCGTGGGATAAAACACCAATGTACAGTGCCTTATACACCTCAGCAAAATGGTGTTGTTGAGAGGAAAAACAGGTCACTAACGGAAATGGCACGATGTATGGTCAAAAGTCAAGCTTTGCCGCATTCTTTTTGGCTTGAGGCCATCATGTGTGCCACTTATGTACTTAACAGGTGTCCAACGAAAGCTTTGCAGTCTATTACTCCATATGAAGTATGGCATGATAGAAAGCCTTCTATTGAGCACATGCGTGTGTTTGGCTGTTTGGCCTATGCTTTGGTGCCACAAGTGCAGCACAGAAAATTGGATGATAAGGCTGTCAAATGTATTTTTGTTGGTTATAGTGCTGAAAGCAAAGGTTACAGGTTTTATCATCCACAACCAAAACGTATTCTGGTTTCTCGGGATGTAGTGTTTGTGGAAGATTCTGTTCAGCCCTTGCTGTCATGTACTAGAGACAGTAATGTAAGCTCACATGACATTTATGACACTTTCTTGCCTCTTTTCAGTGGTGGAAATATGAATGTAAGTTCCAATGAGGAAAATGTACAACCTATGGGGGTTTCTGAAAATGTTTTGGATCATCCTATTACCGATGCACATGTACATGATGTACTTGATGAGGAAAGGGATGAAAATGAGCAGGCTAGAGGTATGCCAAAATGGCTGGTGCACACTTTGCGTGATAGTAAATTGGATGCACCTTTGTCTAGTCGTACTCATTCAGGCTCTCGCCATGCATCTTATGCATCAGATTGTTATGCTTTGGCTGTGTCTAGCTTACATGATATTGAGGAGCCTCTGTCTTTTGATGAAGCACAGAATTCAAAAAATTGGATGGCTTCCATGCAATCAGAATATGATGCACTTATAGAAAATGACACATGGACTTTATGTGATTTGCCTCCTGGCAAAAAGGCCATTGGTACGAAGTGGGTTTACAAGTTGAAACGCAAGCCGGATGGTGAGATTGATCGCCATAAGGCTCGACTTGTTGCAAAAGGTTATGCACAACAAAAAGGCATAGATTATGAACAGACTTTTGCTCCCACTTGTCGTATGACTACTGTACGTTTTTTATGTGCATTGGCAGCTCATTTTGGTTGGGATGTACATCAATCAGACATTGTTATTGCTTTCTTGAAGGGTGACATATTTGAGGAAGTTTATGTAACGCAGCCTTGCGGTTTTGTCATAAAAGGACAAGAGGACAAAGTGTGCAAATGTAACAAGGCTTTGAATGGGTTGAAGCAATCTCCTCGTGCTTCGTATGAGAAAGCTGACACTCATTTGGTCAAACAAGGCTTTCGTAACAGTCCAACAGAAAGCACATTGTATGTAAAGCGTGAGGGTGATGTACTTCTCATTGTGGTTCTTTATGTTGATGGTTTGTTGATCACTGGACCAAATGAGAGACATATTACTGAATTTTGAGGCTGATTTGAATGCTACTTTCAAGATGAAAGATTTGGGACTGTTGCATCATTACTTGGGTATACAGTTTAAGCAGTGTGATGGTGGTATTGCCTTGTGTCAGAAAAGTTACATAGAGACATTGCTATTTAAGTTTGGACTTGAGGATTGCCAACCTATTGCCACTCCCATGGAAACAGGTTTGAAGTTGAGTCTACATGATGCTGGCGATCCTGCTAATGTCACTCTTTGCCAAACTACTATTGGCTGCCTCATTTATGTATGAAACACGAGGCCAGATATTCAGTTTGCAGTCTCACAGGTCAGCAGATTTATGCATAGCTCAGGGTCTAAGCACTGGCAGGCTGTCAAGAGGATTTTTCGCTACCTTAGTGACACTTTACATCTTGTCTTGTTTTATCCCAAGGGAGGATCATTGCCGCCAGACTTACATGCTTTTTTGGACTCAGATTGGGTTGGTTGTTTTGACACGAGAGTGTCCACAAGTGGTTTTTGTTTCATGCTTGGGAGTTCATGTATATCATGGTTGAGCAAGAATCAACCTACCGTGGCCACTTCAAGTTGTGAGGCTGAGTACAAGGCACTCTTCACAGGTACGGTTGAGTGTGTATAGCTCAGACGCCTTATGGCTGATTTGGGTGTTGGACAGGACACTGCCAACACTATCTACACTGACAGTCAGAGTGCATTGGCAGTCGCGAGGAACCCAGTTTTTCATGCTTGCACAAAGCACATTGAGGTGCATTACCACTATGTCAAGGAGAGGCTCTCAGCAGGAGAGATCAGCTTGGCTTATGTGCCAACACAGGACAACCTTGCAGATCTTTTCACACAGGCATTGTCTCGTGAGAAGCTTGAAGCTTTCCGCGAAGATTTGGGCTTACTCCCCTTTGTGGACTGATCATGTCCTTACGGCATGGAACTTCCCTTTACGCATGTGCCATGTCCTTAGGGTATGGCACTTCCCTTTATGCATGTGCCAGCTCTCGTTCACCGCATCACTCCAGGGGGGATTTGTTACCATATACATGTGGTAGTGATGTGTGTGAACACACTAGGACCGCCGGGGCATTTTTTCCCTCTTTAGGAGGTTTTTTCCCTCGTGCATTGTATATATGCCCATCACTCTAGGGCTATCTATCTATCTTTCCATTGCACACAAAGTAACGCACTCTCTATTGTGTGCCTTGAGCTTCCTTTGTCTTCTCCAAGCTGTGTGCGTTTCTTTGCAACCCTAATTCCAACAACTATATCTTATGCACCTTGGAGGCCCCTACCATGTGACATAAGGAAAGGGCTTGGGGGGGGGGGGGGGGAGGCCAAGGCAAAGAAAGAGAGAGAATGGATTGGGTGCTAAGGAAAGGGGCATCTCTCTCTCTCTCTCTCTCTCTCTCTCTCTCTCTCTCTCCCTGTAAAATGTAATTTGAAGATTAGGACACCCACAACATTACAAAAAAAACATAGGTTTAGTGTAATTCCACCTACAAATTTCAAGATTTACCTCTAATTTTTTAAAATTTTTGTTTTCAGCAGCACTCACTCAACGATACTGAATTAGAAACATAAAAAATACAACATCGCCATGCTCCAACTTAGCCATGGATGCAAAAAAAATGACACTTAACGTCACAACCTTAACTTTTAAATTAAAAGACCACCTCCAAAGTTCAAAGAAACTACAAAGTTCAGAAAACCTAAATCAAAGTTTAGAGAATCTACAAAGTGCTAAGAAGTTTAGTGCAAAAACCTTCAAATTTCATAGTAAATTTGCCTCTTTTTTTTTTTTGGAAAAATCATAGTATAGACAAATGCTCGGAAAAACCTAAATCTAGTGTAATCTCACCTACAGCTTTAGAAAATTATCTCTATACGTACAAAGTATTAAAAAATTGAGTGTAAAAGCCTTCAAATATAATAAAGTTACCCCTAAAATTTCTCATACCTAAGTTTTTCATGTTTTTTGGGAAAAAAACATTGGGTCTCAACTCGATTTAGTGTAACCCCTCTTAAAAAATTTTATGATTTGTCTCAAAAATTCTAATTTTCCTTTAAGTGGTTTAAAAAATCTAGGCTATGTGTAATCCCACCTACAAATTTTGAGATTTACTTTTAAATTCTAAGTCAACCCGAAGGAAACCACAAAGCTCACAAAAATGTAGCGTAAAAACCTTCAAATATATCAAAGAGTTGTTGGAGTTGCCTCCCATTGTCCGCCTTTGCCATCTGTTGAGGTCCGCTCCTGCCTTGGGTATACACGCTTTCTGCCTTGGATTCATTGGATCAAATTTTTTTTATTACGTTGATTCTTGATTTTGTAGATGTCAATTGTCAATTCTCAATTCTCAATTGCAAATTTCATCGATTATTGATATAAAACCGATGTTTATTCTCCCTTCTCTCTGACTCTATGACAGCCCTCTCTCTCTCTCTCTCTCTCTCTCTCTCTCACACACACACACACACACGCACACACACACACACACACACACACACAGAGCATGATTTTCATGGACCATTCTCTATTTCTCAACACACTCATCCACACATAAAAGTATAGAATGGTTCTCTCTCTCTCTCTCTCTCTCTCTCACACACACACACACACACACACACACACACACACACACACACACACACACACACACACACACACACGCGCGCGCGCGCTCACGCACGCGCTCACGCACATGTATACACACAATGTGTCTAAGACATCCACAATAAATTATTAGACTCACATGGATGAATTGTCGAGCTCATTGCACTTCATTAATGCAATGCAAATGCGGAAGACCTCCGCAACGCTCCAATACCACAACAAATGGCACGCCAACTCTATCTCTCATACACACACCTGCAATGGCTCTCTCTCTCTCTCTCTCTCTCTCTCTCTCACACACACACACACACACACACACACACACACACACACACACATACTAACACGGATAAGCCGAGATCGAAGATCATTTACTGCATGGAAGGTTCATTGTGAAAGCGTGTTGAGAGAGGTTCATTGTGCAAGCGTGTTGAGAGAGGTTAATTGGGTGACACGAGAGGGGAGTTCTTCATGGCCTTGAAAATGCAAAGTAGAGCTACTCTTCAAGTGGCTTTCAGAAAAGAAGTAGTCAGCGGTCACCCTTTGATATTTGAGGATAGAAGTGAAACTCCATGGCCTTCCCAAGAACTGTAAATAATATAAATGTAGATAGAGTACTACTTTTTTGACTTTGAATTACCAAGTCTAAGTTTTAATCTTTTGATTTACATTGTAAGCAATCAAGCAATCAATCAATCAGAAAGTCTTTTCATTTTTTACCATCTAAGTACTTAACTCTTCACTTTTGCATTTCAAATGAAATATTTTCAAAGGTTTTCTTTGAAATGAACCAGAGTGTGACACGTGGAGGCTGTCTCCTTCCTTCAAAATTTTAAGCTGCATTATAAAGAGTATAGAGTATAGAAGTCTAGAACTTAAGGATATAGAACTTTTAAAGTAAGGTCCTATGAGGACTTATCGTTTTTGGCTTTCTAAAAGAAGCCTTAGTGCAGTGTTCGGAAAAATTCATTTTCACAAACATACAAAAATCCCTCCAAGACATCTGAACCAAAAATTTTACAATACTAGTTAGTATTTTTGCAAAATTACACTATTTTCCATGTATTTTAAGCGGAATTTTCTCCTTTTTGCCCTCCCCTCAACCGGCTACATTGATTTTGCAACCGGCTCAAGGCTAAGTTGAGGCACACTTTTCCCGAACACTGCCTTAGTGTTGAGTCGAGTTAGGCATCCTTCCAATGTTTTCAGTGCCAACGATGGAGACTCGTCTTAAATGTTGATGGAGTTTGTCAAATGGGTCCCTTTCATTTCATAGCCTTACAAGGGCTTTTTAAGACTTTGCCTTGTTTTTTTTTTTTGTCTTTGCTCATCTTATATTATTTTCAACATGAACACACAATTTATACTTGTTCTTTTTGCTTAGGATGGGACTACATTGCTTTTATTTTGTGTACCTTTTTATTTTTAAAGCTTTTAAAGAGTAAAGAGCTTTTTTCACAAGAACAAGCGATTGTGACTCTCTCTCTCTCTCTCTCTCTCTCTCTCTCTCTATATATATATATATATATATATATATATATATATATATATTGTATTTTTATTTCCCTCATATCTTGATTTCCTTTTTGGAAAGCCATCGTGAAATCTCACCTTGTTATTTTAAAGAAGGGGTCCACACCCCCGCCCCCAGACACTAGAATTTTAGGACTTAGAACTTTAGAACTTTTAAAGTGGGATTTACAGCTTAGGTATCTAGAGTTTCAAATTTGTAAAAGAGGCTCTAGAGTTTAAAGATGTAGAATTTTTTAAGTGGGGTCTAGAGTATAGGGCTCTAAATCTTAGGGTGTAGAACTTAAGGGTGCTTTTTTAATTCAATTCTATGTGCTTATGTTTTTTTTTTTTTGAAGCTTAGAGATGTAGAGATTTTAAAGTGGAATCTAGACTCATATCAAGGCCTAAAATTGACGATTCTATTTTTTTTGTCAAAGGCTATTTCGCCTATCAAAACAAGTGCTTAAAAAAAAACTCATGTCATTTGACATGCTAGAATCTCAAAATTGCGTGTCATTTTTTTTTTAATATCCTTAAGTTAACGTTATATATGGCAAATTATATAAGTTGATCGCATTACACAAAGCATATGAAAAGGGGCTTGAAAAATTGCATGTCAAAAAAAAGTTTCTATTATGTCTGGCAGGCCTGGTGATTTTATCACTTGTTTACTTTTTAAGTGCTCGATTGAGCTTGAACTCCATTAATCACAAAGATTACACACAAACATGGAATCTCTTTTGCATAGGGATCTTCATTAAAAAAAATACATCAAAGGATATACTACCTCCATGACTACTTTTTCTTGTGAAGTTTGCAATTCTTATTCCTTCTACAAAGGATGTTGTCAGAACAAAATTTGTATCCAGAAGCTCACACCTCTTTTGAAAGAGTAATGCATTTTTGGACTACCAGACTACTCTCAATATTGTAGCTCTTACTATGCATATGTCAATCAGAAGATCCTCATTGTCGATGCGCCTAGAGCCCATATCAAGGTCGCATCTAAAGAAGGGAGTTTCCAAATGTGTGCACCCACTTGTAGACTATGCCCGTGAAGACTCTGATTACAGGACATCCCCATAACAGGTGCGTGAGGGTTTCATTCAGATGCTTGCATCTGACATAGATATCTTCGGCTAGACCTCTTGCTTTACCCTTATCTCCGGTTGACACAAATCCAAAGAGTACCTTCCAAAGGAAAACTTTGTCTCTCTCCTCGCATTTAGCCTTCTAGATGTTTCCAACTACTTGACTCCATTTGCTTGCTGCCCACTTTCTAGGCCAGGTCATGTTGAGGTGTTCGATCCAAACCTCTGTAGAGCAAAGCTTTTCATAAAAAAAATTGGTCTTGGGCGAGCAAAATAGTCTTTCTCCAAGCCATTTCCAAGCTTTCCAATCAAGCGGTGTGGAGCAAGGAGGAAGGGTTAGGTTCGAGATTTTTTCAAGTAATCTTCAGATGAGGATCTCCTCCTGGAGTGAGACATGATGCACAACTTTAGATGCTCCAAGAATTGCCAATCCCCTTTTTGATGATTCCAAAAAGAATTCAAGGTGTCAAAGCCCTTGTTGTTAAGATTCCTTGCTGTTTCAATCCAATGGTTATTAAGGCCCAAGCCTTCCACTATGGGATCCCAAGGAGACTGTTGGGATTCAGGCCAACTGGCCGAACATCCCACTTACTACTAACCCATCTACTAACTTAACCATGTATACACTTATTCTTTAATACAACAAAATAAAGAGTTGCAACAGGATAACGTTGTTGTGCGCTCCACCCAAAGCAGGTCTCTCTCTCTCTCTCTCTCTGCTCTCGCACTTGCACTCGCATACACTTCTCGCAACACCTTGAATTGGTATCAAAGCACCGTTTGTGCTTGCCGGTTTCGCGTCCGCGTGCGCACGCACTTTCAAAAGTGCAAATAGGTTTCCGATTTCGGCATTGGCAAATTTAGCGTTCTGAGAGCGTTCATCAGGTGTGCTGCGGTTTTCCCCTCCTTTTGAAGCTGTTCGTGCAGTCAAAAGCTTCATCCGAGCTACACTTCAGGAGTTGTATTTTTCAACTCCACTTTTGCTACAGCTACAGGTACAGGACACGTGTGCAGGTTGTTCAAAGACTATTTTGGGATGGTATATAGCCGCTTTATGGCTATTATGTGCTATTGAGATGGTGTTTATGGGCTGATTAGGAGCACTTTTTGGCATCAACATTGTCTTAGGTTTTTCAGGCATCCATCTCCTCACAGGTTCTTGCATACATACAAGACATCCAGGTTTCTTACAGGTTGCAGTGTTTAGCATCAACACAGATTTCAGTGGGAGTATTTGATGCACATATGCATTGTTTTGGCACTTTTGATAGTGCTTGAGCTCTTTTGAGAGCGGTTTTACTCCCCGCAGGGATTTGTTTACTGCTTGCACATTTTGTTTGGCGCCTGTTTGAGCGCGTATACTGCACCTTGCAGTATTGTTGACAGTGGATGTACGTTGAGTTGTGGAAACTACCATATGTACCTTTTGTGGAGCCGATTTGGCTTGTTTCTGGTAGTCACGACCGTTTCTGAGACTCGGTTCGGAGGTCCTTTCTGAGACTGGGCTAGTTTCTTGTCTGCATAACCTTTTGTGAGGGTCGATAGCGTGAGGTTTTCTTGAGCTGGGGGATTCTCGAATGTTGAGATCCTTTCGGTGATAAAGGTTGTTGGAGTACCCTTTTTTCATGGCCTCGCCATAGCACATGTATAGAGAGGGCTTGGGTCAGCTTTTTACTTTTTATGCACAGTTAGTGGTTGATGCGCATGTCTTATGCTCTGAGAGCATTACTTTTTATGCGTTACTGATCTCTTGTGACAATTTTGGATTGATATTTTGTCAGCTTTTCTGGGGAAACTCTGCCAAATTTTTTCCAGAATTGTTTATCGCCATATATATTTAGCTTGCATCGATGTCATCTAGTGGTGAAAAGGATATTTACAATATCCAAAAATTTGATGGGACAAATTTTGCTATCTGGAAAGAGCAGATTCAAGATGTTCTTATACAAAAAGGCCAGTTGGATCCTATCATGGAGCACCCAGAGGGCGAGTATACAGATGTTGAGTGGGAGAAACTTGATGCTAAATCCAAATCTACCCTCCGTTTGCATTTGGCCGAATCTGTGTACTTTACTACAGTTGGAGAAAGAACTGCTAGAGATGTATGGGATAAGTTGTGTTCCAGTTATGAGAACAAAAGTACCACTAATAAGTTTTTCTTGATCATGAAGCTGTTTGACCTTCGTATGAAGGAAGAGGGCACTATTTCTACTCGCATTAACGAGTTCAATATCATTTTCACTCAGTTGACCACTCACGGTTTGGTCTTCGATGAGGAAATTAAATGTATCTTCTTGCTATGGAGTTTACCCTCGTCTTGGGATACGTTCTGTACTCCGATTAGCAACTCAGCACCTGTTACCGGTCTAGTGTAGAATGACGTCCTTGGGAGTGTGTTTACCTAGGAGATTTGCAGGAAAACTCTCGAAGGCAAGAAGGATGGTGATGTGTATGTTGCTAGTGATAGACAGAGGGATCGCACTCAAAGTCGTGCCAAAATCAAGGAACGTGGGGACTCACGCAGTAAATCTCGGGGTTGTATGCGTAATGTCGAGTGCTATCACTGCCATAAAAAAGGGCAGTGAAGAAGGATTGCAGGAAATGGCCGGAAAGCAAGAAGGATAAACAATCCGATGAAACTTCTAAGTCTGATGATTCAAACAAGGGAAAAGAAAAGTTAGAGGAGATCAATGTGCTAGAGTCCTCAAATGCTCCTATTGTAGAGACTCTTCCAGTGGTTGTTATGCCACTTACATCTAACGTATTGGTCTTCACAGCGATCTACCTGTCGAGGCTCTTGTTACAGAAGATGTGCAGTATGCACAGAATTGGATAGTAGATTCTGGTGCGAGTTTCCATGTGACACCACATAGAGAGTGATTCTCTACTTATTCTCACTCTTGTGGCAAAGTGAGACTTGGTGATGCTTATGAACTAGACATTGAGAGTGTCGGAAACGTCAAATTGCATCTAAGGAATGGCATGCACTTTAATTTATGTAATGTCAGACATGTGCCCAAGTTTACTAAAAGCTTGATTTCTGTTGGTCAGCTTGATGATTTGGACTACAACACCACGTTTGGCAATGGTTCATGGATAGTACGCAAAGGTAATCTTGTTGTACTCAGAGGTCAGAAGCATGGTACCTTGTATTCCATGCATGTGTTAGATGTTGGTCATGATTACATATCTATAGCCAAGCTACCGTCTACTGAGTTGTGGCATTGCCAGCTAGGTCATATTAGCCAAAAAGGAATGAGAACTCTGACTCGTTTTGGCTACTTACACATCTTGTCTGATGTTGACTTTCCTATTTGTGAGCACTGTATCTATGGCAAACACTAGATCCGTGCACTTACCATTGCGTCAAAAGTGAGCTGAACCTCTAGATTTAGTGCATAGTGATGTTTGTGGTCCTATGTCAACCAAATCTCTAGGGGGGGTCATCTATTTTCTGACATTCAGAGATGACTCTACTTGAAAGGTGTGGGCATATCCTTTGAAACATAAGGATCAAGTTCTTCCTGTGTTCCAAAAATTTTAAGCACTCGTTGAGAATCAGTCTAGCAAGAAACTCAAGAGGTTGCGGACTGACAATGGTGAAGAGTATGTCTCCAAGGAGTTTGACAATTTCTGTGCTAAAAGGGGGATTAAAAGGCATTTTACTACACCATACACACTAGCTCAGAATGGAGTTGTTGAACGCATGAATCGTACGATTCAAGAAAGAGTCACAGCTATGCTTTCTAGAGCAAATCTCACACAAGGCTTTTGGGCAGAAGCCGTCTTGACCGCAGTGCACATTATAAATCGTTCGCCTAGTATGCCATTGAATTATGAGATTCCAGAAGAATCATGATCTAAATGTAAGCCCCACTATGACCATCTACGTGTTTTTGGTTGTGAAGCTTATGCTCACGTGCCTAAACAACTTTGCCAAAAGTTAGAGCCAAAGTCACACAAATGTATTTTCATTAGATATGGTGCAGATGGAGAGATGGGATATCGTCTCTGGCACCCGGAATCTCGTCGAGTCATCCGTAGTTCAAATGTGATCTTCAATGAGTCGAAGATGAATAACAACCTATCAAGGAAATAAGAGTCACTTTTGAGGATGTTGCCTCAGTGACAGTGAAATCAACTCAGCGGGCTAGTGATGTACCTTCCACTAGAAATGCTCCAGAGGGAGCAGATAGCAATGGTCAAGGAGTGAGACGGTCCACTAGAGTCTTGTCCACCTGCATGTTTTGAGCCAGGTCTTGATTACATCATGTTGACCGATTGCGGTGAGCCAAGCTGCTACCAAGAAGCCATGATGACGCATGATGTGGTGAAGTGGGAGCAGGTTATGGAATCTAAGTATAACTCGATTCTGGCTAATGACACTTGGGACTTGGTAGAACTGCCAAATGATGCGAAAGCTTTACCTTGCAAATGGGTTTACAAGAAGAAATTTACCTCAGGTGATCCAAATCCAAAGTACAAGGCTAGACTTGTAGCCAAAGGGTTCAAACAGCAAAAGGGAGTCGATTTTGATGAAATCTTCTCGCATGTGGTCAAGATGACAACGCTTACAACCGTACTTGATCTTGTAGCGATTGAGGACATGGAACTTGTCCAAATGGATGTGAAGACAACATTTCTTCATGGGGATCTCGATGAGGATGTTTACATGCAGCAGCCTGAAGGGTTTGTTCAGGAGAACGCATCCCGTGAGTAGCTAGTATGTAAGATCAAAAAGGAACTTTATGGCTTAAAGCAGGGTTCAAGGCAGTGGTATCATAAATTTGATGCATGTATGAGGTCTCAAGGAAATAAAAGGAGCGAAGAGAATCACTACTTGTACACAAGAAAGCTAGATGATGGCTCGCTGATCATTCTAGTTTTGTATGTTGATGACATGCTTATAGCTGGGAAATCCATTGCGGAAATTGCCAACTTGAAGAAAACACTTAGCAATAATTTTGCAATGGAAGATTTGGGGGATGCTACACACTTTCTTGGCATGCGAATCAAAAGAGATTGCAAACGTCGTATTCTTGAGTTATCTCAGGAAACATACATTAAGAAAGTTTTGCAGCATTTTAATTTGTAGGGGAGAAAGCATTGAGTATCCCAATGCAGGCATTCTTGAAACTCAGCAAGGAAGATGCACCCAAATCTGATGCTGAGCGAGCTGAAATGGCTAAGGTACCATATTCTTCGGCAGTGGGTAGTCTCATGTATGCTATGGTGGCCACAAGACCAGACATTGCTTTTACAGTGGGAGTAGTGAGCCGATATATGGCAAATCCTGGTAGAAAGCGTTGGGAAGCAGTGAAGCACATTCTTAGGTACCTCAAAGGTACGGTCAGCAGGTGTTTACGCTTCGGGAATAGTGATGCATCCATCGTGGGTTATGCGGATGCAGACTATGCGGGTTGTGTCGACAATAAAAGATCGACAGCTGGCTATGTCTTCATATTTGCTGGAGCAGCAGTATCTTGGAGGTCATGTCTTCAAGATTGTACGTCGTCTTCCACTACGGAAGCAGAGTACGTTGCACTATCCGGATGCAAGTAAAGAGGTTGTATGGTTATCTCGCTTGGTCAGAAATCTTGGCATTGATGAGACTCCAGTGATATATTGTGATAGTCAGAGTGCTCTTACGTTGGCAAGGAATCCCGTGTTTCACTCCAAATCGAAACACATTGAAGTAAGGTATCATCTCGTGAGAGATTTCTTGGCCAAAAAGCTCATTGATTTGGTCAAGGTACACACTGATGACAACCCAGCAGATGCTTTGACGAAAGGCTTAGTTTTGGAGCGGTTTACACATTGCAGTGAGTTGATGGGTATAGGTTGAAGCCACTAGATTGCTTCATGGTTGTACATACCAAGTCACTTGGGCTGCGTTGGCCTTCAAGTGGGAGTTTGTTGGGATTCAGGCCAACTGACCGGACATCCCACTTACTACTAACCCATCTACTTACTTAACCATGTTTACACTTATTCTTTAATACAACAGAATAAGGAGCTGCAAAACAGGATAACAATGTTGTGCGCTCCACCCAAAGCACGTCTCTCTCTCTCTCTCTCTCTGCTCTCGCACTTGCATTCGCACACGCTTCCCGCTGCACCTTCAAAGACCAGTGTCTGGCTGTATCTTCCAGCACCTAGTCTCTTCCTTCCACATGAACGCATTTGCGTCTTTACCATATATTTCAATAAATTTCTCAGTAAATCCACCTAATTGAGCCCTTACACAGATGAGGAGAGAAGTCTGTTTTGTATGTTGAGGCTGGACCATGAGCCACCTTTAGACCTCATGCGGGCTTCCATTACCATTTCTCTTGCCATACAAGCTCACCTCTCTTTTGAAATGGCAAGGGTACAAAAAATTTAGCACGTAAAGCCAAATCATGTGTGACATGGTCAAGGATACCTGGAGCTTTTAGTTTAGCAATACACGCCCATTTACCCCATTGCCATAGTCTTCCTTCAGTCAGCTTGTTTCTCCATAAAAACTCCTTAATTGGCTTCAAGAAGGAAGTGCCTTCCCCAACAGGCACCCCTAAGTATTGGAAGATGTCTTAACAACCTCTCCAGTCCAACCTGAAGAATCAAAATTATCTTCTTCTGACAAAGAGAAGTCTTGATTTTTCTATGCTACATCGAGACCCTGATGCTGTGTCAAACATTTGGACAATCTCCAAGGCTTTTTTAGCATTATTCCTTCCACTTGGAGGAAGAGTAATGAGTCACCAACAAACATCTCAATAAGTAGTTCTTTACCATTTTGGATTTGAATCCCTTTAATCTCTTCTCTTGCTGCCTCTTGCTCCAACATAGCAATTAGCGGGTGGATGGAGGCTGCGAACCAAAGCAGCGCTAAGGGGCACCCTTGACGAATGGACCTCTTGACATCAAAGAGCCAACTATTCTTAAATTGAAGAGCACTTCTGAGGAGCTCCCTTCCCCAAGAGTACTTAAAACTTGACAAATTCTTAGACGGAACCCCAAAGTCTACAACGTTTCTTGCATAAATGACCAGGTTATCCTATCATATGCCTTATTTAGGTCCATTTCTTGAACTTGGCATATTCCATACCAATCATGGCCGCCAAGATGTTATCATACATTGATCTATCTTTAATAAATCCATTTTGGTGGAGAGAGATAACCTCAGCTAATACATGGGTCATTCTTTTAGCAATGAGTTTAGTCAACACCTTGTACACCACTCTCATCATTGTGATTGGTCTCCAATGTTTGAGTTGAGAGCATGCTAATTGCTTGGGGATGAGCTTAATTATTCCTTTCTTCACACTTGATTCAAGCATACCTTTAGTGAAGGCTCTGTTGACCATAAGCAAGAAAATGGGTCCAGAATTTCCCAAAACTCTTGACAAAATTTGACCATGATCCCATCCCATCTTGGTGACTTTTCTTTGCCTAGGTTTTTGAGTGTCATCCAACACTCATCCACGGTAAAGAGTCTCTCCAAGTAGTTCGTTCGATCTGATTCCACTAATGTTGGGGTGGTTGTAAAAATCTTAGCCCTGGCTTCTCTAATTATGGGAGAGGGAGAATCTTCCTTTCCAATGATTTGGCTGAGATTATCTAACATCTTGCCCATCTAATCAAGGTTGTTGATCAAAGAAGAGATGATAGCCTATTGTTTTCTTAACTTGATTGTTATGAGTAATGTGTTCTTGTTGACCTCCTAAGTCTTAATGCTCCTCTCCTTGGCATGAAGCATAAGGATATTAGTCTCCTCCATTTCCTTTCCATGCAAGGTCTTCTTGATCTTCAGTCATTCCATATGATCTTGGTCAGAGGCCTTGCCTTGCATTTTCTTTTGGCCTAGCTCTTCAAATCTAGATTTGAAGATTGAAATTGCATGGTTGTTAGCCTTTTTGAGCATTGGTCCAACTCTCTTGGTTATAACCTCCGTTATTGCCTATAGCATTATCCCACAATGATTTGGAGCCAAAATATGCAAATTTAAGTACTTCTTTCTATTTTAAAAATTATTTACAAAACATTTGTTATTTTTCATGAATAATTGTAACAAAAAATGATAGATATTTTATCATTAAATTAATAACACCCACGTGATTAACATAAATGATCATGCTTAACAAAATTAGAGAGAGAGAGAGAGAGAGAGACAAAGCGATGAATGAGCGACACAAAAAAAAACCTTTTTATAGAATAAAATATACAACATGCTTATGAATTATCTTCTAAAAGATCTTTACAAGTAGCTTTATCTAAATCTAAACCCATAGCTCCTAAATCAATAAAGAGAGAAATTGAATTGTAGTTTGTTGATGTGTTTGCTTCATCATCACTAAATCTTTTCCATAAGTCAGTCCTTTCCTTGAGGATGTCTTGGCTCAGTTCTTTCATAACCTGAGACATCAGAGCCTTAAAGTGAGCATTTTTAAACAGATTTGGATAGGTGATAAGTAACTTCTTGGCACCCTGTGTGGATGATGTAATTCTTCTAAAGAAAATACCAAGATTCCAAGAAGAGGAAAATGATTTGAGAGACTTTCATTCACGAGGACTTGCATAAGCAATGAAGAAGGCACCCAGTCTCCACTGTGAGAGAAATAGAGCATGTCTAGTCTGGAGGCAGATTGGGAGGATTGGAGACTGTGGTAAGTGAACCCTATGTCATCCTTTCAAGGGCTAGTCTTCCAGGCATCAACCAGAGTCCATTTATCCTCCAAGGAAACCCATTTCTTACACTCACCCCCAACAAGAATGCTTGAATGTCCCTACCTATCTTGTGTGGAACAAACCATATTAAAGTCTCCCATCAAGAAAATTTGTGAAAGGTCATTCCATAACATCAACCTGCCTTTGGAATCATTAGGAGCGTAAAGGTTGACAATAGTGAGCTAGTTGTTATGTACTTTAATAGACACCGCAAGAGTCCACTCAGTCGGGTGTTGCAAAATAGCTTTTGGCTCTAGATCCTTGTGAACTCCTGTCATCACTCCACTAAAACCATAAGGAGCGGTGTCGTAAAAGAACAACGGTTCAAAAAGCTTTTTTTTCTTGGAACTGAGGCATCAAGGTGGTGTTCCTACTGACACCTACAATTAATATATTTTCTCCTCTTCATATATTTCCAAAGCTTTTCTTGCTTCTCTTTTGTTCTTATGCCCTTCACATTCTAGGATGTGTAGTGAGGGGTTCATGGGGAGAGAGGGACAAATTCCTCAACATCCCGACGCCTACCTAGTCTTTGCACCTCTGGTCCTAGGAGAATCATGAGGCTCTTGAGAGTCAACGGATTTCTTTTCTACCAGCACTTCAAAGGGATTGCAGAGAGGGATCCAAAAAGTCCCTCCTTTCAGTGGAGCGGGGGTGGAGAGGTGCCTTTCCCTTTTAAGGCACTAGTAGCTTCCAGTGTCATGGATTCTCCTGCCTCCACCCTATTGACCCTCTTCAACCCTGGGACTTGCATGATTGACCTAGTTGTTACTGTTAGAAGTTTAGGTGTAGAAGAAGAAAAGACAAATGCATTTTCATTTGGGAACTCGTGGATATGCAATGTGGCACTTTTCTCTAGGGGATTCATTCTGTTTGGGTTGAGTTTGTGGGTTTACCTAGTTGGCTCTGGGATAACATCAGGATGCTTGCCAGTCAACTGGGAACCCCTTAAGTTTGTTCCTAACAAGAGGGAAGGTTTGTATAGGATGGAAGGTTTCTAGGACACCACCAAAGAGCATGGTGATCAATGTTGGAGATGGGCTCATAACAATTCCTCTCAATTTCGAGACCTACTTTGGGGCATGCTTTGAGTGTGACAAATTTGGTCACTTTGCCAAGGATTGTCCCATGAAGGCTACAATAAGTACCAATCCTAAAGTGCGAGATTCCATTAGAGGGGATAGCAAATCAAGTCCTTGTTAGGGAAGCAGTTGTGGAAGAGAGTGAGAAACGGATACGGAAAAATGAAGAGACGAAAGCAAGGGAGGAAAAAGAGGCCATGATTTATGACAAAGAAGATACAAAAATGCAGGAGAAGACTGAGTTGGTGAAGCTAAATCGAATGGAATCCCTGCAATGAAGTTGGCTTCTAATGCAGATAAAGGGATAAACAAAAATCCGTCGTCTGCGGATGTTGGGAATGTAAATGCAGGGAAAGGGAAAAATGTTGCGTCGACTGATGTTGGCTCGTGGGCGATACCTAAAAAGACAGTAAAAATTCACTCCACCTTCATCCCGTAATTATGTTCCTCTCGTTAACGCCAATAAGAATGTATCATTTAAGCAGCTTCCCTGCAATGACAATCGCACGTTGATTGGAGCTTGGGAAAAAGCGAAACACTCTTATAAGGATGTACTTTTGGGCGAGGCTTCCACTTCTCAGGCAGTCTCTATGGACAAGTTTCCTGCTTTGACTCAGCGAATGGGTTCTGGCATGGATGTGGTGGATGGAGATGTCCATATGGGTATCTCGACTTGATCCTTCCGTTTCGTGCCATTGTAAATATGGTTTTAATGCATAGTCGCATTAAATGCATTTCATATAATGTGTGTGGATTATGTAACGTGGACAAATGGCAACTGACCTGGCACTATGTACATACATGTAAGGCAGATATCGTGGTTTTGCAAGAGCACAACCAGCATGACTTTGTTGGTCAGTGTTCTTATTTCGCAGGTTACTGGATTGCATATGCTGGTTTGCATGATTACTCCGGTTTATTGATGTTGGTTCGGCATGAGCTTCAGCCATTTCTCTTGTATAATGATCCGAACGGCCGTTGGATGGTGATTCAATGCTTGTTGAATGGTCAGGTGTATGAATTTGGCCGTGTTTATGCGTATACATCATCTGGACAAAGGGCTGCTCTATGGCGAGACATCTCTTCTCGCTAATGGACCTCGAGTTCATTCCTTTGTGGTGATTTTAATAATACCCCTGAGATGGATGATAGTACCACTGGCAATTCACATATGTTGTTTACGGAAAGACAAGAATGGGATAATCTCTTTGTTGTTACTCAAATGACTGATATATGGCAGCGACATTTGCATCCAAATGCATCTGGTTTTACTTTTCAGCATGTTGCCCATTCTTCTTATCGAGCGCGGTTGGACAGATGGTATTTGCTTAATTTGCAACAATATGAGGAATTTGTATGTGAGGTCAACATCAATTACACCTTGCAGTTATCGGATCATTACCCTGTTTTGCTAGATGTGAGTTTTGGGCAGACTCGTTGTGATCGGGCTCTTCCCCAGAAACGTCTGCCACTTGTCAATAATGCTTATCTCACACATGAGGTTTTTCGGGGAATGATCTCTGAGGTTATTCCCCCTCTGCTGGTTCATATGCATCTTGATCTTGATGCCGCTTGGTATCGCTTTGTTATGAGGTTGCAAAGTGTTATTTGTGACTATGGCAAGCACTACTTGCAGTGCACTCGAGGGGAAGTCAAAGATGCAAAACGTGCTTGTCAACGACTGCAAGAGTTGGCTGATTTGTGCCCTCTGTCTAATTCTGAGATGTCGGAGCTATGTGAAGCCTCTGTGTGTATTCAGCGTAATGACAAGCGAAATCTTGCTAAGTGGCAGACGCGTGCTCGTCAACAGGCCTTTATGGACAAAGGCTGTGCTCCAAAGCAATTTTTTAAGCATTTACATCATTCAAGAATCTCATGTGCAATCAAGCGCGTTATGCTTTCCTCGAGTGTTTGGACTTCTTCAAAGCAGGAACTTGCAGATGCCATGGTTATCGACAGGTGTTTGCTGCTCCTTCTCAAACATCTTTGGCTGCTTGCCATGCGCGTCAATTGATGCTTTCCTTTGTTACTCCAATTGTATCACCGCAAGATGCATGTGGTCTTGAGGGCCCCTTCACTGCTTCAGAATTGCATAGTGCGTTGCTTGCTTTGGGCCGCTGGCGGTCTCCCGGTTGGGATGGGCTTACTGTGGAATTTTTCCTTTCCTTCTAGGAGGATCTTGAGCATCCAGTGCTTTACATGATTAATGCGGCATGGGAGAAACAAGATTTTCCGACATCTTGGAAAGAAGGTTTACTTAAATTGCTGCCTAAGCAAGCGCTTTGTGAGCGATTCTCTCATTGGCGTCCGATTACTTTGATGCCGGTGGTTTATAAGATATTGGCTAAGATGCTGGTGCACCGCATTAAGGACCATCTTTTTGCAGGACTCCATCAGGCTCAATATGGTTTCATTCCACGTCGCGAGATTATGGATAAGCTGGCTAATGTTTTGACTGGCATGGAGTACGCTAAGTACACTCAGCAAGATGTGTTGGTTATGCAAGTTGACATTGAAAAGGCCTTTGACATTGTACAGTGGGACTTCATTGCTGCCACCATGACGTGTTTAGGGTTTGGTCCTAAATTCGCCAATGTTGTTTATTTTTTGTATGCATGTAGCACGTCTTCAGGGATATTAGAAGGTGAATTAACTGAATCTTGGCCTCTTGGTTGTTCGGTCAGGCAGGGCTGCCCTCTTAGTGCTCTGTTGTATGCTGTTGTTACTCACCCGTTGTTGACTTATCTTGATCACTCGACCACTGTTCAGAGTCTGCATGGTCTGCGGTTACCTTCGGGTCATACATTCGTTGGCCAGGCGTACGCTAATGATTCATTATTTATGCCTCGTAATCAGTAGGCGGATGTCAAGGTGATTATGGAAGCCTTGGAATTGTTTGGCATTGCGGGTGGGCTTAAAGTCAACTTTTGTAAATCGAAGCTTCTGCCTCTCCGTTCTTGTGATTGGCATAGTCTGTTGTGGCCAGGTGAGATTGTGTCTTCAAATGTGATCACTAGGCATTTGGGTTATCCAGTTGGATGGAATGTTACTCACTCTCAGAAAGTCAATCGGGTCATGCAACGCTTGAATGTCAAATTGCATTACTGGAAGATTTCTACTTGGCCCTTGCATGTTCGTCTGCAAATTGTTCAGCGTATCTTGTTGGCATATGTTCAGTTCTTTTTGCCATTGATGCATTGGCCTCGCCGATGTCTTGATTCTCTTATGTCGAACATTATGTCCCATTTGTGGCGGACTCATGCTACGAAAAAAGGCTTACGCTTGATGTCGATGGAGAAGCTTTGCACTCCTAAACGTTTTGGTGGACTTAATATCTTGGATTTGCGCAGGCATGTGTTTACACGGAAAGCTATGTTGTTGCCCATTCTTGTGCAACAAATTCAGCCTTGGACTTTGATGTTTGCATTCCTCGGTCAGCACCTTGTTACTTCTGCTTTTGGCCATTGGCAACCCTCTCTTTGGGAGGTGGTTTTTGGCAAGATGGAAGGACACATTCCTGGATGTCCACTTGCTTCCTCTTTAGTATCTGCTTGGAAAGAGGTTACAATGCATTTATCGTGGAATCCTCGGTAGGAAGGTGATTCCATCCGATTGGAAAGTCTCCATTGGAGCGGGGCATTCTCTCTTACTTTGGTTGACCACTCGCCTCGTCAGGCTTACTTTGTCTCTGGTCGTGGCATTTGTGTGGTTGAGGATGTGGTCGATGAGGCTGGATATACTTTTGAGTTTTCCATTGCTGCTCGTCGTTTTGGGTTGGGCATGCATTACCGTCAATTTTGGAGAGAGCTTCAAAGCATGTTGCTCGACTTTTTGCCTGTTTCACCTTTGTCTGATGGTGATCGCATGTTTGATTGGGCCTTTCGGGAAATGCCTTTTCGAGCTATTTCTGCAGGTCGAATTTATGCTATTCTTCTACCACGACCATGGCTTGGTGGTCATTATAATGCCATTTGGCATATGCACAAATCTGACATCTGGTGGAGGAGGCTCCTCTCTGCCTTGTGGAAAAGCCATTTGCCTTTGAAGGAGCATCTGTTTCTTTGGTGCTCTTTGCTTGGAGTGCTTCCCGTTGGCACTTTTCTTCGGGCGCGTCATATTCGTCCTTCTTGTTGCATTCGTTGCTCGATTGCAGAAGAGGATATTTGTCACTTATTGTGGCATTAGGAAAAAAATGGACTCTCCATGGGCCTTGTAAGAATCCCTAATTTAAAGGAAGCCTGCCAAGATTAAGGGGGACAAAGGTTTTGAATGGGGCTATTTTGGTAGGGTCTCCTCCACCTTTGACCCCTAAAAAGGTTGGGGGGGGGGGGGGGGGGGGGGGGGGGGGTAACCATTTAAAAAGTAGGAAAGGGGGGGATAAACCATTTGAGAAGTAGGGGGGTAGGGGGTCTTCTCTCTCTACCTTTTTGGCCAACTTGTAAGTGGCCTCTTAACTCTCCCATGCCACCTAAGCAAATCCGTGGGTCAAAGAGGTCAAAAAAATGACTTTTTTCAAAAACTTTCAAAAGAACTCTATTCCCCTCTAAAAAGTACCCCCAACATATACACATAATAATTAAAAAAAAATTTAAGTTAAATTACTCAAAATTCAACATTTTTTGACTCCCTCCAAACTTTTAGAAAATTCCCCCCAAAATTGAAAACTCTCTCTCCTAATCTAAGCTCCTCTCCTACACCCATCCCCCTTGCACCTGCCCCTGCTGCTGCACCTACGCACCCATCTCTCCATCCTTCAAGCTCCATCTCTCCATCCTACAAGCTCTATCTCTCCATCCTTCAAGCTCCATCTCTCCATCCTACAATGCCTCTTGACGACGTGACCAATGTCCCAGCAAGCTCTTCACGCAGTAGGTCTCCAGGGCTTTTCCTACGCCTACCTCAAGAGTATGTTCCGACAAAGGAAACATGCTTGGGTACATTACCTTCAGCCAACGAACGCCGCGCTCAAGGGGAGAAGAATGTGGATCTCTGGACAGACGGATGCTTGTATCCAAAGGATCCTTCTCTCAATGTTCATCCGTCTTTTACAAACATTCCATCACTATTGCAATACGTTGGAAATGGAGAGCAAGGTTTGTTGTGCTATTGCAAGAGACTCAACAAACACGAGATTGCGCGGTCCGAGATCTACTTGCGTCATTGGCAGTTGCTCAATGGGAGTTTCCACAATCTTCAAGCTCAGATGCAAACAGCTACTAGTGCGCTTGAGGAGGCAAAGAGCACCATCACAACCAAGGAAAATGTAATTAAAAAGCTTGAGGATACTCTTTCACACATGAAGAGTACTGCCATGGGAGGTAGGGTGAGGAAACGAGAGTTGTCCGAAATTCAGACTCTTGCACCACATGGAGGTGCAAGAAAACGAAGGGTGACAGCTATGAGGTAACATGTTCTATCCCTCATGTTGTTTAAGTTTAATACGGCTCATCATTGTTGTTTTGGGCAATAGGAACTTCGTCCAAGAAACGTGCGGCGGCGAGAATGCGTCAGCTAGGGCTACTTTACTTCATTCTTGTTTCAACAAAGAGGATTTTATTGGGATGCTTGATGCTCCAGAGACAAAACACTTGAAAGACGCAATCACTAAGAGAGTTCTTAGAGATTTTTCTAATATTGTCACTGATCTAGATGTTCAGGATATTTGTGATGCTGTTGGGATTAGTACCAAGGGCTATCAAGCAATACATCAAGTGTTAAAAGATGCATTAAGAAGTCGAGGAGTCACGGAAAACCTATTGAAGTTCCGAAAGAGACACGTGAAGTCCTTGCATGGATTTTCAGTAGAATCCCATGGGTCACAGAGGTCATTAAAGCTCAAATAAACGGTGAGAAGCTCATGGTTCCAGGACGTGGGGAGTTTGATGTTGAATGGCATTTAGGTGGTGATCTAAAGACCATAAAGTGCATGCTTGGATGCAAACAAGGTGCAAATTCTTTACTTCCCTGTCCATTCTGAACGAAAGGGCACAAGACAAGTCGAGAACCTCAAGTGGAAGGTCAGGACGATGATAATGATGACCATATAAATAGGGAGTGGCAAAGTTCGGTTCTTTCATGTGATATGCTGCAGGTGCCCAATTGGGATAGCAAAGATCCTGGGTGGAACCCCATAATTCCCTTCTCCCTCAACAATGTTCACTTTTGCACATTGCATGCGTTTATGCGAATATTTGATAGCATCTTAAAGCATCACATTGATTATGCTTTCACAATGAAGCCCCTTCAACGGTCAAAAGACTCCTTGCAGGGGGTGGAGACGCTCCTTAATGAGATTGGATGTCACCGATCAAGGGTGAACATTGTAGCAGAGACTTGTAGGGAGAAGACATATGAGGTGGCACAGAAGGTTTCCATGAATGGAGCCAAAGCACGTCGATTTTTCAAGAAGATGTCAAAGTCTCCAATGCAGGTATCCAAGGCAAGTGTCGATCTAGCAAGTGAGAAGCGGTGGGAGTTGTGGAAAGATTTGTGTTCATGCACGACACGACGGACAAAGATCCCAATGTGGAGGTTGCTAACCAACGCAAGCTAGTATGGTCATCCTTTCAAAAGGTTGTGCAATTGATGAATCTTTCAAGCACCATCGTTGAGCAGCGAGAGGAGTTCAAGAAGGTGCTTTATGAATTCACAAAGGCCGCTAAGGACGGATGGTCTAAAAGTAAGATTACACACTACATGGTTTGTTTTAACGGACTTAATACATATGCAATGTTTGAAAATGTAACTTTTCTATTCGCTTATCTCCTTTTTGGTTGTTTTAGCACATTCTCTATGCGCATGGTGCATACTTCATGGACCGCTATGGTTCGCTTTATATATGGAGTACACAAGGCATGGAGAAGTCCCACTATCGAGCAAAAGGAGTCTACTTCAAGAATACTCGGCATGGTGGTGGTAGTTCACACTCCAACTACCTCCAAGAGATGTTTAATTGGTTTTTTAGGCACACCGTTGGGAGAACTCGTACTATTTAGAAAGCAAGAGAATCGATGTTAGCAAAGCAATTACGCAACGCTTCCCGTACTGCAGCATCCGAGAAGTGGAGACGCTCGCGAGCGTCCCTTGGCCACGAAGCTTGGCGTGCAACTAAATATAAAAAAGTCAGCGTTTGGGCGTCGCGTCAGCCATCCGCATGATCCAGGTTTAGTTGTTCAATTCAATTGCTTTATTTGAGTTTCACTCAATTGGCCGCATAGTGTGAAAGGGCCCAAATCTCAAAAAAACCTATTTAAAGGTTGAAGGGGCTCATTTTGTCATCTTCCCTACTAGGTGCAACCATGGCACGAACAAAACAAACGGCTAGGATTGCATATCCAGAGGGGCCGGATGGCCAACGACTCAAAGGTACAGCAACAGAAGCTAGAACTTCACAAGCTCAAGGTGAAGTCCACACAGAAGAAGCTGGAGCTTCAAATCAACATGGCCAGTCCTCTACAGCAGCAAAAGAGAGATGGAAGCATCGTCTTGTTGTCTATTCATCGGACTCCAACGATTCTGATGGCAACAGGGAGGATGAGAGCGACCAGGGCAAAGAAACAAACAACCAAAAGCAGCCGTCAGAAGGCTCCGAAGAGACACAAATGGATGAAGATGCCCCATGGGTTGGCGTCCAAATACAAACTTATCAGGCTCACATGTCTATTGGGGGTACGACACTTCCTAAAGGGAGTGGACCTACACCATCACATCCGGTCGATAGTGAAGAGCACGAATCAGATGGAGAGTGGGTGGAATCCGATTATGAGGTGTTGGAAGTGCCTGTGCAAAAAAAAAAAGAGAAAGAGCATTGTCTACAAGAAGAGGAAGCAAGCTGCCCCGACTCGTGCCAAAAATGCACCTCCATGTCGACCTCAGAAGGTACGAAAGCGCATTCGTGCTTTTGCGGAGATTCGACACTATCAAAAGAGCATCGAGCTCTTGATTCGGAGGGCCCCTTTTGCAAGGCTATGCAGGGAGGTTTTGCAATTGTACAACACTCAGTTTCGGATGGGCGTCGTGGCCATAGAGGCAGTCCAAGAGGCAGCAGAGCAATATTTAACTGGCATATTCGAGGATTCTAACCTCTGTGCCATCCATGCAAAGCGTGTAACCATTATGCCCAAGGATATGCAGCTTGCTCGCCGTTTGCGCCATGAGGAGTAGCTTGTAATTAGGCATCAACCTTTTTGTATTTACGGAACTCCAAGATTGGGAAGAATTTGAATACAAGCGTCTTTTGATTCTATATCCCACTTTGTGCATTGTATTGGAAAGAATTTGAATATAAGCGTCTTTTATTGTATACCCCAGTGCGCATTGTATTGTTTTAATTCTGTACCATGCAATGTAGCACTGGTTCAAGTTTTGTCTACCTTCTACTGTATGTATGTAGCCATTAGCTTGTTATTGTGAAAAATTGCCTACGTTTAGCACCTTGGCTAAGTGGGGCATGCACTTCCTGATGTATCCATGCTATGTGACTTACTATTGCATGGCAAAAACATCTACAAAGTGTTCAAAATGGCTTGGAATGCCCCCAAGTTGGTTGCCAGAAGGGCGCGCATTTGGGGCTTCCAGAGGCCTATGGATGGACATAATGCGCGCCCTTGTGACAGCCTCTCCTAGTGCTTTGCTGACACTCTCCAGTGGTTTCCAGACAATTTTGACAAGCAATAAGTATGTTTTGTTTGCTTCAATGCTTCAATTAGCATAGATGCTGCTGGAATTCATCCCCCCTTAGTCCAAGTCAGTCCTAAACTCCAGAAAGGGCTTAGATATTGCCACAAAGTTTACTCTTGTGGTTTGTTAATACAACTTTAGGTATCTAGGGCAAGATGGGCTTAAGGTTACCTAGGTATCCATGTCTTCCTGTTTTGCAGCTGGGTATTATTGTCTTCTCACTCTGTTTTGTAACTGGATATGCTCCTATTCTCCAAGAAGGGTTTAGATATTGCCACAGTTTTGTGGTTTGTTAATACATCTTTAGGTATCTGGGGCAAGATGGGCTTAAGGTTACCTGGGTATCCATGTGTTTCTCTTTTGCAACTGGGTATTAATGCCTTGTCACTCTGTTTTGTACTTGGATATGCTCTTAGATGTGTCCAATTTCATCTGCCACAAGGACGCGCATTTGCACACTTCATCTGCTGATGGAAAGCCCTAATGCGCGCCCTTGTGGCAGCATTGTTTAGGTACTTCCAAGCCCTTTACTAGGCACATACATAACTTTGGAAGCCTAGATATAACAAAGTATACATTTTTTAAATTTTAATGCCTGCCAAACCCTTTAGTAGTCATAGCAAAAATTATGGTGCTTCTCATACACAATGGAAGCCCAACATATAAGAAATTCAAAACCTTGCAAGAAAGAGAGTCATAGACAGCAAAAATTAGTTTCATTAAAGAAATCAATGCTTTACATGATATCCGGCTTTTGCTTTAGGATCTTTCTAATTACAATTTTCTGGCGCTTGGCCTTTTGGGGTGGCTCCCTGTTAAGTAAAGTGGTTGTGATTTCTTGGGTGTCATTAACCCCTACAGCTTGGTTCATGCCGACATGGGCAATAAGGCGCCCGCGAAAGTTTACACCGAAAGTGGATATTGCAAAATCTTTCTTTACAAGCACTACAAGGTTGGCCGTTTGGGAAAGTGTTGTTAAACACAACGCCTTGGAGAGTGAACGGAGAGCAAAAATGTTGTAGCGACCATTGGGAGAGTAGTCGGCATGGACAAACACCACGACACCAGTGGGAAGTGTACCGAGGTAGTGAGCAAGTGCCGCTTGAGGTCCGAACGGCGTCCTCCTCCCCCCTGACCGTTGCGCCCAGGCGTCAACCTCCAGAACATCCTGCAGAACATAGGTTTTCTGAGATATGGCACAGAATTATGATATAACATTAACAAAATCATTTGTAACAATCAAATGTAAGTGAGCATCTATACCTCTTGTCTACGATCCTCCTCATCGGCATCCGGGTGCAAGTAAAAATCCACGCTTGACTTCCCCTTTGGATAAAGAAAAACAGGTGTTGCAGCAGGTGGTGGTGAATCCACTCTTGCGCATTTAGCCAAACACATGGCTTGCACGGCCACAAACTCCTCCTCAGAGACCTTGGCTTGCTCGTCCACTGCCACCTCGGCTTGTGCGATCGCCACTGTGTCCACCAAAGTATTCCCCATCGGCAGTAGGAGATCATCGTCATGGGAGGTGGTGGTATCAAGCTCAAACTTTCCATGGGCATCGAGGATGGCGAAACACTCATCCATGCAAAGCTCAAAGGATTTCTCCAGATCGTGCATAAACACAAACTCCTCCCCACCCACCACAATGGAGGAGAAGCGGGTAATCTCTACCTCAAGGATAGCATCCCGAGTGGTGGTTCCTTCTGGCGGTCCCGAGGGTGAACCGACTGATGGAGAGGCCTCCAAGAGGCCTTGAATCCCTACAGGGTAGGTCAAGGCAAGCGTCCTCTCCTCTGCAGATGAGTCAATGGCCGCGGGCTTGGGGTCCTTCACATCAGCCAATACCCCGCCGATCTGCAAGTGAGGTAGCACTACGTCAGGGCCTGCTGGGCACTCGTGAAGGAGGAAGATCATTATGGCCTGAACAGAGAAAAAAGTGTTTCCGATCCTTCCCTTACGCATTGCTCGCACATCATCAGCTTCAAGCCGCACATATTGTCCGGCGGGTTGTGCTATGGTGGCAAAGCGTGCAAGCCGCTGATGAAATGGCCTGTCCCCTTGGTAGATGTGGTGGAGAAGGCCTTCAGGGACCCATTGCCTTGGTTGGTTTGGTAACTCAACAATGAATCTCCCCATGCACGTGGAAATGTATGAAGTAATGTGCTCAAGAGATTGAGAGTGGAGGGTCAAGGTGGTTTCCAAATCGGGTTGGGTTGTGAAAAATGCTTGAAGCTCAGGGCGATTTGCATGCCCAACCTCAGTAAGGAATGCATCTAAAGCACTAGTAGCAGCCATGTCTTCTCTTTGCGTGATTCGGTATGCTAGGTCTCTCTGCAATGCTGGGATGAAAATGGTGAAAGGAAATGCCTCCACGTGCATGGAAAATCAACAATTTCCACCCACACAGGACATTTGTGACGAATAAGACTTTGATAGTCCTTCGTAAGTGCCCAAGGCAGAACATGAGTCATCTACGTGCCAAAAAAGAGAGGAGACATCTCCAGCAAGAGGTTTCTAGCCTCAGTATCTGCGAGTAAGATCTCATAGAAACCCCGAGCACCAAAATAAACGCCTCGGACAGCCTGGTCTTTGAGTAGGAAATCAACCCACTGTCCGACATCCTGCGCAATAGGCATTTTGCCAGGGAAAAACAAAATGACCGCATTCATGGCATATTGCGCTACCGGATCCATCAGGTCCTATACTGGAATTCGCACCTCAAGGGCAGGTGCCTGACCATTCCAAGATTTTCGGGCCTCTTCGAAGTCTTCATACAGACAAGTTTTGATTTCAGAAGCATTCTCCGAAACACTCTCCATGGCTCTACGACGCTTGAAGACGCACGAGAACTCTGACTGCATCAACCGGACCACAACCGAGAACTAAAGCAAATACTAGTTTTCCCTTTTTCTGGTAATTTGACACTTTATCTATTTACAAAAACCTCAGAGATATGTACATCTCTCACAGAACTCATACATTTGCTAAAAAAAACTTTGCCTGTAATACTGTAATGTAAACTTTGCTTGTAATACTTAAACTGGCTAACACTGTTACTACAACAGTTCGAATTAACTTCTGACAGCAGTGTGAACTTTGCCTGTAATACTTAAACTGGCTAACACTGTTACTGCAACAATTCGAATTAACTTCTGACAGACAGCGAGCAAGTATAGATAGGCCAAATCTGTTCAGTGCTAGGGTGACTGTAGTGCAGCCTTGTTACTCTTGCTGGCGCTGACTGGGCCGAACCCTAATCTGCTGTGAACCACTGATGCAGGTAGCGAGCAGTCCTCCCTCGCGCGCGCAGAGATCCTTGAAGGGCTACAACAGGTGCAGGAAGTTCGCGCAACAGAGCTGGGGCAGGAGGTTTGCGTGACAAAGCTGTGGGCAGGAGGTTCGCATGACACACACACACACACACACACACACACTTACTTTTTCACACACACACACACACACACACACACACACACACACACACACACACACACACACACACACACACACACACACACACACACACACACACACACACACACACACATAAAGCTTTAAGCCATTCAAGCAACGCACCACAAGCAAGCTCGTTTGCTTCGTCTCATCAAACCTTCATTGCCTACAACCGGGGCGGGGGAGAGAGAGAGAGAGAGAATCTTCGTGCACCACGATCTCCATTTAGGCCACTTGCCTTTCCCTCTTCCCCTTTAGGCTTTAAGAGCCGGGTCGCGCCCAGGAGGAGTGGGAGGAGCAGGGGGAAGTCATTTGCCATTTCAGCAAGTACGAAAAGCTCTGCAGAGATTCCGAAAACTTCTACTAACCCCGCTACCACTTTGAAAAAGGGAGGGATTAAGCGAGTATCAAGGGCTAGCTGCTTCCTCCGGGGACGTAGGAATTCCTGAGCCAATGAAAGCAAAGCACACGAGCTGATCGTCAGAAGGCACCACAGACCATGGTTCTAAAAGAGGCTGGGTGCGACTCTGGGTTTCCACTCCCCCCCCTAACCTGGGTGTGACCCGGCTCTAATACTCCAAGGCATCTCACTTGATTCTTGGCTCTTTTTCAATTTGTTTCGGCCACTGGGTGGACGATTTGGCATCTCACTTGATTATTGGCTCTTTTTCACTTTGTTCCAGCCAATATGGGTAGTACCCCTACTACTACTTCACTTTCTTTAGTTTGCCTGCATCATTTTTTCTTCCTTAGAGTTTCCTTGCACTATGTATAAGTTGAAATTTTTTTGGCATGTTAAACTTGCCACATAGAGAAAAAGGAAGAAAGGACTTACAAATTGTCCCTTCATTTAAGGCTAAAAATTTCTTAATTTTTGATTGCCTTTGTTTAGTTTGTAAATAGATCCCTAGGGTCATTTAAGAACCTCATGTTTGTTATTTCAACTTTTTCTTTCAAAATATGTCTTTCTTTAGTTTCTAGACTGTCTCTTCATTTAAGGGGCCGATAGTTTAATTTCAAACTTTTTGTTTTATCATTCCAACATGAACTTTCACCTTGGTTTTCATGAAGCCATTAGGCCACTGAGCTTCATAATTGCTCAAAACCTAGCTACAACCAAATGCCGGTGTTTTAATCTTCTAGCTACGGTAGGTCTTGCACACTGAACATGCCAATCTAACGAAAAAGGGTTCAGGCTTGCAATTGCCTTGTCAATGCTTGAAAATATGGAGTAACGACGAGATAAACTTATACATGTGAACAGTAACCACTGAATATAATTTGCCTTATGACATATGAGAAGATGAGATGAGCAATGATGCAAGGCCATTATAATTTCAAAAATCGATAGAGTTTGTTTTGAAAGAGGATTAAGATTAGGACCTTGCATACAGCAACACTATCCCTCTTGCTATGATTCATCGACACACATTTACCTGTACTCTTAAACCAGCCGGTTGCATTCGATCTTCGAAGTGTTTATTCACAGTAGAGGAAAGCTGGGCTTGAAGTCTCCCTACCTCAATGCCAGGCACAATAAACCCTCTGTATTGCGCGGCATACAACTGTACAAATGGCACTCAATTGATACTCCAAAACAAATATGTTAATGTGGCCTTGATGTAAATAATAGACAAGAAAATAAAGACCTTATTCAGCCTTTACAAAGAATAAAAAATCTGGTTGTTCACTAGAGAGTACACATAGTACATTGACCACCTTGTGGCCACGGGTAGGAAAAGAGTGAAAGATGAACCAAGAGTTGATTCCGAACGATCAACATAGCTCACATCATTCATACATGAAATTTCCACTACACAGAGGAAGACCATAAGTTGAGGAACCAGAACTTATCTTTGATCACTTCAGCCTCACTATTGTACTCTTTGAAACAATACTCGTTCTTTTTGGCAGAAATAGGTACCTTGCACTCACTGTAGCACAAAGAGCATAAACTGAAATTGGATGTAACCTCCTTGAACCAAGGCCCGGTAATTGGGTAGGAGCAAACTGTGCATATCTGACCATCGTGTCGCACACGATCGCTAGCCTCCAGCTTTACCACCACGTCCAAGATTCCAAATCCCCAATCAGGATCATCAAAAAGAGCTTCAAAGTCAGAGATGGTTATGGTGCCCTGTTCTGCCTCTCCATGTAACTCTGTAATTTGGCTCACTCCTTGTTGCGGCATGTAAATGGCACGTAAAATTTTCATGTACATAGAAGCATCAGCTCTGGATAACTCTGCCTTGATGGTGCCCTTGGATGCACGCTCTAGAAGAAAGTCGAACGCAACCCGCTTTCTCTTCTCTATGTGACCAGCACAGAGAGGAGCGAGCATGGCACAAAACATGCCAACATCCACTTGCCCCACGCCCGCTTGATCCAATACTGACAAAATCCTTTCATTTATGGCCTTCACTGAGCCTTGAAATGTGTCAGGCTTTAGGAAATGCAGCAACTTCCTCAACAAGTCCTCAAGCTTATCTTTGCACACAGAGGATGAAGCTGGTAGCTTACTCTCCTCCAATTTCTTCTTGAGATCATAAACACTGCATCGACTAAGCCGAGTGTGCCTTTGAAAGCATCGTATATCTAATGCATGAAAAAGCCACTGGCATGGAGTAGTCAATTTATTTGCTTGCCGAAAACATGAGGTTTCCACAACCATGACTCCACCTTCTGCGCCTTCAACAAGACTCTTTCCAATGGGACTAGCATCACCATCTACCTGTTTTATTGCGTCGCAAAGTCCTCTGGGCCTCTTTCCAGCTAGTTTCAGATGCATAATAGCATCATAGAGCTCTACTCTGTTATTCATCTTAAAGGCCTCTTTGATAGCCTTACGCGCTTCCTCTGTTTCTCCTGCTCCTAGTAATGTGACACCCTTATTCAGTTGTGCACGCCAATTGTTGGGTTGCAAGGTCAACACTTTCGAATACATTTCTGCTGCTCTCCGATACCTTCCAATGTCCTTGAATAGCCCACCAAGGTTGTACAAAGCCTCTACATGGTCAGGCTTAAGATCTACTGCCAATTGGAATTCTCGAATTGCTCGCTCATCGTCTTCCCCAATAGCATGCACAGTCAAACCCAAATCACAATGTGCATCAGCAAAATCGGGCTTTAGACTAGTTGCCTCTGAGAGTGCTCTTTCAGCTGCCCTATACTGTCCCACACCATAGAGTGCACTTCCAAGAAGCTTCAACGCTCTGTAATGCTTGGGAGAGAGTCTTGTAGCCTTCTTGTAATTCTCACAGGCACTCAGAAGCATGCCATCTGCCTCCAATGTGATGCCAAGGTTCACATTAATCTGCGGAACAAGGTGACGCCATGGGTTATCTGCTGCTTCCGCAGCGTCCAATGATGAAGTGTAGCAATCTCTAGCTTCATCATATCTTCCAAGGCGGTACAAAGTATTGCCCAAGTGGAAGTGAGGCCTAGCATCCAGAGCTTTACAATCACGTGCCTTCATAAAGCTTGCAAGTGCTTCCCGGTAAAGAGCATGGTCGAAAAGAGTCCACCCTATTGCAATCAGGGCATCAAGCACTTCATCTGCTGTTGAGAGCCCATCTGCCTTTTGAGTGATTTCCGCAAGCTCGTGGCAGAAATCATCATAATCTTCACCGAGCTCCTCCCAGGGAGGGTTGCTTACACCCACTTTGGGTGTGCTTTCAATTGACCAAGATGCTTCAGATGAGCCGAAACTCTCACTTGCGAGCACCTTTCTGTCTCTAAGCTTACTTAGTACATTGCCCATTCTGGCTTCAAGTCTCTTGATGATGATCAGAAGGTCTTCCACCAAACACCAAGAGGAGTCATAGACAATGTTGGACGGTGCCCAAACAGGCATGTGGTCTGTTCTTCTTGCCAGGCGGGCCACCGTAACCCTCTCATCTGTGATGGATGGCACCATAGTAGATGTGGTGCCAACAGATTTGTTTGAATCAAGCACAAGCTTAAGTGCTTCGAAATCCCGATCAACATCTCCTGCACCATCTTCATAAGTTCGAAGCAGACCATCAAAGCTGAGACCCTCAGGGCCCTGAATGAAGTCTTGGTAAGTGCGAAAGACTTCATCAAGGATGGCGTCCACCTGCTGTGTGCTAAACTTAACACGTGGGTTCACAGCAACAACCAGAGTTGCCATCTCCTCCCTGCTCAAGCCTCCATCTTGATTAGCGTCGAAATAAGTAAAAATCCTGCGAACCTTCTGCAAGGGAATCGGCTCTGGGTCCGACATAGCTGATCAGAGACGTAAATGCAGCAAGAAAGCTACTTTGCTAAGAAAGCCTTTTGTCTGTGTGTGTGGGTTTCTGTGTGAGTGCTGGTAGCATTTCTGCATTGGGAGCAAGAATCGCTGGATAAACAGATGAGGTTTCAACCTTGCATACTCCAATGGCCCCCACCTTCATGGACATAACAGTCATGACTCGGGCAATTGTTCCTGCATTTTATTTTGAGGTTCTGAAGAGGAAGCACATGCAACCCCAAAATGCCTCTTTTGGGCCACCCATACTTATGCCCGTCACACGCAGCCCCGAAGAGTCTCTTGGAGCCTTCATTGTCACATAGGGTGCAGTCTTGACTTAATGATAGTAAAACTTCTTGACCAAACACTTCAGCAAAGCTGCTCATACAGTTTGAAAGAACCTTAGTGCTAGTTGTTGTAGCGGGTGGTGGCTTGTTGCTCGTCGCTAGCGGCCGAGCGATCATGAGCTCAAGCCCGTCACCTTCCATTAGAAGCCCAAAGATGGGTGAGGGGTCCAAGTTGTTCATTTTGTCTCCTTCTTCATTGCCTATATGCTTTATGTGTTGAGCTTTCTTGTTGTGTTTGCATTCTTGGTTTGTTGAGCATACTTGTGGTCTACGCATACATGGCCACTCATCTCCATGCATGTGTGTGTGTGTTTAGTAGAGTAGATGACGGCTTTGTTTGCCATGACTATGCATTGCACGCTACGCTATTCCATGTGTGCATGTGTGTAGAGAGTGTGTGTGTAAATAGATGGTAAGTTTAGGCTATTAGTTTGTGTGTGAAAGGTTGAAAGTGGGTGTTGAGAGGAAGTAGGAGAGTGCCTTGCCATGGCGCCTCTTTAATAGCTTATCCTCTCCAACAAGCTAGCTTCCCATTCCAACTAAGAAGCTCTTTCTCATTTGTAGAATGTTTCCATGCTCTAGCAAAAGTGCATGCTCCTAGGATTGATTTTTATTTGGCTCCTACTACTGGCTATCTCCTATTTTTATTCATTTCTTTTCGAGATTCCTCTGGATTCCCTCCCAACCCAACTTCTTTCCACTGAGGAGGCTTCCATGTACACCTTTATAAAAAGGAAAGGACTGTATTCGAACCCTCTACTAGGGGCCCAACATTCTAAGAGAACCCCCCTAACCAAGGAAGCGGGGATGCTGAGTTGATTCATTCAACTAACCCATGCTAAAAAAAAATCTTCAGTCCGTGCTCGTCTCCTGCGCGCTTGCCCAACGCCCTCAACCCGTGCTCGTCTCCTGCATGGCCACCTGCTGCCTACTTGCGCGCACATCCTCTCCTCTCTCACTGCCGCGTTGCCCAATTCCCTGGCAACGTATCGTGTTCGATTCTATCTAATTTATGAATTTATGTGATTGGGTACCCCATACTCCTAGGATTGAAAATTTAGAGGATGTGTCACAAGCATGATATACTATGGTAAGTACACAACTTTTCCTTTATGTATATTAGTGCAGACTATGCTTGTGTCTATCGTGAACTCAAGCACAGAGAAGGCATCTTTTGTTGCCATCTCCATAGCCACACTCCCAAGGTCCTTAGTTCCTCTCATCCTTCACAAAATGTAAGTTCACATTCTAAAAATTGTCCAAGCGCACAAAATTTGTAAGCACCTTAATCCCTTCGCTCATCGCCTAGGCTTGCTAGTGTGATGCTCATACACTTGTGGAATTCCTTAAGAGCCTAATTAATCATTTTCAACTCCACATTATTGAAATCTAAAATGAACACATTATATAGAATGGAAAATTTGTAGACCATTTTTGCACTTCTAACTTTAGTTCTTCCTTCACTCCTATGGTCATAGTTTGCATCTGTATATAATGTTCCAAAATAACTACACAACTCCCCCTTTTTAAAGGGTGCACTGTTACTATACTCCATGTCCGCCTCTTAGTGTGTATGTCACTTTGTTGTATGTTGCACCTACCATAGTAAGTGTATGTACTCTATACTAGCGAAGGACTAGACAATGGTTGATGGCCAATCAATTGATGATTGGTGGCCGATCGGTTGGTAGCCGAAGATAGTAGACGGTGACTGGTGGCCAATGGTATGTGACAGGTGGATGTGTGAATGGTGATCATTTGATAGCTCAATTCCGCTCAAAACCCTCGTGGAGCATACACTAACCCTTGGGGTGTCACTACAATAAAAAAATATCTCACATGGTTCAATAGTAGGAATTATTTTATTCTATATTTTTTCACATTCTGACATACAGAAGGGTGTTGAAAAAATGACATTGAAAAGAAAATTTACAGATTGAATAGGAAAAGGGTCCCTTTTATTGGTGAAAAATTCACAGCAAAGGGTTTTTATACATAGTCCTTGAACGCACTTGATATATAGGTTTTACATATAGTGATCCCCTCGAGCACTAACCTACGACCCTTTCCTAACACTATAAATAGAGGTCATTGCCATAAGCCGAAGCATCTTGTGTTTGGATATCTAGCCCTCGCTACTTGTATGTGTTATTAGCTTGACTTGGTTTACCTTAAAAGCGCATGGGTGGAGAATGCAATCACATTGTAGCAAGTTGGCAATCAAATTAAAATTCTACTTTTATTTGCTAAAAGATCCTACTCTGCTATTATTTATCTTACCTGCACATCCTCATGTGCTATTTCAAAAGGGATTCTCTTGCCTGGATGTTTATCATTGATGAGTAGTTGGATGCCAATAGAAAAATTACGATTAACTTTTTTCATTGTTTTGCATGGTCAACTGAGGTAGAAATGGAGGTGTGGTGTTGTAAGGTATGAGCTTTGTCCTAGAGTCACTAGAGTATGAGTCAGTTAGAGAAGAGGTGGAATTATCCCACATGTAATGGTGCAAGGTTGTAGAGCTACTTAAAGCTCCTTTCATGAATAAACAAATCCATTCCATGTTTGCATTACATCTCTCTTGTTTATTGTGAGCTTGTGATGGGTTAGCAAACTACTCAAGATCGTGTTTATGAGTCCAAGTTAATTGATCTTGAAACCTAATTCGCTTGAGTGATAATTTAGCCTACATACACTCACTTGTGTGCACGATGTTTGTCTTTCATCCACCCTAGCTAGCATGATCCCCTTCCCATCAAGTGGTGTCACAATAACTAATATCTAATTCTCCTAAATGATTTTCTCATGTTAAAACTGATCATTTAATATGGGGAAGTACCAGGGGAGAAAAAGCTAGATTATTGGTAAGGCTAGCAGATTGGTCACAGTAGGGATCCAAAGGAGGGAAAATAGGGATCCAAAGAGGGACCATCTGCAGAAGAGCAATGTGAAAGCAATGGGCTTCAAAGACCTAAGGTTCAACCCATTAAGACTTCCAAAATTCAATGGTTAAGTCCAATGGTCAATGCTTAGGAAAATTGGATGCTAAATAGTGTACAAAAAGTCTTTGCAAGTTCCTAAAGAGGAGGGGACGAGCCCTTCTAGTAGGGGATGAGAGAGAAACACACACACACACACACACACACACACACACACACACACACACACACACACACACACACACACACACACACACACACACACACATGCAAGCCCCTTTACACAAAGAGCATAGTGGACACATGTCAACTCCCTAGCCCAATTGCCCACAAGGTGCATTCAAATCCTATTGGATGCCCATAGAGGTGGACCAATGAGAATTAGGCTTGAGTAAATCTAGCCTAATTCATTTAAAAACACTTAATAAAAGAACCAATAAGAATTAAGCTCTCTAGAAGACTATTGGCCAGTCTCCCAAAAGGGGTCCAATGAGCATTCAACAACCCAATGTCTTGCTTGATTCCTATTGGCCAGAAGACTAAGGGGTCCAATGAGAGTTTAATTGCATTAATTAATTACCTAAAGCTCTCACAAAAGGGGAAAGGGAGACACATGTCACAAGGCTAACACTTATGCTTTTTAATTATAATTGGCTAGTCTTTGCAAGGTCCAATGGGGTGTAAGCATGAGTAAAAAGCATGAGGGGTCGACCAAGAGAGAGAGGGGGCTGATTTTGTCAAGGCATTATGTGAGACTGAGGGGGACTGGACCATGCAACTCTCCACCCAACCGTACCCTATATATAGGCCCTGCTGCTAATTATAGGGATCCCCTTGACCGCATGTCCGTCCTGGCCCTTGGCTTGACATTACTCCCCCCTTGGAGAAGCGTTTTCGTCCTCGAAAACACAAGTGGTGGTATCGTCATAAGAACACTAATGTTGTCTACCATGGCATCCCTCATAAATCCAACGGTTCGTTGGATTGAAACCGGTTTAGTAGGAGGTTCAATGAAATCAAGAATAACATCTTGATTTTCCGCAGTGTTGTCCATGTGCAACCGTCTTGGTTAACCGACCCATAACCAACATAGTGTGGGACTTTATTTAGAACTCACTTGAGTATGCTAAACAAGTTATCACCACAACTAAAAGGTGTCTAATTGCATACCCAGGTTTCAGACTTTCTGAAGGTACTAGAACATGCAATAAAACCTCTGCTCAACTTTCCATGAAAGTAATATGTTGATATACTCATCATCAGTAACCAAGTCCTTGACTTAGTGTCAAAACACTTGCAGAAACAATAAAGTCCATGAATTTGCATGCCGCTCTGAACAAATTTGTGTCAAACACTAGGTCCCATAACACCTAGTGTGCATGCATTTAACACAAACAAATCCGAATTGCAATTTCATGACGAGACTGTCCACGATATGTACGTGAAATTCTGGCAGCAAAGTTGGACCATAATAGAATGTGACAACCCAGTCACACCTAGGTACCAACCATGAGACCTTCTCATGAACATAACATACTTTGCTATATATAGAAATGACCCTCCATTAAGGTGGTTTCACAACACTTGTAACAGCAACAAGTATGTACCTAGTACCCGATAATTTCTGGCCACTGAAATTGTGCCTGATACTTGTGTGCTTCAAATGGTCTAATGAACGGATGCGACCACCACCTAGGGACTTCGTTCGTGACACATCATTAGAGATTGGGCGCCAGTGTCATTCCCAGAGACTCATATTCTCCAGATGTGGAATATGTCTCAAAGTTGGATATCAAGAAAAGCGACATCCATCAAGTACGAGCTTGTACTTGTGTGTGGAGGTAACTACAGACACTTTGAGATGCGAGTGAGAGGGACCCTCATTATCATGCTCCACACTAGCTAAACTGAATCTTGAGTTCCTAGACCATGTTGTATCCCATGTGACAACATGTGCCAAACAGAACCATACCATGTAGGTCTGTAATTGTTTCAACAAGAATCAAACCCATCACAGTATCTTGAGGAACAGGGAATTGAGAAAATAACACTATTTTCTCAAAATGCTGTGCTCTTACATGACCTTGTCATGTGGCTAAAGGGAAAGCTGGATGAAAGCCTTCTAGCTCAAACATCCCTTGTACAAAACTTAATCAAACATAATTGGAAAGGAAGAGAAACCAAAATAAAAAAAACATATACTTACAATGAGGTGGAAAATTACATGATACTTTCTCGAAAATCAGGTATATCCCTCAACCTATAAGCTTACCATATCAAAATTTCTTAGACCTTCTAATCACTAAAATTAGAGATTACTGAAGATAAAGAAATGAAACTTGTAACCCTGGGTGTTGCCATGGCAATCCTAACCCCTGGGTAGAGCTTGCAAGACCAACCCCCTTGGTGAAAGGTTGGATGTGGCAGATAGCGTTTCTTGAAAAACAAAGTGTGAAGGTATCCAAAAATGACCATCAACACGTATTGTGTGATTTTGGGATCACATATGTGGTCATGCCACAAAACTGTGCTCTTATATGCACGCCTAGTGCTATAGAGAAAACGAGAGATCCACGCAGGCCCGAACCCCTAGCTCTTAGGGATAGCCATGATGTTGCTTGCTACACCTATGCGAGTGTAAGTTCATAAAAAACTCAACTCAATCGTCGCACCAAAACATGTAGTGCTGACAAAATACTCAAAAACATATGTAATGGCAAGACTCTTGCTTGGCCATGAACATCGATGGGGAGTCCACTGGGTAGATTTGTTCAAGCTGGAGAACAATCACCCAAGGAATGCCAACAGTTGGGTCTTACCCTAGATCTGACAATGGTTCTTAGCAAGCCTGTGTGGCTCATAGGCCTTATGTCAATGAGTGTTCAATCGATGAACCGACAAAGACTAATTTGGATGGTGTCTTGGCCACTTGCTAGCTGAGAGTTAGAGCACCTTGGCTCAGGATGACTCACGAGTGTCAAAAGCTTCTTAGAAAGTTTTCATTATTCTTTGAGAGAAATAAGAAGGAGAGAGAAGGAGAACATGTTGGGATGAGGAACTTTCCTTAACTTTCTAGAGTGTGTACTCAATCTGTGTGCTCTTACGCATCCTATGCCTAACTTGCAGCTTATTCTATAAGCATGACATAGTTTGCTGGTATGACTCTCTCATCGAGAGAGGTAACAGAAAAACACAAAACACATCCTGTCCCACCTACCTTGTAGGGGTCGTGATTGCACAAAAATGACGTAAACATGGCACTTTGCCGGTGGTAAATTAAGTCCTAAATTTAGGTTCCTTTTCATCTTGGTGTGTGTTGACAACAACAAAAAAACACGTTAAACAATCCATCACTTATTGTGTCCTTGACAGAGTGGCTAGTGTGATAGCGGAAGCGTAATTCATGAGGCATTAGAATTGAATCCACCGAGCTAGCATGCCTTGGATGCAAAATTGTAAGGCCTTGTCGAAAGGGATGGCCTCAAAAGTGAGAGCCAAAACAAAAGTGCCTTGCACAGCAGCCTGTACTGCTAGGGAGACATCCGAACTTGATGTTGCCACACATAAAATGGGAGCAGATATCCATATTTTACCAGTTCCACAAACGTGTATACCAATGCCCTTGATTTGAAGTCAATGGGCTGTATCGGTGTACACGTTAGAAGGCTTGCTTCACGTGAAACTGTCAAAGAACTTTGCTTTGCACAACATACAATATTTTCCAAAAACATGGAAAAACAAGAAAAACTTAAAATTGTCTAACTTGGTCATCCTGTTGTAACCAATTGTCTTGAAATTCTGAAGGACAAACTCGCTGGAAGATGGCTCACAGCCATAACTGCTCAGCGAGAGAGAGTTGTCCCATATATCATATACACTCTCATGTGGCATTCACCCCCGTGTGGTACGTAAGGAAAGATCCTGCAAGCATAGTGCCAAATCCCTTTTGAGCTTGTATGCTCATAGCATATGCCAATCTTGGGAAGTCATAATGCAAAATGCATAAACTGAATCCGTGCTTCACATAATTAATGTGTAGTCAACAAATGCTGCTATCGGCCCACATATATCTTGGCAGAATTGAATCAACCATGTCGACTATCTCATCTTGATAATGTGCAGCTAATGAACAAGTAGATGGCCTTGCTGATCATGTGTGCCACTGCTGCTGGCTGTCCGAGACATGGGAGAGATCTGTGGGACGTGCAAAGAGTCGGCCATGCCAAAGAATTTGGCACTGTTCATGAAGTCTAGGTACAGGCCTTGCCGAACGCGAGTTTTGGTTAGTCTTACCGTTCAATATCCGACGAGCGTATGCTGGATACGAGTTTGCAATCTAATATGTGGGTGTTAACCAACAATGTATGAAACAAAATGTAAATGCTCCGAACTGTCAGAAGCCGAGCTTGTGCTTGGAGTACTGAACGTGCAGTCATGCACAAGAATATTACAAGACATGCCATGCATGCCTGCTTGTGCCACGAAAAGCTTGCGTGACAAAAGCACCTTGTGCTCGCCGTCCCGTGAGGGAATTGATGTTGTGTTTTATAAGTGTGTGCATGGTGCTTGAAGCTTCTTGAATGGAGAGAGCAACAAAAATCATAAAACCTAGTTAGATAGGCATGAATAATACTTCAAAAGAGAGTGAAATTAATGTTGATAGCTTTGATTTTGCTAATGAGCATGCTATTAATGATGCCCCTATGCTTGTTAACTACCTCGTTTTTAGGCTTCAACAAGCCATGGGCAATCCATCCCTCCAAAGTGAAGTGGAACGGTAGCTACGTACTCATGGGATTCTCCAAACTCCACACCATGACGAGAGAGTACCTAGGAAGCCTCCTTGCAAGACTTCCAACAGAGGCCTCTCTTCGATTCGGCAAGAAGAAGAGGATCCATACGAAGGGCTCAAAAATTTACTTCTTGATGACGCATCTCCTTCCCAAAGGAGAACTCAAGAGCCCCCACCAAAGGAACAAGAAAGAAGTGAGTCTCCTACCACCTCGGCGGAAATAACTCCACGAAGACGGCGGGAAAAACGCTCTCCATCACCTCCTAAACGGAGAAGACCATCGCACACTTCTCCACACTATAATTCAAAGAGGGATGACAGAAAACAAGAGATGAAAAAGGCGAGAAAGAGGTCACCCTCTTCTCCATCTTCTTCATCCTCTTCCTCTTATGAAGAAAGTGATGGTGCAGACAAAGAGGAACAAGGCAAGAAAAAGGCGAGAAAGAGGTCACCCTCTTCTCCATCTTCCTCAAATTCTTCATCTTTTGAAGAAAGTGATGGTGCAACTTTTGAACCATTAAAAAGAAGAGGTCATAGGAAATCCTATGCCGCGTGGAAGAGGTCGTCCAAGCTCAAGAACTTCATGTTCTCTTTCCTTATCTACGATGGCACCTTTGGTGCTACGGACAAAGTCTTGGCCTTCATCCAACAATTCAATGCAGCGTTTGGAGATGAGGGCTTCACGGAGTCCTCTAAACTACGCCATGTAGCTATGCATTTTCAAAAGTCCGCCAGGCAATGGTGGTCTAGCCTACGGGCAATCGATGAAGCCCTACGAACATGGAAAGCTTTAAGAGCTTCCATCATGAAGCAATTTTTGGCTACCGATGCCAAAGACAAAGTACTCACCGAATGGCAAAGCTTGAAGCTCTCTCCCTACAAATCTATTCACAAATATGTAGACAAGTTTTGGGATTTACATCTCAAAGTCACTGTCTTCAAAAAGATGGATTTTGGAGAGCAAAAACAACAATTTTGTGTGGGTCTAACTGAAGACATGGCGGATTATGTCAAATCACAAAGGCCACGCACTATATCTACGATCATACGCCATACCATGGTGGCTTCACGAATCAAGTTCCAGATAGGGGCTAAGAGAAATCTTAAGCTCATAGAAAACAAGGGTTCCAATGAGCCTAAGGGGAAGGACAATGTCCAAAAGTCTCCTAAGGGCAATTTCAATAACAACAAAGCTAAGGAGAAGGGAGTTTACAAAGGCAAAAACAAACTTTCTCTTGAAGAGCTTGTGCTATCACAAAGATAACCGTTGTTTCAAATGCAGCGAGCAAGGTCATGCGTACCGCACTTGCCCCCAAAAGAACACCTGCCACGAGCCTCCTAGAGCTACCTTGGTTGAAATCCAAGAAGAGGAAGCTTACCACAAAGGATCCCCTCTATGCCATGCTTGGGGAAAGGTAAGAGACCATGATGCTTTTATTCTCTTTGACCCTGGTTCTACTCACAATTTCATATCCACAGAGTTGGCCACCAAGCTAGGCATCCAAGCCTATGAGATGGGATATGTCCTACCCCCGTCGATGGTTCTTTCAAGGGGCAAGAAGCTTCAGTCACTCCCTTAATCAAGAAATTGAGGCTCCATGTTCAAAGCTATGTGGACAAAGAGGACTTCTTTATCTCTCCTCTCAAGCATGAGGATGTAATCCTAGGGGCACCATGGTTTGATCGTATGGCTGCCAATGTTAAATCCCCTGAAAGAAAAATCTACTTTAGGTTCAGGGAAAAAGATATGTACGTAGATGCTAAGGAGTTGGGTAACACCATACCCATTGTACATACGCAAACTTTCAATTAGTTAATAAAGAGCTCTATTTCCGTGTACATGATTTTTGTCAAATATTCTCAAAATGAACCTAATGCTTTAGCAAAAGAAAATATAAACAATCACAAAGAATTAGAGTTATTCAATTTTCTCAAGGGATTTCAAGATGTTTTTATTGACGACATTCCTTGTGAACTACCTCCTAAACGAGGCAATGATGACCATGCAATTGAACTTCTTCCAGGAAGTTCACCGCCTAATAAACCTCCTTATAGAGTTTCTCAAGCTCAACAAGAGGAGATTATGCGGCAAGTGCATGAGTTAGTTGAGAAGGTCATGGTTAGGCCTTGCTCATCTCCATTTTTTTCACCCGTGCTATTAGTGTAAAAGAAAGAGGACACATATCGTATGTGTGTCGACTATAGAGCACTAAATAGGATCACTATCAAGAATAGGTTTCCCGTTCATGGGTAGAAGACCTATTTGATAAGCTACAAGGGTCGACCTACTTCAGTAGGATTGCCCTAAAAAGTAGCTATCATCAAATAAGGATAGTTGATCAAGACATTGTAAAGACGGCATTTCGCACTACATTTGGTCTTTACGAATACATTGTCATGCCTTTTGGTTTGACCAATGCACCAGCCACATTCAATTGCTTGATCAAGAAGCTATTTAGGCGTCACCGAGGAGTGTTCTTTGATGATATTATCATCTATTCTAATTCATTAGACGAACACAAGCAACATCTCTAGGTAATATTTCAAGTCTTACGAGAGAATAAAATTTATGTTAATCGAAAGGAAAGTGAGTTTTTCTTACAAGAGATTCAGTATTTATATCACATTATCTCTCAAGATGGCATCCAAATGGATCCATCAAAGCTAGAGGTGATAAAAGGATGGCTTAATCCAAGGAATCTTCATGAAAAAAGAAGCTTTATAGGTATGTGTGCATACTATACACGCTTCATAGAAACGTTCTCACTAATAGCAGGACCATTACATGACCTAATAGCTCCAAGAAGGACACGCCATAGCCAATGAAAGTCAAAGGCTCGACCCTATTGAGAAAGCTCTAGGCATATATGAAAAGGAACTCCTCGCAGTTCTACATGCCTTAGACTCATGGAAGCACTATTTACTATGGGCTCCTTTCATTCTGCGGACGGATCACCAAAGCCTTAAGTACTTCATGACGCAGACCAAGCTCTCTGACAAACAAATGAGGCGGGAAAATTTCCTTTTGCAATTTTATTTTCATATTGCTCACATTGCTGGCAGCATAATCAAGTAGCGGATGCACTCTCAAGACGACCAATAGTGAATGCGGTTTCCATAGCAACTCACAATGATCTATCTTCTATGATAGATGAGTAAACTATTGATCCTGATTTTAGAGATGTGATTTTAGCCCTTGCACTAGGGAAGAAAGAGGAACCATTTACTTTACAAGATGGTTATCTTCTCTATGGAAATAGACTATGTGTTACTAACTCACTATGTGAGAAAGTAATGTATGAATCTCATCTCCTCCTTATGCGGGGCATAGAGGGATTCAGTCTACCCTAAAAGGGATTGAAAAATATTTCTATTGGCCTACCATGAAAGCAAACATACAAGAGTATGTTTCTAAATGTGTGGTATGCCAAAAGACGAAGTTTGATAGAGGGAAGCAACCTAGATTGCTTCAACCTTTTCCAATCCCTAATTCACCATGGGAGAGCATATCCATGGATTTTATCTTTGGATTATCTAAATCTATCCATGGGAATACGGGAATATGTACGATAGTAGACAGGTTTAGTAAACACGCTCATTTTATACCTGTCAAAAAGACTATCAAAGCCTATCAAATGGAAACCCTCTTCATATCACAAATCTTCAAGTACCATGGCTTGGCGATGTCCATAATGTCGGATAGAGATCCTTGAATGACAAGTAATTTCTGGAAGGGTCTCTTTGAAAATTTAGGGACAAGGCAAAACTTCTCTTCAGCCTATTACCCGCAAACGGATGGCCAAAGTGAAATAGCTAACCTAACAATTCTTGATCTACTAAAAGCCTACGTAACGGAAGTAGATCAAAGGTCCCAATGGGAGAAGTACTTACCCTTAGTGGAGTATGCCTACAATAACACTGTACATACTTCCACAGGAAAAGCACCTTTCGAGGTAATTGAAACAAGATCCAAAAGTCCCCTGCTACTTAAGGTACATGGGAAGATCTTCGCTGCAGATGAGTATAGCCGAGACCTACAGAATCTTTCCAAAAGATTAAGGATGCTATTTCTATCTCACAACAAAGGCAAAAGGCTGCTGCTGATAAGCACAGAAGAGCCCAAGCCTTTAAAGAAATTGATTGGGTCTTGCTTAAATTTCCCAAGGCTCGATTAAGGCACACGACAGGCAAGAATCCTATGGGACACCAAAAGTACTATGCTAAGTTAGCAAAAAGGTACTATGGTCCCTTCCAGATTCTTTGACCAATCAATGAGATGGCCTATCAACTCAAGTTGCCCAACCATTGGCTCATACACAATGCTTTCCATGTGAACCTACTAAAACCTTACAAAGGAGAGCTACCTCAAGAACCAACTATTGAAGACCCACCGCAGATCGAGGACCAAGAAGAGGTGCTGCAGTCCGAGTCCATTCTTCGACATGAAGACAAGGTATTAAGAGGCGGTAAGACTATCCGACGGTATCTTATTAAGTTAAGAATTATCCTTTTGAAGATGCTAGATGGATGCAAGGCATACTATTAAAGGATAACCTAAACCTTGTCAATGCTTCCTAGTAAGCAAATATACAAATGTTTAAAATGAACAAAGTTTTTGTCTTATAAGACTCTCTTTTTCTTTATTGTGCGCGAATGTTAAGTAGTATGCATGCTTAGAATCAGGATTGTGGAGACGACGTCTTCCAAACACCAAGTAGAGATTGTCACTCTACTATGGAAGATTGATAGGACTAATGTGAAGACATGCTTGCAGCAGCCTTAGGCTCTCAAGCGCCAAATGGATTAGTCATCCATTCTAGAGCGATGTCGTAGGGTAAGATAGAGATCCTCTACCCGCTAGAAAAAGGACTAATGAATAGGCTTTATCTTCTCTACCCCATAATCAAGGACGACTATGATTTCAAGAGAGAGGTAATGTCATAATAACTAATATCTAATTCTCCTAAATGATTTTCTCATGTTAAAATGATCATGTAATATGGGGAAGTACCAGGGGAGAAAAAACTAGATTATTGGTAAGGCTAGCAGGCTGGTCACAATAGGGATCCAAAGGGGGACCATCTTCAGAAGAGCAATGTGCAAGCAATGGGCTTCAAAGACCTAAGGTTCAGTCCATTAAGACTTCCAAGATGCTAAGGTTTCAAAATTCCAAGGTTAAGTCTAATGGTCAATGCTTAGGAAAATTGGATGCTTGACAATGTACAGAAAGTCTTTGCAAGCTCCTAAAGAGGAGGGGGTGAGCCCTTTTAGTAGGGGATGTGAGAGAAACACACACAGACACACACACACACACACACACCCACACACACACACTCATGCAAGCCCCTTTACACAAAGGACATAGTGGACACACGTCAACTCCTTAGCCCAATTGCCCACAAGGTGCATTCAAATCCTATTGGATGGCCATAGAGGTGGAACAATGAGAATTGGGCTAGAGTAAATCTAGTTTAATTAATTTAAAACACTTAATAAAAGAACCAATAAGAATAAAGCTCTCTAGAAGACTATTGGCTAGTCTCCCAAGGGGTCCAATGAGCATTCAACAGCCCAATGGCTTGCCTGATTCCTATTGGCTAGAAGACTAAGGGGTCCAATGAGAGTTTAATTGCATTAATTAATTACCTAAAGCTCTCACAAAAGGGGAAAGGGGGACACATGTCACAAGGCTATCGCTTATGCTTCTTAATTATCATTGGCTAGGCTTTGCAGGGTCCAATGGGGCGTCATCATGAGTAAAAAGCATGAGGGGTCGACCAAAAGAGAGAGGGGGATGATTTTGTCAAGGCATTATCACACACACAATCACACAATCTCATGTGTGAAGCAAGAAGACTCTCTCTCTCCTTCTCAAGCTTTAAAGGAAATCTCATCATCTACTCCAAGCTTGTGAGAAGGGAGGCCTACACCAACAACTCGTGGCTTTGTGATGAAAACCAAGTGCCAAGCTTCAATGCATGCTCATTTCCTCTACCATGCTAATTACTAAGCTATGCTAAGCTATTATGAGTGACTAGGTGAGGAGATATACTTCTTTCTCGTAAGACTACTCCTTCCTCTCAATCTACTCTCATACCCCGCTAGCTCTCACCATCTTTGAAGGTGTGTGAGGTCTTGGGTCTGAGATCGTGAGGGAATTGATGTTGTGTTTTTTAAGTGTGTGCATGGTTCTTGAAGCTTCCATCTTCATTGCACCATCAAGTTATTGAAGGAACACAAAGTATTGTATTGTAAAATCTCTCCCTTGATGGGGGAACCTATAATACAAAGCCTTTTGGAGGGGGGACCAGCTCCATGTAAATCCGGTCCTCAGCTGTTGTCAATAGATTAATTTCTCTCTCTTTTGAAGTATTGTTCATGCCTATCTAACTAGGTGTTATGATTTTTGTTGCTCTCTCCATCCAAGCACTCTTGCTATGCTCATTAGGAATCTATTCTAATGAAATGCTCACTATGTCTATACTATTTTCTGCTACACACAAGTTACTAGGCTATTAGATGTTACAAGTGGTATCAAAGAGCCAGGTTATGCTAGCTAGGTTTGTCATTATGCAGTTGTGTGTTAGTGATTAGCATCTCCATTAGATTGATTAGTATTTCTTAATTATAGTTACGATCCATTGGTATTTTCGTAACTAGTTTCATCTCTCACTAATTAGGCTCTAATCTAGCTACGTGTGGGCATGTCCTTGGCACACCCAAGAGGAGACTACACTCCATGGCTAGGTAGGCTTGATTAGGGAGAGGATTAGTATCTTTTTGCGTTTGCATTTAGAACACATTTTGTGTCGATTTTTAGTTAATTTTCCTATTCAATTAGTTTTTCCTCCTTTGCAATCACCTAACACTATTCACCTTATCTTGAAGTGCTAAAGAAAATCTCTCCATAGAGCCTTCAAGCTCTCCATTCCGAGCCCAGGAGCTCCCTCAACCCATTGCCCACTTTGTGTGTATAAGAGTTTTGTGTGTGTACTTCATGTATGACTGAACATAAAATCTTTAACTTTCGAGAGCATCAACAACCCGTGGCTTGAGCCTTGTTGGCTAGCTCAAATTAGATAAGTAATCTTGGCATTGGTTGTGGGTTCAAAGCATACCATTTTTTGGTGATGGCTCATGGGCTGACTTGAAAGCCATCACAAATTAGATAGCTAATTTGGCATTGGTCGTGGGTTCAAAGCATACGATTTTTTGGTGATGGCTCATGGGCTGAGTTGAAAACCATCGCAAAATAGTTGATGAAGAGGGTGGGGTCTGGACTGATGCTTTCCACGGGATTGAATTAATCTCCTTTACCTTTTGTGCACCGTCCATTCGGACCAATCCCAACCATGCTCCCAATTTGCTCAACTGCAACTCCTGCTCCGACTGACCAGCAGCGGACTCCACTCAGGTGCTACATTGCATTTGAAAGGCATTTCGGGTCCGCCTTAGAGAGCCCCCCCCCCTTCCTGTGGCCTTGCTTGTCCATGCCGAGCATCCCTATGAGGCCCCCCTTCCCACGGCCATGTTGCACCGAGACAACCCCCAAGGAGGAGTTCAATCCCATGAGTTTGTTGCCTCAAGCCTCCGAGACCCTTTAAGGGCCTGGTCCCACCAAGGTGTAGTAGAGCAACATTCAAGGTTCATCAAAACCACTCAAATTCAAACCATAAAGGCTTCATCGAGCTTCAAGAGGGCTTCTCAAAGCAGAAATTTCAAAACCGTAACGACTATTGTGAAGAGGGGCTTCACCCTGATGAAGAGGAGCTTCACAAATAAAAAATTCTCTCTTGAGCTTCAAAAAAAAATCTTTTCACCCTTGTAATTCAAAGATAAAATCCTTGCAACCACAACACCATTTTGAATATATACAATTATATTCGTCTACATGGATGACATTATAATTGTGCTTTTGTAAGGGGATAGACACTGCATTGGAGAGTCTTCAATTTGCTAAGACCTCTCCATATGTGAGAACTTTGTGACAATGTGTATGAGAGACACTGCATGCTTGGGCTCTCAGAGTATGACCAAGATGGAAGAGGAGGCATAAGTTTTTTCATAGGATCTTTTAACATACTGTTGCATGTCATTATGACGCATGGAATAAATCTTGATTGCACAACAAAAGAGGAAAGAAGCACTTGTTCGAGGGGAGGATACGAAGACAAAAGACCATGAAGCAGTTGAAGACAAGCATTAAAGAAAACGAACATGCTCTTGGATTTGAGCGAAGTAGACATTTTTTAGGATTTTGCTCTTGGATTAGAGCGTTGTTTTTGCTCTTGGATTGGAGTGTTATGTTGTTTGTCTCCTAGATTGGGGATGTATGTTGTTTGTGCTCATGGATTGGAGTGTTGTCTTTCTTCATCAAGTTGTAGTGCAAAGCCCAAGTGGATATTTTTTTGTCATTCTTTGTGGACATGTATTGGCATCCTGTGTATGTGTCATCCTTAGTGGATAAAGAATCTTCAATATATTGTCCTAGTCCAAACCTCAAGGAGAGGATTGTATCCTGCAGGGATTTAATATTTACGTAATTACCTAAAATTCGATGTGATCACAAGGTCTTATTAACATATTTACATAATCACACTTAACATGATCACAAACAAGCCGGTTGAGAGCAACCTGGAAACCCACAAATAGCTTGTCAGGCTTTAACGTTTTCCTTGTGAGCCCACAGGGAAAACCCTAAAGCTTGACGGGCCTGCAACTTAACATATAGAGGGCCCCAATCCGACTCGTTGGGTATTATTTCTTGAGCCACTGAGTGAGAGAGAGAGAGAGAGAGAGAGAGAGAGAGAGAGAGAGAGAGAGAGAGAGAGAGAGAGAGAGAGAGAGAGAGACGATTGCCTTCACACGTACGTTAACAGTAGAGAGGGAGTCATGTGGGAGCGTGCTCTACGTCGTAGTGCGCGGCAGCAGCGGAGTACTTGACCACACGAACCAGGTGTGTGTGTTTTGTGTATCTTACCACACAATGTGAGTGTGTGCATAAGATGTTCTACAGTACAGTGATTACCACGGGGGCATCACCTCGGTTACGCGGGGAATATGGTGTCCTTGTGGTAAGTATTAGCTTGATGTCTAGGTACTATGTCGGTAACGCGGCAATTGTAGTATCCTTATGGTGAGTCAAATTCCCTTCCCCTTTTCAAAAAAACATATGGACATCGATCGATAACACGGCCATATGATGGTCGTATGTAAGCCATTATTGCTCTTTAGATTTGAGCGGCACTCAATCGGTAATGCGGCTAATTGAGTGTTGTTTGTTAGAAGATTTTGTTTTTGTATAAATGTGGAGTTCATGTCGTTAACTCGGTCGTATGAACACCATATAGTTTGTATGTGCATTGCAGTTCATTTTTAAAAAGTATTAAGTATATAAAATACTTGGTCGGTAACATGATTGTAATTTATATACAAACGTTTGAATTGTCTAAAATTGTTGTTTTTAAGTGCTCTTGTGAAAATATATACTATCTAATCATATTCAAAAGAAAGTTTTATACATTAATCATTGTTGCTATTTTAAATGGTCATAAAAATTATAACATATATGATATCACTTATGCAACCTTAACGATCTCTACACTAATGAATAACATGCTTCCAAAACCAAATGTTACAGTTTTACTAAAATTCACACTATACTATTTCTCTATGTCTACAAATAGCTAATATACTTTCAACTTAAAAAGGTATATGCACACATTTTGCATGTAAGACGTTCATTTTAATCTTTCTAAAGAGCAAGACATTCTATCCAATTTATGAGTGGTCTGTTAAAATCACACCAAATTTTCAATGTTTTTTCACGGAATTCTACACTATTAATGTTTTAAAATGAGCTAAAATGACTTTGGCAATATGTACATTATGATGCACATGTCTTTTATTGTATCAATGTTTTTTGAAGTGATAACTTGCAAAATATAAACTCACGTGTTATGATCTATCACAATATTTTAAAATGTTTTGGCTTTTTAACCTGTTTTAGTACTGTTCGATCTCGATGGTTTCCTCAGGAGTTACTTGTTTATATTGCATTTTGCACGATTAAACATAGCATTTTAAAACGAAAAATGGTTATCAACCTGAATGATTATAATCTTGCACAATTTTTTGAAGTCTTTAAGTCACGGGCATGGTTTGTCTGAACTAGCGTGAGAGTGCAACATGCAAAATATGAACTCATATCTTATGGTTTATCACAATATGCTGAAATGTTTTGGGTTTTTAACTTGTATTGTTTGGTCTGGATGGTTTTTTTAAGAGTTACTTGTTTTTAATACATTTTACATTATTAAACATAGCATTTTAAAGTGAAAATGGTTTTCAATTTGTATCAATATAATCGTGCACAATTTGTTGAAGTCTTCAAGTTACGGTTATGGTTTGTTTGAACTAGTGTGAGAGTGTCAGTGCACCCATGAAACTGTATTTGATATGTTGTTTTTTATTTTCCAGTGCAAAAGTGAAGCCATGATAAAAGAAAATTATTATGCGTACCATTTGAAAAGAATGTAATTTGGCAATATCTTCATGTGCAGATGGTCGCATACAACAAATTAATGAATGTGACGTCTTCATTAAAGATCTCACTAGCGCTATCTGGGAGAACACAGAGTATAGGTTGCGAAGCAAAGGCCAGTATGAGTTGCTGAATTCTATAAGGATTAGAGAATTTGATGCCCACCACAAGATTAAGACAGTGCTGGGCAATATGAAAGCGTGCTGCAAAGGCTAAAAATAAGATCTCCCTCCTACTTGCAATATGACAATAATAGAGCTGTGGGACAAACAATAGGAGGAGCAGAAGGTAAAGATAAAGCGGGTGAAAGCTCAAGACCAAGCCTCCTTACCCAAGCGTTGAAGATGGCCCAAGATGTGCAAGCCACCGTAGGTGGTCGATCAAATGCCAACGGCACCGTCACAATAATGCGCACAACATTGAATGCCAAGTGTGCTCATCTAATCGGCATTCCCCACAAAGCCTTGGTGAAAGGTGCAAGGATAGGACCAGGCTCTTTTGGTGTATGAACATTATACACCATTGAAAGAATTACTTTCTTTCCAAAGCACATTACATATGTAGGAAAATGCTACAAGGGAGGGAACGAGGAAAATTTTGATAGCCTCCAGATAGAGCGAGGAATGCAAACACTTCATCCCTCCAATCCATTGTAAGATGCATTGGATTTACCATCCAGACCCTCTGGATCACAATCTTCCCATACTATAATGGGGGCACCTTGGGAGACATGATGTGCCACCTGCCATTTCCCAAGGAGCGTTCAAACGTTGCATGCACACGCTACAATATAGCTGAGGACTTTGCCACCAGCAAATCAACACTTACCAAGATACAGACGACACGACTCAAAGCAGTGATTGAGAGGATGCTAGCAATATTACACACTCTTATTGATGGCGTTGCAGCTGCTCACTCAGCTGGTATAGTGCACAATGATTGACATCCTTTCAACATAATGCTAGATTTTACTTACGCAAATAAACCCCATATTGGTATCATTGATTGGGGCATGATGCTTAGAAGGCCAGCCAAGCGAGTATGAAATAATTTTTTGCATCCTTCAGCTCAATCGGACTTTGCAATTTTGGAGGCAAAGGAAGGGGGGGGGGGGGGGGGGGGGGGGGGGGCTTGCAAAGCGGCCGTGGATTGCCCCAGAAATATATGATCCACAGTGCACAAATGCATACTCAAAAGCAAGGGACATTTATGCATCAGGGTTTCTATTCGACATGTTAATAGATCTTTGGAGTGGAGCGAGGAAGTCTATTTCCTAGAAGAAGTATTTTACCACCCCGATCAAGATGCCATGAGGGCTATTCTGATAAAAGTGGAGAGTTGGATGAAGTTAAGAGAGCATGAAGCTAGAAGAAACGCATCAGACATTTTTTAATTCTTCATAGAGCATTTAAAGACAGACCCTAATCCTATTATTGAACTTGCGTTGTCTTTTTACCCGGCTTGAACGATTTGTACATTGCGATTGACTTGTTGATTGGGTGTTATATTTGCATTGAAGTCTATGTCCTGGGTGGTTCACCTCAATTGAAGTATATTTGGATGGGTTTCTTTAGTCAATTAATTGTCTTATGGTACAATTGTATCAATCGTGATTTTTTTTCGCATCTATTGGGGTATCTTTGAGGATGCTAAATCGAGAGAACTATTTGTCAAAGATATTTAATATTTTTCTATTTGTCCATTGCAGTTCTAAGATACTATGGCTGATGAAGAGCAAGCATGTGGTACACAAACAATGCCATACGATCAACAACAAATAGTTGTCAATGCATTTCAGCGCATGAAATCTCTAGCGCACAGTATGTCGGCACAGCAAAGCGAAGTGCACAACTTGTCGACTGTCAAAATGGGAAAATCCAAACCATGTGCAATGGAAAGACATCAACAAAGAAGTGACACAATATGGTCACGTGAGGACGCAGAGATAAAGAAGGGACGGTGGAAAGTATCGAAGTGCCTTCACCAAGAAATCAAAGATAACGCTGAGAGGATCTACTTGGAAGTTTTTGGCTATCCATTACACAATGCAAAGTATGCGTTGTATTTTGCAAAAATGTTGTATGTACATTTTGTGTAGCAAAAAACGACTAGTAGAATTTTCCTTGAAGGAGACAAATGTAGCCACCTATGATATTAGGGAGAGTTGTGTCACATTTACACGGGAGGAGCTGGCATTGATAGTTGAAGAGACTGATATACAATTAAAAAAGGAGAAAGATATTTTAACAACACAGTTGGCAAAGAAAGATGTAAAAATAACACGGCTATCTGTAGCAACCCAAACACCCCAAGTATTCCAGGTTCGAATGAAAAAAAGTATTCATCACTTAAGGCAGGATGTTTAGAATTTGACACAACGACTAAATCCTCTGCCTGTACAAGGGAAACACATTAGTCACCTCGTCTTGCATCCAGAGTTAGTTCCCATGTCACAATCAGATGCATCTTCATATTTCCAGTGTCCAGTACGCTACACGAATTTTGACGGATGGAGTGGATTTTATACATTGACATGTGGCCATTATTATCACCTCATGTGTTTAATTTGTTTAATGCAAAATAGTGGCCGAAGTGAAATCTATTCAGAAGATATTCCACAAGGAATATATTATATGTTTGGCATGGCAAATGAGTATAAATTCAAGCAAGCCCACCAAGACACCCCTAGCACAATTAGAAATCTATTTGGTAACGAAGATGCATGTTCCGAGCACAACAATTAAGATTGACAGATTTTGTTAAATTGCTACTATGAAGCATTGTATATTATAAAAACACGTTGAATACAAGATTCATTCTACTCTTAAGCTATATTGAATCTGTGAAGTTGTTATCTTGTTCCGAGTATGAGTATTGTGGGTCTTCTTGTAATTGAACTTCCACATCTATTGTTAGATTCTCTTCTATTTTGTCTATAGTGCATTGAGATACACCGACATTGAACTCTTCTTCGTCTTTGTTTTGACAATAATATATTCAAACTGTCATTTCCTCCTCGTTGCCAGCACTTTTGATGTGATGCAATATCTTTTTGTTGCAAAATATATGCACTAATTTTTATGCTCTATCTGCCAATAATCTATTGTGAATAGTGCTATGAACATACTTGTACATACTCTAGTTTCTCTTTGAGCTTGAGTTTGTTGTACATTGCACTAGTACTTTCATTTACAAAATCATTTGCAAAAGGACCTTATTTTAGTTTAAATGCACTCATTTCTTTGATACAATCAATTTGGTCCCAAACATTGGAGTAGAATGTATTGACCATGTGATAGAAATCGCTGACCACCTCTGTATTGGACATCAGATCTAAATTCCAATACCCTGGATTGAGCATGTAAGCCACACTATGGACTGGACTATGAGCGCTCTTCCATCTTGCATGAAAATATTCTTTGTTGTTTGACAGAGAATGGTAGTCACCACTCCTTCTCTACTACAAACTCTTTTAACTCCTCAAGATTTTCAAGACTTTGTTGGACTGACCACCATGTCATCTACACTTTGCCCATATTTGGAGCCTTCTGATCAAGGTTGCAAATCGCGAACACAACGGGCATGGGGATAATAAAATTGCAAGCTTCTAGTTTAGAGCTTTATGTCACATGATTAGAGCTCTTTTAATTGTGTGCTCATGTGAGCTTACTGCATGTCAAAACTCCCATGCATGAAGCAATGCTACATAATTAAGAGATGAAACTATCATTTCATGTTACATCTATACACAACTACTTCAATAACAAAAGTGTTTTTACGAAGCTTCTATCTACTAATAAATACACATTTGTGTGCATATCAAAGAGATATTATGTATACACACTTTGTACCACAAAACATAGTTCCTAAATACCTTCTTTGTATACATATATGCATTTTCTACTATTTAAAAAGACTTAACATCAAGATTATTAAATACACAAGATAACTTTGTGCGAATTGTTTCTTAAATATTATTTTTTGTAAGGTTCTATAGATAGGTGAATTTTATATAATCATGTGGTTGATATTAACATCTTTATCAATGTACAAAGTCCCCTCTTTCACAAAGCATGTTGGACTAGTTGCGTTGCAAAAGTCAAGGAGGGATAGACAATGGAATGAGGCATGGTATAGAAATCATACATCACAAGGGAATGAGAATAAATATTTATGCTTTGAGAACTCCAAGAATAAGGATTTTTTCAAAGGTCCAAGTCTTTAGTATCATCAAATTTTTTTCCGACGTTGGCATCTTACACAATGTGACATGTCTTAAAATGCAAGCACAAAAGTTCATATTCGGAAAGAGACCCTTTTTTCCCATTGTTCAAAAAACCAAGAGCTTCATTGCAATCTAAGAGACAATATTGTTGCATGTTCTTCAAGTTGCATCTATCTTTTCCTTCTAGGATTTGAATTGTCCACATTCGATAAATTACAATTAGTTATGTAAGTATCAATTAATCATAATGTTAATACCAACAACCATGTTAGCTAAACTCTTAATTTAAGAAAGGCATACCTCCTAAACGCTTTTTTCACATCCAAAAAATCTTCACTAGAAAAATTAATGTAAAATAGATGCAACTTGAAGAACGTGCAACAATATTGTCTATCTTTTCCTTCTAGGATTTGAATCGTCCACATTTGATAAATTACAATTAGTTATGTAAGTATCAATCAATTGTAATGTTAATACCAATAACCATATTAGCTAAACTCTTAATTTAAGAAAGGCATACCTCCTAAACGCTTTTTTCATACCCAAAAAATCTTCACTAGAAAAATTAATGTAAAATATGTATGTATTTTTTATATTTATTTGAGAGCAAGTGTGGCAAGAGTTACCCTAAAGAGAACTTAAAGTGCGAGTGCATTTAAAGAGCTAGTGTATGAGGATTACTAGATTGGTTTTAAAATCCTTTGATGCTAAGGGGGACATGAGAGAGAGATAGAGAGATAACATATAATTAAGGTGAAATAAGACGTGCAAGACCTAATAAAACTTGTCACACAATCTACATTGAATTGAGATCATTACAAGTCTTTCATTTTTGAGCTCAAACTCATATCCATTGAGTCTTTTTGAGATGTTAACAAGGTACTTTGTGGAGAATTGGTTGTGCTCATGCAAGATCTTTGTTTTCAAGGCTTTTCATTGAGGCTATATGGGAATATTGAAAATACCAAAATTGTGAAGACTTATGTTGTTTTGTGTATTTTTGCTTTTGTTTTACAATCACAATATTCTTGGTTAATTACCTCTTTCAAAATGCTTTTTCCAATCTACATGGGAAGAGTTTTAGAATGTCCAAATGTACGTTCTTAGAAACTTTCTCCGAGTTAAGACACAAACAGCATATGTTCTTCTACTTCTTGAGTCATGGGCTCTCCATTTGAGGCTATGGGCATGGTGGGGATTGTGGAATACATGATAAAGATGCGTCAAAACCCCTTGCATCGACTTCCTACATTTGCTTGCAAAGTAAGAAAAATTAAAGTCCAAAAGACACATAAAATCAAGCTCTTGAGTGGTTTGGGAGATGGGACGCATTGCCTCAATATACTCTCAAGTGAATCAAGCTTTTTTTCTCAACAACATCTGTCTTGTGATCATCTATATAGCTCTGAAACATGCAGCACACAAAATTTAATAAGTCTAAACCCGTACTAAAATTCTAACTTTTTGGTCTAGATTTTTGAGTCACTTACGTACATGGATGCAAGCAAAGAATATAACAACTTGCCAAGTCCATCCCTTGAATAAACGATCATCTCAAATCCTTTCCCTGATACCTTGAGAGTGAGGTTAGTGCCAACTGATGAGGTTGTAACTTCTTGCTCATGTAACTTCTTGCTACGCAGACACACATCAGATAGCTACAGGCTCTGGGCCAGAAGCTGCTAACGCCATGGCTTGCAAAAATGCCTTCTGCTCCTCATCCGAGCTACAATAGCAGGAGTGAGGTGAACGATGTTCGGCTCCTCACGTGGCCAGAGCATTGGGATGCGGCAATAAACATACATCATTTTCCTTGCAACACGACGTAGGGTCAAATGTGATCAACATGGATTGCTATGCGGGTGGTGCCGATGAAGGTGACCTCTTGCAGCTTGATGCTAGGCTCACACCCCCGCTATCATAATCACAGCCACCAACACCATCGTCGCCATTGCCACGCCATGAAAATTCTCGAGTGAGTGTCTCTCTTGTGCTTTCATTTTGAGCCTCAAGATCAGAGCAAAACTTAAATGTGCACCCAAAAATGACAGAAAATCTCTTGTTCTCTTCAACTTTCAAGCTCGCTAACCATTTGCACACGTGCGGACGACCGGCATGCTCATGAGTAATTGGAGAATAAATCGTTGTACCCATTTTCCTCGATTATTGCACATCTTCAACTCTATGAGCTTGCAAAGCGTCCGCGTGCGTGCGGACACTCTGCGTGCTGTAGCTGTTGCATGCAGGGTGAGGAATTTGCAACAAGTGGTCTTTGATATTGACGTCCATCGAATAGAAGGGAGATGAAAAGTCGCAAGCAACAAAGTTGAATAGAAGCGAGATGAAAAGTCGCAGCATGCCGGTTAAAATTCACCTTCACCCCTGCCCCTTGAGGGCAATCTATACCGAAATAAGGGATGGATGAGCCTACAACTAGTCCGTGTGCTCTAGTTGTTGCATGGAGGGTGAGGGACGAGCAACGAGGGACGTCCATCAAATATAAGGGATATGAAAATTTGCAAGCTACGAAGGAAAGGTAATTGAGAGTAGGGTGGTTGAAGCTCAACACCTTTACCCGTGTCCCTCGATTGAGGTCGAGCAGGATATGTAGCATTTTGAAGCGAGTAGGCTATGCTATTGGGATGCGAGGCAACAGAGCTACGCTATTGTGGGTTTCAAAAATGAGGGCTTTACAAGGAGAATAATGATTATTGGGCTACACAAAGCCATGTTAGGTGAGGGAGAAGAGCTTATGCTATTGTGGGGAGCAATGCACATTAAATTTTTGCACATTGTACCCAAAGAGAGAGAGTTATCGAAGATCTTTTTTTGGTGGCCTATGAGGCTCCGAGTTAGTTGCATCAGGTTGCAGCAATGGGATGAAGTCTGAAGCCATGCAAGAGAGAGTCTCTTTTGGTCCATGATTGTGAATTAACAACTATCACAAATAATGATTGTATGCCTGTCGGGGAGTGGTTTGTCATACCTTGTTGCTATGAACGAAAGGACTTAGAGAACTCAAAATTCTTGAACCACTTTACAAGTTTTGCTAGCCTCAACCAGACTACAATGTTGTCTCATCTTGAGAAGACGGTATAGGATTACATCTACACTTCTTTCTATATATATGAAGAACTTTATCTTTTAGAATCTTAGCACTAGTGTTTAGGTTGGCATTACTTGAGTAGAGATTTTTTGAGAGAAGCTCAAATATACTCCACCTCAGATATTCTGGAAAGCTCCTCAAATATACTCCTCCTCAAATATACGTGGAAAGCTCTCCCATGTCTATCCATCGGTCTAAACCATTTCAATGGAAACTCTAAACCAATTAATTGAAAACTTTTGACACATTTGGTATGTGGCCTTGCAAAATTCATATTGACCATCATTCTTCCTCTTTTGTGAGAATTTTGGAAAGATTGCACTCTAAATTTTGAGAAAGAGAGACTGAGGTTTAATTGCAATGAGAGGGTATAAGGTTGACTATGAAGGCAACATGCATCTGTCTTGAGGCCAATAGGTATTTGTTTAGTTAGCTCCAATAGGTATGTGCAATAGGTAGTGTGATTGCATGCAGGAAGCTACAAGCTATTGCTGCAATATCATCTATTGGTTGTGATCTTTGTTGTCTCCACTACATATTATAAATATGCTATCATTAAAGAAAACTCTTGCAGTTTTATGAAAACTCAAAAATATCCCTCAATGGCTCAATATACCCCCATATTGATTTTAGGCTAGGTTCTACCAATGAGCTCATGAATAGAACCATCTATGTCTAAAATAATATATTTGAATCTTGAGAGCCCACAATACTATATTGATTTCGAACTCTATTTGTTTCTATCAAAGGAATAGCAACCTTCATATGAGGAACTAGTTAAAGAATTGTCCTTACAATTGTTTGTGAAGTTAATGAAGTCCATTTTGGGAAATTTTGGCCAAATATGAGGGGTGTATTGAGAATTTTTGAAATTTGAGAATTATTTTGGAAATTTTAGCATATTACAAGGATATTTTGGTAATTGCACCTTAAAAATAGCTCATTAAGGTCAAAGATCAGCTATTAATGACTTACAAACATCACAATTTATAATCTCTCATAATTTGCAGCAATCTATCACACTCTAACCCATGAAGAGTTTGCAAAACAATTATTTTTGGAGGCATTTGCGAGGTTAAAGAGGGGTATTTTGATTATTTCCAAAAAACCAATGGGCACTGTTTGGGCATGTTTTGCCAAATGTGTGCCCGACATTTTAGGAATCTCGGATATTTGAGGGTCATGATGAAAATTTCCATATATTATTGTGTTTCTTTTGTAGATTATCCTTAATTAACTTCTCATAATAACTTCTTCTTAAATGTTTGTGACTAGTCTTAATAATTTGCAAAGATATTTTTGATGATTCTTATTATATTATTCATGAAAAAGGAGTCATGAATTCAATTAAAATGCCTCTTATAACAATTAGAGTTCTTTCTATGTTGCTACAAGGGTAGTAGGTGGAATGCCTCTTATAACCAATAGAGTGCTTTCTATGTTGCTACAAGGCTAGAAGTGGAAGGCCCCTTTTGAAATGCATACCATATAAGACAAGTGAATTACATATATTATTTGCACTTATATAAAAGTGTACACTTTATGTATACATTAGATGGGCAAGATTCTTTACTCCCCATAGCTCGCACTAAGGTACACTACTATTCCTCTAATGAGTGACCACATTAATTTACTTAAGACTTGTTTCTCTTGGAATGCAAGTCTTGAGAAGGTTACCTTGAATATATAATCAAATTTCAGAAGTCTTGCTATACCGTATTATCCTAATTCTAACATGTAAATATGTGATATGATCTAATAAACACACATGCACAGACAATCTCTTTAATACATATGTGTGTGCACATGTATATGTATGTGTGTTTGTGTATGTGTATATCTATTAAAACATGCTTGTTGAAGGCATATGGATTTTTATTTGCACTCCTAAAAGTACCTTTAAAAGATCCCTAAGAGAAAAGATCTAAGTTTCAAAGAAAAGCTCTAAATTAGAAGCTTGCAAATATTTCACACTCAACGGGCATCATTATATGGTATGCATCCATTACACTCCTCCACCAAGAAGGCTTGTTTATGGACCCACATAGACATGTAATTTTCTCTTTCAATTTTTCTTTCTGCTCAAGCTGCTATTCGTCAAAGACCGTGCAGTTGAAAGTGTCAATCACACCGCACTTATTGTTGCAGAGAGGTGATTCCAATGTATAAAAGTGCGTGCAAAATCAAGTTTCAGCAAATAGTTCAACATAACTGACATGCACATTTTGTACAAATCAAACTCTCTTTGTCGTTTCAAGATGAAATTCACAACTTGTTGCGCTGTGTCAATTATTTTGGCAAACCATGTGGTTTTGTCCCTAGTATACCAATCCTTTAGCACCAAGTTTAAATTGTGTGTATTACAATTATTGGTAAAAATGTGTAGAAAACACTTTTTTAAATTAATTTGCTAGCATTTTTACAGTTCTTTGCATTGTCCATGACTACTTGAACGACATGTTCAACACCGATTTCTTTAATTACATTAATCAAGACCTCAAAAATGTATTTGCCATTTTTAATTGCACAAGAATTGTCAATCGCCTTTATGAATGTTTCTCCCCTTGGACAAACCAACATTACATTAATCAATGGTCTTCTTTGAACATTATGCCAACCATCACTCATAATTCTGCATCTTGAAATCGATATATTCCCAAGTATTATTTTGAAAACAAGCTCTTTGATTTCGATGTAACATTTGTCCAAAGAGATCATTTCGTATCGTGTGATACAAAGGGGCTAAAAATCATGGGCCTAACTCACCGATTTTCTTCCATGTGGCCTTCCAATGATTGTTATCTAGCATGACTAGAGCACTTCCAGTGAAAAAAATCGCTTTGGGGAGTGTAATTTGCACTTCCTCTAATGAGTGCATTCGAAATCTTTGATGCAATGATTTTTGACGCATTTGCCCAAGTCCACCTTCATTGTGGTACTTAAAAGGAACACTGCTTGGCATTTCCTCTCCCTGCGTAGTCTATTCTATAGCAAGGTTAGTTGGTGTAACCACAGGATGAGGAGAGTTGATATTTGACTTTGTCTGCTCTCGATATGCATCCATAATAGATCTATGCACCCACTTTCTCTTGTCACCCTTTTTGGCGAGCTCTTCTCTCAAAAGCTTTGTAATTGCAGACGCATGAGGATGTTCATATTTCTTACAATTCTTTTTAATGCTACCCAAAAAATGGTCCCTAATACGTGGTGCACTGCCAGATTTTGTAGTGAAACAAAATTTACAATGCCACTCCATATATCGATCGCTTATGTTGTGAGCATAATCCCACTCTTTGTTAAGGGCTTTTTTATTCTTTGCCTTCTTCGTACCACTTGTGCCGATATTTTGCTCCACTGATTTCAATTTAATATTGAAGGTATAAGAACTAGATGTTCAATTTTTAAAAAAAATCATCCTTTCAATATATATTAGAAAAACAATCAGTAAGAAAGCAATCAAACTCTACACAATATGAGATTTGCAATGCACTCTAGTCAATCCACATATCGATCACATATCTTGTGAGCAAACATACACATTGCAATGCACTCTCTAAATGGCTATATTTGTCAATGCAATTATAAATATGATGATTAGTTTACATCCTCTTCGATTTGCAAACAATAAGATACATCTATTTTCAAAGGCTACAAAGAATAATCAATTTCTACACTGAAACGATGATAATTATTTGCAAAACACACACAAAAGCAATAATATCTTTCATTGGTAATCTCATGTACTAACAATCTTTCATAATACATGATGCACTCCCTATATAAACCAATGCATAAAACAAGGCAATGAAATATTCATTACAATTACACAATTGAGGACTACTTGTACCCAATCAAGGATTTTAGCCCCCTTATGCATCCAATTCAAGATTATTCACCCAATTAAGGATTATAGCTCTCATATTTTATAGTGACAATGTATATCACCTCAAATCTATGATAGTGTAAAATGTAAGACTTCAAGGATCTTTATATACCCAGTACACTGGTACACGACATCCGACCCTTGGCTATCGTTTCGTCATTTACATATGCTCATCTTCTAAAACCAACTTTAGCCCTTTTCTGGACCAATGGCTTTGTCACAATGAGCATGAATCTCCAAGTTCTCAATTGTTTTGGCTTTGCACCTTTATGTTCGGTGAAAGATTTAAATATTTTAGTAGTGGTTACCATATTAAGAATCACGCTCAATAAAAAAGAGGACCTATGACTCTGTAATATTAGGTCAATTCACAAGGAGATGATTATACCCGGTGCTAAGATACACTCCCCAAGGATTAGCCTAGTCAAAATGCCAAAGTTAGAAGAGATTTTACTATATATAATTACGCCCATCGGGCTTTTTTATTTTCTCGACGGACCCACTGGGTAAAAGAAAAATCTTGGTGGGCCCGTCGGGAAGATAAACAAACCCGATGGGCTAACTGGATCTATTGGTTTTTGTAGGTCATTTGATCAAGATCACATTAACAATTAATGTGATCAGGTATTTTTCATGTGTAATTACTTGTGTTATTAACGTAATCACACGATCATGATCACCTTAGGGAAATCCTTGATTGTAAGGTAAGAGCTTTGTCCTAGAGTCACTAGAGTATGAGTCAATGAGAGACATGCAACAGTGCAAGGTTGTAGAGCTACTTAAAGCTCCTTTCATGAATAAACAAATACATTCCATGTTTGCTTTACATCTCTCTTGTTTATGGTGAACTTGTGATGGGTTAGCAAACAACTCAAGATCGTGTTTATGAGTCCAAGTTAGTTGATCTTGGAACCTAATTTTCTTGAGTGGTGAACTTGTCATGGGTTAGCAAACAACTCAAGATCGTGTTTATGAGTCCAAGTTAGTTGATCTTGGAACCTAATTTTCTTGAGTGATAATCTAGCATACATACACTCACTTGTGTGCATGATGTTTGTCTTTCATCCACCCTAGCTAGCACGATCCCATTTCCATCAGGTATTTTAAAAGTTATTGTGGTGAAGCAGGCTGTGCAGTTGGTGAACTATGGTAGCATATAGCTTAGTGAGTCTTTGTTGGACTGTTACAATTAAAATGAAAGGAAATATTTTATTGAGAAGTCTATATTAGGGTCTAAATACCTGGATAACCAAGGGGGGAACCCTTGGAAAAAAAGTGCCCTTATAAGCGCACATGGAATTCTTATATCTACTATGCATTGACCATAATAAAATTCATAGAGTAGTTTCATTAAAGGATAACTCTGAAATGAAAGGAAAGTAGCAAAAAAGGACAAGTGGCATGAATACTTAGACTCCCATTATGTAAAGATATTGGAAATTAAAATAAGGAAATGGGACCTTTAATGATTTGGGTGTTCGAATGGATAAAGTAGTTAGGGCTATGCCATTTCAAGTAAAAGATGACCTATTGACGTGGCTAAGTCATCTTGCATGGTGAGTGCACGGATAGAGCATAATAAGAGTGCATCATGCATATGTCCAATGATGAGACATTTATGTGCACACACAGAAAGACATTGAAAAATTCTAGATGAAGTGAAAAAGAGCTTAATGATGAGTACTTCAAAAAGTAAGTATAGCTATACGAGGGGGGTCGCATAGAAGAGATCCCCTATATCACATGTGTGCAAAGGGTATTTAAAAAACCACTCTACCTACATGCTCCAAGGTAATAAAACACCCTTTTTTCTTTGAGAAACTTATGGATTTTGTTCAAAGTGGAATAAAAATCCCCTTTTGTAAATGTTACTCCACTAAATTTTTAAAATGTACCCAATAAAAAGTTCCCTTATTTTAAACTCACATGCCATGCTTATAGTTTTTAGGGTGACCCCACTAAGAGCTATCAAAGCCTTAAACAAGCGTCCACTAGATGCCATACTTCCAGGTTTTTAGGTTGACCCCCCTAAGAGCTATTAAAACCTTAAACAAGCTTGAAAAGTTTCCACTAGATGAGCTTTTGCTATCAAGGATAAGTGATCTCATCTTATAGTGCACATGTGCGTGAGTGTTGGACTCTATGCCTCTCCACTAATTAGCATAGGCTAGATATGCTCAATTATACCAGCATGAGCAATAGACATAAATAGCTTAACTCTTCTAGCTTGAGCATAAGCCTATTAACTAGATCCTTTAGCATAAAGTTGATTAGACTTAAAAGCAATGATCGAGTGAAGATGAGAGAGAAATATAAGAGATGATTTATGCTCACTGCAACCTCTTCTTAATAAGGATCTAGAAGGTTAAGAGCTTAAAAGGTTTTTGCCAAAAAAAAAAACCAATTTGACCTTGATGGCTCGTTTGCAGAGAGCCAAAAGCATGGCAACCCCAACTTTGCGAGTTGTGATGAACATTTGACTACCTTGGGCTATAAGCAATGGAGAGTAGAACATGATACAAGCTACCACTTGTAACAAGCAGTGTAGAGGTAGTGGCAAGTTGTGCTTGAAGTCTTATGGCGGTTGAAACACTTATTGAGCCGGGAGGTGTAATCCTTGCAAGATTGTGTATATGGTTGCTAGATGAGTATGGAGCATTCCATGTCACGTCATGTAGTGAGTGGTTTAGCACTTTTTCTAGTAGGATCCTTGATTGTGCGCACCTAGCTGATGGGGTGCAGAAGATATATGCTTGTAGGAGTCTTGGTCATGTCTATCTAGCTGACAGATCAACATATGATATCGATGGTGCAAGAGATCTATGCTTGTCATTACCCAATGGTGTATCTTATATGCCACAACATGTGCATTATGTTCTTAAGATTGTGAAAAGCTTGATCTCAATGAGATGCTTGAGAGGTAGTGGTTGTTAGGTACTACTTCAAGAGTAGTCTTTCTAGATGTAATTGGATCACCTAGTTATTGGACGAGGAATTAGGTCCTACACCGTCTACCCACTGCAGGTTTCTCAAGTACAAGACGGCATAGTCTCAGTGAGAACATTGACATGTGAAGAGTGAGAAGGTGATGATTTAGATTCTGAGTAGGGTGACTTCGAGCAACACTCCGAATCATGTAGGTTGAGTCCATAGTGGGGTTTGAGATCTAGGAGCTCGATACGCACCACCTCCATCGTGATTGGGCAAAGCAAGGGTATCCACCCACTTTCAGATTGTTGTGCAAGGCTCCGAAACCACTTGGTTCCTTTACACATGTAAAAAATATAACTAGAAAAGTTAATGCATGGTGTTTAAATCAAAGTGGTTTCCAACAATTGCATTAGGAGAAATATGAACCTTGCATGGGCCTTGTAAGGAATCCTAATTTTTAGGGATTAAGGCTAATGTTGTGTGGGGTTAAGGGGGAAAGGGCATTGAAGAAGGTAGTTTTGAGTAGGATTTTCTAGCCTTTTTTTTAGACAAATGTAGGATGTGGACCTAAGGGGTTACTTTCTCTCTCTAACTTTTTTTTAAAGTGAAGGAAGCATAGGGGTGTGACCACATCGGCAAAAACATGGGTCACTAAGAGTCAAAATTTGACTTAAAAAAAATAATCGTTTTTACTTATTTTTTACTTAGAGCTCCCTCCCAACATACATACATATCCAAAAATCATTTTTTGACCCATTTTTTAACCCACAAGCTTAGAAAGTCCGTTTTTTCAAAAATCTTTTCCCCCAAAAAGTAAAAAACACTTTGTTCTCTCCTCCTCCTCCATCCTCCCTCCTCCCTCCTCCCTCCTCTCTCCCTCTCCTCTCCCTCCGTGCCCCTACCTTCCTCCTCCTCTCCAATCTCTCCCTCCCCCCCCTCCCTCCTTCTCTGCTCCCATCTTTCTTAACCTCCCTACCTCTCCCCCTCTATCTTTTTATCATTTGCTTCCTCAAGCAACAGCTTCCATGGTGCTCACGGACATCACAAATGGTTTTCTTCCACCACCACGTACTCCGCACACCAAAAGCATACATATTCTCTTACCCACGACATTTGCACCGAAGACCGCTAGTGAGGCTGATCAAAGGTCATCACAAGAACGTCGCACCGCTTGTGAGACCAATGTTGACATTTGGGTGGATGGCCATTTGTACCCTTATGATCCTATAAGCCGCTTCCATCCATCGTTTAATAGCCTTTCCACATTTCTTCAATTTCTTGGGAGGGGAGAAGCAGGCTTGTTAGGCTAATGCAAGCGGTTGTGTATGGGTGCAGGTGCTTCTTTGCATATGTGGATGCATGAATGTCAAGCTCTTCACCTCAAGACAACGGCATTACAAGAGAGTGTTGCCTCTTCAGAGAGGGTGGTTAAAACTCTTGAACAACAAATGCAAGAAAAGGAGTCCCACATCCAAAAGCTTACCAACACCATCACATACTTGAAAGAAACACCCCTTGGTGCAAGGGAACGCAAACGCATGTATTCATCCATTGAAACTCTTGCACATTCGGGAGGAGCACGCAAATGACGAGTTATAGCCACAAGGTGATTTGGTCTTTACTTGCATGATGCATTCTTACTTCACACTATTTTCTAACATTTATTTTTATTTGTTGCTAGAAACGTCATCCAGGAGGCATGCGGTGGAACAAGCCAAGATGATCGAGTCAACCTTCTCACTAGTTGTCTCAATACCCAGGATGTGATTTCTATCTTACAATCACCTGGAGGTAAGCACATTAAGGATGCAGTCACCAAGGACCTTATGCATAAATTGAGAAATGTGGTTAGTGATGATGACGTGCAAGAAGCTTCTGATGAGGCTGGAATCAGCACCAAAGCCTATCAGGCTATTTTCCAACTCCTAAAGGATGCCCTCAAAGAGCATGCCATTGTGGAAAACCTATTTCCCGTTCCTCACAAGGTCAACCTCGCAAAGAAGGCCACAAATGAAGATGTGTTCTCCCACATTGGGACATACCTACACATTAAGGACACAATGCCAACTTCCCTTTATGCTTCGTGCGCAACAAAGACAAGGGGAAAAGGTAAGTAACAATCCATAAGACCTTTGGAGAAGGGCTTTCCTTACACAATGTGGAACAATATTTTTGTGGATCTTAGAAGGCTTCAACAAGCCATGCTTAGATTTTAGGAGTTACCTGAAGGAAGTGACACACTTTACTTTTTTCTTTGGTATTGTTATTATCATAGACTCTGAAGTTTCAGGTCTTGACACTATTTATTTTGTAGTGCTTGGCACAAAGGTCGCTTTTGTGCTGAAACTCGATGAGTGTAAAATAGTGAAAGGCCGAAGGTTAGAGAGGCTAAGTGTCACTCTAATGAACGAGGCCCTTCTGCAAACCAAGCGAAGGGATTCGGTTGAGCCATCTCCCACCCCATCTTTTAGCGTGCAATCAGAGAAAGACATTTGGTGGTTGGGTGCTATTGAGGTGCCCAAAGAGACCAATGGAGTACTTTCATGGATTTTTGAGAGAACTCCATGGATCACAGAAGTAATACACTCCCAAATTGCAGGTTAGAAGTTGGAGATTGAGGGTTTTGGTAGTTATGATGTGGAGTGGCACTTAGGTGGGGATTTGAAGACCATAAAGTGTTTGCTTGGCTACAAACAAGGGGCTTCTTCTCTCATGCCTTGTCCATTTTTCACTCGAGGGTACAAACCTAATGGAAAAAAATCACATAAGAGCACTGCAAAGGTCGGTTCCATGCTTCCATGGAAAGGGCATGGAGAACAAGGGTTAAATTGTCGTGATTTCGGAGATGAAGGTAGAGAATGGAAAGCGTCTATTTTGAGATGTCCCATGCTCAATGCCCCAGACCGTGATCAAAAGGACCACTCTTGGAATCCAATCTTTCCATTTCCTCTATCGAATGTACATTTTTGTACATTACACGCATTCATGCGTATTTTTGATAGGCTATTGAAGCTCCACATTGACTATGCTTTCACAATGAAACCATTGGAAAAGTCCCAGGAAGCGATCGAAAGAGTGGAGGTACTCTTGAATTCCATTGGCTGTCACGGTGGAAATGTGTCTATCGTTGTTGCAAAGAACACAGCGGAGGCCCATGAATTTGCTCAACAAGTGTCAATGAGTGGACAAAAAGCTAGACACTTTTTGAAGAAAGTTTCCCAAGGAAAGCCAAGTCGATATGATGCTCCAAACAGCTCCAACCAGCAGGCAGGTAACCTTTGGGAGCTTTGGAAGGAGTTATGCAAAGCTACTACTGACAATGATTCAAATGGCGAGCTTGCAAACAAGCGCAAGCAAGTTTGGGCACATTTTGATAAAATGGTCAAGCTTATGGGCCTTAACAACACAACAAAATAACAACGCCAATCATTTCAAGAAGCCTTGGTGGATTTTACCAAGGTCTTCGCCCTTTCTTGGGGTGAAAATAACATCACACATTACATGGTAAGCCATTTTACGTGGTGTATTTATTACAAGGGATTGTTTTTATTAAATAATGTGGGTCGTTTACTCATGTGAACAACATATCTTGTTTGCGCATGGTGCATTTTTTATGCACAAGTATGGATCGCTTGAAATTTTTAGCACTCAAGGCATGGAGAAGTCCCATTATCGAGCAAGGGGAGTGTACTTCAAAAATACTCAACATGGTGGTGGAATGGTGCAATCCAATAATTTGGAGGAGATGTTCAACTGGTTTTTTCGCACAACATTTGCTCGTAAGCTCACAATGGAGTGTGCGCGACAATTCAAGATTGCTATTGAAGTGCGGAAATGGAGTCGTCAAGAGCATAGCAACAAGTGGAAAATGTTGCAAGGTCCCACCAAGCATGTTGCATGGTGGCGATGCAAAGTGCGACAAGGATCAAAGTGGATACTGTGCGAGTCACTAAACGTGAATGCAGGGTCCAAGTCTTAGCGACATGTTTATTTAAAAAATAATAGTTTTTTTTCCAAAATTAGTAGTGTGAACAGGGCCCTTTTTAAATGGGCCCTTATAAATATTGCATGCTCTCATAAACCACTCATTTCTTAAGAATAGGTGAGCTCTTACCATACAAAATGGCGCGCACCAAACAAACTGCGAAAGAGCACCGCTTGCCAAAAAAAACACCCTCCAAGGATGTAAGAAGCCGGCATGGCTTAAAGGCACAAGAAAACGGCCACGAACACCTGGCCGTTCCATGAACTCTTCTGGCAGTGGGCATGGTAGTAGGGCACCAGAGTCATCGAGGGCTGTTGAATCTCCACATGCTCAAGATATAACACCTAAAAAAAGAATGAAGCAACGTGCCCAACGCTGGAGAGAAGAAGAGGGCCAGCAAACAACAGAGTTCGATAAGGAGGAGCCGTCGCGCCACCAATCACAAGCAGGACCATCCAAGACTCGTGTGGTCCATACAGACACTGAATCAGAGAGTGAGCCACCATGTATGTGAGCTAAAATACCGCGCACACACTGGGTGCCCGTTGGGGGGAAGACACTGCCTCGAGGCCAGGGAGCTCTCCCCACACCACAAGATTGGTAGGCAAGGGAAGAGGATGAATCAGAAGAGGCTGCAGATCCAGCCCCTAAGAATGTAAACAGGCGCAAGTCTAAGTTTTTCAAGAAGCCTAAATGCCGCCAGTCAGCAAATGTGCAAGTGCCCCCAAGACAACCGCAGCGGCGCTGAAAAATAGCAAGGGCATTCGCAGAAATCCTCCACTACTAGAAGACTACAGAGCTTTTGATTCGACGCGCCCCCTTTGCTCGCAGAGTGAAGGAGGTGCTTCAAAGCTATGGAAATCCGTATAGAATGCAAGCAATAGCGCTAGAGGCTATTCACAAAGCTACAGAGGCCCACATCATTTCGGTGTTGGAAGATACCACCTATGCGCCATTCATGCAAAGCGAGTGACAATACAGCCAAAAGATATGCAGCTTGCACGTTGATTGCGACGAGACTTCGAGCATTAACCGAAGTTACCCTTCTTTTTGTATTGCACACCCTTATCTTTGTAATGTTTTGACTTTCCAATGACAATATGATCAACAATTGTGTCTACTGTGTCTATTATCTATGTAATGAGATGACTTTGCAATTTCAAGTTCTGTTTACCCATAAGATATCAAAAAAGTTAACATATTGTGGAACCACGTGTCTATGCAACAATAAAATAGGTTTTTCAAATGTCCAATGTAATTGGGCCTTTTGGTGCACTTAATGAATTGCTTTCAGTTAATTTATGTATTTTAAGTATCCTAGGGGGTAGAGATAGGTGCAAAAAGAAGGGTGGCCACAAGGGCGCGCAAATGGCCCATCCACCAGTTTTGGATGGCCCATTTGCGTGCCCTTGTGGCCACCCTTTTTTGAGCACCTGGTAGGATTATCTACCCCCCAGGATACTTTAAAAACACAAATTTACTAAAAGCAATTGGTTTTGCGTCATTACTTTAGATGGAGCCTTGTGGCCACCCTTTTTTTGGCCATTTCAAGCTTTGAATTTCCCATAGGATATCAAAAAAGTTAACATATTGTGAAACCAAGTGTCTAAGTAACATTAATTTGGAATTTTCAAATGTCCAATGTAATTGGGCTTTTTGGTGCAGGGGTGTACTAGGTAGAGCTAAAGTAGGTGATAGTGTGCTGGAAAACTTAGATTCAGAATTGATTTCACCTTTTCTAGTGTCCTTGAGTGTTAACATATGCTGAAATTGCCATAAAAAGGGTGGCCACAAGTCTCCATCTAAATTAATGATGCAAAACCAATTGCTTTCAATAAATTCGTGTTTTTTAAGTATCCTAGGGGGTAGATAAGCCTACCAGGTGCCCAAAAAAGGGTGGCCACAAGGGCGCACAAATGGGCCATCCAAAACTGGTGGATGGGCCATTTGTGCGCCCTTGTGGCCACCCTTTTTTTTGCTCCTGGTAGGCATCTCTACCCCCTAGGATACTTAAAATACATAAATTAACTAAAAAGAATTGGTTTTGCAACATTACTTTAGAGAAACCACTTCTCACTCAAATGTGTTTTATACTTTCCCCAGTATCATGTGCATCCAACTTCCGTTGTGTTGTTACTTCAAGCAAAAAAGACAGCTTATTGAAACATATCACCAATTACAACAATTTTGAAGATTGACAAATCACATTTAGAAGAATTTGCAAGATAGAGAGACAATTCCAAATATTTTTTATTACTTCCAAAATGGTGATTTTACATCATGTATCTGAGGAGTTCATAATTTTCTTGACCATTTCCTAGCGCCTATCTTGCGCATAAGGCAACTCCCCAGTCAAGAGGGACTGCGCTATGGCCTTTGGATCAGTTGATCCAATGGAAGCATGTATCCCTATCTGGGCAAGCACTTTACCACGAAAGCCAGTGCCAAACGCTGTGCATACAAGGGATCTACGCACTAGGAACACAAGATGTGCAATTTGAGCAATGGAGCTTAAACACAAAAACTTGCTCAAAGCTTTCAACGACCAAGTCATAAAATGGGCTTGGGGAGTAAATTCGTTATGGATAATGGCCACATCGCTAGGGGGAGTTGTCCTAGGTAATACGCAAGGGAAGCTTGAGGTCCAAAGCCCGTCCGCTTGCCACCCGTCCTTGCATCAAAATCATCAAGCTCCACGACGTCCTGTCATAAACCGATGAAGGTTGAGAAAAAAGACAATGAAGGATAAAATAGTAACATGAAAATTAGGATACACTTTACCTCCTGCTCCTTTTCGTCCTCCTCCCTGTTGCCCTTTGCATCCAAGTCAATGCTCCCATGCACCGCAGCTACGAGCTTTGGATCATCAAATGGGAGGTTGCATAATGGCATAGGCATCCTAGCGGCCTCAACCTTGGCTTGTGTGGCTTGGAATTCTTCCTCAACCACATGCAGCTGCTCTGCTGCCAGGACCTCCGCACATACAACTGCAATAGTGTCAGCAACAGAGTCCCCAAATGGCAAGATCTTGCTTTCTAGGGCATCTGGCGTATTGTCTAAGGGACATTTGGTGTTGTTGCAGAGCACGCTCAAGCATTCATCCATGCGCAGGCCAAATGCTTTCTCCAAATCATTCATAAACACATACTCCTCCCCATCCACTACCACTGAGGAGAAGCGGCTGATTTCTACCTCTGGGATAGCCACATCTGTTAGTGGTAGTGACACTGAAGTGTCACTAGGGCCATCCATAACTATGGATTTCTCAACCACTTCCTCAAGCCCCCTGGGGTACTCGAGCCGGAGTGTCTTTCCTTCCACTGCAAGGTTCATGGGGATAACCTCCTGCTCCTTGGTGTCCTTGATAAAGGACCCAACCTGAAGGTGGTAAGCGGAGCTCCTCCAAATCAGGTTCCTTGCTCACCAAGAAGATAAATGTTGTGAGCCGAGAAAGGTACTCCACCCCCAACTTGCGCTTCTTGAGCACTGACACCCCTGGGGCTTGCTCGTCCAAGAAATGGCCTACATCGGTGGAAATTTCTTGGAATCATTGCAACCGCTTAGAGAATGGGCGATCACCTTTGTGTAGATAGTGCAAAAGGTCGCAAGGCACCCAAATCCCTGCATGTGGGGAGATAGATACATAATATTTTATGATGTTCTTCTCCATGAACGCAAAAATATCGGCAAATGCATCCATGTGAAGGGAAATTGTGGCGTCAAGGTCAGGGAGATGAGTAAAAAAGGTGTGGAGGTCCAACTTCCCTTTGTATTTGGTGTCCTCGAGGAAGAGGATGAAGCGTGACAAAGGGGTGGATGTGGGTGCAGATGCAGAGGCTGTGGAAGCATCCATGTCTATCCTGGGGTGTAGATAGAGAGTGGAGGAGCTCAAGAGTTGCAAAAGTGAAAATAGTGAATGAGTTAGGCGGCCCCCCTTTTATAATGGACGCTTTTTTAAAGACATTAAAAAAAAGGCACTTTCACTAAAAAATGATTTCTCATCTCAATGCGAAAAATTATATTCAAAGACATGATTTGTCGAAGCAACTCATGTTGATTACATTGGGGATCGTTTTGAAAATTGCAAGAGTTGCAAAGTTATAAGATCGATAGCATAGTTCCATCCATCCCCCAGTCCTCCTCGACCTTCAATTTGTCTTTCATTCTCTTCCCAATCTGCAGACATTCATTACAATAAGCATCCAATGATCGACAAACCATGATGTATTGAAAATATGGTGGAAGGATTCTCAACTTGTGACCTTGTAAACGAAATTGTTCTTGTTGAAGGGCCTCAAAACCCATAATAACCAAATGTTCTCGCACATTACTGAGAGTCCAATGCTTGTTCACTTGGACTGCCTCCAAAGCATCGTTGGGCATCTTCACTGCAATGTCAAAGCTTGCAATAGTGCCGTCTACACTCTGTAAGGGAGTCCACACTCCAAGCTTGCACATCCAACGATCATAGTGAAATCGTATGTACAAGGAGGTGCGGGTTTTCAAATAGCGCATTCCAATACCTGAAGCTCCAACCTTACAACGGTACCGGTCCCCGTTGTGCATGCCCTCCACAAAACCCCAGTTCTCTTTTAAAAGCCTTCCTAATTCCTCATAATGCACATCTTTACATACAAGCATTGTGGTAGTCTCCACAAATCTAAACTCTTTAAAAATGTGCACAAAACAATGAATAGGCATTAGAGTATTTCAAAGAGTTTTGGACATCTATTATCATCTTTTGCTTGAAAGATGCTATCGACCACAAATCTAGCATCGACCACTCCATACTTAATAAGGAAGTTACTTTGATGGGTTCAAGCGTTCCAAACGCTTGTGTAGAAGTAGGTACAATATAGGAGTGAGAATAGAAGAAAATCCTTCTTTGAACCAGTTTGGTTGGGCAAAGATGTGGGAAAATTGTTGCTCCAATATCCTCATGTATAGCATTGAATGTGCCGGAGAGACTATGTAGTGGCTGCTCCTCCACCAACGTGGATGGAAATATGACTATAAATACATGACAAATCTTAAGTATGAATCCATAATAACATTACACTGTGATTTCACACCTAGTTTTGTATTCTCAAAACATGTACTTACAATGTGTTGGAAATCGAGGTGGTTGTTGCAATTGCATGGTTGACATTGAGAAAACATGTTGCACAATGGCTACGGTTCCCTTGTCTTTGCGGTTCTTGAAGCCAAGGAGCTTTCCTTTCCAATGAAGATCCAAGTTTGCACGATTCCACACACGATGAGGGCCAATAGCAGATGGTTGCATGTATACCCAAGCACCTTTGGTGAAATCTTGTGGCACCCACTCATCATCTATACCTCTAGTGTTGTGGCATGCAAGTGCTGTGACCTCATCCTTTGGCTGCCTTTGCGAAGTAGAGTTAGCCATGGTTGAGCAAAGAAAATTAGGAGGAGGAGCAGGACCTTGCTTGTTGCTACAATGTAGGTGGGATAAAGTGATAGGAGAAGGTGGTTAACCCTTGTGGCAATGGGAGGAGAAAGTGGATAACCCTTGCTTGGTGTGGCAATGGAAGGAGAAGGTGGATAACCCTTGCTTGGTGTGGTAATGGAAGGTGGTAGGGGAGGAGAGAAGAGCTTCCTTGCTACAACAATGGAGATGGTGTAGAGAGAGAGAGAGAGTGTTGGAGTAGAGGATGAGTGTGATGGTTGCAACCAAGGAGGGGTTGGAAAAGGGGTTCTAGAGAGAGAAAATAACTTTTTGCCTAAGGACTACTTTTGGGGGAGCTCTGGATAGTAAAAAAACATTTTTCAAAAGTTGTTAAAAAATTTTGAATTTTAGGGTTTTTGGGTGCACGTTTTGACTTTTTGAGGTCAAAAAATGCTTTTTTGACCATAAAATAGATTTAGGGGGGTGTTAAGAAGATAAAATTTGAGTTTTGAAAATTTTGAAAAACTTCAAAATTTTGGGATTTTTTTAGAACCGGATAAAAAAGGAGGGAAGTTGGAGGTTCCATATGGCCCACCGCCCCCCCCCCCCCCCCCCCCCCCCCCCCCCCCCCCAATCCCCACCCCACCTTCTCACTAGGTAAGAGCCCATTTAAGAAGTGTAAGACTACTTTGTCCCCCTACAGTTTTGAGCGCATAGAGTGTGTCCACCACCCTCTTCTCATTGGCTGGCCTCTAATTAACCCTAATCCCAAAGGGCCCCTAGAGGGTTCATATTTTTCCTAATGGATTATGTTTTGTATGTCATGCAGTCTCGACACACTCAAACATGGACATGGTAGAAATTGAGATTGTTGTGATGCCCATACATGTTGTAGTCCTCACTGATGTAGACTATCTAGAGAGGGCAATTACGGATCCAAAAAGTAGCCTTGAGTGAGTTTATGATGTTTTATTATCTAGTTTTCATACCTAATCCATTGGACACTCATTGCATCTTCTTATGCGTGATCGTATTCATCATAGAACCCTCTAGGTGATCTGTCTTTTTGTGGGGTCCATCTCTCACATTGGTCAAATGGATCCTGAATCAATGGCTTGAATGGTACAACTTGTGTGGGCAAACTTGAATTGAGTGGGAGTAATGGTGGAGGAAGAGAAGCTCAAGATCAAGAAGTTCAACGGCAAAAACTACCAACATTGGAAGATGCAGATTGAAGATTATCTCTACTAGATGGACCTTTATTTGCCACTAGGCGGTCTTGCAAAGAAGCCCACAACAAGCAGCCAAAGCATGGACTGTCCTTGACTGAAAGGCATTAGGAACAATCCGGCTAAGCTTGGCATCAACGATGGCCTTTAACGTTTCAAAGATGAAGACCACGGAGGACTTGGTAAAGCTTGACGGCCTCTACGAGAAACCATCGGCATTCAATAAGATATTTCTCATGAAGTGCTTGTTCAATCTAAAGACAGCAGAGAATGGTTTAGTTGTAGAACACGTAAATGACTTTAACACCAACATAAGACAACTTCAATCGGTGAAAATCAATTTTGACGATGAAGTGCGAGCTCTCCCAATACTATTATCTCTACCGGATAATTAGGACAGCCTTGTGATGGTTGTAAGTAATTCTATCTGTAGCACAAATACTCTTAAGTTTGATGATGTTGTGGGTGTTCTCGTAAGCAAGGAAATGCGAAGGAGAAGCACAGGAGAATCATCAAATGCTGTACTATTAGTGGAAACAAGAGGAAGACCTAAGGAGCAGTTCAAAAACCAAAAGGGTCGTGGTCGCTCAAGACGGAGCAAGTCACACACAAAGTCAGTTCTTGAATATTGGAACTGCGACAAGAAGGGCCACGTCAAGAAGGATTTCTAGTCCAAGAAGAAGAAGTAGTCGGAGTCTCAAGACAGCAAGCCAACATCGAAGGCCAATGTGACAGGTAAAGTAGAGAAAGATGCTCTAATTCTCTCATTAGACAATGTGTTTAATTCCTGGGTAGTAGATTTTGTGGCTTCATTCCATGCGACACCACACAAGCAACATTTCCAAGATTACTCCAAAGGTAATTTTGTGTATGTATACTTGGGAGATGATGAAGCTTGTGAAACTATTGGCAAAAGTACAGTTTGTGTCAAAACTGCTAACAAAAATCAATGGAAGCTTAAAGATGTTAGGAATGTTCCTATCTTCGCTAAAATTTGATCTCTATAGGACAATTGGACGATGAAGGTCACAACATTGCATTTGGAAACAAACGGTGGAAGATCTCAAGGGGATCTTTGGTGGTTGCCAAGGGAGAAAAGGTAGCTACACTTTACTTGTGTAATGTTAGCACGCAATCTTTAACTTGTGCAATAGCTATGGAAGTCGAGTGTGCGGTGTGGCACTATCGGCTTGGGTATATGAGTGCCAAAGGAATGCCAATCCTTCAATAAAAAAATCTTCTACCAGGTTTGAAATAAGTGAACTTAGAGTTCTGTGAAGATTGTGTTTATGGTAAACAAAAGAAGGTAAAATTCCTAAAAGCAGGAAATGAAAATAAAAATAAAAAACTTGAATTGGTTCAATTTGATGTTTGGGGTCCTACAAGTACACCATCCCTTGGTGGCTCATTGTATTATGTAACATTCATAGACAATGCAACTAGAAAAACATGGGTTTATGTCATGAAGAATAAATTCGATGTGTTTTCCATATTTCAAAGGTGGAAAGCCTTTGTGGAGAATGAAGTAGGTACCGAGGTTAAATGCCTCAAATCTGATAATGGAGGCGAATATTGCAGCCAAGCTTTTGAAAGCTTTTGTGCTAGCAATGGCATACAGAGGCAAAAGACAACCCCAAGGACACCTCAACAAAATGGAATTTGCGAAAGGATAAACATCACAATCATGGAGCGAGCACGAAGCATGTGCCTACATGCAGGCCTACCGCTTGAGCTTTTGGCGGAAGCTATAAGTACGTATGTGTACTTAATCAATTGATCACCCTCAATGGCATTGGATGGGGGAGTTCTAGAGGAGTCATTGAAACCACCCTTCCTCTTTTTCTCCCTATATCAATAGGTGAAATCAAGTGTACAAGGGTGTTTTCCCACGGCCACCTGGCCTGCACCCCAAAAACCTCCCACTTGAAGGTCATGGTGGCCAATAGTGGCATTAGTATAGTTAGTCTATACAAAATTGACGGCATTGGATGGTGGAGTTCTAGAGGAGTCATGGACAGGAAAACCGGTGAATTATTCAATTCTCAAAGTGTTTGGGTGTGAGGCTTTCATGCACATAGATAGAAGCCTAAGGTCAAAGCTAGATGCAAAGTCTAAAATGTGTTCTTCATTGGCTATGAAGAAGGTGACTTTGGGTATCACCTATGGAATCCTTGATGAGTGCGCGTGTGCGTGTACGGAGTGTGTGCAAGAGAGGGGGAAGAAGAGAATGGGGAAGGGGATGATACACAGACAGCCTGTGTTGGGTTAGTGGAGAAGAAGAAGAAGATTCAACCCTTCCTCTTTTCCTCCCTATATCAATAGGTGAAATCAAGTGTACAAGGGTGGTTTCCCACGGTCACCTGGCCTACACCCCAACAACCTCCCACTTGAAGGTCATGGTGGCCAATAGTGTTGGGTTAGTGGAGAAGAAGAAGAAGAGTCAACCCTTCCTCTTTTTCTCCCTATATCAATAGGTGAAATCAAGTGTACAAGGGTGGTTTCCCACGGCCACCTGGCCTACACCCCAACAACCTCCCACTTGAAAGTCATGGTGGCCAATAGTGGCATTAGTATAGTTAGTCTATACAAAATTGATGAAGCATTGCCGAGGCTTCATCCTACACCCATAAGTTCTATACAATGTGTAAATCGCTCCGAGTCTAGGCTCTTTGTGAGTGCATCTGCGGGGTTGTCATCAATGTGAACCTTGACAAGCTCGATACGCTTGCCGGCCAATGCATCTCGTATGACATGGTATCTGACCTCTATGTGTTTCGACTTTGAGTGAAACACTGGATTCTTTGCCAAAGAAATGGCACTCTGACTATCACAATGTAGTACTGGAACCTCGTGAATGCTCAAATCTCCCACTAGACGAGCCAACCATATGGCTTCCTTGTTGGCGTCAGACGCAACAACATATTTTGCCTCAGTGGTAGATGAAGACGTGCAATCTTGGAGACACGATTTCCAAGAGATAGCTGCTCCAGCAAACATGAACACATAGCCAGATGTGGATCTTCTACGATCCACGCAACCCGCATAATCCGCAACCGTGTAACCTACAATAGATGCATCACTGTTTCCGAAGCGTAAACACTTGCTAGCTGTACCTTTCAAACATCTGAGGATTTTCTTTACTGCTTCCCAATGCTTCTTGCTAGGGTTTGCCATGTACCTACTAACCACTCCCACTGCATGTGCAATGTCTGGTCTTGTGGCTACCATAGCATACATCAAACTGCCAACTGCTGAAGAATATGGTACTTTCGCCATTTCCTCTTTCTCAGCCACTGTCTTGGGAGAGTCTTCCTTGCTAAGTTTGGAGTATGCTTGCATTGGGGTACTCAATGACTTCCCCGCCTGCATACTAAAACGTTGCAAGACTTTGTGAATGTACTTTTCTTGAGATAATTCAAGAATTCCACGTGGGCCTGCCTCTCTTGATGTGCATACCAAGAAAGTGATTGGCATCTCCCAAATCCTTCATGGAAAACTGAGTGCTTAGTATCTTTTTCAACTGATTGATTTCATCAATTGATTTGCCTGCGATAAGCATATCATCTACATACAAGATCAAGATGATCAAAGAACCATCGTTCAATCTTTTTGTGTATAAGCAGTGATCCTCTTGACTTCTTATGTAACCCTGAGATTGCATGAATTTGTCGAATTTTTGATACCATTGCCTTGAACCTTGCTTGAGACCATAGAGTGCCTTTTTAAGTCTACAAACCAATTCTTTCCTCGTTGGTTTTTGGGTTTTACATACGAATCCCTCTGGTTGTTTCATGTAGACATCTTCATCTAGATCCCCGTGAAGAAATGCTGTGTTCACATCCATTTGGACAAGTTCCATGTCCTGGATAGCAACCAAGCCAAGCACAGTGCGAAGTGTAGTCATCTTGACTACTGGAGAGAAAATCTCATCAAATCCACACCTTTTTGCTGCTTGAATCCCTTGGCAACTAGACGAGCTTTGTATCTAGGCTCATGATCTTCCGCTGTATATTTCTTCTTGTATACCCACTTGCAAGGTAAAGCATTTTTTGCCTTTTGGTAATTCAACCAAATCCCATGTCTCATTAGACACAATCGAATTGTATTCTGATTGCATAGCCTGCTCCCACTTAACGCGATCATCTATTTGTATAGCTTCTTTGTAGCAGGTTGGCTCTCCAATGTCAGTGACCAAAATGTGGTGTATACCCGGCTCAAACCGCTCGGGCGCACGTGATACTCTCTCAGAGTGTCTCAGTGCCTGACTGTTGGACTCTGCTCTCTCCAGAGCAATAGTAGTATCTGGCACTTGAGGAGTAGGTGCAACACTACTGAACTGAGTTGGTTCGGAGGCTACATCCTCAAAGCGAACACGTCTGTACTCAACATCTTTGATGGGCTTTTTGTGCATTTTTGATTCATTGAAAATCACATGTGAGCTACGAATGACTTTATTTGATTCTGGGTGCCAAAGACGATATCCCATCTCTCCGTTTGCACCATAGCCAATAAAGATGCATTTGTGTGATCTGGGATCTAACTTTCGACGAAGTTCTTTGGGCACATGTGCATATGCCTCACATCCAAATACACGTAAATGCTCATAGCTTGGCCTTTTTCCAGTCCATAATTCCTCTGGAATGTTGAAATTCAAAGGAGAACTAGGTGACCTGTTGATGATGTGCACTGCTGTCAGAACAGCTTCTCCCCAAAACTCTGGAGTAAGTTTCGCCATAGACATCATAGAGACAACTCGTTCTTGAATTGTACGATTCATTCTTTCAGCTATCCCATTTTGTGCAGGTGTGTATGGAGCAGTAAACTGCCGCCGAATGCCTTTTCTATTGCAAAAATCCTTGAACTCTGTGGAGACCTATTCTCCACCATTGTCCGTGCGAAAAGCTTTGAGCTTTGTTCTTGATTGGTTCTCAACCATGGCGAGGAATTTTTGGAATGTCGAAAAGACTTCTTCCTTATGCTTAAGGAGATAGACCCACACCTTTCTGGTAGAATCATCTATGAACGTGAGAAAGTAGTTTGCCCCCCCTAGAGTTTTATGTGGCATTGGACCACACAAATCACTGTGCACCAAGTCTAGAGGTTCGCCTAGTTTCTTATTCAATGGCGAAGATGTCAATCTAGTCTATTTTCCATATAGACAATGCTCACACATTGGAAAGTCCGTGTAATCTAACACAGGTAAGTAGTCAAAATGCTGAAGTGTTTTCATTCCCTTTTGGCTAATGTGCCCTAGCCGGCTATGCCACAATTCAGGAGACGGCATCTCAGCAACATAGATAGAGTGTTCGTGGACATTCGAAACAAACAAAGAGTACATGGATCCATTTTTATTGCCTTTCATCATGATAAGGTTGTTCTTGCGGATCATCCAAGAACGATTACCAAAAACTGTAGTGTAGTTAAGTTCATCCAATTGCCCTATAGAAAGCAAGCTTTTGGTAAGCTTGGGCACATGTCTGACATTCTACAACACAAAAGTAGTGCCATTATGCATCTGAAGTTTCACATCACCAATGCCAATAATGTCAAGCTCATAGGAATCACCAAGCTTGACTATTCCATGCATGGATGCATAAGAGGAAAACCACTCTCTATGCGGTGTGAAATGAAAACTTGCACCAGAATCAAGGATCCAATTCTGTGCATAACCCTCATCCTGTGCAACCAAAGCATCTGGAGTGAGATCTGAAGTGGAAATGAGAACATCTGAGGCATCTGTTGTCACCTCGGCATGAATCTCTGTGGGCATAATGAGCATCACTGGAGGAGGAGCATCCTCTACTGCAGTGGTAGGCATGGGAGACTCAACAATATTGAGCTCCTCAATCTTTACTGTACTTTTGCCTTTGCCAGAATTATCCTTTTGCATGTTTTTCTGATCTCTTAGGAAACTGCGACAATCCTTTTTGTAATGACCCTTCTTGTGGCAATAGTAACACTTGACATTTTTGGCATTGCAGTCTCTACTTTGGTTCCTGTGTCTGCTAGGACTACGAGGATTTCGCTCTCTACTTTTGCTTTTGTATTTGTTCCTGTCACACGGCCTCTTGGATTTGTTGAACTGCCAGCCATATATGCATCTCCATGACTAGCATTATCAAGAGATTTACGACGAATCTCTTCAGTGAGCAACGCATCTGTGACAGCATTGAATTCTAACTTGCCATTCGGAGCCGAATTGCTAATGGCTGTGCAAAAGATATCCCATGAACTGGGTAGAGAGCATAATAAGAAGATATACTTGAGTTCATCGTCAAACTCCTTAAAGCCCTGAGATGTCAGCTGACTGAACAAGGAGTTGAACTCATTTAAATGACTGGAAACTGTGCTACCTTCTTTCATGTTGAGCTTCATAAGCTTTTTCATGAGAAAAAATTTGTTGGATGCACTTTTGCTCTCCCATGCTGAACATAAGCTATCCCAAAGTTCCTTGGTTGTTTTCTTCCCTATGATAGTGAAGAAGACTGACTCGGCTAGCTGTAGAGGTATCGTAGCCATGGCTTTTGTATCCAAAAGCTCCCATTGAGCTTGTGTATAATCATCGTCCTCTGCGCGCTCTTTCAACGGTTCTGAGAGGCCTTTGTTTATCAAAACATCTTTCATGCGCCCTTTCCACATGGTGAAGTTGCTACCATCGAACTTCCGAATGAAATACTCCTCCTTTTCTGAAGAGGAAGCCATCACTGATAAGAGGGTTTGAGAGGTGCCAAACTATGGCGAGAAGCTGTAGAAATTTGGGCAGAGTAACCTTTGTATCGGGAGTAAAATCTCAACCGAAATAGACTCAAAAGCGCCAACAATGGAAGTCACGACTCGCGGGAAGTAAATCCGGCAGAGTTTCCTTTGTATGAGGAGTCAAAACTCAACTCAAAATGCATATAAATGTGCCAACTGCACTAACTGGGCATCTGCTACACAAAACAACTGCTATGTGAGTGCCAACTCGGCTTCAAAAGCATAAATAATCGTCCAGATACATTTCCTATGGCGAGGGTACCGTAAAGGGGAACTCCAGCTACCTGTATCACCGAAAGTGTCTCAACATTCGAGCACACCCCAGCTCAAATAAAACCTCACGCTATCGACCCTCCAAAGGCTAATGCAGACACAAATGGACTAGCCACAGTCTCAGAAAGGGCTCTTCCGGTCCGAGTCTCGGAAATGGCCGGGAAAAACTGCCAAAATAGCCAAAAATGGCTCCACACGTAGTACAATGGGCAGTGTCCGCAACTCAACATACATGAGTAAAATCGCGTTCAAACAGGCGCCAAGAACTACTGCATGCAGTGAAAGTGATCCTTGCGGGGATATCTGCTCTCAAAAGAGCTCAATAGCACTAGGTGTGCTCTCAACAAAATGCATTTGTCAAATGCATGTGTCCGCAGAGAATCTGCTGTCGAAATGACTGCAAAATCGCCTGTGAAAGCGCTATGTCTGGTAACCTGGAGAATCTGTGAATGAATGGGCTGAAAACCCCCCCCTGTAGCCTGTAACCTGCGTGTCGGTGTCGCTATGTGCCGATTTTTGCCGCCGGGCAGAAATATGCTAGTCGAATAGCCGCCAAAGGTGGCGTATCCATAAACTGTGTCATGCAGGGCGATCGGTGCGCTTGGTGCCAATGACGGGTGTCACTCCTCTATGACAGAGGTACCTCACCCGCGCATGTCGCAAGCACGGTCGTCGATCGCGGGAACGTGCTCATTCCGCAGGAACACACGTGTCAGGCTCGGATGTTGGAAATCCGCCGCGTAATGTGCAAGAGCAGTGTCGTGGTTGCCGACATCGGTGTCGAAACCAATGTCATAAATTGAATCGATGCTGAAGGACTAACCGAGAGCTGATCCGCTCTTGCCAATGTTTATGGCAAATCGCCGATGTCGAGGATGGTGCCGGGTGTACCCACACACTCTGTGTGTGTCAATGTCGGAGAACAGATATTGTATATCCGGAGTCGGGATCGTCGAGGCTCACTTTGTGGGAATGATAGCTTACACACAAGAAGGTGTGAGCTCGAGCCACAAAAAAAAAATGATTCTGACGAGCATGCAGGGCTGTTGAATTTGGAACGACTATGTGTGTGTGTGTGTGTGTGGGAAGCACCATGTCTCAGTGCTTGATCAATGCCATGCTCAACTAATTCTAGCGCATCGTCGATCACCCGACAGCCATGGGAAGTAGCTCTTGTAGCACTTTAAAAAATATGAGGTTTAATTTTCATACATAAAAATTAAAAGGACTTGCAACCTACAGCGAATTGCACCGATCTCAAATAGCCGAATCAATGGCTGTGTGTGTAGCACCTGGAGGCGTGGATCAACCCGAGATCAGCGCTGAAGCTGGCTAAATTAGCGCTGAAGTGTACTACCCACACTGTGTGTGTGTGTGTGTAGAGATCGAATCTTGGTGGGGCTCCTCTCTGGAATTTTGACAGGTGTGTGTGTGTGCTTGTGTGGATTGCCGGGCTTTCTTGTCTGTCTCTAGCGCAAATCAACAGCTCCCTCAGGCCGATTTCCCGGTTTTGCTACAGAGTACAAAGAGCACTGGTCTGCTCCTATTGAAAATCAGCCTTGCTTCGACCACTTCTGGCTTGTGCGCTCAGCATTGCCCTCATCAGATCTAGTTCCAATCTATTGCTCACCACCTTGCTCCACCTCATGCTTCTCCTTTCGGTTGATGAGCCCCGACTCTTCTCTTTATGCACTCATATCTGCAATTGTTCCTTCCTGCTGCAAATCTTTTTAAAGTTCCACTTCCAGATTCTGTTGTTCCTGATTTGATTCAACCACTTCACATAACATACACAGACTTCTCCTGTTCCCTCTTCATAGATACACGACTATGTTCTAGACCACAAACTTCACAGAAAATCGATTGTGTTCACCTCTGCTACAGAAAACTCAGAAAACTGAATCTTTCCCCTCTTCATTTTGCCAATGATTGGCCCTCCCCTTGTGTGCAAGAGGGTGTGCGCGCACACGAGACCTTCGAGACCTGAGATCTTCTTCCAGGAGCTCCGATCCCGCTCCTACAGTGCCAGATGCGTGAGCTACGAGCTTTCCAACTCCATGACCACCGGATGACCACCGATCCGATGCCGATCCTTCCGCCCATGATCCGGAAGCCAATCGCGAGCGCCAAGCTCCGAGAACCTCCGTCGAAGCCCGCCGGGAGGGAGACATGCGCGCGAGAGGGGGGGAGAAGAGTGTGCGCTGCCGCCGTCGTAACCGCAGCTCTGATACCAATTGATGAGTGCGCGTGTGCGTGTACGGAGTGTGTGCAAGAGAGGGGGAAGAAGAGAATGGGGAAGGGGATGATACACAGACAGCCTGTGTTGGGTTAGTGGAGAAGAAGAAGAAGAGTCAACCCTTCCTCTTTTTCTCCCTATATCAATAGGTGAAATCAAGTGTACAAGGGTGGTTTCCCACGGCCACCTGGCCTACACCCCAACAATCCTCAGGATGGTGAAATCTTTAGAAGTAGGGATGTAATTTTTAGCGAACAAAATATTTACAATGACTACTTGGAACGAAAACAAACAAAAGAAATAGGTGATGAGTACATGGAGCTTGAGGACGTTGAAGACTCAAGAAGTCCAAATGGTGACAACATGAAACAACGTCAACCAATTGAGGAGCCTCAACCTATTCCTCAAAGATCCACAAGAGCAAGTAGACCTCCAGAAAGGTTTGTTCCTTTCTTCAACCATCTCTTGATCTCAGATTCTGGAGAGCCAGAATCATACGAAGAAGCTATGCATCACAAATCCAAGGAAGAATGGATAAAGAGCATGCAAGTGGAGATGGACTCATTACGTCGCAACCAAACATGGGAGTTGGTTGAGATGCCTAAAGGTAAGCGGGCACTTTAGAACAAGTGGGTGTACAAGATAAAGGAAGAAGAAGGTGGGAAGAAAAGGTACAAGTCTAGGCTTTTGGAGATGACATGTTGATTGCAAGTGCTAACATGCAAGACATCAAAGACCTAAAAGAGGAGCTGTCTAAATCTTTTTCAATGAAAGATTTAGGTGCTGCAAAGAGGATACTTGGTATGAAGATATGAAGGGACAGGACGAAGGAGACGATAAATCTATCTCAAGAGGATTACATCAAGAAGGTAATAGAAAGGTTTGCAATGCAAAATGCAAAAACGGTTTCTACACCTTTGGCTGGTCACTTTCAACTAACCAAGGATATGTGTCCAAAGACACAAGAGGAGATAGCCTACATGTCTAAAGTTCCATATGTTGCAGCGGTAGGTTCTCTTATGTATGCTATGGTTTGGACAAGGCCAGACATTGCACATGCAGTGGGAGTTGTAAGTAGGTTCATGGACAACCCAGGTAAAGAGCACTGGCAAGCTGTGAAGTGGATACTTAGGTATTTGAAAGGGACAACAACAAATGATTTGTATTTTGGAGGAATTGATATTCTTCAAGAGTATGCTAATGAAGTAGCTACGTCATGTTTTCTTACAATGGTCTACCTTTGTGAGCATATCAACCACCACAAATATGGATCGTATCCTAAGGATTTAGGTAACCTGGTAATGAAGTCCATGGAGATGTACTCCCATTTCATATGTGGAGTATCTTATGGGTGTAATTTCCCTGGTATTTTACTCTTTCGCTTTAATCTTTTGACAAGTAAGACAACTGGTGACATGATTCAAAATTTCACGCTTCACTCCAAGCCAAAAGAAGCTTTGTTGCAACTGTGAGTACACATTAGGAAATTTCAGAGGTCATTTGGAGGGCCATATGAAGAGAGAGAAAAATAGCGCGCGTCCAATGAGCACGAAGGCTACGTTACGTAGGAAAGTACGTGGAAAGACTCAAAAAATAGGAAAATAGCATAAAACTTTCACGAATCTAGGATTGTAGCATCGTAATTTTCTTCCTTTTACCGAGCTTTTAGGTGCTTGCATGTGGTTCCACTTCTGATATTCTCTTATGGTCATTAACGTACTGGAGGGTGACCATTAAGCCCGCACAAGATATTGGAATTCTAAAACACTTTCCCTCCATTAGAATGCTTTCAAAGTGAATCTCCCTCCACTAAAGCTTTTCTCTGAGAGCTATGGCTTCCACGTCTTCTCGCCCAAGAAGCTCCAGGTGTTTACTGTCTCTCACACCAACAACCAACAGCTGCACTTTGCCTAGAAGGCCAAGTAGTAGCATATCCTCAATTACAATATCAACTTCAATAAGTGCAAAGAACCAATGGGTTGGACAAAGGATAAACAAAGGTTCATGGGTCCTCATGCAACCAAGAAGACCCAAGAGGTCTAGTGGTATCAACGTTTACCGCTCAGCATGGAAGGCCAAAGTGTTGGATTTCAAAGTTGAAATCGGCAAAAGATCTGTAAAGGAAGTTCTTGTTCAGCATGTGTTTACCCATCCAGAGGTGATAGCAAACAGTGGAAATGTATCAGATATACATCAACCACGTTGCAATTGTAAGTACTCTTGACATGTGAACTTACTGATACTCTCATTATAACTTTTCGTATATATTTTTCAATGTTTCTCCTGCTTGTTATGAGCAATGTCTCCATTCTTCACAGCTCAATTACATTAGATTTGTCATTTTTACTTATTGATACTCTTAGTTTAACTCTTCTTATATATATTGCAGATGTTTATCCCTCTTCTTATGAGCAATGGGAGCCTGTGGAGTGCATAATAGGCCTCTTCCATGTTGTTCATGCCCACATTGGCTCTCTACAGTATTCAGGGAGGAGCAGCAAAAGACTGGCTGATGAGGGAATATTTTTTTATGACCACTTCTACCAACTCAGCTCAGGGAATAAGAATGGCATGTTGGTGAAAGTGCCTCTACCAGCCGATTGGAACACTTTGGACTGGCCAGTTCCCGAGGAAACAATGGTGGAGGCAATGCGAAGTAAGCTCTACAAGGATATACAGAGGTCTCTATGTAGCTCTATTCCCACCAAACTGGTTAGAATTGCAAACTTTTGTCCTGTTGCACTCTTCATAGAGTTGTTTCATAGCTACAACATCCGTGTTACAAAAACTATGTTCATGTGCAAGTCATTTCAGCAGTCATCCTGTGACAAACTTCTTGACAGAGGATGGTATGTAAAGGAAGAGATTGGTTTACAGTGCGAGGTCACGCTTGATACTCTAGTTGTCAACTACATGATTGCAAGCCAATCACTGTTACTCTCGTTTTGGTATATGCGATCACAAATACTCAATGGTAAGTACATTCCTATGGACCAGGTTTCTGCAGGTTTGGAAGATAATCCTGCTGTGGATGTGGAAGTGATTGATAAAGAGCATGGCCTACTGTTGGTGGTTACAATAAGGGAGCTATGCAGTCTTCAGTATTTGCGGCATGACATAATTGAAGAGTCAATGGACAGGGACCTATCAGATTTTTCCTTTTTCCTAGCTGGCCGTAAGGTGATGCGGCGAAGGGAAAAAGATATTTTGTGCAGAGAGTTGGATGGTCGGGTTGAAGTAGTGTCAATGTAACAGATATTCTTGTGAACCCAAGTGTATACAAATGACTTTCAATACATGAAGTTTATTGAGCTCATTTGTCAATTGTGCCCAGTGAAAAAGTGTGCTTGAAATACATTTCTTTACCATGTCAAATCTCTCTCTCTCTCTCTCTCTCTCTCTCTCTCTCTTTCTCTCTCTCTCTCTCTCTCTCTCTCTCTCTCTCTCTCTCTCTCTCTCTCTCCTTATCAGCCGTTTTTTGACCTAGTAGATAGCAGTCCACTCTTTTGATCATAACTTCTTCATCCGAACTCCGATTTGGGTGATCTATAGCCTCAATCGAAGAGCACGAAGTCCTCTACGCATTGATGTAAAGACAAAAACTTTCAGAGTTATGGAAGGCATTTCTGTAGCAGCATTTCTGAAGTGAACAGGTTCAACAAAATTGATTCTCATCTCCTATTTTACATACAATGTCTTCCGGCACTCGCAAGGGTTCTTCTTCTTCAACAAGGTCCACAACCATTGTGGAAAATGATCCAAAATCTCCTAAGTGTGGAGATAGCAACACAACCACCCAACCAACGACATCGGAAACCATGATCATGGCGTACTTGATATCATTGCAAGAGACCGTAAACAAACAAGGCGAAGACTTACGAGCACTTGCAATGGAGAATGGCACACTAAGGGTACTTGTGGTTGAGAATGAGAATCTCAAGAGGACACTTGAGATGCAAACAACACGTTTGATGCAACTTGAAGAGGAAGTCAAGGAATGTAAACGCTCTCTTGTGGACTTGAATGCTTTGAGGGAGCGGATGAGCAAAGTAGAGCATGACCATGTATTGAAAGAGGAGAAATTTGACACTATGAGCCGGGATGTATGCGACATGAAAAATGTATGCACAAACAAGTCTTGGGTTGATGTATGTGGTAGCAATGTGGTTTCTAATTCCTCACTCATGCAAGCTATGGTTCAAACGAAGAATGTTGAGAATGTGGATGTGGAGGAGTTGAAGGAACGGGAGCGACGTTCCAAGAACATTGTTATTTGTGGAATTCCCGAAGAGAAGTTAGAGACACCTCCTTCTCTTGCCATTGTTATTGAAGATTTCTTCAAAACCCACTTTGGCATGTCCGGAGTTATGGTCTATGGAGCACATAGAGTGGGGAAGCAAGGAGCTCCTCGCTCGGGAGAACGGCCAATGGTATGCACCATGCCGGATGAGACCAAGCGAAAGATTATCCTTGATAATAGTTGGATCTATTTGAGGGATACAAAATGTTTTGTATGTGAAGATCGCACTATTAAGCAACAAAATATGCGTCGCAAGGCATATGAGGAAAAGAATAATAAAAACAAGGAGATCTCTCATGAAGAAAATGTGCCCAAGGAGGAGGAAAGTCTCTCAAGCAAATAGGGATGTGTGACCTATGAGACCGAGTTACAATTGAAAATATGCTTTTGGAATTGTAATGGATACCCATGGAATGCGGGGGTTGGCATTGATGAACTAACAAGCAAAGCCGATGTTGTACTTCTTGTTGAAACTTGGGAGCATGATACACAAAGGATTAACGGCTTGGAGGATTACAATGTACATTCATTGATGTGGTCAAAGAATCTCAAGCAACGAAGAGGACACGGAGGGTTAGCATGTATGGTTAAGAAAGGATTGGAAGATTTTGTATCAATTGTGAAAGATGACAAGTACAAACGTTATGTATGGTTGAAAATTATGACACCAAAAAGAGCACCCATTTTTGTAGCCGGTTGCTACATTCCTCATCATGATTCTCCCTTTTATGCTTGCATGGATAGAGATCAACCATTTTCTGATTTAGAAGAGGACATTGCTTATTTCAAAGGTGAAGGTGATGTTATTGTATTTGGGGATATGAATGCTCGCACAAAAACATTGCAACATGATACTCAACAATTTGATATGCCATACATTTCAAGGGAGTTGGAGGAAGTTCACTTGTATGATCGTACTTCAATGGATGAGAAAGAGCTGGATCACTATGGAAAGTTACTTTTACACATGTGTAATAGCACGGGTATGCTCATTGCCAATGGTGTATCTTTGTGGAGTGGAACCAATGGATTTACATGTAGGAGACATAATGGGGATAGTGTGATTGACTATATGCTACTCTCTGAAGCCATCATGTATCGCATCAAGAGTTTTATGTTTGGTCAATGGACCCCGGAATCCGACCATCGCACCTTATGTATCGACCTTTCATGTGGAGAAGCAACTAAGCATGATAATCTCAGCCAAAGGAAAGAGAAGTTATCACTATGTATGGATTTCAAACGGGCACCAATGTACATTGAAATGGTTGAGCAAAAATTATGGATGACAAAGCTTCAATGTGATGCACCATTGGAAACTAAATGGGAAGATTTCAAAAAAGCTATTTGTTCTTGTGCGGAAGAATGCTTTTCCATAAAGCATCTCCATGGTATCAACAAAGATAGATCACGCAAAAGGTGGTTTGATAAAGAATGTCAAGATGCTCGAAAGTCCTTGATAAAGCTTGATGCAACTATGGACAAAGACAACTATCAAAGTCATTTGCATACATACAAGGCATTGATTCAAAAGAAGAGAAGAAGATGGGAAGTAAAGCAACAAGAATTTCAAGTCCAAGAAAAGGCACATGCATGTGGAAGATTTTGGAGAAACTTGAGAGGCAAGCGGGTTGAGAATTTTGGTAACTTGAGTCTAGTGGATATGTACACACATTGTAGGAAATTATATGAGCAAGCAAATACTGAAAAAATGCCATTTTATGGTTCACTCCCATGTATGCCGTCTTTTTTTACTATTGAGGATGTATGCGGTGGGCTTGAAAAGTTGGCCACTCGCAAAGCGGGAGATCTTCAAGGTATCAAGCCGGAGATGATCAAATGCACGGGAGATTTTACCCATGAGTGGATGTGTGATATGTTCAACCTTGCACTTCAACATGGTATGCCTTATGATTGGAGTACTAATTGGGTTAAGCCTTTGTATAAAGGAGGGGATGTAAAGAATGTAAGCAACTACCGGACTATAATGATTGGGTCTCTTATGGAAAAGTTGTTTGGGTGCATAATGGAGATGAAATTGAGTGATTGGGCTGAAGAGAATGACAAGTGTACAAAGGGACAAGCGGGTTTTTGTCGATGCCATAGCACCATTGATCATCTTGTCACTCTTCGTGTTCTCATGGAGGAAAGTCGGTTGAAAGGCAAGCAATGACGGGAGCAAAGCGAACCCCGAATCCCGACGGCCTCTAAAACACCGGGGATCGAATGGCGCGCCTCGAGCCTGTCATGGTAAAGCAAACAGGGGGCACCACCTAGCTTCAGCGGCTAGGACGCAAACAACACACCACCATAACAAAGTTTTCATCCAAGAGAGATGGATGCTTGGGAGTAATGATGAAGAGGGAAGGGAATGAGATCAAGTGAGAGAGAGAGAGAGAGAGAGAGAGAGAGTGAGGGAGGGGGTATAGCGGCTTAGTACTTAGGCACCACAAAAGGATGGCGAATCCGCACACCCTTCACACATACACAAGCTCACTCCAAAACACAAGACTAGGTGGCGATTCCGCACACCTCACATGGGCAAAACATTGCAAGAAAACATACTCACAAAACCTCAAGCTTTATTTAGAGAATTAGGCGATGAAATGGGGAGCATAGGGTAGGGGAATGAGAAGGGAGAGAGTGGTAGAGCACATGGCGGATAGGTGGGAGTTGATGGCGAAGACTCGCACGAGGATTATGGCCATCATCCTTCATTTAGTTTCCCTTCATCTTCCATAGCCAAGGGTGTAGAGGTCATGCTCAAGACAAGCATGGTGATTGCGGTGATGGTGATGGTGTGGGTGTGTGTGTGTGCACTAGGCACACACAATGCATAGTGTGTTCTTTGGTGATGTTGTGTATGTATTTAGTGTGATGGTGACCCCTCTTTATATAGGGGAGGAGGGGGGAGGAATTCTAGAATTTAGAAATGAAGAAATCATTATCTACATAGGCCATGTGACTGTGGGCCCCACTTGTCTGGCTGTGTGTATATGTGCCAGAACAGCTGTCTCATGAGAGAGAGACTAAGAGAGAGAGATGGGTTGATGAAAAAAAAGTGAGAGGTGACATGGAGAATAAAGTAATTACAAGAGGGGAGATAGGGGAGTGTGTTCAGAGGTGAATCTGTGTGCAGATGTGTGTGAACACAAGAAAAATCAGGTAACCACCGGGTGGGGATGGGTCTGTGGGAACCTTTTTCAGTGAAACTGAGTGTGTGTGAGTGTGGGGGAGGTTATTTAGCTACAAGACAAGAGACATGGCGCCCTTTAGAGAGAGAGGGGGGTATTTGGGTCATGGGATATGATAGGAGAGAGAAAGAGGGGATGGGGTATACTATTTTGGAAGATAGGGTAAGTTGCATGTGAGTTAGGGTGCATTATTGGTGAGTTAGAATGCATTATTGGTGAGAGGTGGGGTAGCTTGAGGGGAGAGAGAAAGGAGAAAGGACAAGGGGAAGGAGGAGAGGAAAAGGGACACACGGCGGGGGAACAGTGAAGAAAAAGGAGGCAAGGTGGAGATGGGCTGCCCCGCAGGCATGAGGTGGCCTATTTTACCTTTCTCATATATTTACATAATCATACTTTATTTTTTTCTTACTTTTTCCAATGCCTTTTATCACTCCCTCCCTAAGAGGGGGTTTTCATGGGGTGGGGACGAGAGAAGAGGGGTATGAGAGCTTGGCTTGTGAAAAGCCCCCATCATTAGCCCTCCCCTTTTGGCTAGAGGCATTCATGTCTGTAGCTCATCTGTTTGATCATTATTGTTGGAGGTGGCGGCTGATGGTGTGTCCTCATCTGGAATGTCAATAGGTGGAGCCTGGTCAAATCGAAGAAAATAAGGTTTAAGTCGCCAACCATTTACCCTGGTTTTATGAAGTTTTCCATCAACCTCCATAAGCTGGTAGCTTCCATTGGCATACTTTTTCCTGACGATGAAAGGACCTTCCCATCGGAGTAGGAGTTTCTTATCCTTGCGCGTGTCAAAGCGATTGTCGTAGCGGAGCACCAACATTCCTTTCTTCAATTCTTTTTTCCGGAGATGCTCGTTAAAGCTAAGCCGTCTATGCTCTGCTTGTGCTGCATAATAATTTATTGCTTCTTCTCTGTCCAGCTGCAATCTTTCCAAGTTGATGATGTGATCTCTCAAATGCATGTTGGGCTGTTGAAGCTGGCTTGCCATTACTCTGAGACTTTGTAGTTGCACTTCAATGGGCAAGATTGCTTCCTTACCAAATACTAGATGATACGGTGTGAATCCCAAGGATGTATGAAATGAAGTTCTGTAGGCCCATAAAGCTGGTAGTAGATACTTATCCCAGTCTGCAGGATGACTGTTTACCTGCTTGGTAATAATTTTAGAAACCATTCCATTTACCTTTTCAACTAGGCCATTACATTGAGGGTAATATGGTGAAGAGTGCCTCCTTGTAATGCCCAGTTTCTGCATTAATTCTCCTACCAAGTCTGCTCTGAAACCTGGCCCTCTATCAGAGATGATCTCTAAAGGTGTGCCAAACCTACAGCATATGTGCTCGTAGATAAATTTAGCTACCTCTACCGCTGTGATTCTAGTGGTGGCTGTAGCCTCTGCCCATCTAGTCATGTAGTCGACCCCCATGATAATGTAGAATTTTCCTGAGTTGGCCCTAGGTAATGGCCCAATGGAATCGATACCCCATTTTTCAAATGGGCCATATGAGAGAATAGGTGTCTGTGGTTCAGGCATAAGTGACCTAGTACCGGCCTTTTGACACAACTTACATGTTTTGCACCAGTGGTGTACATCACGGTTCAGGCTAGGCCATATGAAGCCTGCCTGCAAGATTTTCCTACTTGTTATGTTTAGGGCAAAGTGACCACCACAAACCCCGTCGTGACAGCTAGCAATTACTCCCGTGATTTCCTGAGAGAGAGGGACCTTCCTGAGTATTTGGTCCTTACCCTTACAGTACAAACCGTCATTGATGAATCGATACCTTGTGGCCTTCCGCGTCAGCCATTGCTTCTGTCCCTTTGTTAAATCTAATGGGCATTCCCCTATTTCCAAAAAATGCATGATGTCAGGCAAGGCATCACTTCCTTGAAATAGAGGGAGCTTTAGTTTTATTGCTCCAACCACCACTTCCTGTAGTCTTTCACTTTCTAGGGCATCTGCTTCTTGGTTTTGAGCCCTTGGGATATGGTGTATTTGAACTTCTTCAAACTTACCCAACAAGGTTTTTACACCACTTAAGTGAGTCCTTAAACTAGGATTCTTGCATGTCCATGCTCCATTTACTTGCCTTACCAGAAGTAGAGCATCCCCAAATACATTAAGGCGTTGTACACCTTGTGAGACGCACCATTGTAGACCCTTGGTTAGTGCTGCATACTCGTTAGAATGTGAATCTAACAATTGGCCCAACGAAAATACCTTTGTCCCTTTGTCATCAAAGACCACTATGCCTGCAGCTGCTTTGTCGGACGCTCGCTTGTAGGCTCCATCAAAGTAGAGAGAGTGTGCTCCTTCTACCATCGGTGGTACTGGAGGTAATCGGACTTCTCCTTCCTTAGATTGCTTCTCCTTCCTTTCAAAGACTTGGTAGGTCATGAGTCCCCCTAAACTTGCCCTTGTCGTGCTTTCTACCTGTACCGTGTAGTCAAACTCTTGCAGACGAACTAGCCATTTAGTAATTCTAGTAGACACATCCATGTGTTGTACAACATAGGGAAATATTTCATCCGTGGTTAGAATCACAAATTGCTTAGGCAGCAAATATGACCTAAACTTTGTAGTTGCAAATCTAAGAGCTAGGACTAAGTGTTCCACATGGGTGAAACCTTTCTCTCCTGCTGTCATCATTCGACTAGAGAAGTAGATTGGCCTCATGAAAGATGTCGTCGTATCCTTTTGGAGTAGCACAGCCCCCAATGAGTCATCACCAACACTTGAGGTGACATAGAATTTTTCATCCCACTTAGGTGGTGAGATAGTTGGCAGAGTGGCTAAGACCTCCTTTACCTTGTTGTAGTGATGTTCGCTTTCCTCATCCCAAGTGAAAGTTGATCTTTGAGTGAGTTGTTGCAATGGTAGAACAAGTTGTGATAGTAGATGTATGAATCTACTTAAGTACCTCACCTTCTGTATAAAAGAGACCAGTTGACGTGCGGTCGTTGGTGAAGGTAGGGCTATGAGTGCGGACACCTTACTTGGGTCGGCATTGATACCTTTTGCTGAAATTTCATGGCCTAGTAGAATGACTTTACTCTCCCCAATGTGGCATTTATCCACATTTAATTGCCCACCTAGGCTCTGCAACCTGGCCAAACCTTCAGTTACCTTTTCTAAATGTGAAATACGGGAGCTATATATACAAAAATCATCAATGAATACTCTTATGGATGTTCCAAAGAATGGTTGAAAAACATATGTGACATATCTTGGGAATGTGGCAGGTGCATTTGTGAGACCAAATGGCATAACCCTGTATGCAAAACAACCCCATGGCGTGATAAAAGTGGTTTTTAGCTGATCTTCCAAGGCTATGCGTATTTGAAAGTATCCAGAATAACCATCACAGACGGTATAGCATTCAAAACCCACTACTTCATTCAGAATTTCATGCAAGAAAGGGAGAGGAAAGTGGTCTCTCTTTGTAGCTGCATTTAGTGGTTTGTAGTCAGCACAGACCCTCCACTTACCATTCTTTTTAGGCGTCACCACTACGGGTGACACCCATTCTGAGTTTTCTACAGGATAGATGAATCCCGCCTCCAGCAGTTTCCTTACCTCGGCCAAGAGTGCCTTTTCTTGTATGACCCCCAGTCGTCGTAGCTTTTGCACAACTGGTTTTACCCCTTCCTTCAGCTTAATATGATGTTCCACCACTGTAATGCCTATGATTCTTTCATAGTTGTCAATGAACAGGTTAGGAAATCCCATCAACATTTGCAAAAAACTATCTTTCTCCTCAAGTGTTAATTCCGTAGACAACATACCCTTCAACCTACTTCCTCCTAGGCTAGGTGATTTGCTCTCCTCTTCATTGGGTTGCCCTTTTGGTGATGGATCACCAGTTGTGCTTACCATTTGTGGATCCTTCATAATGATACCCATCACATCAATGGAACTGTCACTTTCGTCGGTGGATGTGGTCTCCTCCTCAGAACTGGAAGATTCGCTAGTAGTTTCATCTGCCAATGTTTCCAGATTCATTTGCTTCTGCTTGCCAATCCTCATGTCATAGTAGATTGTCTCCCCTTTCTTACCGGTCATGCGTAGAAGGCCAGTACCCCAGTCTTGTTTTGCCTTCATGGCCATCAACCATGGCCTTCCCAAAATTAGTGGATAGCCCTCCCCCTTAGTAGGCATTACAAAAACATCTACCTCTACCTCAGTGTTGAAAGCTTTGATTTTCACGGCACTTACCACACCCACACACTTTACTTTTGCATTGTTTGCCATCTTTGCCTTGCATGGAGAAGGCCTGTCAACCTCGAGCCCTAATTGAAGCATCATAGCTTCGCTCATTACACAGATTTGTGCACCTCCATCAATGTAGGTGTTTCCAACCCTCTTTCCTTTTATGTTTACATCGACAATTGGAAGGATGTCATCCATGTTGCATCCCGAAATTGCTCCGGCTACCTTTGTTTTGGAGCGTCTTGTACTTACCATTTTAGACCATTGTCGCCTTACTTTAGGTACAAGATGTAGCAGCTGTGGCCATGTAATCTTCGGTCCTTGCTCTGCCACATCCAATGTTAGATCATAGGGCTTTGAGCTTTCCCCTAGCTGGAAGTCGGTGATGCCCAATTTCCGTTGTGGCCTGGATGGCCTCTTGCTAGTTTCTCCTCTCATGCTTCTCTCATCATCTGATTGTGTAGCTTTCTCCCTCCTAGCTCTTTTCACAGTCATGGCTTCAAGTGGTTCTAAAAAGGTTACCTTCTCCTTACCCTTGTCCCTCTCCTTTGATCTGGGTGGATCCACTACTACGGCTTTTCCTTTCTCTTCTAGCCTTATGATGTTTACAGGGCGATCAGGTGGTGGGGCTGGTGGAAGAGGTGGAATGGATGCTTGTAGTGGTGTTTGGGGTGGACATAGAATTTGTGTTGGTGGGGGTGGTGCTCGGGGTGGGGGTGTTCTTTCTCTAGGGGGTGACAATTGGTTCCTTCTACCTCCTCTATTATAGTTTTGTCGTGGTTTGGGACAGTAGTACATACCGTGACCATCTTCTCCGCAGTTGTAGCAATGATACTCCCTGTTTTGTCGTCGTGCTCTTCCAGGGTCTTGATCTCTTTCTTGACTCCTCCCTTGCTGTATTAAGTGGACAGACAAATTCTGCAATTGGTCAGTAATATGGGCCAACATTTCTTGTTGGTCATCTCTTACCCCAAGAGCCAGTGGTGGTGGTATGGTGGTTGTCGTAGTTGCTGGTCGACACGATGTTCCTGCTTCTGTTGACTCGGTTTCTTTGGCTTTCATTTGCAGCTTCTTGTCCTTAAGGCGAACAATCTCAACGGCTAACTCGTACGTAGCCGGGAATCTACCTTTCACCTTCTCCTTGAGAAGCGGCCATAAGCCATGCGTGAACCGATATTTTTTTAGGAAATCGGGTGCAGCTTCCCCCCTTGCCAGTGACTCAACCCACCGTTCCCACAAATCCACAAATTTGGACTCATAGGTGGGCATATTCTAAAAGACCCTCCTGCTTCAAGTCTCTCAACTTGTCCCACAACTTTTCTGAAGTGGTACCTCCCCCAAAGCGCCTCTTAAAAGCGGTTTTTAAGGGTTCCAAGTCATCCTTGGTTGCTTGTGGAAGTGCATTGTACCATGATCTAGCTTCTAGCTTCATGAGATGCTTAAAGATTCTAACCCGGGATTCATCCGTATCTTTGTTGCTCACTACACATGCTACTTCAAAGTCATCTAGGAAGTCTGTTACCAAATCCTCCCCCTTCTTTCCTTTAAATGTTGGAAATGCTACACTTGCCATGATTACTGAGAGAGAGCTAGAAAGACACACTGCTTAACTTGCAAAAGTTTTTTTCTTCTTTACAAGGAGGCGTGTATACCCTTTTATACTAGGACATAGATTGAAACTTCAAACGGTACATTGCCTTGTACCAAAGGTAAGACAAATGGTTGATCTGATGCCAGAACCTCAAAAAATTGCTCCCCACCCAGCATGGTGTCAATGACGTGCTGGTAGTGAGCCTTCAAATCCAGTATTACCTTGATTGAGCGTACACGTGTTGGTATGTGTGATCTGTCTTGAGGTAGGTTGTACTGATTCATGTGAAGCTTAGAGGTGCTTAGTCACTGTCCAAGCTTGTGGGAGAGGGTGGTGTTCTTTCCTGAAACAAACTCAGTAGATCCCTAGTTTCTCTAGTGAGAGTGTGAGCCAATGATTCCGTTATCTGTGCTGCAGCATCAGGTGCGACTTGAAAACTGACTGTGATAATTACCTCGGTGACTTGAGTTACCCGATTCTCAAAGTAGAATAGTGTTGATTCTCTATTGTGTAGAGCTCCTTCCATTTTGTTGTTGTGGGTTGGTTGTAGGTTGCGGACATGGTTTCGACCTTCTCCTTCTTCTTCTTGGCACTTGGCCTATGTATATCCACTGGGTTTGGCGTGTTGGTTGACTCTCCCACTGCAAATCAATTACCGTTACGCCTGGCACTCGAGCTTCGATGGAGATGCGGAGTTCGTCTAGTTGTGCTTGGAGCTCTTCTTCTTCTGTCATCTAATTAGCAAATCCTGCTAGCCATTCATCCATTCACAATAGTTTAGGGGTTTTAGTCTTGCAAACTGAAGGGTTTCATGAAAAGATCCTCAGTGGGTGCACCAAATGATGGGAGCAAAGCGAACCCCGAACCCCGACGGCCTCTAAAACACCGGGGACCGAATGGCGCGCCTCGAGCCTGTCATGGTAAAGCAAACAGGGGGCACCACCTAGCTTCAGCGGCTAGGACGCAAACAACACACCACCATAACAAAGTTTTCATCCAAGAGAGATGGATGCTTGGGAGTAATGATGAAGAGGGAAGGGAATGAGATCAAGTGAGAGAGAGTGAGAGAGAGAGAGAGAGAGTGAGGGAGGGGGTATAGCGGCTTAGTACTTAGGCACCACAAAAGGATGGCGAATCCACACACCCTTCACACATACACAAGCTCACTCCAAAACACAAGACTAGGTGGCGATTCCGCACACCTCACATGGGAAAAACATTGCAAGAAAACGTACTCACAAAACCTCAAGCTTTATTTAGAGAATTAGGCGATGAAATGGGGAGCATAGGGTAGGGGAATGAGAAGGGAGAGAGTGGTAGAGCACATGGCGGATAGGTGGAAGTTGATGGTGAAGACTCGCACGAGGATTATGGCCATCATCCTTCATTTAGTTGCCCTTCATCTTCCATAGCCAAGGGTGTAGAGGTCATGCTCAAGACAAGCATGGTGATTGCGGTGATGGTGATGGTGTGGGTGTGTGTGTGTGCACTAGGCACACACAGTGCATAGTGTGTTCTTTGGTGATGTTTTGTATGTATTTAGTGTGATGGTGACCCCTCTTGATATAGGGGAGGAGGGGGGAGGAATTCTAGAATTTAGAAATGAAGAAATCATTATCTACATAGGCCATGTGACTGTGGGCCCCACTTGTCTGGCTGTGTGTATATGTGCCAGAACAGCAGTCTCATGAGAGAGAGACTAAGAGAGAGACATGGGTTGATGAAAAAAAAGTGAGAGGTGACATGGAGAATAAAGTAATTACAAGAGGGGAGAGTGTTCAGAGGTGAATCTGTGTGCAGATGTGTGTGAACACAAGAAAAATCAGGTAACCATCGGGTGGGGATGGGTCTGTGGGCACCTTTTTCAGTGAAACTTAGTGTGTGTGAGTGTGGGGAAGATTATTTAGCTATAAGACAAGAGACATGGCGCCCTTTAGAGAGAGAGGGGGGTATTTGGGTCATGGGATATGATAGGAGAGAGAAAGAGGGGGTGGGGTATACTATTTTGGAAGATAGGGTAAGTTGCATGTGAGTTAGGGTGAATTATTGGTGAGTTAGAATGCATTATTGGTCAGAGGTGGGGTAGCTTGAGGGGAGAGAGAAAGGAGAAAGGACAAGGGGAAGAGAGAGGGGGTTGACCTTTTGAGTGGAGGAGAGGAAAAGGGACACACGGCGGGGCAACAGTGAAGAAAAAGGAGGCAAGGTGGAGATGGGCTGCCCCGCAGGCATGAGGTGGCCTATTTTACCTTTCTCATATATTTACATAATCATACTTTATTTTTTTCTTACTTTTTCCAATGCCTTTTATCACTCCCTCCCTAAGAGGGGGTTTTCATGGGGTGGGGACGAGAGAAGAGGGGTATGGGAGCTTGGCTTGTGAAAAGCCCCCATCAGCGATTGTATTGTTGTTTTGTGGACTTTAAGAAAGCCTTTGATATGATTCGGTAACAATTTGTGGAGAAGGATGGAAGAACTCCAAGTGCCAAGTGAGTTTATGCTTGCGGTTTCTCAAATCTATGAGAAGGTGATTTGTCAATTGCGCATGGGAAGAGAAATTTCAGAAATTTTTGTAAGCACTATTGGGGTTAAACAAGGATGTCCATTGTCACCAACTCTCTTTGGTCTATGCATCGATCAATTGGAAAAAATGGTACTTGACTTTATGCAAGAAGAAGGCATTGAAGAGGTCACTATTTGCAATGCGGTAATCATGCTTTTGTTGTATGCGGATGATGTAGTGCTTCTAGCACACACTTTAGAAGATGCACAAAAGCTTATGGTTGTCCTTGAGAACTTTTGCTTGCATAGTGGGCTGATTGTAAATGAATCAAAAACAAAGGTTATGCTTGTGAAAACCAACCATAAGAAGAAGCCATGCATTGTGTACAACAACGAGACATTTGAAGTTGTTGAGAGCTTTAAGTACCTTGGCCTTGAGGTTCCATCCAATCACAAGTGGCATGAATGTGCTATGCGTCGTTTGGAAGCGGGAAAGAGAGCATATTATGCATTTGAGAACATGTGTGATGCGGGAAACATCAAGTGTTGGGTTCTCAAGAAGTATCTTTTTGATGCATTGGTGACACCGGTTCTTCTTTATGGAGTTGAAGTGTGGGGCGGGAGCATCTCAAAGTCTACTTGGAAAGAGTTTGAGAATGTCCAAAAGCGTTTTCTTACAAACTTTCTCCAAGTTAAGACACAAACACCATATATGCTCCTACTTCTTGAGTCGGGATCTCTTCCAATTGAGGTTATGGGCATGGAAAGGGTTGTGGAGTACATGATAAAGATGCGTCAAAACCCCTCACATCGACTTCCTACAATTGCATGGGAAGCAAGCAAAAAAGTTCAAAAGACGCATAAAAGCAAGATCTTGAGCACGGGATGGATGCAAGACATAAAGAAGTGGTTTGGGAGATGGGATGCATTACACTTGCTATATGATGCTTCAATTGACTCTCAAGTGAATGAAGCTTTTCTACAACGCCAATGTATTACGGCTTGGGAGAAATCCGGTGGGTCACGCTTCATACATTACACCACCTATATTGCCCCCAACTACAAAACCATGTTCTTCGCTGAGAGATGAAACCATACTCACACTTACATGCTTGAGCCTATTCCCTTGTCCGCGATACGCACTATCGCAGCAATTCGGCTTAGCTCCCATTTCCTTCGATGCGAGATAGGGCGTTGGGGCAATGAAGAAGAGTCAAATCGATTGTGCACATTATGCTCACTGCAAGTTCAAGAGTCTGAGTACCACACACTACTAGAGTGCTCAGCTTTTAATCACATCCGAACTTGCTTCTCTCACATTTTCAACCATAACTTAGACCTACACACTTTCCTCTCCCAGCCAAGGTGTGGGCTCTCCATTGCGACTCTCATCACTACAATTTTGGAGCATCGAGAGTCACTCATCAGCCATACACATACTACATCACATGTAACTTTGGTCCCATAGGTCATATTTGACCTCCGAGGACGATAATAAAATCTATCTATCTATCTATCTCTCTCTCCCTCAATGTTAGACAAGACAAAGACATGATAGAAGAGTCATCTTAATTCATTAGAAAGTACAAACTCGTCCGTGAACAATGGACTGAAATACAATTTCTGTAAGTATGGAATCAGAATGTCTTCAAGGTAAAAATCGAAGGAATGCCCCTCGAAAGAAGGTGGTGAGATAGTTGTTCCCGGCGGATTTAGTTCTCCCTTTTCAGGAGTATCATCAATCAGTAGTGTATTAGTTGCATCAAAGGGTACACCGATTTGGCTAAACGGTTTGTACAAAAGAGGTAAGTGTGGTTTTTTAGGGTGGTAGTGGCCCTCAACGGTAACGCATTTTCTTTGATCATACAAAAAGGCAAAATCTGACGTGTGAGCGTGGCATACACTGCAAACTATTCTGACTAGTGGCGACAAGTTTTGCCTTTGCATTGAAGACCATATGGCAACTCTGAAGCACGGAAGAAGAAACTGAATAAATTCCTTGGTTCCTGGACGAACCACGACTCGACAAGTTCCCATCCAAAACGTTTGCAAATCCTCAAAGGGTTCTGTGTCACCGAGAGGCACGCGCATCAACAACAATCCATTGACGTCCAAGATAATCAACCTCTGTAAAAGTTGACA